>NC_072802.1:46365925-46990925 GCF_028583425.1 Eublepharis macularius
TGTACTGAATCAGACCATTGGTCCATCAAGGCTAGTATTTTTCTTTTGGGGCCATCAGAATATGCATTCACTATTAAAAGTGAAGAGAACTGAAGAATAACTAAAAACCTTACTAAAAAACCTTTACTAGCTTAAGATGTTAAAGAAGAAGAGAGCACTACAACAGGGAATAGGAAAAAGTCTGCGGGGCTTTCAACATGGGGGAAAGAAGAAGGAAAAGCTGGAAGTAGCTCAGTATATGCTTTGTGTGCAAAAGTTTCCAGCTTCTATTCCTTTACAGCTCTAATTAAATAGGTTTCAGGTAGTCAGACTTTATAGACCTATGGTCTGGCTTAACAGGGCAGCTTAATACATTTATATAAAGAACAGCCCCCAGGACCGGAAAGAGGCATGGAAACAGCTGTTACTACTACCCCACACTTTTTGTACTTGGATTTATGTAGTATTTCAGTACATAAAAGAATGCAGGGTGTTAATTGTCTCCACTTTTACCACAGAAATAGAGTTCTCTCCTTATCATCACTTGCTACTGAAGCAATTAACACAGTCCACATCCTGTTTTGTGTGTGCGTGTGCGTGCACGTGTGCTTTGAACCTGCTCTTCCTTCCATTATGTGGCTTGCTACCTGAGAGCTCTCTCCGCCACTACATCTATTACATATTTATTATCTCCCCTACTAATTTTCACTAGATTTGGGGTCATGCACATATTCACAATCCTAACAATTCAAATTCTGCACAAATCCATTCTCAACCCACATCCCAATATAACAGCTTGGGCCTATCATCTGGCCCCAATGCACAAAGCCAATTCATTCACAAAAGTTACAGGGTCAGGATAGTGCACATCTTTACAGTGGTGGAATTGTTGCTTGTAATACAAGTGCAGGCTTGCAGTGAAGGGGCAAACTCCACTGAGAACATTCCTCCGAAAGCCATTTAAATTACTGAGCTCTGTGCCACAGCATTCCTTGACCATCAAGGATTAAAAGCTACTATTTAGCCTGCTCTAAAGAATTTCTCTCATTGCTCTGTTAGTTGTAGTTTTACTTTTGTCTCCACCCTCTTCTGCCACTCTAAAATTCAACATTCACAATGGCCTGTGTTTTTTATTTTAAAAAAAGTTTATCAAAACAAATTGTATAGATTTGTCAGTCATGAAGGTACAGCCTTCTGATTTCAAGTGTTTTACTTGATTAAAAATATTTTAGGTTCCAAAAATTGCCAAAGCTGTTCATCCAAAGAGCCACTCTTGTTGGTTTATCATTGGATTCAGGCAGAAAACAAATTTCACAAAACATCAAGATTGATGAGGCTTCCTCTTTTCAGTGAAGAAAGTCATGAGTACTGCATAAAAAAGATATCCAATGAAAAGTAGAAAGCTGCAGGCTGCTGGACCAATGCAGAACCAAGAGGCAATGAAGTATATCAGAAGCAAGTAAAGGAGAGTTCTGTAGCTAGCCAGAAATCTCAGGCTGATTCTTGGCTGTCGGATTTGTCCTGGCTTCTGCTTGCTCAGGGGGCTGTGTTTAGCCTTCTCTACTAGGCTGGGGTTGCAAAGATGATAGCGGCAAAAGCTGCCAAGAAAGCCTTCCTTAGCACACAGAGCCTCCATTGAACCTGCAAACTAGAGACACAAATAATGAGAATGTAAAGTACAGGGGTGTTACTAAGAGCAATTATTTACATTACATGTTTAGTAGACAAAAACGCCGTACAATCAACCCTGATTGAAGACTAGAAACATTTCCATTATTTAAGTTAAAAAGCGATGTTGTAAGGTAGTGACTTATCTAAGGCAACTTAAGGGATGAGCAAGAATTTGATCTTGTCCAAGTAAAACAGCAGTAATGACCGCTCTATAATGAAGTGTTGTTGTAGTTTTCCATATGAGAAAGCAAAGGGGTGAGACAATTCTAACCAGCCTGTAAAAAAAATTATGATCAATTCTGCACAATGATGTACCACAATCTGCTGCCTTCGCTATTTTCAGGAGGTGGGAAACAAACTGCATTGATTTCTGGAAGGTGAAAATGATGCTAGTGCCCATTTATTTGTTGATGAGTGTTAATGTAGTTTGTCTGTATAATATCTTAGAGAAGCTGAATGCTTTGTTTTTTGAGGATGCAGGTCAGACCTGTATCTTGTTATTGAATAGTAAAATACATTTTTCCAAATGAAGGTGAAGTTATGGCAATGAAAACAGATTGTGGATAGAGAGTTCTTTTCCAACAGAAACCTTTTTGGTTGTTGTGGGTTTTCCAGGCTGTACTGCCGTGGTCTTGGCATTGTAGTTCCTGACGTTTCGCCAGCAGCTGTGGCTGGCATCTTCAGATGTGTAGCTTTTGGTGCTATACCTCTGAAGATGCCAGCCACAGCTGCTGGCAAAACGTCAGGAACTACAATGCCAAGACCATGGCAATACAGCCCGGAAAACCCACAACAACCATCGTTCTCCGGCCGTGAAAGCCTTTGACAATACATAGAAACCTTTTTCTTGACCCAGCATACAAACTCAGTTACCATCACAGACAAATCAAGTACTTAAACCCTTTTTAAACCGCTTTGATTTTGGAAGCAGAGTAAGTGAGAGAGTGAGTGAGAGTGAAATTCCTCTGGCATAGAATTTTCTCGGAGTGTCTGCTGTGCATGCAGAAGATCCCAGGTTCAACTCCAGCATCTTGTTACAGGACCAGGTACAGAAGAACATGAATAGTCCACTTCTGGATCAGACTACTAGTCCACCTAATCCAGCATATTTTTTCACACATCAGCCAACCAGTTGCCCTGGAGGGCCAAACAAACAGGACATAGAGAACAAAGCCTTTCCCTGTTCTTGCCTCTTGGAACTGGTATTGCTGCTCTTTATGGAGATTCCCTTTAGTCACTGTGTCTAGTGGCCATTGATGGACCTCTCCTCCATGAATCTGTCTTAAGCCCCTTTTAATAAAGCCCTCTTGTGCTCATATTAGGTAGTAGTAGATTATGTGAATGGATCCTACCTAAAACTATAGAGAACCACAACTAGTGATAGTAGACATTATTGGCCTTGATAGACCAGTGGTCTGGTTAAGTATAAGACTGCGTCATATAAGGTTAAAACGCTTTTGGATGTAAAGCACACCCATTCTCAAAACACCATAAACTAGATAAAAATGCAGAAAACATACAATGCACACATTTTTCATATATACATTAGAGAGCAAGAGAAGCAGCAATGAGCTAAGCAGATGGGAAAATGAAGATGGGTGGTGGTGGTCCACAGCACTTACCCGTCTGTTGATTGCTGAGGAAAGCTGAAACAACAGTCGCACAAGAGTGGTATTTTCATAACTTCTGATAGGTTGTAGCTCAGGGTCTCCTTGATACTCCACTGGAAACCTGCGCAGACCATTGATGATCTAGAAGAACAACAACAAGCCACAGCCCAGCATTATTTTGGATAAGGCAGTTCTTATAAGCTCTTAAATATTGCTTTTTTTCCTCTGCTCTCTGAGAGGCCTCCATATGGCGTTGCTACCATGTTTTCTGTTGTTACTTTTAAAGGAAACTTTTACAATGTCCAGAGGCCTTGATGTTCTACAGATGAAGGAGGAAGATGTCCTCAAATTCCTTACTTCAGGAACCCACTTCGGAAGCACCAATCTAGATATTCAGATGGAACAATATATCTATAAAAGGAAGAGTGATGGCATTTATATCATCAACCTGAAAAGAACCTGGGAAAAGTTGCTTTTGGCTGCCCGTGCTATTGAGAACTCTGTTGAAGTGAGCGTTATCTCCTCCAGGAATACTGGACAGCATGCTACTCTGAAGTTTGCTGCTGCAACTGGTGCAACACCTATAGCTTTCTGTCCTGGTACTTTCACCAATCAGATCCAGGCTGCCTTCTGTGAGCCCCGCCTTTTGGTGGTCAGTGATCCAAGGGCTGATCATCGGTCTCTGATTGAGGTATCTTATGCAAACATCCCCACCCTTGTATTGTCGAAGGCTTTCACGGCCGGAGAACGATGGTTGTTGTGGGTTTTCCGGGCTGTATTGCCGTGGTCTTGGCATTGCAGTTCCTGACGTTTCGCCAGCAGCTGTGGCTGGCATCTTCAGAACTGAGACACTGAGAGATCTCTGTCTTTTGGTGCTACACTTCTGAAGATGCCAGCCACAGCTGCTGGCGAAACGTCAGGAACTGCAATGCCAAGACCACGGCAATACAGCCCGGAAAACCCACAACAACCATCCCCACCCTTGCCTTGTGTGACACCGATTCTCCTCTGCACTATATGGATATTGCCCATGCAACAATAAGGGGGCACACTCGGTTGGTCTGATGTTGTGGATGTTGGCTCAGGAGGTCCTGTGAATGCATGGCACTATTTCCCGCGAAAACTCATGGATGGTTATGCCTGATCTCTGTTTCTATTGGGATCGAAAAGGAGGGGCAGGCTGTAGCCAAGAAAACAGTTACAAAGTAGGAATTCTAAGGTGAATGGACTGCTCCTGCACCTGAGTTCACTGTTCCTCCACAGCCTGAGGTGGCTGATTGGTCTGAGGGGGTACAGGTGCCCTCTGTGCCAATACAGCCATTCCTAGTTGAGGACTGGAGTGCACAACCTGCCACTGAAGATTGGTCTGCGGCCCTCAGGCCACTGAGTGGGTTGTGCCTCCCACAGAGTGGTCATGATATATTCAGCAACAGGAATTCATGAATACAATGAAAAAAAATAAACATCTTTCTTAAGATTTAAAAATAGCTCTTAAATATTAGCGCTATAAAAGCTTAGGCCACAATGGGTTCATTGGTCCTTAAGGTGCCACAACATTTTTTAACCCTGTTACCGCATCAGATTAATATACCTAATAAATATTAGAGCTGATTCACAGGGGGCTGTATTCATATTTCCAATGGATTTTAAACTGCTTTTTCAAAGTTAGTCTTATAAACTTACATGTCTATTTTCCCAACAATCTTCAGACTGCAACTTCCTAATCATCAAGCATCTTTGAAATAAGGGATCAAGCTATTTTGGCTCTGGTCACATCATTCCACTCAAAAAGCTAAAAATTAACTGTATTGTCGAACACTGAGAGATCTCTGTCTTTTGGTGCTACACCTCTGAAGATGCCAGCCACAGCTGCTGGCGAAACATCAGGAACTACAACGCCAAGACCATGGCTATACAGCCCGGAAAATCCACAACAACCATCTAAAAATTAATCATTAGCTGCAAGATTAGCTGGTGTACCACCTGCTTACCTGGTACCTGCCAAGTGGTGTCAGAATTAATCCATCTTCGTTCTCGATGCAGTCTGGAAGCTGTTTCTTTCCATTCTCATCTTGAGCTGCTCCCCAATTTTGCATTAGTTGATTCAGTTGAGCTTCATTCAACTTGCAAGAGTAAAACAAGAATTCTGTGTAATTACCATGTGCCAAGGTACACAGGGTCTGAAGTTCATCTGTAAGAAATGAACCAGCTGCCAGCCTATCATGACTGCTATATTCCTTCCCATCAGTCAGTATTTCTTAACACTGACAGACTCTAGTATATTCCAAAAATAAGACTCTACAGATAAGAACAATGGGCACTGGACTCCTAGGGATAAAGGACAGGTTTGTGTTTGCAAGCATAACCCTTTACTTTTTCTTCCTTGTCAGTTTGAAATTTCTCACAGCTCCTTTTTAGAAATGCAGTGCAGTCAGCTTTTAGCCATTTCAGGAGTGGCGGGGGTGGAACAGGGCTTCCGATGCTGGTGAATCAAGGTTCACTGTGTATCTACTTGAAAACCAGTTCATTTTTAAGAGGAAGGTTTCTCTAAATGAGCAGCCACTTTTTCCAAAGTTATGTTCCCAATTAGCTTGCAATGATTATGGAATGAGAAAAAAAGCAATGTGCACAAAACTGTATACACTCTATGCTTCATTCCAAATAAAGATTCTAGTGAACAAAATACTAATCATACCCGAAATATCTGGCATAAGTATTCCAGAGCCTTTTCCAAGTATTCATCTGTTTTCTTGATGCTGTCTTGTCCAATTTCATCCAAGTCATTGCCTGTATAGGAGCCATTCAAATCAGCTGGGCCAAACCGGAACCAGGAAAGAAAGGACTGGCTATTTATGGCCTCAGTGGAGTGGTCTGATATGGATTTGGCTGTCTGCTGGGCCTGACCAATTAGCTGAGCCAGTCGTAACACCTGAAAAGACACAGAGGAGACCATGACTTGACAGATCCTGAAAAGCAAGGACATAGTGGGAAGCAACAATACAGGTGATATGAGGCAAGCTGCACTAAAAATTAGATGTCTGATTGTAGATTTCTGGTCTACAAATCCTAGACCTTATCCATGCAAGTTATTTGCCCCAGGTTTGATGCTTTTGGGAAGCAAGTTTTTATTTTGCCTGCTTTCGTAGTTCGGATGTGCACCTTGGGTTTCCCTGACTTTTCTCTGCTCTTTGTCAAACCCACTTTGCTGTGAATTTTTGGGGGAAATTGCAGTGAAGCCTGGATGGCTGCTGCATGAGCGAGAAGATTTGAATTTTCCTGCTCCTTCCCCCACAGCTGTTCCCACCACCAAAGAACTTATTTAAAAAGGCAATTGTGTATTATTGTTATAACCATCTGTGTATCAGGTTCTCTGAATCCCCAGTCTTCATTTTCAGTTAGTATCTAATTCATTTCATTGCTGAGATATAAGGGGAAAGGCCTCTGCAATAAAAGGGGCTAGAGACTGATTTTTTTTTAAATGAAAGCTACAAATTCAGAAACCCTGTTACATAGATCATTGATATAACAATATTCAGGATTTTTAAAAAGAATTTAAAAAGCCCCGTGGGCAAGATTCCTTTAGAGATTAACATGTCAAAACTCCCAAGTTAAGTACCACATTTAATCTGACATCAGCTGCTTTGCTAAGGGACAAATTCAAGAGAAATAATTTCAAGAAAAACAGGTTGCTGCTTACCAGATTCCTGACTTCTGGTCCAAACATCTGTTTGTACTGGAAGTCCTGCCCTTCCAGGCTATAAACATGACTCTTCACTTTAAATGAAACATCTGTGATGGTTGGAGTTCGGGATGACAGAAAGCTCCCTCCAAGAGAGGGGCTTATAAACAGACGGTGTTGGCGTGGAGGAACAACAAGGTCTGTTTCTAGAAAGAGCTGCTCTCCTGCAAAGCAAGTAGTAAAACAGCAAAAGGATCATCTTTTCAGGCCATTATTGGGTGTTGCAGCTCTAAACAAAAGGCAAAGACTTCAGCCAACTTAAAGCAATGGATACAGCATTTGGTTTGGACAGGGAAGCCTGTGGTTCAAATTTCTGTTTAGCTATTCAGCTCACTAGGAATCCTGAGCAAACAGCACTCTCAGTAGGAGCCCCTGAGATACAGCAAGAAATTTAGACCAAACAGCCAAACTAACTAGATTTTTGAACTTACCTCAACCCAACAAGTGGCTTCTCTAATTTCTCAGCTGCCAATGTAAAAGCAACATTATACTGCTGGGGGAGCATACGTGTGGAAAGAGATCATAAGGAGGGAAGTTTCTAGCATATGTTTTACCTTTCTGGATCATTTCAGCAAGGTTGGGCTGAGCAAAGACCTTGGCTACTCTGAACACCATGAGAGCATTCTTTGGGCTGACCAAATCTGTGCGAAGAGCTCGATTCAAGAAGCCAACAAAGAGCTTGGTATACATCAGCAAGTTCTCCTGAATGAAGGGAGCCCTGGCAAATGGAGGAAGAGAACCAGTGGCCATATCACATGTTCAACAAGAAAAACCACTCCCCTCCCCATGTTAGGCTAATGTGTAGGGTTCATTCCAGAAGCTCTGCTTAAAAATGTGATGTAGCTTCCCCAACTATAAATAGAAAACTGAGGCAAAGCTCAGTAAGGAATGCTAACTTCTATCCCAACTACAGGAACAGGCGGTTCCAAGGGGGAAAAACACTTGGAAGAACAATACCGAGATTCCAAACTATAAGCTGCACTGCTCCATCAATTCCCGCCCTCCCCCAATGCATTTTCAAGCCTTCTCAAAAGATGTCTGTTTGCTCCATCTTTGTCAGCTGGGCACCCGACAGAATCTGTTTGGTTTGTTCAGACTTTTACTGCTTGATTTTTCTTTCCTTGCCAGCTTTGTTACAATAGTACAAGGCTTTTGTTCTGTAGATGCTGTTTTAAAGTGCAGTTTGTAATGCTATTTTAATCGTGGCTGCTGTTTTATGCATGTAAAAAAATTACTTTAGGGTGGTACAATTTTTTTAAAAAAGTAAACACATACCATTTCTCTGACACACTGCGAGGCTGAGACTCTGCACTCAAAGGTGGCTTCTCAGGGGCATATCTCCAAGGCTGCAAGTAGCTTAACCACATCTCTAGAACCTAAACAAAATGAACAGTTAAATACTTCAAAACAGTGGTTTTGTTAAGCCTTGGACAGCAAAGCAACTGGATTTCCTGAAGTGTTGCCTTGTAAAGTTCTGTGTGAAAGAGTTAACTTCCACTACCCCAAACCCTGTTCCTGTGGAAGCAACTCCATTTGGAACACCTCTCACCTTTAAGTTAGCAACTGGAGAGGCAACAGGCACTATACTTGAAGAGGCCAGATTTGGTCTCAGCTGCCTCCAGTTGTTGATCCTTCCCCTAAAACATATGGCAGTAGTTCTCAAACTTTAGCAACTCATTTTATTTAAAAATTTCAATTTAAAAATGTTGTTGAACCCCAAACCCTCCCTTCCTCCCTCTCCAGCTGCTGCCTTATACCCGATGGAATATGCCCGAACCAGTCTCCAGTGCTCAAAACAAGAATATCAGCTATGTTTTAAAAACAAGTTTAATAAAATGTCTGCATTGTTTGTACATCGCCTGCAAGGTCAGGTGTCAGAATTTGGTAATCCTATAGATCTACAACCCACTGTTGGTATACAATCTTGCCTCTGAGTGGTAGAGATGTGTTGGAAGGGTAGAATAGGGTGAGACATGTTGCCACAATTCATAGCATGTGGGTTTGGGAAAGATATGGTGATGAGAAAAGAGCTGGCTAGGTAAGGAGAAGAGACAACAGACATCTACACGCTTTTGGGGCCTCCACCTTCTGATATTGGATGGATGGCAACCTGAAAGATGGGCTTCTTGGTTGTAGCACCAAAACTCTGGAATGTCCTCCCTAGAGAGATTCATCTGTCCCTTTTTATTGCCATTTTCCACCAACGGGTGAAGACTTTTGTATTTCATCTGACATCCCCTCAGTGATCCTCCCTTCCTGCCCTATATTTTGTTCTATGTTTTTGTATGAGTTTTTTAGCTTTGGTTTTAATTATATGTTTGTTTTGTTTTCATGGTTTTAAAGATTTTATTATGTATTTTTAAATCTGTTAGCCACCTTGGTGGCCCTAATTAGGGCAGAAAGGCAGGGTATAAATTGTGTAAATAAGAAATTGACCAGAAGGGGCTTTGTACCAAAGACAGTAAGAAACTTCCCATATTGTTTAATAACTTCTAGCCAGAGACCAACTGAACAGGGGTAGGAAGGACCTGGAGAAATTTTCAGAGCAGCTCACAGGAATAGCTTAGAGCCATACAAAACCTGAACTTCTGGTATTCAACTGTGAATTGCCATTGGCTATTATTGTCTATGGATCCAGTGTAACATCTCTCTCTTGTGAAATTCTCTGCATTGGAAAACTGAGCAAAAAACAAGTCCAGTTTTATGTTGGAAGTAACTATGATGACCATTAGGACTGTATCTGTGTTGTGTCACTTTGCCAATTCCTAGGAGTGAACTATGTGGTTTCTAGCAAAGTCAGCATATTTTCTGACTAGTGTGCTGAGGTAATAATGAAACTAGGTGGCAGCAGGCAGCACCAGCTCTATCAGCTCTTGCGCTTAAAAGGGGAGGAGGGAACAGACTCCATCCTCTTTCTCCAAGGCGGACGAGCCCTGACATTCTTAGAAGATAGAGGTTGCTCTGTTTTTTGTGTTAATTGGATGGGTGTGACCGGGGTGCAACCATTTTTACATTACCTAAATGCCATGAGGTCACCCTCTGTCCTTGCAAACAGATCTCTAGTTTGAAAAATGCTGCCATAGGGAACAGATGAAGCCACATTGTCCTACTGACATTCACCTTTAACATGTTCACAGCTAGAAGAGATCTAGATTCCTCCAAAAGCTTCACTGTCCAACCTTATCTACATCCCACCCATGCATTCAGTATCTAGGGAAACAGCTTTTTGCTCAAAAATTTCATTTTGTTTAAGATTTATATCTTCCCTGATTCCTAAAGAACACTGAGAAGGCTGTAATTGCAATGGCTGTTTTTGCAATGGGGAATGGAGGTTTACAGAACATCGCCAGAATGGCCACAGTTCAGCTAGACTATGGGCCCAGACCTCAAAAGTCAATTTTCTGGTCACTGAGCTCCACTGCTTCTGTTGCTGTTCCAGCTTTTAGCACAAAATAGGATAGGATCTGATAAAGGACAGATAGAACTTTTAAAGAACACTGGCAAATAAGCAATCAGAGATAAAGAAAATGGGAACTGAAGCTATTAGGCTGCAGCCATGGGATCCTAACAAGGACACCTGTGGGTATCTTTCTGCCTTTAGCAGAAAAACACACTTTGCTTTTTTCTTTGCATCATGAGGTACAGCAATTTGATATTCTAAAAAGTAAGGTGTTATTCCTATGCTTTTTCAGGAGTGACCAATCCTTCATAAGAGCTCATAATTTGCTGTTCAAACTGCCCCTGCAACAACACATTATCATACTGTTTGGAAAATAATTTGCAAGGTAGAAATCATAAGCCATAATTAGCAGGTAGGTACCATGCTGTGAATAAACAACACAACATCAAATAGAGTACATACAGCTCTAAAAGAGGCATCCAGAGGCCAGTGGCCAAAGCAGTGCTGCAGAAAGATGTAGAGCTTCTGTTGAACGAATCGGGGAATCACAATCCTGTAAAGACATCCAACATACAGAAGGCCCTGTAAGATAAATAACTGCCAGGGAAAGAACTACACTTTTAATGAGGAAAATAAAAATTATGATACTCTTTTTCAATTAAACATGCCACAGAGAATGTGCTTATCCTATTCATAAGCTTAACTGACAAAATTTCTCCCCAAGAAACCATGGAAATTTGAGACTTGGTTTTGAAGAGACTACCAAATGGATGCCAAAAAAGTCAAAGTTTCACTGCCAGCATCCTGACCATTACCACCAGCCCCATCAAGGTTGGCGGAAGAGAGAATTACTTATGTATTTGTAATATTTGTCCATTCTTCTCAGGGAACAAAGTTTGGACTCTTTGTCCAAGGATGAAAGCAGAGTGACAGGACCATGGAGAAAAGAACCAAAGCTTGGACTTGCTTCAAGTTCCCCTTTTTGAAAATAGATAGAGGGTGGGGAAAAGTGGTAGAAAGGTGCAGGTTGAATTCTGGCTTCCTTAGGACAAGAGACCTCTCCGCTCCCAAAGTCAAACCTGCTGGAATAGAAGCCTCTCATAATTCAATGTACTATTGAATGAATAAAAACATGGTCCAGAAATCGATGTGCCAAATGTATAAATGCTAGAGAACCAGGAAGAATATCCCCATGAGGCTCTGCCTACCCACCTAGTCCTACACATGCCCACTGAGAATAGCCACAACCAAAACACCAAGCTGGATAGGAAACTGTCTCAAGAACAAGAGTTTACACCCAAGCAACATTTCCTTCTCCAAGTGGATAGAGGGCAAGCTTGACTTCCAGAAGGTACAGAAGTAGCACCACCCCAAAGGTTCTATGCAGCTTAGAGCACACAGACATCTTTGAAGGGCAAGAAGATGTGTATGGCTTTAGCCATCTGGGAAAATTTCATAGGGAAATAGTTTTTCATGGTACACTTCCTACTGTATCCTCTTCCCTCTAATAATTTCACCTTCCTTTTCTGCTGGAAGTGTTAAGACAGGTCAGCTAACTTTTGTTGTTCAGTGCTCTGACTGGTCAGTAAATGAAGAGTCTCTTGGGGTGGGATTCAAAGGTTATGTAGAATCAAAGAATTTGAGCAAGTCTAAAAACACTACAACTTTTCAGAAGTATAATTGGGCAACACAGAAAAACCCTGCTGTGATTATCATGTAACTTTCATGTCAGGACTTACATGTGCATACCTCATTCTCCTTGGCAAACTACTAGATAAGCCACCTGAGATGCCTGCTATGCAGGCTAACTAAGTGAGCTCATGTTCTTTAGAGATTCTGACTGGTAAGGCATTCTTGTCCTCAACCTTGGGGAACATCTGATATGCCACCTCTTGCCTCTATGGCTGTGCTGTCCACATCAGGTACTGAAGGTCCAAACACATCAGTACTCTGCTGCCTGCAGAGGTGGCAATGCCCATTTGCTACCTGGAGCATCATCTTGGGTTCTCCCTACCATGGAGGGAGGAAGGAAGGAGGAGGACAGGGAGCAATCAATTTCAAAGTTTTTGTTCGTAGATCCATATACATTTTCCTGTCTCCACATAGAAGAACAGGGGATCCCAAAGAACAGGGGTTCTCCCCTCCCCCCCGAGGAGCAAGGGGTTGCATCTGAAGCAAGAGGAGTTGGCAAAAATTACCCCTGTTCTGTCCATGGAAATTGTCTATGGGATTCAACCCAGCAACTACAATTTTTGCAGCAGCAGAGATGTTCTGGGGACAACAAAGCCATACTGGTAAAGAGACTTGGGGCAAAACAGCTTACTTGGCCGTGGCTGCTAAAGCAAGATTTGCTACTTTTCACAGTCAATGCATCAGGCAACTTCCCCAGCCAGTTTTCAGTATGTACAATCAGCAAAGAGAAAATCTGTAATAGAAGGGGGTTAACACTCCTCTGGCAATAGAGACTGCCCCTAGCAGTCATAAATACAGTGAATTATTAGCTGTGTGCAAAAGCTTCTTCTGGATTTCTTTCCATAGCAGCTCTTTCAGACCCCCCAGAAAGTTTATTTCTGGGCTTGCGGGATTTGTGTAGAGTAACAGCCATACAGGTTGGGAAGCTAAAGTGAGAAAAAGGCAAAGACTTAAAATTGCTCCTCTTTCCTCTTTCAAAAGTGCAGCTTCTGAGAGGAATCATTTTACCTTCTTGTCTCTCTCCAGCTTGCCAATCTTCTTAACTGTTCCTCTACATGGATCCTGTGACTCCACAAATGATGATTCTATTGTTCAGAAAGAGTTGTAGCAATGGGGAAAAAATGTGGGAAATGTGCCTACTGCACACAAATTTTAGAATATTGCTCAACGTGATCAATAAAATTCCACGTGGCTTTTAGGCAAATAAAAAGTCACAAAGCTTTATCTTGCCCTTTGGGGGTTTAAACTCTCACACACTGAACATGCAATCATTTCTAAGTAAGAAACAACCTACCTCTTGAATTCTGCCAGAGGACTGGCTGTGTGGGAATGGGCCGAAGGAGAAACTGGCTCTGGCTTCAGGCTGTTGCTGAAAGCATGTAGGTGCTTCACAAGCAACCGGATCACCAACACGTGCTCCTCAGTGGGTTTAAATGACTCCTGGATTGAAAGCAGGAGGAGGAGAATGAAAGAAGTCATCTCCCTATCATGAAGGGAGACCAGCACAGAGATAGCTACAGGGGCAGAGGTTTAAGCAAGGAGACTCTTTAAGTTAATACCTTAATGGCCACTTTGAGCTGAAAGCAGAATGTATTCATTTTCATCCTGAGCACAGAGACAGAGAACAGCTTCCTTACAGCTGTGGTAAGGAAAGGAAGAACTTCTTCTATTAGATCTCTGACAAGTGCTCATTGTAGGCTATCAGAAGAAATGTCTACCTCCATTTTCTCACTTAGGTCACAGTGGCAAGATGTGCCAAAGGGACCCAATGATCAAGAGGACTGCAGAATGTGTAAGTGGAATGCCACTTTTGTGAAGTAATCCTTCTATCAGGCATAAGCCTCCGGGACCAAAAGGATTCATAATGATGGATTCCCTGGGCTTGGTCTACAACTTTTAAGAGCAATGGAGATCACAACAATTTATATTAAGAGTCTGCTCTGGCCTCCTTTGTTCTAAGCAGCAAACCTAGCCAGGAGGCCATCAATCAAGGCATACAGAGCAAATGCTGCAATGTTCTCTGTGCAATGTACCCAAATTATAGCTCATGCAATTATGCAATTTTGAAAAACTTGCAGAATTTCCTGTTTTGGACATTTTATTGTGGATTCAAACATTGGGGGTTCCAAAACTGAAAGCATGTTTTGGTGTGGGGAGGGGGATTGAAACAAAAGGATGAAAGAGGAGTTGGATTCACAGAATACTGGTAAGTAGTACTTGCAAGTGGAAGATCTGTGAATGGAGCGGGATGTAATTTAGATAATAAAATAACTGTCATAGTCTAGCAGCTGTAAAGCACACAAGTAGTTTTGTAAGAAAAGATTATTTTAAATAACTAGCAAAGATGTAAACTTCTAGAATAGTCTCCCTAGAACAGCAATGGAAACAAGATGCCTTACAGAAAAAGATCAACTGGTTCTAATCAGTTGCTGCAACTGGGGCTTGTAAACTTCAACAACTTTTTTCCAGTTCCCTAAAGCCAGAGTAGCAAATACTCCTACAGCTCCTCATAGCACACTAGTAATGTGGAGAGGGCTGAATATGCCAAGGAAGCTGTCTCAGACCTTTCGGAAGGGCGGTTAGACAGGCATACCATGTGCTCTCCTTAAGGCTGGAATTCTTGGCCTCCCGTGTAGCATATGGCATAACTCACTTGCTTGAGACATATACTCTGCTTTAGTACATTTTCTCCCAAGTCATGCAGAAACTCAATTTATTTATCTTCACTAATTGGAACAAAAAAACCCTTCATAGAAGGCTCTCTTGAGTCCTATAGACAAGGCTTTTCAGTGGTGATGTCTCACTTTTGAAATGCTTCCCCCCCTCTGCTCACCTGGCCCCCATCTTGCTTCCCTTTAGGTTTCAGGTCAAAACATATTTTTTTAACTTGGGCTTTTAACTGAAGGATTCTATCTTTTTAAAGCTGTCTTATGATCTGCTTCTAGTCTGAAGATTGTTTTATGAATATCATTTCAGGGTGCTCAATGTTTTTATGCTGTGAGCAGATCTTGAGAGGAGGTATATAAAATTTTCCAAAAAAATAGGTGCAGAGGATCCTGTTTGGGGGCAATGGTTGAGGCTACAATATCAAACACCAGACTCGGCCTCTAGGTAAACAATGCTCTCACATTTTAAAGCCATGTTCTGAAATAATGAGAAGCAGAAAGCTGCTATTTTCAAAGACAGCCAAGATGTCATGAATGAACTGTACACAAGAGATCATTATGAAATGAAGACTCAAGGAAGAAAGCTGCAGGGATACATACAGAAAGCCCAAAAGGAATTATTGGGCAGACACAGTTTTTGCTACTCTCAATTTCCTATTTCAAGCAAAAAAACTTAAACAGTAGCAGCACAAATACATAAGCTGCCTAGCAGAGTGTAATGGAGTATTGCAAGCCTCTTCCCTTATAAAGAAGCATAAAGTAACTCACTACCCTTTCTAACCAACACTAATTCCCTGGAGTTCTCTTAGTATCCCAAATTCTGAGCAGTTGTGAATGGATATATATTAGGGGCTTAGTGGTTGAGCTGTCAGGATTCTATGTTCAAGCTAAGTAACATTTCATTTTATTTAACTGACTCATTAGGAGTATTACCCAGTTATCCCGGCCCTGGAGAAGGCTCTGAAGCACTCTGCAGGACTGAAGAAACACACCACTACACATGAGGGCCTTACGGAGTTTTGATATAGAGGGAGGGAGAAGAAAGAGTATTAGAAACTATCTAGCAACTACATTATACATTCTTCTACCCCTACCCAGTTTCTGGGTCGAGGAGCATAACAGGTCATTGATCCATCTGTGGGGGAGGTGAGTGGCCCTGAGCAAATCATGAGGAGACAGGAAAGCGCATCAGCTTAAATCTTGCCCACAAAGGAAGTACCATATTCAAGGGTATCTGACCTGACCTTTGCTCTTCAGCTTCTTGCTGAGCACCCTTGATGGCAAGATGGAAAAACTCGGGCCTAAAGCAACTCACCACCACAACCTGGCCTCACCCTGTGGCAAAGAAACCAATTTTCCAAAGTATCTTAGCATATATACCCACTGGGCTGTACTTTCTCCCACCTGTGCCTATGCCACACTTTGCAGATTGCATGAAGGGATTTAAAAAATTAAAAGAAAAGAAAAGATGGAAATACTTGATATGTATGGAGGGCCTGGTAGCTGGATTGGGCAGGACTACTGTGGTGAATACTGGACATACTGAGCCGGTAGTGCAGAACCTCCAGCTGAGAGACAACAAGAGGGAAAGAGGGGGAAGAGGAAAAAACGAAAATGGAAAGAAAAAGGAAAACAGCAGTGAGAATAAGCCCAGGAAAGAGGGATGGAGAGAAAAAAAACAAAACAAACAGAAGAGTCACAAATACAACTGAGGACAACAATGTTGCACAACTGCAGCAGCGGTAGCCAAGTACTCTCTTCTCCACTATCAGAAAACCCAGCCTCAGGACACAAAACACAAATTAAACTGCCCATTCTGTATGTACATACTTAAAACAAAAGACTTTTTGAGGAGCTTTGAAATTTTGTAGAATTTGGAAAACTTTTGGGGAACCAGCAGAGCAAGCTTATAAAGAAAGGCTTGGGGAAATGATGGATAGGGAAAACAACTTGGGATTGTTCCTGCTATGCTCCAAGCGATGCACCCCAGCAGTCACTGCAAAGCATCTTGGATGTGCATCTCCAATTATGTTGCAACAGCTTGGGATGGTTCAGAGCTTGGAAAGGACAAGTCATAATAAACAAATGCAAGGAAGTTCTCCACTCCACCCACCTATGGGGGAATGCAAAAGATAAAGTGCATCACTGATACACATGCCAGCTCACAAGTGTCAATGTAACAAAGTCAAGCACATGGGTTTTTTTCTCTCCCTTATACTGCAGAATACAGCCTGCAAAACTTTGGTTTTTACAGTGTTTATGAAAATCATCTTGGAAAACTAAACTCACAAACTAACAGCTGGACAAGTCACTCAGCACTGGCAACAGCTAAAGAGAGTACTGCTGCCATGGCAACACAAAGAGAGCCTGAACATAAAGTGTACATCCCCAAGATCCTCACCCCCTTCATTTGGTGAAGCCAAATCTAGAAGGTTGAACCACATGCCTGTCTTCCTTAGTCCTAGAGTCTTTACTTGAGAACACAGCACAAATGTGGCTTTAAAACCCCCTACAAAGTGAAAATGTTTGATGCAAGCAATTCTACACACCTAACAAGCCCCCCCCCAAACCAACTGGAAACAAGAACAGGATGGCACACAAACATAATGAATGGGGAGAGAGGCTGTCAGTTTTGTTATAACTAATCACTGCAAATTAAGCACATACATCATAAATGTATGTAGTAGTGACATTATGAAAAATAAAAGAATTGTAAAATCACTCCACCACTTCCTTCCATGAACTTTTTGCTGGATCCAACCCATTGCATGATGCGGAGCTATGAGGTGGGTAAGATTTTTGCTCTTTATAGATAATTCATATAAGTTCTCCAGGTGTTGCACATTCCACAATGCTGAGGGCAGTTTAGGACTCCTGTCTGTTAAGTCCTATTTGCTAACTTAAAAGCAAAACTGTATCTCTGAGAAAACTCAGAGGTATCTGAACCTCAAACTACTTCAACTTGAAGATTCAGGTGTTTTGTGGACATTCAACTCATCCCTGATTGTATCAACACCTCAAATTCATACAGTACTAATTTCTACAATCTTTATTTTAATTTTATTTATGATATTTATAGTCTGCTTTTCTCACTCAAGGTGGATCCCTGCCTTCAAATTTCTTGTAAGAGAAAACTTCTGTCTACAGCAGAGTTGCCCAATTTCAATACATTGGCATGATTCATATGTGGATACCTTTGCATACACAGTCCAGCTATCCCCACTGAAATAGAGAAGCCAATGCGAGACTGGCTCCCATGTCCATTAAGTGCAACATCTCTACTGGCAGGCTTTCATTTTACAACCAGTTAACAAGACTGAGAAAGTGTATTCTTTGTAAAAACAATTAAAAACAATAGATTTTTAAAAAGCATCATCAGCCAGTTAGCAAAGGTGATGAACTTAACAGACCACTGTAAGGAAACTCTTACACAGTTCTTATTACTATAAGACTAGTCACCTTCTGCTGTTGGTAAATGAACCAGTTAGTAGGACACTACAGAGACTACGAGATACTTGTGTGTTTTAAGTAGAACCATCAAGTTGCATTAAGTAAAACATTCAATGAAATGAATTCTCTATTGTTCTTTTCACCACCACCCCAAAATACACCATATACCTAGAAGCTGAACTTCTCTGCCACCCCAAAGTATGAGACCAGCAAGCAGAAGACACTCAAATATGAAGCACACTGTCATTACCTTGATGTGAGGGGACTGCATTTTCTGATACATGTCCAGGGAGTAATGATGAAGCCACATTTCAACAAAGATCTGGGAAAATAAATACTTTCATCAGATGGCTGAACTGACAGGAATGACCCAGCCCTGGGTAATCCCAGCTGCCTTGGGAGCGATTGCTGTTCTTTGGTTGGACTAAGCTTTGTGGGTACTCTGCTGAATCACAGACATTCTACAAATTAGACTCCTGAGCTGGATCTACCAGGATCAGGTATGCAGCCACAGGTCATACAGATCAGGGACAATTGTAATATAAGGAGAAATGTTTATCTATTATAATACATTCATAAATAACTATATTAATGTATTTTCTAATTTTAAAAATCTTATAAACAAAATGTGTAAAAAAAACCCTAGGCCTTACCCTTTACAGAGTTTGCAAGTTTTAGAGTAGCACCTTACATGGTAGAGAAAGGACAATTTTGGTAGGGGAGGCACAGAGATGGACAGGGAGCTATACCATATGCACAAGTTCCAGGAAGCTTCTTAATTTGGGGGAGGGACTGCAGCTCAGTAGTACACCTGCTTTGTATGTAGAAAGTTCCATGTCTGGTCCCCAGCATCGTCAGTTAAAAATATCAGGTTGTAAATTATATGAAAGAATTCTACCCCAAACTCTAGAGAGCTGCTGCCAAGAAGAATGCGCCACACTGACCATGACAGACCAACAATATGATTTACTATAACCCAGCTTCATGTGTGAGTTCTTGAGCCATTCACAACAAAATAACTTGCATGTTTTCAAGTTTTACTCTATATCTGTGAATACTGAGTTTTTAAAATACATGTTTTCCCCAGCTGTCTATGCCGAGATCTACCTGGGCATAATGCCATTATGAAGCACTCCATGTTGCAAAGATAGCCATTTCCCACTCTGCTAAGCCTGCACAACATCCTAGGACAGCACATGGTTCAAATCACAAGATGCAGGATTTATGGTAGACACACCTGAAGCAAAGTCTCTGATCTCCAGATCTCTTGGGAAGCAGGATCTGCATTCACTGAAGGCTGATGAGCAACATGCCTTTTCAGAAGGCTTGTGGGATGCATCCCATAAGAGGTGAAAGACATTGCAGGTGATCTTTAAGGAGAGACACAAGTTAAATACAAAGTGTACTATGAAAGATTAATCCAAGTGAGATTATAGCCAGGGCTTGCAATTTCAAAGACCACCGAAAGAACAAACAGGAGCTTGCACCAAGTGAACCCAAAGCCAGAAGGTCCAGAGCAAGTAGCAGTATTCCCATAATTTGTACAATTGCCCCAAAACTTTATGTATTTCTTGTACCAATATATTATTCTAGAATAAGCAACTAATGATAAAAGCTAGAGAATGCCACTTGTATAGAACAGCCTGTTTTGACCTCTCATGTTCCTTCCTACGCTGTATTGGGAAAAACAGCTGGGGACCACATTCATGTCATCCTCTTGTTGGCACCTGCTATTCTACCACCCATAATCCCATCTACAGTAATTAGGAAAGGGCAAGTCATTAAAAGCATTCCCATCAATGTAAGACAGCCCACAGAGATGCAAAAACCTGTTTTCAACATCTGCTACATATTAGGAGAATGGGGATTAGAAAAAAAATGAAAGAGCTAGCCACTACCACTTAATTCAACTTCTGGCAAGCCTCCCACGACTATCTTTAGCCTACCTCTTTAAAAAAAATCTCTATCTGTATATAAAACCGCTTGGCAAAATCTGAAGAGCTCAGTAGATACCTTTCAAAAGATTTCTCAGACTACGTTCAGTTTTCCATAAAATAATACTTTGTTATATATACATTTTAACATCTATTAGTCCAAGGTTATCTTTTCACAGCAAGCTAACAAACTCCAACCTAGACCTTTGCTTTCCCTTTAATTTCTTAACCTATCCTTCGTAGAAGAAGTACGTTCAATCCATGCGGTAAAGACAACAAAGTCAACTTTGGACATCACTGCCCTGTAATTTGTATCACCAGTATAAATACTCACCTTGGAGCAGGTGATGGGTGCCCTCCGATATCAGAAGAAGGGGGTGGAAGGACACTTCCTTCTGTAGGCAAGAACCACTTCAAGTACCTGTCCACCAGAACAAAGTAAGCACTGTTTGAAGTGCTTACATGACAGGTCATGGGGATGTTCTAAAATACACAGGGAATATCAAGAGCAGAATTATGCCAAGTCAGTTCTACAACCAGTTCTCTTGCTACAGTTCACTAAATGGAGTTGCTAGGTATTGATTTTGAAACCTGAGATATGCAGTTTGCTTTCTACTACTGAGTTAGTAAAATAATATCTGCCAGGTAAGCAGAGAATCAAAAGCCATGTGTTCATTAACAGCAGACCACTTTCTGGACTGCAGATGGAGGCTCACATGATTCAATGCTCCTCTATACCAAAACATATGCTGCATATAGAAAAACAACAGGACTTATTGCAAAGGCTTCTTTTCATCAGTAGATTGAAGGTATCTTAGCTTGGTTACTCTTCCCACTTGTTCTACAATCGTCATCCCCTCCAGTGAGGGAAGGGCCTTTCCATTAATGAGAAGCAATACAGCAACACCAGGCTTGGCACTGCCCTAATAAAAAACTCTCTAAAACACACTTTGGGCAAGTACAAAACTCTAGAACACGTTAGGACAAAAAAAAAATCAAAATAGGAAACGAGGATAGCCCCAGAGTAGTTTTTAAAAACTACAACTCCTGGAAGAAACATCTGGTTTTCTTAACTTTGTCTCAAAGCAACAAATAATGCAGAATTATTTTGTGTGGGATAACATACCCTCCATCCACTGAAAACAAACCTTCATAGCAGGTCCAATATTCCGTTCAACTGTGGAGGAGAGTATCTCAGCCATGATATTAAACACCCTAATATTCTAGGGTGAAGTACCCACCTCCTAAATGTTACATCTGAAGAGGCGAAAGCAGTCAATTGGTAGTGGCAGACAAGAGATGCTATCACAGACCAGCTGGCTACCTTACTTTTTCCTTCTAGGAACATTTGGGTGCTGAACACCACCGATGACATGGCCCCTCTTATGTAATGTTCTGATATGGACTGATGGGCATCGAATAAGTAAGGGAGATGCAGACCTATATCCGCTTGCCTATGGTGGATTTTTTGCCCACTGAGTCTGTATGGAAGGGGGAGACTGTGTGTCCTGTGGAAATCAGTCATGTACTTGATGTAAGGTAGAAAGCTGAAACTGGTCTAACACATATGAAACAATCAAATCAAGAAAATGCAGCATAGAAGTGGAGTTCTTTGTAAGTTGGCTAGGATACCTATCTACCTACCCCCCTCCCACACACAATGCTTCCTAAGACAGAATTGTAGAATGTCTGCCCACTGCTGCTTAGCAGTTTGAGATTAATGTACTTGTGCATGCCATGACAAGATTTGAGGTCTGCCTCTCACCTGATGACACCTCCCACCTCACTCCTCCATGGGCAGAACCATTCTCATATGGGGGCCAGAAGAATTGCAAAGATTTCAAGCAAAATGCTGACACATTAACACACTTTACTTCGGTCCATCTGTTTTTGGCACTATTCTAAACACTTCAATACAGTATTTACACGATGGCTTTTTACTACCATTCATCACAGCAGAATGGTAGCTGATGGCAAGGTGCCATCTGCAAGAGCCATAAGATTGCAGCTCCTCTTTTTTTTCATTTCCAGTGTGAACAAGGGCTGAGGTAATGAAGAAAGATGTACAATACGTACCCTTTGTGTGATAAGGCTTATTGCAAAGTAGAACATACAATATTCAAACGGATCTGGTTGCACTGAGTCAAGGATACAGTACAACTGAAAATATGAAGGACTGCAGACAATTCAAGATTATGCTATACACAACCAAGACAATACAAGTCGATATTTTGTTCAGTTGTCAGGCTTTCTGGCAGTCTAGCCTTTTTGAGATTCACAGTACTCATTGGCATAGCAAAGTACTCAATGCTGCCATGAAGAAAAAAACATGCAGATGTCACTTTGAAATCTAGGGTACTAGACTCTGTTCTTCTTATTTAATAACTACACCGCTCTGAACAAACCCATTTGTTTCAGGTTAAAAAACATTAAAAACATAACAGGAGTTTCAGGCAAACTTCAAGCAAGGCGCAAGATAAGAAAGAAACAAAGAGCCGTTCATCAATACAGACAGAAGCTCAGATGCGAGCAACCAGTACAAAGATGGATACTGAGGACTCTGTGATGTTGACCTATAATGTATTCATCACATTTAACTCCTTGCTTAAGAACATTAGAAACTATACTTGCCACAACTGTCAATTGTCTGATCTGTTGGAATAAAAAGTTAAAGAACATGAGGAGCAAGTTTCCATGGTTTGCCTCTGGTGATGAGTTGTTAGGTTGGAGGAGGGGGGAGGGAGCCCAGCAGCAGGAAGAGATGGTTTTAGGGGAAAGATCTGCATAGGATAGGCAGTGGGAATCACTGTCAAATGTACATGTTAGCTTACAACTTAGAAGACAGAAAAAAACTCAGTGACCCTGATAGGTTGGAAAGCTGAGCGGAAACGTAATGAAATTGACCAAAAACAAAGTTATTTATTTTGGCAATAAGAACCAAATGCACAGGTATTGGATGGAAGATACCTGGCTTGGCAGTAGTACATGTGAAAAGGACCCTAGGATTTGTTAATAATGAAAAATGAAAATGAGTTGGCAGTGTGGTGTGTCTGCAAACAGGCTAATGCAATTTTAGACTGCATTAATATAAGCACAGTATTCAAGTCACAAGAAGTAATCCTTCCAGCACTACTCCACACTAATCAGATTTCATCTGAAGCACTGCATCCAGTTCTGAGTGCTGCACCTTAACAAAGTTGTAAATAAACCAGAACAGGTTCAGAGGAGGATAACAAAGATGGTTAGGAAAACCTAAAACCCACAATAAAAGGTCAAACAAGCTGGGTGTGCTTAGTATGGAAAAGAGAAAACTAAGTGAATACATGATCATTCTCCTCAAATACCTGAAGAGGGTAAAAAATTGTTCTCTCTCCTGCTCCACCAGAGAGCAAGGCTAGACTAGACTTAACAGGCTTAAATTACAGGAGAAACTTTCTAACGGTCAGAGCATTTCAACAATGGAAACAATTAACTGGGAGAGAAGGCTTTCCTTAGCCAGAAGTATTCAAGTAGTGGATGAACAGCCATCTGCTAGGAGTGCTCTACTTAGGACCACTCTTGCATTGTGCAAGGAGACAACATGGCCTACAAGTCCCCTACCAACTCTAGGATTCTATGACTCTACAGCGTGCAACCAGCCACATGCTACCAGTTCCCCACACATGCAAGAGAATATATGGCACAGCAACATTCAGCCTGCTCCCCTCTTGTCTGTAACCTGCAAGCCATAAACGTTCCGTAGCATTAGGGCCAACTCCTCAAATATAGGCAGCTGCTACAAGTGCAGCTTGCACATTGTGTCATGCCCTATGCAGATGCTGTTACAGAGCTCACAAAATGGTCAGTAGTAAACTCAACTACAACTTGGCTGATAGTGCATCCAAGAACGAGCCCAGATAATGTAGCAACGTGTTCCGGTAAGTACCTCAAGCAGCAATGGGACCCAGAAGCACAGCAATGGAGAGAGGTGAGTTGGGTCTTCAGCCTTCCATTGTTTGTTTGGCACACATCTCCCAATGCTCTCTACCTTCTATTATATCACCAGTACAAAAATCTTATACATTGTCCAAAGGATACTAAGGATCAAGTTTAAACTCAGGCCTCCAGATGGAGGAAACTGGACTTTGTTATGGTATAGAGAACATTCAGGTAAAATCCGTTCTTGTATTGAAACTTTCACTGGCCCCTGAAAAAAAAATACCACCTCTCATAAAATATGTATTATTAAAATCTTAACACTAAAACAGCATTTAAGTTGCATACATATGTTTGAGTTTGTCCTGCCCTTTCTCCAAAATTGTACTAGAGGTTTGGGGGCTAGCTGTACTATAACCCATGCAAATAAGACTGTAACCGCTTCCAAAACAATTTCATCCCAACTGTTCCATGAAACATGGAGAAGACAGGAGGGGCTACAACCTGTCTGTATGCTAGACTGTTCTTCTATAGTACACAAGTTCAGGACTGACTGCATACCTTGCTGCGCAACCAGACTAAATCCTCCAAAAGCATGCAGAAAGATTGAAAAACAATTGTGCTATTGTACCACCCCTAAACTAAATTCCTTGCCCTCAATCAAGTCCCAGTCTTCCTTCCCTAAAGTTAGGTTTCACTTCCTAATGGCTTAGCCAGCATACAAAGCCATTATATTTGATATCTGAAACTGCATGCATATATAAATCCTTAGTTTTCTAATCTGAGGGCTATGTACCAAATAATATTTTGCATGCATAAGTAGATGTCCCCCCCACCCCCGCCCCATGGATCAGTAATGACTCAGTGCTTGCACAGGGGACTACTTTTACCTTTTAAAGTAGATAAAACCTCCCTGTCCATGGGTAGCCATTTTGTTGCCCTATTCATCAGCAGTTGGCAACATTTCCTCAGCAAATTCATTTGCCAACTTTAAGCATTTAATAGTCACCTAGTATAAATAATTAGGAGATTTAGAATTGCACTGTTTATCCTTACTGGAAGATAAGACACAGGGAAATCATATCTGTATTCTTCAGCTTGGAGCTTGTAAACCAGCTTCATCATTGGGCCACTGCAGAAAAAAAGCAGTAAAAGACAAAACAACAAGCAGCATATTGGGGGAAAGGTGCATTTGAAAGCAACTCAAATGTTTTGTATCATCTGTAATGATGAAACTCACCCAGGGTCAAGAAAGTCAAGGGCAATATTGTACTCATTAGGGTTTGTTCTTCCTTGTAAACAACGAAGGTTCCAACCTAGAATTATGCCATCCAAACTGCCAAAGATGCTTTCCACCAACCAGGGGAAGATGGCATGCAGTTCCTTTAAAAAAGAGTGGGAAACAAGGAGAAAGGGGGAAACCAATGAAATTAGTGCTGCTTCTGATGACTGCTGGATAGTTCCAAAAAAGCAACACAATTGCCCTTTTGAAACTCAACTGTCTGCACTGTTATTTTCTTCCTGTAGGCACACCAGCCCTCAACAGAATCCCCCAAAAGAGCCAATGCTGCAAGAATCCAGTGCGAAGACTGCCAGAAGGGGGGCTTTAAAGGGCCAAAATTCTGGTGGGGTAGTCACTGGAGGCTGGGTTTGGCGAGGCTGGGCAAGTCACATGAGTTGCTTTCATGTTGTGCTTGAAGTATGAAGGGGAGCCAGAGATTATCTTTTCCAGGAAACAGGGGAGGGGGGTTAGGTGGGTAGGTCTGCAGTAGGACTGCAGGATTTGAGTTTGGTGGCACCTCAGAGACCCATAAGATTATCAGGGTATAAGCTCTGAGAGTCAGAACTCCCTTCTTCAGACAACCACGGTGCCCGGTAGCCCACCTCCCACGCACAGAGGACTGTCGGTGTCCAAGCTCAAAGGAAATTCTGTGAAGCCAATTCCAAGCGTTGCCTCAGCTCCAGCTAGGTCGAAGTCCCTTCCCACAAGGGGAGATACTGGGGTTGCCAACCTCCTGGAGGGGGCTGTCGTTCTTCCAGAATTGCAACTTATCCCGAGACTAGAGCAGTTAGTTCTCCTTGCGAGAGCGGCAACTTCAGAAAGCGACTCTAGGGCATCCCACCCCGCTGAGCCCCTCCCCTGCCCGAACAACCCCTTCCTCAGGTTACACCTCATACTTCCAAGCATGCCCCAACCCAGAACTGGCAACCGTAAGAGGCGTGCAAAAGGGGGCGCCGACCAAGCAGCCGCTCACCTTCGCGGGAAAGTCTTCGATGACGACGGCCAGGTCGTGGCATCGCTGCGCAAAGGGCTTGTTCAAGCAGTCCGCCTTTAAACTGGCCTGGGGCGAAAGGAAGGAGAGTCAGCGTCAAACTAGGCCAGCCGCAAGCCGCCACCGACCCTGCCGGCCACCCCAGGGCGCAACCCCAACCTCGACCCGCGCCCGCGTCTCAGGCTCACCAGGAGGTAGCTGGGCGGCGGCAGGTGGGCAGAGGCCGCCTCGGCGTTCCGGCAACGGCCAAAAGGCGACGTCATGACAACAGGGAGCGCGGCCTCGCGCGGGACCCCTGCGCGCGGGGATGGGCGTGGCTCGAAGGTGTGGGCGGGGCTTCGTCTCGGGTTTGAGCGGGGAAAAGTCCTCCCTTCGTTCGCCATTCCCTCCTCTCCGCAGAGTCTGCGTGCGAGGGACGTCATGATGAGGGCGTGGTCTGATGGCACGTGATGCGGTTGCCCTGCTGAGGTGCCTGGTCGGAACTGGGTCCTGAGAAGATCGCTGGGTTGGTCTCTGTTGTGAGGGGGCAGTCTGGTTGGGCTCTCCGGGCAAATGACGACATGGGGCTTTGGCCTTGTCCTTTGACACCGAGTTCTAGCTCGGGTGTGCATCTCAGTGCTGCGCGGCAACGGGGTCGAGGCTGTGGTGCTTGCTCTTGTGAGGGTCTGAGGGAGGTTGTTAGGAGAGGCCTCCCACAGAGGGGCGTTGTTTATCCAAGGGTACGGAATGGGGGAGCGGCCAGCCTTGCAGGGCTCTGCGAAATCGCTGGATCCGGTTGGGGCTGCGTTATTGTCAGGGTGCGGGTGCTACATCTCTGCGCCTCCTGCTCCTAATCGGTTCCACGTTCAGTTTACCAGCAAATAGCTCTTGAGAACCTAAGAAGAGCCTTGCTGGACCAGGCCGATAGACCATCAAGTTCAGCATCCCAACTCACGCAGGGGCCAGTTACTATGGAGGGCCAACTACAGGGCTTGAGGCCTTTCCCAGATGTTGCCTCCTGGCGCTGGTATTCAGAGGTTCCCTGTAGTCCCTATGGTTGGTAGCCCCTGACAGATCTATCTACCATGGATCTGCCTGATCCCCCTTTAAAATTGTCTGTTCTTGTGACTATCAGTACATCCTGACAGTTAATTCCACGTTTTATCTAAACTCAAAATTCCCAGATTCTTCGAGCTTTCTCAGTGAAAAGGTTCTTCAACTCCTCAATCATCTTGGATGCCCTCTTCAGTTTTTTCTTCCAGCTCTGCAATCTTTTTTTCAGTGTAGGGTAACCAGAACTGCAGACAGTAGTCCACATGAGGCAGCACCATAAATATTTTCAGGGTCATTATAATTTTGAAAGTCCAGGTATATAATGTCTACTGGCTTACTGTTATCAATATGTTTCTTCACTTTCTCCAAGAACTCCAAAAGGTTGGTGAGGTAGGATTTCCTTTTGCAGAAACCATGTTGATCTCCCCTCAGCTGGCTTTGTTCTTTTATATGCCTACTCTGTCTTTGGTTACAGTTTCTGTTAATTTGTCTGGGTCAGATGTTAGGATAAGTGGCCAGTAATTTCCTGTTTCCCCCTTTTAAAAAATTGATGTAACATTTGCTGCTCTCCAATCTTATGGTACAATGGCAGATTTTAGTGACAAGTTACATATATTGGTTAGTTGATAAACAGTTTCACATTAGAGTTTCCTAAAAACCCTTAGGTGTATGCCATTAGGACCTGGAGTTTTTAATTTCCCCAGTAGGTCTAGAACATCATCTCTTGTCACATCAGTTTGACTCAGTTCCTCAGACTCACTTCCTAAAAATAGTAGTTGTCATGGGTACATGCCCCACACTTTCCACAGTGGACACAGATGCAAAGAACTCATTTGATTTATCTGCTATCTCCCCATCTTCCTTTAGCAATCTTTTTATTCCTTGGCCTACTTCGGTAGCTGGTTTCCTGCTCTGGATATATTTTTTAAAATGCTTTTTGTTGATGGGGGGCGGAGCAACGCTTGGAAATGGTGGCTGCTCCTTTCTAGAGCTCTGGGCCCGGCCTGCTTCCAGCCTCAAAACAAAGCCATAAAAGCATCCTGATACGATGGGAAAGACAGGGGCAGGTAAGCCAAAGCCTCCCCACGCGCAGTCAGCCACAGTTAAAGCTTTTTTTGCCCCTGAAGAAGCCAAAAACTGCAATAAATCTTCAGCAGAAAACGGAGCTAAAATGGCCGACGGGGAAAGCAGTGTGGTGGGGTTAACAAAACAAGAGTTCTCAAAAGCTATCCAAATATTGGAAAGCAATATTATTGCCACCATTTCTGAAAAAATAGATGAAAAGATAAACAGCAGCCTAGAGCCCATTACAAAGCAACTCAAGGACATTAGTGAAACTATAGCTGCTGTTACTCAAACAGCTGAAAAAGCCCTTGAACTAGGGATTAATCTGCAAAAAGATTTAAATCAAACCCAGCAAATAGAAGAAGCACTATCAGTGAAAATAATCGACTTGGAGATGAAAATTAAAGCTAGAAATCTGAAGATGAGGGGTCTCCCTGAAAATGAGGAAGAACATACAGAGCTTCCTATTTTTATAATGTCCTGGCTTGCAGAAGTACTCCAACTGGAAGAAGGGGTTGCTCCCAACATCGAAGCTGCTTTTAGATTGGGATCTAGGGCAGCAAATAAATCACGCCTGCCAAGAGATATTTTGGTAATCTTTAGAGACCTACGATCAAAAGAAAAGATTCTAAGAGAGGCGCGCAGACGTGGATATTTGCTCTACAAGAACAAAGAAATTCAAGTGTTCCCTGATCTGCCATCAGAAATATTAAAAATGCGCAGAGACCTAAAGCCAATTACCAATGCACTTGCAAAAGCTAACTTGAAATACAGGTGGATTGGATCGACTTCCAAGCTCTCAGTGCTTCATGATGGAAATCTGATTGTTGCTAAGGATTTGGAAGAAGGACATGCTCTATTAAATACTTTGAACCTCACTGCTGAGCATAACCCACCTTTGAAAGATCTACAGGAAGAATCCAAGATACCAAGAAAGACTGAGAGTTGGAAGAGAGTCAGCTCTGCTTTGCAAGACAAACGTTGAAAACTAATCGCATGCAGTCAGCAGACCCAGGGTGCCTTTGTTACAAGACAAACTTTATGATCACAAAGAGGTTGGAGTGGAGGCTGGGATTCAGACTCTAGGCAATCTCCCCCCTATTTTCCTTTTTTGTCTCCTGGTTTAGGGCTGTAAAGCTCTTTTGTTTTCACCTTGTTGTAAGGTGGAAATCAGGGTGGCATATGTTATTTCAGTCAGCCGTTGCTGACTTTTCTTTTTTCTTTTGTCTTATCTTTTTCATTTTCAATCTAGTAAAAATTGTTGCTGTAAAGGATAGAAAAGGGGAGAGAGGGGGGGAATTAACAGAGGGAGGGAATGGAATTAGGGAGGGGGTGGAAGGAATTGGAAAATTGTCCTGGGGATTTGAGGTTTTGACTTGGTTGGAATGTATTGGTGTGTTAATGGATTTGATTTATGAAATCATAGTTCAAAACTGGCCATTGAACATACAAGTGGTGTTCTCTTTGTTTAGACTAACAAAAGCACAGGGAGATCTGATGGCAGATTTAGCTACATTTTTTGCTATGCACTATAAGATGATGGGGCCAAAATTAAGAGGGTCTAAAAGAACTTTGTTATATTTTCACCCTAGCCAAAATAATATTGATCTATCGCTAGACTTCTTACATAGATAATGGGTGACCAGAAATATAAAATTATTTCGGTGAATTGTAGGGGTCTAAACAATAAAATCAAACTTAAAAGAATATCAACTGCCCTTACAAGACAGAAACCTTCAATATTATTTCTTCAAGAAACACATCTGAAAACCTCTAATCTGCCAGTTTTTAAGACTTGCTGGTTTAACCAGCAGTTTCAATCCCCTGGGTCATCAAAATCCAGAGGGGTGGCTATACTATTCTCAAAAGAAACTAATTTTTCTTTAAAGGAATCAAAAATAGATCCACAAGGCAGATTTTTATTTTTAAAGGGCAGTTTAGATCATATGCTGCTAACATTGGCTGTAATTTATGCACCAAATCAAGACCAAATAAGCTTTATAGACAACACCCTAACACTTTTAAACTCTTTTGCAGAAGGAGAAATAGTTCTTGCTGGGGACTTCAACTTTATTATGAATTATGATTTGGACAAAACCCGAAAACACCACTGCCATCAAGTTAGGAGGACAGGTATCTCTGAACTATCAGGTATAATAAATAAGGCAGGCTTACAAGACATTTGGCGTATCCAACACCCAAGCACAAGGGATTATACTTACTACTCATCTGTTCATAACGTATATACACGAATAGACTATATTTTTTTGACACCTAAACTCTGTGATCTAGTTTGTTCAACTGATATAGGTGAGAAACTATGGTCTGATCATGCTTGGACAGAATGTGTTTTCAGTTTAGGGTGTAAAATGCAAAGGAAAACAAATTGGAAATTAAATACTTCACTTTTATTCAACAAACAAATCTATTCAAAAATATCCTCAGATATAAAGCAATATTTTGAACTAAATGCAGCTTGCGGTGTCTCCCAAGAACTGGTGTGGGACGCTATGAAAGCTGTTCTTCGGGGGCAAATTATATCAGCAGCCTCCTATCACAAAAAACAAAGAGAGAAAACTAGAAACGAGATAGTTGCCAAAATTAAAAGCTTGGAGCAGGAACATAAGAAATCTTGTAGCAAACTGATTTATAAACAGTTAACGTTAGAAAGGAAAGCCCTAGAAAGCTTAGAAACTGCTCAGATTCAGAAAAAATTACTTTATGTTAAGCAAAAATATTGGGTCAGGTCACCTAAATCCACTAAACTCCTTATTAAAAAAGTTAAAGAGAAAACCATGACATACGCCATAAAGGCTATCAAAGATAAAGCAGGACAAATGCATTCAAAATCTGAAGAAATAGTAAATATTTTTGCAGATTTTTATCAGACTTTATATACCTCAGACTCGCCAGAGCCTGCTAGGTTAATAGATTATATATCTAATAGAAACCTAGTTAGTAGCATTTCAGATGAACACAAATCAATCATGGAACAACCAATATCAGAATCAGAAGTTAAATTGGCAATTAAATCGCTCAAAAATAACAAAGCCCCTGGAAGGGACGGTTACCCTCCAGAATTCTACAAAAAATATATAGATCTGATTCTAACCCCATTGACAGATACTTGCAACTTTGTACTGAAGTCAGGCAAGATCCCCCCATCCTGGAAGGAGGCAGAAATTACTGTGATACCTAAAAAAGGCAAGGACACTACTGACCCCAAATCATATAGGCCAATTTCCCTTTTAAACCAAGACCAAAAAATTTTCACTTCTATACTAGCAAAAAGACTAACCTCCTTTATCACTAATTATATACATCTGGATCAGGCCGGCTTTATGCCCACGAGAAATCTCTTTGACAATATAAGAAAAACCATAGATTTAATTAACCATTGCACCCTAAAAAAGCTACCAGCTTTTCTACTATCGTTGGACGTGGAGAAAGCGTTTGATAGGGTGGAGGTCCCTTACTTATTAGGCTTACTTGAGCACATGGGATTTGGCAAGTATTTTTTACAAGCTATCAGAGCACTTTACGACTCTCCTAAAGCCATAGTAAGAGCCAATGGTACTTATTCATCAGAATTTCAAATTAGAAGAGGTACCAGACAAGGTTGCCCCCTTTCCCCTATTTTATTTGCCTTAGCCATAGAACCCTTAGCAACATCAATAAGATTACACCCCAACATAAAAGGAATCACGATTGGAAAACAAACCTATAAGACTAGCCTCTTTGCAGACGATCTAGTGTTGTATTTAACAGACCCTAGTAGCTCATTACCAGCTGTGGAAAAATGCTTAACAGACTTCAAATTGGTCTCCGGTTTGGCCATTAATCACCTAAAGTCTGAACTATACCCCATGAATTTACAGCAAGACACTACCCAGTTCATTAAAACAAACTACAAATATAAGTGGATTAAATCCAATTGGTCCTATCTTGGTGTAAAAATACCATTAAATTTGAATGAAATATGGGACTTGAATTTCAATGAGCTCTATATTTCTTTATCTAGAACATTAAGTAGCTGGAAAAGGCTACAACTAACTTGGCTAGAAAAAATCAACTTAATAAAAACTTTAATACTCCCACAGATACTATTTTATTTTCGAGCACTACCCATCTTTATTAAACCACACACCTTAGAAAGATGGCAGAAACTGCTGAATAAATTTATTTGGGCAGGAAAAAAGCCTAGGATTAGTTTTGTTACCCTGAGAAGTCACACCAAACAGGGTGGGTTAGGAATGCCTGATATTAGATTGTATTATGAGGCTACCCAACTTACTTACCTGGTCCTTATGTTGCAGTCTGACTTTAAGGCTGATTGGAAAGCTATTGAACAGCACTACACACTACCCAAAACAATGCAGGAAACCATTTGGAACTCAGCACCTGAACGTCCCAAGGCAATTAAAAACCACTTACTTTTAGCTCCGGCACTAGGGATTTGGGACAAAAATAGGGCTTCAGTAGCACCGTCCTTTTCTCCTTTTTCATGTTTTACAGGACAAAAGTGGTTTATACCTGCCCTCAGTAAAGACTCCTTTGCAGAATGGAAATCTAAACAGCTTACGACGTTTGTCGATATAACCTCAAGAGGGCAGCTCTTATCTAAACAACTGATTGAAGCACGGTTGCAAGCCAAGATTTCTTGGCTCCAATACCTGCAGGTTCAACACCTTGTAGCTGCTCCTGAGATACAAAGCTCCCTAAAGCGTGAGATAACTGAATTTGAAGAAATACTGAAATCAGGTGGCAGTGGAAGTAAGGGTCTTCTATCAAAGATTTACAAAATAATGTTGAAAGCCCAAAAAAGCAAGCCTTATTCATACCAACTGGCTTGGGAAACATACTGCGATATTAAATTTTCTGAGGCACAGTGGTCAAGCATTTGGAACTCCCCGATATTTAAGACTAATTTAATTTCTGTAAAGTCACAATCTCAAAAACTTTTGACACGTTGGTATATCACTCCTCAGAAGCTTAACTATGCCAATAAAATAATATCGCCCAAATGTTGGAAAGGATGTGGTGAGGTGGGGTCCTTTATTCACTGTTGGTGGACATGTCCTTTGATAAGCAAATTTTGGTCCGATGTAACAACTGTTATCAAACAAATGTTGGGTATTATAGTTCCTTTTAAACCTGAAACAATTTTACTTAACTTATGGTCAAGCTATGATATACCCACTATTATAAGGAAAAGGGTGGCTATGCTTTTAGCTGCAGCTAAAACAGCCATCGCTTTGAGGTGGAAGGACCCTAGACCCCCTACACTACCCCTGTGGTTTAACAAAGTTTGGGACCAGTATTACATGGAGAAGGTAACATATCAAATCTGTTGTTCTGAATCGCCAATGATACAATCAGACTTTTGGGAAGACTGGCTTCCAGTACTAGATCATTTGATTACAGAAGACATTGGTCCCAGCAAAAAATATCCAATAGACCCTTTCTTATTGTAACCTTAATAGTGTGAAACTTTTGGTTCTCCAAATATGTACGTTTTATTGTAGGCTACATGTAGGCACTTCAAATCTCTCTCTCTCTCTCTCTCTCTCTCTCTCTCTCTCTCTCTCTCTCTCTCTGTTTTTGTTTTACCAATTTACCTGTACTGTTAAAACTTGTTTACTTTTGTTTACTGTTGATAAATTTGTTAAATCAAAAAATTGTTGAAAAATAAAAAATGTTGTAAAACTGGTGAAACTTTAAGATATTATAAAAGATAGGAGATTTAAAAAAGCTCCCTGTTCCTCAAAACTCCAAATAAAAATACAATTGTTGCTTGTAAAATGCTTTTTGTTTGCCTATGCGTTTAGCAATCTGCTCCTCAAATTCTTTTTACATGTCTAATCATAAACTTACACTTCTTTGCCAGACCTGTTCTCTTCTGTTCACTTAATTGAGGCAGACCTTCCACTTTAAAAAGACTTTTTGTCATCTATTACTTCCTTGCCATGGGTCTTTAACCATGCAGGTATCCTTTGAGACTTGGCCATATCTTTCCTAATCTGGGGAATGCGTTTTATCTGAGCTTCCATTAGTGTGGTTTCAAATAGCTTCCGAGGGATTTGACTTTCTTGTGTTTCCCTTTCAGCTTCCTTCTAACTAGCCCCTCATTTTTGTAAAGTTTCCCCTTTAGAAATCAAATGCTAACGTTTTGGACTTTGCAAGTAACTTTCTATTGACATGATTGCTGAATAACTTTGTGGTCACTATGCCCAACTGATGCAACAACAGCTGCACCAGGTCTTGGGCCACATGCAGAACCAAATCCAAGATCACTACACTGCTTGTTGGCTGCATGACCAACTGTTATAGTGCATGGTCATTTATATTGAAGTCTCATTTCTACAACATGACTCTTCTGGAAAGCTCACACAACCATCTACAGGAAAAAATACTTCTAAATTGTTAGGAAAATCATTTTTGTGTAATATTTTGTGAAGGCCATGTTATCAAGCTGTTGAATGTAAAAGTTTTATTTGACATTCTCCTCTAGAGGGAGGTAAAAGGCCATTTCTGCTGCTACATTTTTAAAGTCTTGCACAGAGCTACTTCTACAGAGACATTGGCCTTTTGAGAACTAGGCATCCTTATTAGTTTGTCAGCTGCCAAAAGGAGGCCAACATTTTAGGGGTCCAAGTCACCTAGGCAGCCTCATGGAGACAGGCAAGAAAATAATTTCATTTCTCCCAGGCCTGCTGTGGCTTCTTAGTTGTTTCCCGTGTCTCCATTTATCCCAGTTACCTGTTGTATCTCAACACACTGCGGTGTGTTGCGGGGGGTGGGGGTGATTGCTCTGACTTCATTTGGAGGTGGGTCAGATAATCCTCTGATTCAGATCCCAGTTTCTACCATTGTGCACATGATGTTCTCTTTTGCTTGGAAATCAGGAATAGGCATCTCTGGTTACTGCACTTAGGTTCATACAGCAGAGTCGAGACTTGGGAGTGTTCAAAACAATATTTATGAGCAAGAAGATACAGGGGTGGGAGCAACTAGTTTCAAGACAAAGGAACTCGAGCAATCTACAATTCTAACTAACAAACAAAATTAACTGAACAGGGACTCCCCATGAGACTAAACCAAAACACAAAAATATTGGGGAGGGGGGCAGACTGTTCCATTGTAATGTGTACAGTAAGTGCACCACTGTGGAAGCATCCAACATCCCATCAGCTAATGAATGTGGTGAGAGGGGGTTGGAGGAAAGAGCCTAGGGTCAGTTCTCTAAATAAGCCATATTACTGGCTGCTTGGGGTGGCAGAGTGAAGGAGAGCAGCTGGGAGTGAGCTCTGTTCCCATCTATGTAGTTCCATGCTGCTGGGGCGCACTCATCAGCAACCAGCCTCCTATGAAAAGCTGCTGCTTCTCTAGCAGTCGCCAAATACTTTCTTGAAGAATAGTAATAATCACACTTGGCATTTATGTAGTGTATTTCAATTGAGCATATTTTTGCTGAATCATCCAACCAGCAACCCTATATTATGAGCTGGTATCACTACAGAGGTGGGGGAAACAGGCTGAAAAAAATAGCTTGTCAAAAGCAGGGATGGGTAGAAGGTAAAACACCATCAAGATATGAGTACTTGGTGCTGTCTAGTGCCTGGTATTTGCTGAGATTCTTGCAAAATAATGTACTTTGTCTTATCCTGCCAGGCACTTCTTTTGAACCAGTTAACTCAGTATCAGTTAATCAAGGAATGCCTTAATCGTGAAAAGCCATCTTGCACTGTAAAATGCATGATGTGAAATTTGAACCAGTCAGATTCTTACTTTTCGCACTCATTTTGAAACCAGGCTTTATAGTCTGTCACATGTAATATTTCCATGATGCTTTCTTTTTAATCAAAAGCAGCTTTGGAAGACTATAATAACTCTCACCTTCCTGCTGTTTTTTCCAGTCAAAATCACCTCTCTGCAAATGGAGAAGCAGCAGCTGAGTATGTGTGAGACTTTGAACCGAATAGCAGCTTGTTATACGACCCATCTCTGCCTTGCAAGGATAAAATCTGATGATTTCAAGTCTGCTACCCTGAATTCGCCTACAGAGAAAGTAGGCTGCAGATAAGGTGGATGCTGACAGATGTTGATATCCTTCACTAGCTTCACAATGCTTCTACAGCATCTTGATCTGTTTCCTGGCCACTGTGGTCAGATGGCTAAGGATGAACAAGATGGATTTAAATCCTGACAAGATGGAGGTGATGCTAGTTAGGAAGGCTGAGATCTTGGATGCTATTGTGCTTCCCATATTTGATGGGCTTCAGCTGACACTTATGGGTCTAGATAATTCAAGAATACACTGTTCAATTTCTAAAATCAAAAAGGGCTCAGGCCCTCTTAAAATTCATACTCTTTGCCATGGACACTTACTGCCGTCCTCCTAATCTTTCTATATAAAAGGCAAGCTGTATTGGCAATGACACCCTTTTTATACTGGTGCGCCTGGTACTGCCTCCCGAGGGTGCCACCATGGCAGGAAGGCCAGGCGAGCTGTCCCATCACTCCAGAGGGTGCCACTCAGTTCCAGCATCACCTAGCAGCAAAAAAAGATGAATAGGAGTAGTGTCTGCTGCTATGGATACCCTTGACAGATTTGAGCTCTTACCCTCAATATTCTCCAGTTTAAGATGGGATTAGTTGATAAAGACAGCGTTCACTGCTGCTTCAAACCGTTGTGTGGAGAAATCTCGACATTTTCTTTAAAAGTAGCTATGGAGCTGCATTGATCATATACTGGCAGTTTTAATCCTCCACTCACGCCATTTCCTCAATAGAAATTGCATCCCTCCTCAAGTTAATTAGCCCTGGTAAAGGAAAAAAGATAGGCACCTCATATTGTGCATGGGTTTTTTTTTTGTTTACTGCAGTTGTTAGCAGTTCTGTGTGTGTAATTTCTGTTGAGGAAATGGCAAAGGAGAAAGGTGTTAAACCTTCCTCCTCCAGTGCTATAGCACTGATCTAAATTACTCTTTCCACACTGTTTATGTTAAAGAAACTGTTAGGAGATCTGATCCCAGGATCCTCCCATAATGTTGTCTTTTTCATGGTGATGATGCCCTATAGGCTCCCTGTTGCTGCTGTGGCTGCTAGTTTAGCACAGCAGCAACATGGCATCCAGATAGCAGATTTCCCTGCACTTTCCCTTTGTCATTCCCCACAGCTGCCATTTCTTCCCCTGTACCTTGGGAGGGGGACTTGAGAGAGTCTTTTTTCATCAGTGGTAGCTAGATCACTATAGTGTTATACCACTCTGTCTGCTAAGTCCTCTGAATTACAGGCTTGCATTTAAAAAAATTCTTTAGCCTTTTTTATTGGAGATAGGAGGGAAAAGGAACAGCAACAAAAAGGACTAGTGACTGTGACTTCAGAGTACTTGGTGGATAGATCTGTATAACACTATAGCAATCTAGCTTTTGCTAATTTTCTTTTTAATCAAAGAAGCCCCTGGTGGTGTGGTTTGGGGAGGAAATGGAGGCTGTGGGAAAGAAGAGCAGGGAAAATGGACCCAGAGTTGCTTGTTTTGAAGCACGGTATACTTTCCAGCAGAAGGCATGCTTCAGCCACATACCAGTAGAAATAATCAGATCAAAGGTGGTTTGAGAAAGCATGGGAAAACCATGAAAAGTCAATGGATGTGCAACAAAGTTGTATGGAAGCTCAGAAATAATCTGCTGCATTTGGGATCCCAAACCCAAAAAGTCCATGTAGAAGTCACCAGTATGTTGATTGGCCTTACTATATAGCTATTTGTCTAAGTAGCTTCATTTTTTCCCTTGAGCTTATTTGTATATATAGTAAAATGTTGACAGCCTGCAGTTTGATTAATGTGTTTGGCTTTGAGATTTATTTCTAGAAGGAATGCAGGATTAGAGCCCTAGTACAGAGGTCTGTGACCTATGACTCCGTATGGATCAAAATATGGCTCTTTAAAAAAGAAGATGGAAATATAAGATATATTGGAGGGGTTGGTGAGATACTACAATAGCCAGCCTGTGAAGAGAATGATAGACAAACAGTTTATGGGACTAAAATGGCTTCTTAGAGATGCTTTACAGAAAGGGAAATGAATGGATGTGAACAGTTGCTTGTCATCCAAGTGCAAACCACACACAGATTTATACCAGAGCTCTGAAACAATTGCCTAGGGTGTATCTGTGTATTATTACTGTGAGATGACGTGGGTGCTTCTTTCTAATAAAGAACACACTACAACCAGAGTTTGGACTGAAGAAACTTTGTGCTATTAATTAATGTGTCATTTATCAATATATTAAGATGTATATTTTTGGTTATGCACATGGGCTTTCCTTTACTTACTCTTTGTTGACCTCTTGCTATGAATTTTGATGTAGTTTGGCTCTTTAATTATAAAGTTTCTGTCCCTTTTCTAATGTATTTAATGGTTTGGTCAAATCCAGTTTCTTATCCCTTAAGTAAACACCCGCTTTCTGTTTCTCTAAAGAGAAAAGTATGGAAATTCCCAGGAGAGCACAGACATGTCTTTTCCAGTAAATAGTGTTGATTTCTAAATGAAGCAGAACGCTCGTACTAAATTTGACTTTGTATTTTTACTTACTGAAGTTTGGGAGTGTCTTGCTCAGCAAAAATCGGGAGAATTTTCGTTGGAGGGACAGGAGTGAATGTATTGTACAGCTGCAACGTCTGCTGTTGCTCTGCACCTCTGAGGCCTGAGGCAAAGAGGAGCCAAGAAAGAAGTGATTTGTGGGGTCTGGTCAACCTCAAAGCATGACCTTTATAATGAATTTCATTTTTATCTCATCCTTCCTCCAAGCTACTCCCTTTAAGCCCTTATCCTTTTAAAGTTTAGTGAGACTTACCATCCAGTGCTCTCCCAGTTTGTTCTATGGCTGATCAAGACTGTAGGCTTTTGCTTCCATGATCAGCAGTGTTTCCATTGCACTACGCTGACTTTCAGCATCCCGAGCCTGCCCCAGATATGGAAGAGGAGTTGCCTCCTTGGATCTGTCATCTCTTTTTAGGTAACCCAGAGCCAAGCTACAAGTGACGAATGACACTTGCCTGGCAAGTGAACAGATGTGTATTCCTCCCTGTTCACTTGCCATTCACTTGCGCTCCACTTGATCAAGTGGAGTGCAAGTGAATGGCAAGTGAACAAGGAGGAATACACGTGAGTCTGTTCACTTGCCAGGCAAGTGTAATTTGTCACTTGTAGCTTGGCTCCCAGTCCCAGATGTTAGCATAGAGATTAGCGACTTTCCTCTTTAGACCCAAATAGAGCAGTTCTTGTTGGACCCATGCTAATCAGGGAGGAACATATCCCTTCATTTCAGCCCTGTTGCGGTGGCACATTGAACTCCGCAACCAGTTCAGAGAGGTTTTTAAAGTGCACGGGAGCTGCCCCTGCACTTACATCTTTCAGTTGCTTTGAGCCAGGACCCCTAACCCTTAAACACAATTGTGGTATCCTGTTCAAGATAAGTGGTTCAGTAGTCAGATATACAGCAGATGTTTTTGAGGGAGTGGTGAGTGCTCCTGCTGTATTTCGGAGGAGGAAAGTTATAGTGGCCAGAGGGGAAAAATTCAATCCCAGCCATTCATTTTTTTTGTAATATTTTTTATTTTTCAATATCTAACATACAAAACTACTACATACATACGTAACCTACAAAACAGTAACTACAAAAGACTACAATAGCACAAGGGATGGGAAGGAAGGGAGAAAAAAGAGAAAGGGAAGGGGGGGAAGGGGAAGGTAACCTACAAACACTAAACACTACGTTTCAATGCTTTCCCTTCATACTGCCACAGTAAAAAAATAGCTTAATGAAATAGTGACGGAGTGGTTGATCATACAAATTACAAATTACAGTTCAAATTAAATCTTTTCCCCTCCCCTGGGCCTCGGGCGCAATTCCCTCTGCGCAGCTACCGCCGTAGCACTCACTGCCTCCCCCCTCCCTTCAGGCTTCGGATCCTCTTCTTTTTGCTTGGTGTCTGGTCCAAATTCTGGATTTTTATCCACAAAATCCCTTAGCTGATCTTCAGAATTAATCTTGTAAGCTTTATCTTTATAACTAAACCCGATTCCTTCCGGGAGTAGCCATTTGTACTTTATGTCCCATTCCCTCAAAAGAGCTGCCAACATCTTGTACTTAAATCTTTTCTTCCGCACTAAAAATGGAACGTCCTTCAATATCTTGACTTTATTCCCCAGAAAGTCCAATTCCGCATTGTATGAATTATATAGGATACTGTCCCGGACCCTCCTAGATGAAAACTCGATAACAATCTCGCGAGGCAGCTGCCGCTTCGTTGCATATTTTGAAGATGCCCGACGGACTCCCAAAATGGCGCTTTTCACTTCTTCTTTAGTTGCCCTCGCGGGTGTCGCTAAAAGTTCCGAGGCGAGATCCCATAAATCCTCTTTTTCCTCCTCTTTAACATTCTGGAGACGCAAAACGGTTTGTGTTCGCTCCACTTGCAGTCCGATCAGCTGGTTTTCCACCAACTTTAATTCCCTGTTCGTTGCTCTCGTAAGTGACGCACTTTCCCGGGCAGACTTCTCTGCCCCCCCCCGCTGATTCTTTAATGGCTTTCACATCGCTTTCAATTAAGCCCACCCTTTGATCTGTTTCATTCAGCTTGTCAACAAAGGGTTTTATGGCTTCCATAACCGCTCTTTTAACCAGTTCTTCAAGCGTCTCGCCCCTCTGCAAGGCCGCCGTAACTGACTTGCCAAGAGAAGGACTCTGCTTTCTCGCTGCCATTTTAGGGGGGGGGGGGGCGCCAATCTTCCGAGACTCTATGAGGGGGGAAAAATCCGAGTCTTCTAACCTTCAGACCCCACCACTCCTCACAACGCTTGTAGTAACAGAAGGGATTCGCTTACTTGCAGGCTTTCGCCTAATCTTGCTCCTTGCCGTTTTCTATAGCCCGGCAGCACACTAGGTGCCGTGCTCGTCTGCCGGCCTCCATGGGGACAAACGGGCGATTTACCCCCTGCCTCGATCTGTCAGAGGGCTCTTCCCGCTGCGTCCCGGACTCAGACTCCCTACCTGAGAGTCTGGGGGCTAACCTTTGCAGATCAGCCGCCCGGCCAGGCGGCTCGGCCGCTTCCTCTCGGACCTGCCGAGAGGAGCGTCCGACATGGCTGCGAAAACGAAACCGAATCAATCCCAGCCATTCATGAAGGCTGCAGGCAAAGTTAAAAAGTGACTAATAAAATACGGTTAAAACTGCTCAACATAATCTACCCCCATCATGTCAAAACGAGCCCCTTTTCCTGCCTGTTTTACAGTAACATTTCAAGTACATGGTGCGATATTATTCTTCAAGGAATGTTTGAAAATCGGTTCTAAGTGTCTGAAACAGCTATACAACCATTTTTAAAATTAGTGACTGTAATGGAGAGTGAAAAAATACTGCTGACCCTGAACAGAAACTGCAACCAAAGTTTTAATAGTTCAGTTCCCTGTTAGAAACAACACCTACCTGTGGGCCAGAGACAGAGATCAAGACCACCTTGAACAGGAAATAGGGAAATAAAGTGTAGGAGCAAATGAGGAAATGCAAGGAAGGGCTATTTGCAGCAGGGGAAATGTGTTAAAGCACATGGACCTATCGTTCGGAGTAACCCCTTTCAACCGCAGTATTTTAGAAGCTGAGAGATTTTATGCGATTACAGCCCATATGGAGCATTACAAAGAGGGGAAAGCATTGGGAAGTTCACAGCAGTTTCCTTTGGAGGAGAGCACTAGAGGCAGAAGGTGGCCATTTTCACACGTCTTACCTGCTGCCAGAACATCGCACAAAACACCCAGAAGACGTCTTCTTGTGTGAAATTGCACCAGGAAGACGCAATTTCGTGAAAAACTCCCACATGACAGCGTCTTTCTGGTGCGATTTTGCGTAAGAAGACCATTGTATTCCGTGTGTTTTGCGTGATGTCTTTGCCGCGTGCGTGCTCCCACTGGTGTCTTTGCAAATACAGTTTGAGCAAGTATGAGGGGGAAGAGGGAAGTATGCAAGTCACAAAAACAATCCTAGCAGCTCCCAAGTCAACCAGCCCCTTCTCTCTGCCCAAACAGACAACTGTTTTTCAAATTCCCCCCACCCTGGCTTGCGGGTGTGACTCGCATTCCAGATCACTTGGAAGAACAGACTGCTTGTAGTCCCTTAACAAAGACCAGAACAAAACTACTGACCATCCTAAGAGAACCAGGTGGGATGCAACAGTAAAGAAGGCCAAATTGCCTGAAGTCTCGTTGAACAAACTATCTCCTTTTAGGTCATTACTAATGCATCCTTTCAGAGAGCAAAAAAGACAGTTTAAGACACTTTAAAAAGTACCTGGCCCAAGCTAACGCAGTTCTCCCTCTGAGGCGGAGGACATCTTGGGGTTGTTTCCTTTTACCCAATCAGGGAGGCAGGAAGTTAAAAAAAATAGCTCTTCCTCTTCCTCTTGGAGACTAGGAATGCCCCTTTGTCCCAGTTCTTTCCTGCCTCCAGGGAGAGCAGTTGTGGCTACAGTTTTCTCTGTCAGCCCACAGTTTTGTCTTTTTGTCTTCTTTGCTCCAGCTCTATCCTTCCCTCTTCCTCTTTTATTCTCCTCTACTCTATTTTTCTTATCCCTATTCCTCCCCCTTCTTCACATCTTTTTCTCTGGGCCCAAGTCTACCTAGATGATGGAGTCCAGGGACTCTGAAGATAGTTTTATGGAGGGTGAGGAGGAAAGCTCACCGACGGCTGCATCGGCGGCAGAATCGGCGGCTGTACCCGGTACCGTCTTGCCGCCCAGGCTTGAACGGCATCCCGGCACCTTTCCGGCTGCAAAGCCGCGTACTTCGTCTAAAAAATCGCGACGCAAGCAGCAGGACCCCCCAGGCATCGGAGCCAGCCGAGCATGCCATCAGCAGCCCGTTGGACACAGCCGCGGTTTTGGCGGGAAACAAAGATGGCGCCCGCACCAATTCCCACGCGGTTCCCGGTGCCGCGGTCGCCAACCTCCAGCCGGGAGAGTGCTCTGCAGGCCCTTCTACAGCGATGTGGCCTCTGCAATCGATCGGCACCAAAGCCCAAGGGACGGGTAACGTACATGGCGACCTCGGTTCCCTCCTGAGAGGCGAATTCAGGTCCTTCTTACAGACCATGAGGGAAGAGATGTTTCATTGGTGCCAGCCCCCTCTTGAGGCAGCAAACCAGTCTTCCTCCCTGCCTCCCCCCCCAGTAAAGTGCATCGCACCTCCTGCCAGTGGCCTACCAAGGCAGCCCAAAAAGCACCCCCCAATCCCAGCCAGAGACGGGGATATTGATGCAGGGAGGGGAACCTACTCTGATAGCGAGGAGGGTGAAGAAAGGGAGTTCCTTTCAGAAGAAGAGGAGGAAGAAGAAGTTATTATGCCTGACCAGTCAAACAGACTGTTTAAAACAGAGGACTACCCATACCTTCTGAGTAAGGCTCTGGCAGCCCTAGAGCTTCAGGAGAAGCAAGGAGGGGAAGAAGCATCTAGTGGTACCAATAGGGGTCCCTCAAGGCCCAGAGGGTGTAAAGAATTTTTTCCGAGGGTTGATACCCAGGAGAAGGTCTTCCCTTTTCCGGAATATTTTGAAAGACAATTAAAAGCAGAATGGGTCTCCCCTGCCTCTAGTAAACAATGCTCAAGTGCTCTTAAAAACTGTATGCATTACCTTCTTACGCATCTGAGCTTTTGCAGGTTCCTCGAATCGATGCCCCGGTGGCAGCGCTTCAGTCATCTGGGCTGTTGTCGGAAGATGGCCAAGGCTCAGTCAGAGACAATTTGGATAGGAAGGCGGAAGTGGCACTCAAGAGAGCGCATGAAGCAGCAGCCATGGCGATTCGAGCATCTTCCACCGCGTCCATCGTGTCCCGGGCGGCAGTGGTCTGGCTGCGCAAGTTAATCCAGCTACTACCTGAGAATCAAAAGCGTCTGTTAGAAGGGGCAAATAGAGTTTTAAAAGCAACCACCTTTACTGCAGATGCTACTCTGGATGCTCTCACCTTTTCGTCCAGAGCCATTGCCTCTGCGGCAGTGGCTAGAAGACTTCTCTGGTTGCGCGCATGGCCAGCTGACATCAGGTCCAAATTTATCCTGATGGCGTATCCCTTCCAGGGGGACAAACTGTTCGGGGATGCCCTGGAAAACGTTCTCATCGAGACCAAAGACAAGAAAAAAGCCTTACCCAAGTCGGTTAGACGGTTTGACAAGCAACCCTTCAACAACCAGTCCTTTCGTACACACCATTCCCTGGCGAGACCACGTCCTGAAACCAAACGGTCCTCCTGGAGTGCCAACAAACAGTCGTTCAGGAGAGCTAACTCCGGTTTCAGGTCTAACAGACAACATCAACAGCGAGGGGAAAGGCAGGACTTCGACTCCAAAACTCAGAAGTCCTGACTCACGGCCGTATCCGGTGGGGGGAAGACTACAGTTCTTTTTCCAATCCTGGGTGGAATCAAAGGCGGATGCCTGGACACTGGAAGTAATCTCAAAGGGTTACTCCATAGAGTTCAAGTCACACCCACCGGATCGTTTTCTGTCATCCCCCCTACGCCGAAACCCTCGAAGGAGATCCATCACATTAAAAGCAGTACAACATCTACTAAACATCCAAGCAGTCAAACCTGTACCCCGACAAGAACAAGGCTCCGGTGTTTACTCCCTATTCTTCACCGTGCCAAAAAGAAACGGAGACTGGAGGGCCATATTGGACCTAAAGTTTGTAAACCGTTTCATAAAGCTGAGGCACTTCCGCATGGAGACTCTAAGATCTATCGCAGAATCGCTACGACCCGAAGAATTCCTCACCTCCATAGACCTCACAGAGGCGTATCTACATATTCCGGTCCATCAGGCCCATCGCAGATTCCTGAGGTTTCATGTGGGTGGATGGTCTCCACCTTCAGTTCAAAGCTCTTCCATTCGGGCTTGCCACAGCTCCCAGGTTGTTTTCCAAGATCCTGATCAACCCCATCGTTTGACTGCGAGAGAGGGGGATTCATATCCACCCATACTTAGACGACCTGCTACTCAGAGCAAGCTCCAGGGAAAAGGCTGCTGCCGACACACAGACCACAGTTCTCTTCCTACAAGCACACGGTTTCTTGATCAACTTGTCAAAATGTTCTCTTCAGCCTTCTCAAAGACTGCTTCATCTGGGCATGTTAATCGACACCAGGAAGGGTCGCTTTTACCTACCGCCGGAGAAGATCCAGAAAACCAGGGAGATGGCCAATCTAGTGCTGAACTGCAGCTCCGTATCTCTGATGTCGCTCTCCAAGCTGATGGGAACCCTTGTAGCGGACTGCGAGGCCCTGGACTGGGGCCGTCTGCACACACGGGAACTCGTGTCCTTCCTCAGACCGTTCCAATCGCTTATTGCACTAAGATGCGATCAACGACTCACAGTGCCCTTGAAAGTCAAGTCCAGCCTCAGATGGTGGACCTCAGTATCCAACCTGTGTCGGGGGAAGTCGTTCCTCAATCCTCCCAGGCTGCAACTATTCACCGATGCCAGTCTCACCGGCTGGGGGGCAGTTCTGGAAAACCGCCCTGCTCAGGGTACGTGGTCTCGGGAAGAGGCTGTCCTGCCAATCAATCTCCTGGAAGTGAGAGCCATTCACCTTGCTCTCGCATTCTTCAGCCAAGACCTTGTCGGCAAGGATGTCCTGGTGCGGACCGACAACGTCTCAGCCAAGGCGTATATCAACCATCAGGGGGGCACCCGGTCCCCCAAGCTACACAGAGAGGCCATGAAGATTCTACACTGGGCGGAAGCCAATCTCCTCTCGCTGCAAGCCGAACACATCAGGGGCGTGGCCAACATTCAAGCGGACTGGCTCAGCAGGCAGTCCCTCCACCCGGGAGAGTGGGCACTCAAGAAGGAGGTTTTCCGTGTGATTGTGGAACAGTTCTGGACGCCGGTCATGGACCTGTTTGCCACTCCCGCGAACTGTCAAGTCCCGAGGTTTCTTTCCAGGTTCCTGTACCCCCAGGCAGAAGGGACAGATGCTCTCTCTTCTCGGTGGCCCAGGGGACTACTGTACGCGTTTCCGCCGATCCTGGTTCTTCCCAAACTTTTGCGGCGGATAGCGGAGCGTCAAGCGGAGGTAATCCTAGTGGCTCCATGGTGGCCTCGGAGACCTTGGTTCTCCACGATACAGGCATTGACGATTTCCCCTCCGATGCAGCTCCCAACGGTACCGGATCTCCTGTATCAGGGCCCGGTGTGGCATCCCCATCCAGAATGGATGTGTCTGACCGCGTGGAGATTGAGAGGCAGTACCTTACCAGATTGAAGTACCCTCCACAGGTGATCCTTACCCTCCTGGCGTCTAGGAAGAAATCAACTATTAGGCTATATAACACCACCTGGAAGGCCTTCGCTCGCTGGGCTAGGAGGAAGAAGGTTAGCCCTCTGCGCCCGTCCATTGTTACGATTCTGGACTTTATTCAGCAGGGCCTGGAAGCTGGACTCAAGCCGGCCACTCTCCGCAAGCAGGTAGCGGCTCTGTCTTCGGTCCTTCCTGCCCTAGAGGGTTGCTGACTCACCAGGCATCCGGACATCCAACGCTTCCTCAGGGGTGCTACCTTACTAAGCCCCCCAGTTGTTCATCGTTTTCCTACTTGGAGGCTTCACGTTGTCTTATCGGCCTTAACCAGGCCCCCGTTCGAACCTCTCCATTCAATTTCCTTGAGATGGCTAGCCCTCGACTATTTTCCTGGTGGCTGTCACGTCAGCGAGGCAGATCTCGGAACTGGGGGCTCTGTCAATCAAGCCCAACCTGTGCATTTTCCACCGGGATAAAGTGGTTCTCAGGACTGACCCCACTTTTGTTCCCAAATCCTGTTCCAGATTCCATAGGGCTCAGGAGATCAATCTGCCATCCTTCTGCCCTAACCCATCTCATCCTAAGGAAAGGGACTGGCATAACCTCGACGTTCGTAGAGCCCTCAAGTCGTACCTGTCTAGGACTGAATCTTTCAGGTGTTCCGACTCACTCTTCATCAATATTTCCCCTCCCAACCAAGGGAAGAAGATGTCTTCGGCAACCATTGGGAGGAACATTCGATCTTGCATCGCGGAAGCATACAAGGCGTGCAACAGAGACGTGCCTCAGGGCATTACTGCCCACTCGGCGAGAAGCGCGGCAACCAACGCAGCATTCCTCAAGGACGCCTCCGTGGAAGAGGTTTGCAAGGCAGCCACCTGGTCATCAATTTCCGCATTTGTGAGACACTACAAAATGAACATTTTCAACTCAGCGGATGCTGCCTTCGGAAGGAGAGTTCTCCAGCACGTAATGTTTGACGGGGAGCCTCTCCCACCCGGAGAAGACTAACTGCTTTGGGAGTACCCAAGATGTCCTCCGCCTCAGAGGGAGAATGGACCTTTGGACACTTACCGTGAAGGGTCCTTCTCCTCTGAGTGCAGGAGGACATCTTGCCCCTCCCAGGCTCCCTCGTCTCTTTTACTCCTCTCTGATACTTCCTTATAACCAATACCTTAACGGCTGGAATTACCTGTCTCTCCTTCCACTCTCAACATGCTGCAGTCGTTCCTTCACTGTTTTTTACTTAACATAGTTCTGCGCACCGACTAAGTTTTCCTTTTTCGGGTCGGGCACAAGTTTTTCTTCTTGTGAGTTATAGTATTTGATAGTTTTTTTCTTCTACTGCTTTGTGGAGTCACCAGAACTGGGACAAAGGGGCGTTCCTAGTCTCCAAGAGGAAGAGGAAGAGCTATTTTTTTAACTTCCTGCCTCCCTGATTGGGTAAAAGGAAACAACCCCAAGATGTCCTCCTGCACTCAGAGGAGAAGGACCCTTCACGGTAAGTGTCCAAAGGTCCGATCTGTAACTTTTTTAAAAGGCTGTTTTTAAATAGGCTGTTTCTCCAATTAAATATGAAAATAAACCCAAGGTTTAGATGACTTTGTGATGACTTTACAACTGTTTTGCTGTTAATGACACCATAATTTATAACTATAAAACAGTCCCACATCACTTTTTTCGCTGAAAGAGAAATATTTTTGAACCAACTCTTGTGAAAAAAGGGAAGATTTTGTAGTGGAATGGGTATTTCCAGTGGCTGGATCAGCACCAAGAAAAGTAGTTGGAACAAGAATTATGGGGAAATGTTTTAATAGCTCAGGGAGCTCTGATGTCCTAAGGCCATGTAATCTGCTAGGAAGTGAAGCAAAATGCCCATTGGCTTCAGGCAGGGTCAAAATCTACCCAATTGAACATACCTAAAAGTCTTTTTTCTTTCTGTTCATTCTGGTGTTGGTGGATGAAGGATTACGAGGCAGATTCATGCCTTCCATCTTCTTTGCCCATGCAGTACCTTTGGAATTCTTTAGCACCAGATAAGTGATTGGGAGCTTTAAATATCTGGCTCAGTACAGCCTCCAGAAGCTGAATGTGTTTCCAGTACGTGACATTTCAGAGCAATGAAGCAAGACTTGCAACATCTTTTTTGGAGTATACATCCCAAAAATCCAGGCTTTCAAAAAAAAAGCACTGTTTAGGGAATTGTGAAAGAAACCAGAAACAAAGACCCTTTCTCCACCTCCCCCCCCTTCCAGCATAGCAGGGAATTTCCAAAATTCAGCATAAAGAGAGATCATATAAGCCAAGAAAACAAGACCCCCCCTCCCCCTTTCTCTTGGATTTCTAAGCAGAGGCCACACTTCTCTGGAATTCTTGTATAAAGATTAAACTGTTTTATACTTCTAAGCTAGATTTCATTGTAGGCTTAATAAGGCCAGAAGGCCACCAGTTCAGGGAATGATCACTGGTGAGGGTTATGAGCCAAAAGATTGCAGCCGCTGTCCTCAAGTGACATAGGAGTGGTACCAATGCAATAGTATCCATGGACACACACACGCACCCCAAATCTGAAAGATAAAAGAACTGAACTGAAAAGCTGAGAGGAATGAAACTATGCAATCTGGCATAAAGCAGAATTAGCCTTTTGTGCACTCCTCCAGACCATGCTGTCATAGGGCCAAACTAGACATGCAGGTTTTTAAAGAGTTGGGTTCCCCAAAGCTGCAAAGCAGCTGCAGGGAATTGCTGTTAAAATAAAAGGAGAGTCTGCTTGGGCTCAGATCACTGCCATGGGAGGTAGGAAGGGCTCCTGCTCCCACCCCCAGCCATTTTCACACATCAAAACAGCTCTGGGGAAGATTGTGTCCCTGTTTTTACTAGTTAATATGCACAGAATACTCCTGCAAAAATGGAGAAATAAGTCTTCCCATTGCTATTTGGCATGGGAAAATAGTGGAGGGCAGGGTGGAGGTAGGAGCCCTTCCCCATAATAGCAAATGGGCTATTTCTTTGTCAGAAAACACTTTTCCTGTGGGAGACTGTTTTTCTTTGGTTGTTTGCCTGAGGCAAATGGCTACTCCAGAAATGAAATCCGAAGAGCAATCAAACCCAGGATGAAGCAAACAACCAAAGAAAAACAGTCTCCCACAGGAAAAGTGTTTTTGCCATATATCAAAGGAATTACTGATCAGATGGGAAAGCTTATGAAAAAGCATAACCTTCAAGCAGTATTCAGACCCACCCGAAAAATACAACAGATGCTACGATCAGCAAAAGACAGTAGAGACCCCCTAACCTCTGCAGGAGTATACCGTATACCCTGCAGCTGTGGACAAGTTTACATCGGGACCACAAAGCGTAGCATCCAGACAAGAATAAAAGAACATGAAAGACACTGCAGACTTGGACAACCTGAAAAATCAGCAGTGGCTGAACATAGCCTAACTCAAACAGGGCACAGTATCTTATTCCAGGACACCAAAATACTGGACAACACTTCCAACTACTTTGTCAGACTGCACAGGGAAGCCATTGAAATTCACAAGCATAAGCAAAACTTCAACAGGAAAGAAGAAACCTTAAGAATGAACCGAGCATGGTTGCCAGTTCTGAAAAACACCAGGCTAACAAAACATTCTATCCTTGACAATAGCCCTGCAGAGAAGATTAGCACATCAAGTACCAATCCATATGCAAAAGAACCTCCTCAGGATACAGTGAAGCCTCCCGCCATTAGCATTCCACACCCTGGGAAACTCTTACAGGATGACTCAGCTCAACCCCACCCCTCCTGAGTAGATACAAATGACCTACATCTTTTCCACACTGTGACACTGAGAGATCTCTGTCTTTTGGTGCTACACCTCTGAAGATGCCAGCCACAGCTGCTGGCGAAACGTCAGGAACTACAATGCCAAGACCACGGCAATACAGCCCGGAAAACCCACAACAACCAATGAACTCAATACTTTAAAAACCCACATGTCTAATTTGGCCCATAGACATGTTGTAAAAAAGTGCTTGCAGGACAAATTACAGAAGATTACTCCTATTGGGCCACATGCTGTGGAAGAAATATAGGCCAGTTTAACAAAGGTGGAGGGAATTCCTTCATAATACAAAATATGGTGTTATGCATACCCTGAATATAAAAGAAATTCATGAGCGAAGTGACCCTGAGACACAGAGATAGGAAATGTGGCAAATAATCTTTCTGATTTCTGTTTGAAAAAGGATCCAGCAGTATGTTCACATCACATCCCAGTACAGCACAGACTTCTAGACAATGCTTTATAGTTGCAGCATCAGTCCTGCCTAGCTGCTTCTCTGTGGGGCCCAGTCCAATCAAACAGTGCTTGTGAAGGGGAGAGGAGCCTTTGAATGTTTCACCTAGAATGACTAGGTGAAACCAGAAGTCACCAGTGTGGTGCCCATGGGTGCCATGGCACCTTCCAACAACTTTCCTGGTGCCCACCAAGTGTTTTTTAGAAAGTGGTCAAATAGGCTTTGATTCAGTAGGGCATCTGACTGGCCACTGGAGATCTGATTGGCTGTGTAAATCTTTAATGCCACATAAGTACAAGGATCTTCACTGTGATTGAAGGTAAGCTGCGTGTATTGATGCAAATATTTTAAAATAGTGTGTTTAAAAAAGAATCTTGTTAAATAGTCTTCCTGAATTGTTGAAGAATTACTATCAGAGTTATGCATAACCTAAGTACCTAAGATTTTGTGTTTGGCACTACATCCTGTAGCATCCATTTTGTGGTTGTATACACCACCCTGTGTCAGGTGCCCACAGGCTCAAAATGGTTGGGGACCCCTGCCCTAAACAGTCTCATCCAAAAGCAAGGGATTCTCCCCTTTCTCCTGAATAGCAGCTCAAGCGTGGCCAACTCAGATTCTGAATGCAAAGCTCTTTTGTGGATCTCGCCCAACTCCTTGGTACTTCTTTCTTGATGTCTGTAATGGGAAAAGGGCTCTGGTTGTGGCAGACCCTGTAGCAAGCCTGCTGTTTTCCTAAGCACTCAAGTCCCCTTTCACAGATGTGCTTGCCTTCCCAGTGGGCTTGTGCATGTTCTCAGCAGCTGGGGATCCCAAACATAAAGCATACCCTTCCTCCAGTATGTTCATTTGAAAACAGAATCTTCTCTTATGGGAAGTATCAGTAGGTGCCTAAAGTCTTTGTAAGCTTGATTTAGGACACAGGGGCTTTTAGATGGGATAAAATTCTTGTGGATTTTTGTACCACTACATTTCAGGGCCTTTTGGGAAAATTACATTGTGTTAATACTCCACAGCCAGTTGTACTACTTTTTTTCCTATGTGGTTTACCCAAAGCAATTTCTGAGTAATTTTCCACAAGTGTTACAAAGCTTCCTGGACTCTCACCAAAATGAAATGGTCACGGTACAGAGAGGCAGGAAAACATCTTGTTAATCCTTTATTCATAATAAATAATTATTGTAAAATATTACACTGATAAAATATTTTCATTTTGAGTTAAGTGCTAATCAAAACATCTAATTATCAACATGACCAAATCTGTGCATCTCTAAATACAGAGATTAAAGCCATGAGCAGCCAAGACTGCTGTTTCTGCGAAGCAGAAAAATGCCCCAGGTTTGCAAAAAAATCTGAAATCTTAAAAATAAATGGGGCATTAAGACCCCCAAATAGTAGAAAACCCGTAGCTTTAAAAAACTGTATTCTATTTGTTCTAGGATTTATTCTGGGCACAAAGCCATTGTTTCATATGTTACTCTTCTCACAGATGAAAACTGTAAATTCGCTTTTAAAAAAAGATAAAATGCGTGTTTGCAGATTTACACAAAAACCTAAAAGCAAACTCAGACCTACTGTCAAAACATCCAAAAGGATGGTTTAAAGTAAAATAACCGTTTGTCGTTTTAAAAGAACAGCCTAAATGACATGATCGGAATGATGGAAGAGGCCTAGTAGCCCTCTGGCCTGATGCCCGGAATATATATTTACTTCATCTATTCCCTGCTTTTCTCCCCAGTGGGGATCCCTACTGACCTATTTCATTCTCCTTCATTTTACCCCTATGAGGTAGGTTAGGCTGCCTGTGTGGGACTGGCCCAAAGTCATCCAGTAAGCTTCCATGGCAGAGCGGGGAATTTTAATCCAGGTTTCCCAGATCCTAGTCTGATGCTAACTACTGGGGGTGGGGGAAGCTGTGCTCTTGCTCATCTGCAGCTTATTTTTAAAATTTTCTTCAATATTGCTTTCTTTAATTACCATTCTAACAGCCAAACTAGATGTGAAAGTGTCCCTGTGGCCACCATGAGGATACTACTGCCATTTTAAAGTCATTTAAAAATGCATCATGGGCCTGATTCTGATCAGGCCTGCAGTGTGGTGCTCCCCTCACCTTTTCAAGCACTGAAACAACTGCGGGGCAGGGGGTGGGCAGTTTCAGCATGGGAGGGAAACCAGAGCACTTCAGCTTACCACACTGCAGTCCCAATCAAGACTGGGCATTCATGGCATTTTAACACATTAAAATGCCAGCGGTGTCCCCACAGTGGCCACAAGAACATTGTCATGTCTAGTTTGTCCCTAAGCTGTTTCAAAACCATATTTTGAAAACAGGCCCCCAAAGTCATTTTTCTTCATTTATTAAACTTTAGTGATATATAGAAATGTTTCCTTCCTTGTAACCAACACCCTAAGCAGTAACCTAGAATCCCCCCCCCCCCACAATTTATTGACAAACCACAGACTATATGTTAAGTTTTGCTGGAAGAACATTCATCCCGGTTCTGGCCCATCAAACTGTGACACTTCCAGCATTCTGAGGTTTAGTCAGCCTTCTTACTATATAATTGAGTAAGCGTATTTCAGACAACTCACTTTATAGCCTGGTACACCACCAGAGGACACTGCCACAGAGGGAAGCCTAGGCAAGGCACCATGTCCCTCCAGAAAATGTGCCATGGTGAGAAGCACAGGATGGGAGCAGGTGGCAATGCCCGCCTCCCAGCTTCACCCAGCTGGTATTAGGAGGCAGGAGGAGGAGCGAATGCCTGCCTGCCCACCCTCCCCTTTCTAGAGCCCGTTGTATTTTTCCCCCACAACAGGCTTTGTTGCTAGTTCCCTATAATTGTTATAGTTCCCTATAACTTTTGCTCTCATTGGCTAAAAAAAGACTATTACCAGCCAATCCAAATTATAAGATTTTAAGCCACCTGAATCATATACATTTGACACTATTACTAGTGTAAGGAGAGTTATCTAGTTGCTAGCAACGGTATTAAACAAATATTAAAACTGTTAGAACAAAACTGAGCTATCTGAAGCTCTCCAGGGAAGGAGCCAACATGGCTGATTCCTACTCTTGTTACAGGCTGAACAAAAACATGGCTTAAATGAATATCCAGGAATAACTATTTTTAAGCTTTGAACCTTGCTCAGAGAAGCATCTATCATTAGGCAGCGTAGATTTGCAGATTCTCTTTTTTCTTTTTGACATAAGTTCTCTGCTTTCTGTGTTTTTAATTCCACATAAATGCCTTTTTTCCTTTTATAATATCTTTAATTTTTTTAACCAGATGAGGAGGGGAAATAAAAGTTGGGTGCCATTATCAGATCAGTGGCCCTTCAACTCCAGTCTTTGGACCAATTTTCCCAGAGGTTCAGTAGCATACAGAAAAGAACACTGCAGAACCAGTGCTACAGCTGGAATCTGCCTGATAGGTAAGAGTGGAGCCACTGAAGCATGATGATCCTCAGCTATTGAGGGAGAATATGTTTTGCATGCAGAGGATCCCAGGTTCAATCCCGGATTCCCAGGAATGGGTCATGGCTCTGTGATAGAGCACCTTTCGGTCCTAAGTTGAATCCCTGTCAAGTTCAGCTAAAAGGCCTTTTCTCTCTGGCCTCCATCTTGGAACGACTCACAAGCTGGAACCATGCAGCTCTGCATTTGTGCTCAGAATCTGCACACACTTGAGGTGTCTGGGGAAGAAACAGCAGTTCACCTGAAAGCTCACATTGAGTCCTTGGAGGGCATCACACCTGAGGATCAGGTGGTTCTCTTGGGTGGGACTCAATTGGAAGATGATGCCATCATTGGGCAGTGCGGTATCAGTGACCTCACAACTGTGGAGATCGCTGCACGTGTGCTGGGTTGAAAAGTCCACGGCTCAAAAAAAAAGAAAAAGTCCATGGCTACCTGGCTCGTGCTGGCAAAGTGAGAGACCAGACCCCCAAAGTTGCTAAGCAAGAGAAGAAGAAAAAGAAGACTGGCCATGCTGAGAGACGCATGCAATACAACCACCGCTCTGTCAACGTTGTGCCAGGCTTTGGCAAGAAGAAGGGCCCCAATGCCAACTCCTAAATAGCACCCAGTTACCTAATAAATCTGATATTTGCTTGAAATAAAAAAGTTCCTCTAAAAGAATTTCATGTAGCAAGTGCTGGCAAAGACTTTGCCTCTACCCCCTTGAGCATCTCAGCTCAAAAGGGGGAGGTTCGTGACTGATCAAAAGTTGTTACAAGAATAGTGATTCCTCTAGAGTGACCTTCCTTCCATTGAAACAATCTTCTAGACTTGGCCAGCCATCTTCTAGACTTAGCCAGACATGTTCCCGTTATAAAGAATGGCAAGGGTCAAGTAAACAGGTGGGAGGTAAGTGAAATTCATCCCAAAAAGACAAAACCAGCCCATGTATAAAAACGCAGACTTGGCTTTTGTGGTGCCCTTAAGTCTTGAGTTAGGTTCTCTAATATCAGGAGTAATGTTAGGGAATCAATTTAATAACTGTTTCCATTTGTGTAAATGGGAGAAAGCATATCCATTCTACAGGCAATTAAAATGCCTATTTGGATAGGCACATGTGAAGTGGCATGGGTGGGTGCTTTCTCCTCTTTCCCGTAGATCCTCAACAGAGGGAGGTGTCAGTCTTTTCCTTCTTCCTTTTTCAAAAGTAGAGCATATGGTTGAAAGGAACAAATCCTCACACCTTACCTTGCTTTACAATGGAGGGGTGGGGGGCTCCCCAGCATTTTCCCTGTCTGACCACCTTCTCAAACTGAAGCATGGCTGGGGAAAAATATGTTCAAAGAGCAATGGGATAATGAGTCTGTCTGATGGGATTGGCTAGTGGGAGATAACTTAGATGTCTTCCGTGCCCCCTTCCCTCACAGCTGTTTTGAAGCAACTGATGCAACCTGAAAGGTCCAGCTGAAGGAACAGGGCAGAAAAGATAGGTGTGCAGGTGAAGAAACAACAGTTTGAGATTTGGGACAGACAGAAGCAGACAGGGGCATAACATCTCTGTTTCTCTCAGGATCTAATGGCAAGTAGAGGAACTCCTGCCCAATAGGAGTGACTCTTTGCCTCCACCTGTACTCGTATATTTGTAAATAAAGAATATACTAAAGAAATACCATTGGATGCCAGTGCACTTTCCTCTGCAAGGAACCAAACCACCCAGTTAAGCCCTTGGAATATCTTGAAGTACTGAGGAACGTAACAGTATGCTTTGAAAACAACAGACAGGAAAGGAAGCAAGGTTAGCTGTTCTGCTCCATACGCTCTCTTGTGAAACTTTTGACAGTGAATGGATGTCTCATGGGACCACTCCCAAGGGATCCCCAGATTGCTGTAGCTACACAGGTCCATTTCAGGCTGATTCAAAGCAGTAAGCTAGGAAGGAGCAGAGAGAAAGAATGACTGAAAAAAAAACATGTTTCCTTGATTTGAAGTTCAGCAGTGGTTAATGGAGCCAGCAATTAATGACCTGGAGGAAGAAAGGAGCTCCGCTCTATCCGTCTTCTCTGTGACAGCCCTAGGGAGAGACACTCGTGGCCAGCCAATGCAACCCCAGGGAGGCATGGGGCGGGGGTCACAAAAAGTCTCAAAAATGTAAAGAGTGTTTTCAGGGTTTTTTTTTTTAAACCCAGTGTACATTTATGGGTTTCTGGTCCACAATAAATTTCTGGCCCTTTAAGTGCTCCAAGGTTGCAACAGATAAACATGGTTTCCCCTCTGCAATCTGAAGGTTATGAACAGAGTACAAAAGAGTCTTGTGGGAGCCCAGATAGATTCCCACTGGTTGCACCTCAACAGAGCTGAGATTCGATCCCACCTTGTTTCCTTCTTGGCTTTGAGGTAATTTATTCCTCTATGGCTTTTCCAACTCCTTAGGGCACCCAAAACATACGACAATTAAAAACTATTAACACTGAGCCAGTGCAATTTACAACATCCTTGAAACAAAGTGAGGGGCTGTCTCAGCAGCATGTCTCATTGGAGTAGCCCTGGTTCTGCTTCACAGAACTAAGGCATCACAGCTCTGCAGAATTTATCATTAAAAAGAAGCTGTCCTGGTTACTTTCATGACATGTTAAAGAGGCAGGAAATAGCTGGAGGGATGCAACATGTCAGTGGAAGAATGTTCCGGCTGGAAGCTTGGCGAAAATCCTGGACATTCTTGGACTGATTAACACTGTTTGTTTTATTTCAAGAGAAAGGAACAGGAATAGAAGAACAAGGGGATTTTATGAACCTGTCTCTAAAACATGAGGCCTTTCGTGGGTAGAGGAGGAGAGAGAAGCATGGACAACATTCAGGGCTTCAAACAGAAAAACAGAGGGGCTGGGACAATAAGCCTCTAGGGACCAAGAGACTGGAAAAGTGTGTGTGTGGGGGGGTGCTCTCTTGTCACTTTCACTGGTCAGAGTTTAAGGCTTCTGTGAAGTGGCATGCACCCCTTACTCCCTTTAAAGGAAGATCAGTTTGGACTCGGGTGTATAATGCTAATTTTGTTCTGACATTGCTAAGCTGATCTTCCTCCTCTCTAGGTCTTCCTCCCTGTCTGTATTTAGACTGTTCTGAGAATGTGCAAAACAGAAATGTTCAAGAGGGCATTTTTATAAAGAGATTAGTATAGTTCATGTAAAATAAAAATAATAAATACAAGTTTGTGTGCTCCCTAATATTTGTTTATTTGGTACATTTTTCCTGCTCTTTCCTCCAAGGATCTCAGGCAGTATTTGTGCTTGCTCCTTCCTCATTTTATCCTCACAACAACCATATGCGGTAGGTTAGGCTGAGAGAGAATGACTGGCCCAAGATTACCAGTGAAGAAGGCCTATTTACTCGCATCCTCCTCAAATTCTGATGATCAGATGTAAACTGCAAGTTCCATGCTCGGAACCTGGGAGCCCCAGATTCAAATCCTTGCTGTGCCATGGAAGCTTGCTGGGTGAACCTAGGCCAGTCGTGTACTCTCAGCCTAACCCACCTCACAGAGTTGTTGTGAGGATAAAATAGAGGAGAGTAGAACAATGTAAGCTGCTTTGGGGGCTCACTGGGGAGAAAGGTGGGGTAAAAATGAAGTAAATAAATAAATTTCCAGGCATGCAACAGCCAATTTGATTGGGATTGTGTACAGGGGGAGAGATGGGTAAAGCCTCTTTCCACTGCACAGTTTCTCTAACCTGAAAGAGCTTGGGGAGGCACTATTTCGGAGAAACTTGGATGCAGCTCATCTGGATAGGAGCGTATATGAAGTCTGCTTGTAAGTTGTTCACCTTGGATCAAGTCTCAGAAGTGTGGGGGCTGATCATGAGGAGTTAATCAATGGGGAGTCCCCAGTGTTTTGACTGTATGTTTGTAATCCACCTTTAGTCTCTACAGGAAAAGTAGACTATAAAAAAGTATATATATAAGCCAACTGGAGATACTTCATGCATCTAACGAAGTGGATTCTTGTTTGTAAAACCATCTAATAAATCCTACTAGAATGGAGTTCATAATAAAGACTAAAATGCCCCAGGACTCTTCTCTGATTTGCTGTAATAACTACCACAGCTACCCCTGTAAAATTCATAGTACATTTTCACCTTTCCCCTTTCAGTTAGCAGATGTGGGAAACAGAACAAAACTTAAGCCTTATTTACATATTTTTCCAAATATACCCAGAAGACCTGAACAATTTCCCATAAAACGGCTAACTTAATACTGCCCTGAGCCAAGAATACAGCTGAGGAAAACTTACATCAGCGGGTCGTACTGCAACAGTCCCATCTGCATTCCTGCCAGAATCCCACTAATGCAAAGCTCCACTGCTGAAATAAAGAGATCTTTCAAAGTGGATTTAAACAGGATGTGGTTTGGAAGTACTTGAAAGGGTGTCACTTGTTTTAGAATTGCACTATAAGTAATTCAATCCTTGTTTTGTTTACATTGGTTTCACTGGGCAACAAATTTTCACCTACATTTTACTTTCTTCCATCTAATTAGGGATGAAATTTTCATACATTGTAACCCCTAACACAAGGGGACCTCCTGGCCACATTTCAGACAGAAATGTTTGTGGGTCGTCTGCATGTGTCAATATGCAAAAGAAAGATATCATGCCAGCCTATTCCATTGCACTGCATTATGCAATCTGTGGGTTAAACTGCATGTTTAAAAGGACACCCAATATAATGCAAAAGGTGTAATTTTAATCTCTTTCACACTGCACTTGCAACAGTGAAGCTTCTGATACCAATTTGGCAGATTTGGTGCAACCAGTCTGAAGTCTGTTTCAGGATGGTAACCATCTTAAACTGTAGTGGTAGAATAAAATTCGAGTCCAGTAACACCTTAAAGTCCAACAACATTTTCCAAGGTGTAAGCTTATGTGAATTAAAGCAGTATTTGATGAAGTAAGCTTTGATTCACAAAAGCTTATATTCTGGAAAATGTTGTTGGTCTTTAAGGAGATTGGGATTCAAATTTTAGTCTGAGTTCTAGTTCACATGCTGAAGAATCGTGGCAGTGAAGCAGCAAAGCCCTGAGGTAGCACAATGCACCGCACCACTTGAGACAGCAGTTGTATTCCAGAGCTGAATATACCTACACATAAAAACTCCATGCACAAATAGCTCAACAGGGAAAAGGGTTCTTACATCTCACCCTTGCTTTTTTTTTGCCAGTTTTTAATTTGGAACATTCCAAAAGGTGATCATGCCTGGCCCTCTACCTGCCTTCTCAAGTGGCACAGTCATTTGTGAGAGGATTTCATGGAACAGTTTTCCAGCTGGACCCTGTTCCCCCACCAAAGAAGAGGATTCCCCCTTTCCTGACAACCCTTCAGACTCTGTACATATCTATGGGAGGGAGAGGATAGCAATAGGAATCCATCCCACACAGCTCAACTTTCAGGCACTGCAGAAGATGGAAGCCAATCAAAAGGAAGAGATGTGCCAGGACTTGTAATTTGTCGCTAAAAACAGCCTCTGTCCCAGAGAATTGGAGTGTAGCAAATGTTACACCAATTTTTAAAGAGATCTGAGAAATTACAGTCCAGTTAGCTTAATATCTGTTCCAGGTAAATTAATAGAAGGTATTAAAGACTGTATTATTGAGCACATAGAGGGTCATAAAATTATGTATGGGATGGGGATAGCAAACTTCCATAATAGTTCACCCAGTGAAGTTGATAGACAGTAGATTCAGGGCAAACAAAAAGAAATGCTTCTTTACTCAACAAATAAATAAATTGTGGAATTCACTGCCAATGGATGTAGCAGTGGCCTTTAAATGCATAGATGGCTTTAAATGGGGATTAAACCGATTCTTGGAGAATAGCCATGCTGACTAAAGGGAACTTCCACATTCAGAGGCAGTAAACCTTTGAGATGAGCTAGGAGGCAACATCAGGGGAAGGCCGCTATGACTTCTATGTCCTGTTCCTCGACCTTCCTCAGCAATTGGTCAGACGGTGTTTGTGATAGGATGGTGGATTACTAATCAGGAAGGCTGTTCTTTATGTTCTCAATATGTAAAAGTGAATTTGTATTTTGCTGCTGCTCTGCAAGCTTTCCTAATACCTTGCATTAGTAAATTAATGCAACTATTAAAGCATTAATGCAAGCCTCATTCTAAAGTAGAAAAAATTAAGTCTTGTGGCATTTTAAAGACTAAAAAGATTTGATTCCAGCATAATTATTGGTAGATTAGGTTGCACCAAAATTAGTGGATTCTACTCCATATCAGCATATATAAACTTCAGCTGTGAATTCGCACTCTACCGGTTCGAATCCCACTACTGCCATGAGCTCAGTCGGTGGCCTTAGGCAAGCCACTCCTCTCGGCCCCAGCTGCACTGTGAGGATAATAATAACAACACTAACTTGTTCAGCACGCTGGGTGAGGTAGTGATCTGTCTATAAGACTGGTACATAAGTGCAGTTATTATAAAATGTTGTTAGTCTTTAATAGTCTTTAATAAAATGGCTATCACTCTGGAATTATTTGAAGCGGCCGCCCGCTGGGTGCTGCCTACAACAGCCCAATCTGCACAGCCCAGCCCAGCCGCTCTGCCGCGCAGAGCGCGTTCCCATTGGAAACCGTCTCGCGCGAGAGGCACGCAGGGCTGTCACGTGGTGCTACCGGGCAGAGCGCTTTTCTTTAAACGGTGCTCCAGCGCGTGAAAAATTAGAAGCGAGCGCCAGCTCCGTAAGGGTTCAGATGTGGCCCCGTTTCGAGCAGCCGCTACAAAACTGAGCAGAGAACTTCTTTGCCTCGCCAAAGTTACCTTGAAATGCGGCTTCTGCTTCGACCTCAACTGATACGTGACGCTGGCTGAACCGAAAGAGCTCACCGGTGGCGCGGCGGGCCTTTTTACCGGCGTCTTCCTTAAAGCGGGTAGTTCCCGCGCAAAGCAGCCCAGCTTCAGCGACTTGTTGCGCCTGTGCAAAAGGCCTCGCCGCCTCATCCACTGCCGCTCTGCAAATCCCGGGGACTGAAGCCGAGTCGCAGAGCTGGGAAGACGCGCGCAACTCACCTACGGCGTTCGCGTGCATGTCTCCGCCCCGGGGAGCGCAGCAAGGGCTGCGGAGGGCGAGGCAGGGGGCGTGAAGCCGGCGGGGAAAGTTAGTGCCCCCCCCCCCCGGCTTTCTACACCGCAGAGCCGATCAGGGACAAGCCGTGTTGCTCCTGGCGCTTTTCACCTGGAGGGGAAGGCGGAGCTGCCTCAGTCCCGAGCGGCGCGTCCGCACGCGGGGAGGCAAGATTGGAGCGTGTTCCGCCCGGGCGGCCGTTCCCCGTTGGCGCCCGGGCGAGGGCATCTGGCTGCTGCCTCTCCCGGAAGGGAGGCAGGAGGCGGCGCTGCCGCCCAGCCACCGGGATGAGCGGGTGGGTGGGCCGGTGGGCAGCGCGTTAAAAGCGGAGCGTCCTGAGCAGCCGCCCGGAGTCTGGCGGGCCCGCCGGGGAGATGGCTTCGACCAAGCGGCGCGGCTGCTACTGCCTGGCGGCGGTGCTGAGCCTGGCCGTCGTGGCGGCATTGCTGGCCGTCCTCCTGACTCGGCCCTGGTGCGTCCCCCCGAGGTATCCTCACGCAGCCGTGGCCGCGGACACCAGAACTTGCTCGGACGTGGGCAGGTAGGGATCCCGGCGCTCGGGCGCGCCTTGGCCCTGCGGGGTGAGCCCGCCGGCGGGGAGGGGGCGCAGCGGGGTCTGCCGGGCCTGGGCTTCTAACGGGCATTTTTCGCTGGAAGGAAGTCGCTAGGCTTTCTTGCGCTGCTGGGCAGTTGCCCCGAAGCGGTAGCTCTGGTTAGCGCATCCACCGTAGACCTGTTCATACTTACAGTAAAGGCACCTCCCACATGCAGGTATGTGCCTGCACAGTTTATAAGGAGCCAACGTGTGTTCTCTTCACAAATTAAACTGGGGACCAGAACCTAAATGTGTGATTTTAATCACACCTTCAGCTGTAGGAGGTAAATTTGAATTTCTCAATGCATGTATTAAGAAAAATCAAGTGTACACTGCGCCCTGTAACTTGTGGACAGGACTCTTACGTTTCTGGGCTTCTGTTCCGTTTGTGCCCAATGTCATTTGTGTCATAAATACAACATGAGAAGAGCCTACTCAATATGTTCCCCATAAACTGGTTCAGTGTAGCTGTTTTCCACCACCCTGATTATATTAACCTATAAAGCCCTATGTGGACTGGGACTGGTGTATCTGCGGGACCGTCTCTCCCTATATGAGCCCCAGAGGATGCTTCAATCCAGCGACAAACAGCTGTTAATGGTCCCTGGCCCCAGGGAGGCTCGCCTAGCGTCAGCCAGGGCCTTTTTGGTCCTGGATCCAACCTGGTGGAACGCTCTGTCTAAAGAGACTAGAGCCTGGACGTATTTGTTATCCTTCCGCCGGGCCTGCAAGACAGAGCTGTTCTGCCAGGCGTATGATTGATGCTGGTTAGGCCTCCCCGCCGGCCGACTAGAGGAAAACATGCCCCCTTACCCACCCAGCCTGTTAAATACTTTGGAGATGGTTGGGTGGTGGTTATTGGAGAAGTCTGCTGCTGTGTGTTTTAAATATTTATGTGGTTTTAAAGTTATATGCATTTTAAATTACTATCGCGATTGTAATCCTCCTGAGCCCGCTGATCCGGGGAGGGAAGAATATAAATTGAATTAAATAAATAAATAAATCCTTGACCACCATCCCTTACTCTTACCTGTTAAAGTCCAGCTGTCTTTGGTGAAGGACTTCACTGTGATCTTTTGATGCACAAGGAGAAGATTCCTTTTCATTTGGAACATCTTTACACTGCTCATAAACATGAATGGGGAAATACTACTAGGAAAAATCCAAAAAGCGTTCCTACATCCAATGTGCCAGTTTATGGTGACACATTTAATCAAATTCCTTGAAGTGTGCAATAAAGCCCTGTGCTTTGGCAAGTTGTTTAGGCATGGGGCCAAAGAGAAAGGGAAGGTTCTGGAAGCATCTTACAAAGCAGACCCCCCACAGTGGAAGTAGCTTAAATTGTTTTTAGCTAGCAAAGCAGCAGGGTGCCTGTGTGAGAAATTGTGTGTCCCTGCAAGGACAAGCCAAATAGAACTGGTGATTAACTAGGGAGGGCTGTGAATGAAGATAAGCCCAAGATCCAAGCAATTTAAGCTCTTACCTATCTCCTGTCTTCAAGCTGTCACAACAAGATCTGCAAGTTGAAAACAGGGCTGGGGAAGTTGGCACTGAATACTTGCCGGATAGACAAGAATGGAGGGGAGATCTGTTGACTACTGTTAGACATGGTAGTGAAGTGGAACCACCATGTTCAGAGGAAGTATACCTTGTGTACCGGATGCTTGAGTCAGACAGTGGAGGGAGGATGGCTGCCTTCGTTCCTTGCTTATGTCTGCAGTTGGAAACAGGATGCAGGTTAGATGGACTCTAGGTCTGATCCATCAAGGTTCTTCTTAAGTTCTTGTGTTTCCTGTCTTCGTACAGAAAGTCCTCAAAGGCCAATTGATTCATTACAGAGAACCCAGGTGGGGTCCAGGGACCTCACACTGTGAGTCTCTCTACACAAGACGTCGTACATGGGGCACTCAAGTGAAAGATCTTACATTTGTTCTCCCATTGTGGATACACATGCACTGCTAGGGAGACAGGGTACACCTGAATATAAGACTGCACAGAAAGTAAGTCACTCAAGCATCTCTGTGTAAGATGTCTTGTGTAGAGAGACTCAGAGTCACAGTCATACATGAGTTGTGAGGTCCCCTAATGCACAGTGCACAATTCAGATCACAACTGTGGCTGAAGGGGCTTCCACCTGTGCTGTTTTTGTGACCTGCAACAGTCCTATTGGGTGTCCTATTTGTCCTGTTGAGGAAACCCATGTGTCCTATTTGTTGTGTTGAGGAAACCCACGTGTACACTTGTGGATTCCCCCACATGCCAAATAACACCCCCCCCCAGACTGTTTTGGCCATGAAAATGAGGTGGTGGGTTGCTGAAGTCCCTTCTCTGCATATGCCACAGTCATGATTCAAATGGTTCACCAAACGTGAAGGAATTTGAGTCCTGCTTCTGTGGGTGGCTTTGCACTGGCCCCTTCCCTTCCCAGATTATTGCATGCTTGATGCTGCTTCCAGTTGGAACAACTTGTTCTAAAGCAGAATCCATATTATTGTTTTACAGAAAAACAATGAAGAATCCCAGGGCAACTTTAACAAATGTTGTGGGTGGGTGGTCCACATGTATGTTTTGGTAGAACAGTGAACATAATCGCGGGACCCCTGACTCCCATTCCTTTAAGTAAGTTGTTTTTAGAGCTAAACTACAAGAAACGAATTACAAGAGGACACTCGGGTGAAGGGAGTTGCAACGTTAGCCAGGAAGCTGAGTTTTAATACACAGATTGGAATGCTCTGCCAATTTCCCCTCTCCAGAGCCAGCAAAGACTGCTCCTCAGGGGGTTTGTTTACTGAAACTGACAGAGGTGAAGAGGAAATAAACAAACCCCCTGAGGAGCAGTCTTTGCTGGCTCTGGAGAGGGGAAATTGGCAGAGCATTCCAATCTGTGTATTAAAACTCAGCTTCCCGGCTAACATTGCAAATCCCTTCATGTGAGTGTCCTCGTGTAATTCGTCTCTTGTAATTTAGCTCTTAGTACCTCCCCCCCCCAACTGTGCCACACAGTTGTTTCTCCAGACATACAATTAATTTAATGCCCCTGTGGGTGTTTCTTCTGGAGTACATGGAACTGTTGTGGGATTTTCCAGCAAGACTAGAAAACAAAATGCTCTCTGAAGAAGTGCACATTGCCGGCCTTTCCCTTATTTACTAATCTGATAAACTGGATTCTTTTTTCTTCTCTGTCTCTTACATTTATCTGCAATGGTGATAGTGAACAGTACCCAAGTCTGATGTCGCTGATTGCTTTTGGCCAGTGGGCAAGTAGAGACTTTGGCTCAAGACAGATAGTGGTTTTCAAGAGAGTGGAAGTGGTTAGAGAGCAACGTTGCTTCTCACAGTGTGCACACGCACATTACTTTTGACCTGTCCAAACAGGCACTGCAGGTTTTTGAAACAATACAAAATCCCAATTGCCAGAGACCGAAATGAACATCGAGTTGTCTTTCAAGACGCCTTCAGTCTCTGAAGAAACCCATTTTAAAAGTACTTTCCTTTAAATCATCTAGAGACCCGGTCAGGGCTGCAGCTGTGGTTATCTCCTGTCCTGTTCCACCACCGTATCTCTTCCCATCTGCTGTAACCAGCAAGCTGGGAGAAGATTGTATTGCTAGTAGAAGAGCAAGACAGAAAACACATCAGTTGTTACCATGATTGGAGTCTCCGATCATGGCAAGGGTGAGATTGCCAGCATATTGATATCTCTATTGATTTCCACTTAACTCTGGATTAGAAGAATCCTGAGCCTGGAACTGAAAGGGACTTCAAGGAGCCGGGCTCGTTCACTGCTGTCTCTCACAAGCACTCCTATGTCTGCTGGATCTGTCCTCTTTCAAAACCTCCAAAGAAGCTGCTTGTGCAAGTGAATTATCAGGCAAATCATTCCACTTCTTATCTGATCATATGACTAAAATCTCACCCCACCCCAAATCTAAGCCTATTATCTAAGCACAGCCATGCATTTTATCTCTGTCTAGAAAGAGATCTAGTTTTGTACCTTTCTTGTCTCACAAATATTTGCAGATAATTAGATTTCTCTCTGATCTTACCAGTGTTCAAAGTCCTTTCATCGTCCTCCATGGCCTGCTTTCTGTTGTCCTCCTCTGAATTCTGCCTAAACATATTAGGAATGGATTCATTCATACATTATCTGCAACAACTACTTGATCATAGCTAGCTGGGCATGTTCAGCCCTTAACAGAACTGGGCTGCTTTGCATGCAAAAATGCACTTTTGAGAAAAATATTTCAGGAAATGCCTCCTATTGAATATATACAAAAGTGCAAAAGAAAGAGCCATATATTAGTATCATTTATTGTGGGAGTTACTGTGTTTTGTCTTATAAAATTAGCAAGGTGATCAGCACAGGATAGTTCACATAAGTTTGCATGCACACGCACATATATGCTTTTCAAGGAAAGGGATTTGTGTCTTTGACCTGCGTATGGGCCATGTCCAGAGGGAGATGACAGGCTCCTGACTCTGAGTGGCCATGTACTTAGGAACAAGAGAGGGCAGCGCTGTTCTACCCTACTGGTCTAGAATAAACATAATTCATGCACTTCCATTTTTATTTAGAATTCAGATTATGATGTTACCAATGCCGTGTTTCTTGGTTTCTGTCTTTTATCAGACATGGTTTGTGGCTATTCTGTCTCTCTCCCTCCCGCCTCTTTCTTTTAAACTCTGTAATGGCCCCATCCAACCTAGAGTGGACTGGCAAAGTGTTTTGAGATTTTCCTTTCTCTCTTTAAATTTTTCTTCTTCGTTCAGCTCTTTATTTACTATTAACATAAGGCCTCTTGGTATTCCTGAACCAGCCCATAATCCAGTCACATTGTGATCTTTCTTTTTTTAAAATGACTCTTACTATCACAAACAGTTTTTCTTCTATTTTTGCACAAATTGTATGAGTGCCATGCTAGTTACCAGAAAACAATTAATTAAGCTTCTTGATGTAATCGACCTTGGGTCTCAGTGAGAAAGGAGAACTATAAATAAAATAATAAAGGCATGAAGGAAGGTCAAAAGTTTAAAGGCAAGTGGCTGAGAGAATCTGGACTGGACCTGATAGGAACTTACTTCGAAGTAAACACAGTAGGATAATTCCCATGCATACAGGCACTGTTGGATTTTTATGGGAAATTCAGTGCTATAGTAATTGCCTTGAACAATCACCATGTCTGTATATAATTCTGAACATGACTGCAGAATGCAGATCAAAAAAATCTGCACAGTAGGGCCAGTTACAGAAAGAGGAGATGCTTTTACAAATCTAAGAGAATCTCTAGTTTGCAGGAAAATGATTTTAAAAAATAGTAAAGAGGGAGAAAAGAAAAGTTTAAAAATGCCAAAATCAGACAAGACCTTGATAGCCATTTTGGTTTGCCTTAACAACTGATATTATTCTATTGCTTAGTCCTAAGTAATCCAAAATGACTGCTGCAGTTTCATTTTCAAAACTGAGTTTTGGAGGGAGAAAGAAATGGACAGGCAGGAAAGGCAGAAGAAAAAAAGATCCAGAGGAGTTAGTTGTGTTAGTCTGTAGTAGCAAAATCAAAAAGAGTCCAGTAGCACCTTTAAGACTAACCAACTTTATTGTAGCATAAGCTTTTGAGAATCGCAGTTCTCTTCGTCAGATGCATCTGACGAAGAGAACTGTGATTCTCGAAAGCTTATGCTACAATAAAGTTGGTTAGAAGAAGAAAAAGAAAGGAAAGTTCCCCTCTCACATTTGGAAGAGTACCCATTTGCAAGGGTCTCCTTGTAGTCGGGATTATGTTGGCCCCATCTTTTGATCCACAATGCCTGTCAAGCCACATCCCTCACCCAGTGCCTTGGCACCTACTGCCACACAGAAGTTGCCCCTATTTTGAAATACTGCCAAATACTGTGCAGAGTAGTAATATTCCTTGGATTCCTGGGAATGCCATCTAATGCCATTGTGCTTTTAGACACAGCTAGGCAAATCAGCTGCCCAATTCGACCATTGCCAACTATACCAGCTCCTGTCCATTTAACAGCATCTTGATCTACAGACATAAGTGTTATATTTCACATGGTAATCTCTGTGTCAAGGGAAGTTTGATATGTTAATTTCTGCACAGAGTAAGCTGCTGTTAAAGGTACAATGGGGAGAACAGTGCGTTGCTTTTTTGTGGTCATTGGCAAGCCTGGATTCTGTTGGCGCATACACATAACTGGAATCGCACGCACATAACTCGAATCAAATTGCATACAGATATTATGTTCATGATGACATGCTTGGTTTCATCTCATTCTGAATCTGTTTCCAGGAACTCTTAACACACACACACCATCTCATCCCTTGCTCCTTGGCAAAGTGCTGTTGGAGAGCTCATCAAGTTGAGTGATGAAAAATATAGGACTGAAATACTGTGCCAAGATCTAATTACTTCCTTTTTTTTTAGCCGCTCAGGGAGTTTGCTGGATTTTCAAGTACTTGCTCCATTTTAAGACCCCTTCATTGCTTGGAAATGCTATTTATATTTCCTTGCATGTGGAGGCTCTCCAGCATCACTCACACTTAGAAATGGGATTTCTGGAGATGACTGTGGTTGAATCTGTCCTGTTATATCCTTAATTTAGCCTGGTAACTTTGATGATAGTAGAAGAAAACAAAATATTCTGTTGAGTGGCAGCAAATTGAGATCAGTTATAGCAAAAGTCGCACAATATTAAGTATAGTTGTATTTGTTCCACGCTTCAGTTACCCCTGGTACTATTTTTTGCAAAGGCAAATATTACAGTGTGTCAGAAGAGAAATCGGTTTCAGGTGGGTAGCTGTGTTGGTCAGTAATAGAAGAGTAAGATTTGAGCTCAGTAGCACCTTAAAGACCAACACAATTTCTAGGGTATAAGTTTTCAAGAGTCAAGGACCGCTTATCCAAAGGAATGGCGATCCCTGAACCCTTATACCCCAGTCAGAAGGTGGGAGGAGTTTTGGTGCAAAAAAGGGAATCAGGATGCAAAGGTACAACGTGAAATGTAATCAGCTTGATTAGAGCAGGGAAGAAATGCTTGAAGGTAAATTGGTGAAACAAAAATGGACCAGCTAAAGTCTCTGTCATAGAGGCTGTGCTAGAACATAGGAAAGGTTCAAATTATTCACTAGAATTCACAAGTGACCAATTTAAGGTAGTTAGCACAAACATGTGAGACTAAGGATCGTGTACTGTGTAGCATAAAGTTAGTGAGAGTGGGAGCCAAATTACTGTCAGGCCTGAACTACAAAAGTTGCTTCTTCCTGAGTCAGGTTGTTGTTCCCCTGACCTCACCTGCATTCCCCACAGCCGTGAGGCAACTGCAGGAAACATATTTTTCCGAATGCTGCAGGCCCCAATTTGGATTAGGACCACAGTACATAGATAGAATGGGGGTTTCTGCCCCCCCCCATTTTCCTGACATTAAAACAGCACCAGGACTGTTATTTGCCCCATTGGGAGATGCATATGCACCATTATGACACATGAACAAATGTCTCATGAAGTTTGGGCCCGAGAGAGACATAATGCAGCAAAGCAATAAAGGTACCATACCCAACACCAAAGGTTAGCCAAGTTGGGAATATATTTCATCTTGTTATCTCAGGTTACTACAGTGAACATGAAGAAGTACAGATCGGTCCTCCAGCAAAACGAGTCCTTAGCACTTATCCAAAAGCTTGGTAGAATAGGCAGATTTTTGCTACATGGGAAGGCACCAGTCATATGTCATGGGGGAGGGAATTCCAGAATCTCAATGCTGTTCCCAAAAGATCCTGTCATGCACTGCCACTTGCTGAACTTTTGATAGCAGTGGTGCACATACCTGAATCTCACGTTGGAAAAGTCTGATCTGGAGGTTTTCAAAGCTTGTGTGGCTTGAGCCGAGTTAGCTGTGTCAAGGAAGGGTCACAGTTGGTATACCAGTGTAGGCTGATGAAAGGTACTCTACTACTATCTCCACCAAACTAGCCTGGAGCAAGGCTGGGGTCAAGGAGTGCCCCAAGATGCAAATCAGGGGAAATTCAATCCAGTCCAAAACAAGTGGACAGAACAGATTATCAGAACTCCTTATCAACAGAACTGTTTGATCAAGTTTGTTAACCCTCATATAGCTCCTCACTGCCTTCTGACACTGGTTCAATCAATCCACTGCCTCTGGGATCTGATGAAAATGAGAGGTTGAGCTGGGTATATTCAGCACAGCAACGACAGCGCAGGCCAACCCTCCTCATAGCTTCCCCCAGTAGTTTCATGTAGATATTAGAAAAGCAAACATGATCGGATGGAACAGGTTAAATGCCAAGGGAAAGAGCAGTGGACCCCTAGCACCTTGCTGTGGTGCAGAAAGCTACCATGGTCAATAGTATTTAACCTCCCACCCCCACTTCTCCAATACAAGTTGTTAGCAACCAAGATAATGGTCACCCAAAGGGCAAGGGTGAAACATGCTAGTGCTTGTCCTAGCTTCCCCATGGATCTTGTCCACTTCTTTTATGTTTCACAAGCTGAAAATTTCCATCTGGGTGGACAAGAGCAGTCTCTAGAGGCACTCGTCAGTGCCATTGTAATTAACATAATGTCTAAGCTGGCTTGGATGCAAGTGATGCTATCCTCAAGATGTTTTGTAAATAGGTCACAGCAGGCCACGTAGCTCACTCTCTCCCTCTTCTGAGGGGCCAGCATGGTGAGCTCTTAACTACTCAGAAAAGCTCCGCTGGATGACACTGAGCAGATGCAATAATGGGAGAGAAATAGGTTCTAGTCTGTGATTAGTCAGATTCACCCCAAGTATTTTGCACCATCCTGGCTGCCATCCCAGCAGCTTCACCTCCCTGGTCCTTCAGTACACCATTCATTTGAATGGGTTCTGAACTGTGAGAGTATAATTGTATCATCCAACCGGGCCTTCTCTCCGTACTTGATGTCAACCATACCTTGGACAAGACCACAGCTGTATTTCTTGAGGGGAAAAACTCGGAGGAACATAATGACATAGTGTCCACCTTCCAGTTCAGCCACTTTTTCCAGAACTGATCCTTGTTCTCTGGAAATCAGTTGTTATTCCAAGCGATCTTCAGGCCTCACCTGGAGGTTGGCAACTCTAGTACTAGGTCCACTAAAAAACTTCTTTCAGCTTATGCCAGAGTTGATGGCAGTGTGCAAAAAAAAAATCCAAATCCTTGCATGCTTAACTGAAAATTAATTGCAGATGTTTCTGGTAAATCTGACTTAATACTGTAATTGGAAGTTAATTCATACTCTTTCCCAGAAGAAGACTTGAAGATTTGTTTCATAAGGAAATATCTCTGTAGGGTATTTGGGAAGTAGACATAGTAGAAGTCTTTTCCAGTTCCTCAGCTCTAGTGTCACATTTTTGAAGGCTGAACAGAATGTAAAACAAATACTATTGATTGCTTTGAATCTGTGCTCTCATTCACAGATAACACTGTCCAAAGTTGCATCGAAAACATGCCTTCTTAACAAAGATTCTGACTGATGTTCAGAGAAGGTAGAATGTGATTCAGCAGGCTGAGATGTCTCATAATGAAATCTGTTCCGTTTGTGCCTCTGTTCTTTGCTAACTGAGCACAAATCCCCCTGCTTTCCGCTAGAAGATATGGTTCCTGTAGAATTTTCAGCCACTGGTATCTTAAATTGTCTTACTTCAATAATATCAGCAATGAAAGCAATCTCTAATTTAGAAGAGATTCTTCTGGCTTGTAAAATCTTGTTTATGTTATTGTTATGCAAAATAACTTTGTATCAGAAAGCAGCTAGTAAACAAAACTGATGAAAATGAGCTGAAGTACATTTTGTTGTGAATGAGCTTTGTATGTTAAATTTAATCTGATTCTTTTCAGTGGATGTACAGCATCAGCACGTGTAGTCCATGCATCTGTTATAGTCTTATACCTCTCAGGGATAGCACAGAAAAGAAAGTTCAGATTCTATAAATGAGTTCCCTCTGCTCTAAACAGTCTTTGCCACAGAGCCCTCTTCTGTTTCTACTAAAACCTCTGTTTGTGCAAGGGCCAATTGAAAACCATCTATCTTGTGTAAACAGAAACTTTAACAAAAGAAGCATGCTCCATGGCAGAGACTGTTTAGCGCACATGGAACTCATTCATAAGACCCAGGCCCAAAAGTTGCTGCCTAAAAAAATTAGTGTTTCAGTAACTGCAGCATTAACTCTCAAGTGGGAACCACAGGGAGAATACATGGTAAAGGTTATTTGGGGACATAATGGGAGCCTAAACATTTTTTTATCTTCACTGATGTTCTGGAGCCATCAGCAAATCTTTGACCTCTGCACTCATCAAAAGGAACTCTTCCGGCTGTCAGTCGGCATTCCAGCTCTCTGTTCTCCTTTTTAAAATCACAGTTGACAACCTCAAGATCTTTTAACGTTAAATGTACCAGTATCTTCACTGAGTGCTACAAATCACAGTATCAACACATGTTTTTAATGGTTCAAGACATCAGGAGTAGCTTTTCTCTTTCTCCGAGTATATCCCTGTGCACCCTATTACTGCATAATTCAATATCTTAATTCTGACTGTCCCATGAATGACGATGAGCCTGTCTTTGCACTGTTTTGCAATCAGTTTCCTTCTGTTTGCCTTTAGCCAGCTGGTCATGTGTGATGCTGTCATAATCTCAAGAATTCCAAGAAACTTGCTATTGTGAGGGTAACCTATTGTATTATTGCCTTTTTGGAATCCTAGCCCTTCTTGAAGCGAATACATCCTACAATCTTTCCAATACACCATTCTATCTTATAGATAGATATGTTGTAAATACATGGTTTTGAATCTTGCAGTTCACTGTATAGGCTTTTCTGCGCATTCCCCCCCGCCCTCTATCCCCTGATTTTTGCATGCATTTTTTGCCTTTAGTTTTCACTTTTTGTTTTTGTTGTTGTTTCTCCCTGTTTTTCCCCAGTTCTTTTGAGACCACTTTTATGCAAATCTTTTTCTGGTAGCCAATTCTGAGTCACCTTTGTTCCTTGTGCTGAATGTTTCTTTTGGTTTTGTTTCTCCTGCCCATTCCCACCCACCTCCAACTCACATTTTGATGATTGGTTGTTCATCATAGTCCACCTTCCCCTCCACCTTCCTTCCTAGTTTCGCTTTCAAACTTTTTTTAAAAAATCAGTTTCATGTTACAACAATATAACATTATAGCAAAATATGCAGTGGGTTCTCTGATCCCCAGGTTTTAAAAAGAGAGAGTAAGTCTCTAGCCCTTTGCATTGTGGACATATAATGAAAAGGGCATATACCTGCAGTGGAAAGGGCTAGAGACTTTTAAAAAAATGAGAGCTGGGTATTCAGAGAACCTGTGGCATCTATTGTTAAAATGGTCGAATCCACATTACTCATTCTAAGTCGCCCCACATTCCCCACGCAATCCCGAGTGCCAGTCACATTACCTCATTAAACAGACGCATTTCATTCACATTTCTCCCGAATATGTGGTCACAGGTTTTCAACGGGAGTTTCACAGTGGCCGTGAGCGGGCCAATGCACAATTTACGTGGTTTTTTTAAAAACCACCCCCCTTCCTGTCTCTCCGGCCGTTCCAAGAGTTCCTATTGGCTGATTCAACTTGCAAATGCTCCGTAGTCTGCAAAAGACTGTTTTTGACTTCATAGCATTGGATTTATTGATTATGCTGTTTCTGATTCAAATCTGGTAGTTTGAAAAATCATTTTGGGGTGAATCCATCCTCAGAATGGACTCGCGAAACTTCCTTTTTAACTGTTTTTTATTTTTTTTATTTTATATTACTGTAATATCGAAATTACGAAATATCGAAATAATGACACTCCAAGGAAGTGAAACTTCAGTAAAATTCAGGCACTGAACTGTCCTGCATAGGAAATGCCCACGAAAGCTTCCCACATGCTTCCAAATTTCCAAAAAAGAAACGGGAGAGAGCCATCAGTGCTGTCAGTGGGGGAAAGAGAGGCATCATTATCTTCAATGATGTTTCTTTATAAGGCAAGATCAAAATAACGGAAAATTGCACTCAAATTTTTTTTAAAAAATGGGCGGGAAAAAAGGTCCCGCCCAAAAAAGCGGTTTTCGAGCGGCCGTGTGACCGGAGGGACGCACGAGAAAGACGGATTGGAAGCAGGAATGTGAACGAAGAGGAAAAAATCGCGGATTGGAGGCAAACGGAAGATATCCGATAAACATGTGGGTAATGGGTGAATGTGGATTCAACCTTGGTCACACCCTGTTACCTATATAAAAACGCCCTTCTGAATAATACAGTTTTGCATAATTTGGAATTCCAGAAGAGTGGGAGCCTTCCTAATATCATCAAGCAGGCCATTCCATAAGGTGGGGGCCACCACAGAGAATACACATGAATGGGCACTCATTGATCTTGCCCATTTGCAGGAAGACAGCAGCAGAAGGCTCAGCTCAGATGAGAGAGACTGCCATAGCAAAGCATAGGAGAGAGGTAGTCCTGCAAATATGAGAGTCCAAGGCCGAGAAATGCTTTGTATGTGGCAGCCAATACCTTGAATGGAACATGGTAACTGACGGGCAGCCAATGGAGTGACTACAGGAACGGGAGTCATCTGCATGATCCACCTAACTCCTAACCTAGCTGCACATTCTGCACCAACTGGACTCTCTGTTGACTTCAGGGGGAGACCAATGCAGAGGGCATTTCAGTAGACCAATGTCAAATGTTACCAAGGTGTAGTGTAGATTCAAGTGGCCAAATCAGTCAAGTCTAGGTAGGTGACCATCTTCTGGGCCAGACTTAATTAGAAAAAAGTATTTTATAACTTGCTTTTCCAGCACTAATGTTGGATCCAGTATAACCTCTAGGTCTGTGCCATCTCAAACCTGTGATCCCCCAGGTCCTTTTTGAGATGGAGTGACCAAAACTGTTCACAGTATTTCAAATGTTTCACCATCATAGATTTGTCACAACCTTTCTGGTTGGTCATAACCAATTCAGTCTACTTTGTCCATGTAAATAATTCTACAAGTGATTATAGGAATTTTTTTACCCCAGTGGATGCATCATTTTACACTCACACTGAACTTTATTTTCCATGTTGTGATCCACTCAGAAGTTTGGAGAGCTCTTCTTGGGTTTCTTACAATCTTCTCTGCTTTTATCATCCTGAATAATTAGGTATCATCTGCAAATTTGGCTGCTTCATTGCTCACCTCTGATTCTACATGAACACATTATATAGCTACAGAGCTAAGACAGATCCCTGAGAAACTGCAGTGCTTATTCCTTTGAATTGTGAAAACAACCATTTCTATTTTACTTTCTACTTCCTGATGTTTAACCAGTCACTAACTCATGATGGTATCTATCTTCTTATCCTATGATTGCTAAATTTACACAGAAGTTTTTAATAAGTAGCTTAACAAAAGCTTTTTGGAATTACAAATATATGTATTTCTCTATGTAATATATAACCCTGTTTCTAACAACCATTTCCATCACTTTTGTGGTGAACCTGTGCTCGTTGTTGTCTTCATTTGTGCAAGACTTTTGCTTTTGAAATGAAGAATTCTTGCCTTTATGGCTTCCTTGACTCCGCTTGTTAATTGTTTTGTCATCTTTTTAGATTTGGTGGTATCTTTCCTAATCTGCGATCATTCAAGAAGCATAGCCCTGTTAGTGTGTAGCAGCCATATATGTGTAGCAGCAGAAAAACTGTGCTAGGAGGGAAATGTAGATTTAGAAATGTACCAAGCCTGTTTTTTTTGCTGAGCAGCCAGAAACTCCAGTTGTGGTACAGGCACAGCCTTCCCCCCACTACAATAATAGTGCTTATTGTGTATAGAAGGCTGAAACTTAATTATTTGTCCTTGCAACATATTAATAGATTGCAGATCAGTAATCTTTTTGCAATTTCCAGCCTTATTGGATGATATATTTCTGTGATTCTCCTTGTCAGGGTAAACTGAAAGCAAATGGTATTTTCCTTATCAATCTGTCAGATTGTCAAAATGTTTCCAGTGTTCTCCAGGCTGTTTAGATACTTGAAGTGACATCATAATGCTCATTAAAAGTTTTTAAACACCAAGCTCAGAAATGACGGTTCTAGGAACCAGTTTACAGGCAGGATTCCATAAAATTTGAAGCCAGAGAGCTAAAAACTGATAGCCATAATCTGGCGTGGCCATGTGCTCTACAGGACCAGTTTATCTGCAGCCCAAGTTTGTGTCCCTCGGTGACAGTACCTTGAAAATGAGAGTGCTGCCTGCTTATGATTTACATTGTGATGAGTCATCAGTTCTTTAAGCCGTGCCCAACACTGTCTTTTCCAGATGGGAGCAGTTGACATGTTCTTTTCAGATATACAACCTGCAGTGCCTTTTCTATCTTAACCAAATGATGTCCTCTGAGGCTGCCCTGCATTGCCTCCTTTCAGCACTGGAATGCCTGCTTTGTTTATGAGTGTCTTGTTCCTTGTCCTGTATAACCTCATGAGCTTTGTGGATGAGTCTGGGCAGGCCACAGTACTGCAACCAGCTTCAGGCTTTGGGAGCCCTTGAGGCAGATGCCTGCCAATGACCTCTCCTAACTCTGCCCCCTCATCCCAACAGAAGCAGGAAGATCAGCCACTGTTGCTTGCTGCTACAATTGCCACACCTAGGAAATAATGAATGATCTGCTGAGGGAGGGAGGAGAAAGGCATGCTACTCCCTGCAGCCATGTTAGCTACCAGCCTACTTCCAGCAGCTGTTGGTACTCACCTGCCCACCTGCAAAGCAAGCAATCAACAGCAGTCACCTTGCCCTCTGCCTCCTCAATGAGGAGGAAGAATTACTGCTGCTAAAGAAGGTGAGCTTAGGTAGCTTGGCTTCAATAGTGCAGGAGCAGAGGGGATGGTCCTGGTGGCAGCACAAAGCAGACAGTGCTGCCTGCTTCCTCCCTCTTGATAGTGGCAGCCATGCACCCTTTGAGGAGGCCTTCCCCACTGCTGGCTGAGCGGAGGTAGAAAGCCGTCGTATCAGTTGTTGCCCACTCCTAGCGTAATATGCCAACAAACCAGCTGTGGACCTCTAGCCATGGCAACACTTAAAACTGCCTCTCCTTTTGAATGAGGGTTATTTTATCTTCGGAAGGTAGATAAGAATCCTCTTTTCAGGACCTGACTAATATGGCGGCCTGTGTGTATCCTCCATGTTAGAGTGTTCCTCACAGCAAAATAACCTACGAAATTGCAGCACTACTATATTCAACTTGGCCAACCTTTGTTCCCCAGCCGTTCTGAGATATCTGAATATTTGTGTGGCTGTTGTGTAAGAAGCTCCTGCTAAAGAAGGGGAGTATCCTAGACGCTGTTGTTGTTTCCAGATAAAAATTACCAACCTTTTTGTTAAGTCAGGTGGACTCTGTCACAGTGATTAGAGGCCAAGCACATAGGACAGAATCACCCATTTGTGCCAGGTTCATTACCGTACAGACAGGTTAGTTAGGATCTATCAGATGAGTTTTTGTAAAGGGAAACAGAATACAAGGTCCAATGGCTAAGCACAGGTCTATATGCAATACTTGTGCAGGCAGTGATGATAACAATTTGAGAGAATTTGTAGATAATTTCTCTGCTTTAAAACATGTTCTTTTGGGCAGGAACATTTCCCCATATGTCTTATGAGCCGTTTCTCATTTCCTCTGATTGTTCTCCTGCAGTTTTCCCCATGGAGCTCCCCCACTACCAAATGTGTTGCTTATCAGATGACTCCATTGTGTGTCATTCCGCAAGAGCATAGGAACAGCCCTGCTGGATCAGATGAAAGGTCCATCTAGACCAACATCCTGTTTCCTACAGCTGCTTCGGGAAACGTATAAGCAGGGCAAGAAGGCAATAGCTCTCTCCTCTTGTTGCCTCCTAGCAAATTATATCTTCAATACATTGGGCCAGTCCATTTGATCATTCTTGTTCCTTTATGTTCCTTTTCTACTGCTGCAATATCATTTTTGAGACTAGAACCACTATGTCAAGTATGGTCACACCATAGAAATATGCGAGGGAATTACAATATCAGCTTCTTTTATATTTCAGTCTCTTTCCATATACTCCCTCGTATAGAGTTTGCCTCTTTAAAAATAACCTCTGCACATTAAATTCTAAGAATAACCCTCTGTACAGCATGAAAGTTTCCGGTGGCTGATACCAGACAGTCCACTTCCTTGGGTGGGTCCAAGACTGTATCTGATGGCTCAAGGTCAGAATATGTCCACTGATGGGAAGGAGCAAGGCTTATTTCCACTTTGTACCTGTGGAAACAGCTTCCCCATCAATGGCCAGCTTGTGTATCGTTTGAATGACAACGTGCTCCCTCCTGAGTCTTTGATGTGTTGTCTTTTAAATTCTGCTCTTTGTGTCCAACAGGAATATCTTGCAACGTGGAGGTTCAGCTGTGGATGCTGCCATTGCTGCCTTGATCTGCACCTCTGTCCTGAATCCCCAGAGCATGGGCTTAGGGGGAGGTGCCATCTTTACTATCTATAATGCATCCACAGGTATGGTCAACTCAGTCTCTTCTCTGCAAGGGGATGCGCAGCAGATAGGTGGTAAAGAATACTGTTGGGAGACCAAGACGTTTTTAGTTTGTCCTTTGTGTTGTTTGAGTTGTTGTCTGCAGCATCTCTTACCTCCATTTTAAGAAAGGTATACATTGCAGATTCTGCCAAGATGCCCAGAAACTTCTTTTCTGCCTGTCTCACTTTTTTCGCTATGTAACAACCAGCCTGATGGAGTTTTGGGCGTCTTGAAAATTTGCTTTCATCATTCTAGTAAAGAGTCCAGTAGCACCTTTAAGACTAACCAACTTTACTGTAGCATAAGCTTTTGAGAACCACAGTTCATCTTCGTTCTTCTGTGCCTCCACACATGGGGGACTGCGCAGGCGCAGGCCAGCCGCCGGAGAATTTTCTAGAGCTTCCATGGCTCCGAAGGGGCCGTTTGTCGCGCGCCTCAGCGACCGTTTTCCCGCCCAAACGGTCACGTGATCCTCCAGCGACCAACGGCCCCTTCCCTCAGTTCTCTTCTTGCCGCCGCTTGGAGAGAACGTGAGCTTCGTTGCTCTGTGCTTTTGTGCTTCGTGCTTTATTCTGACTGATTGCTTGGCTTTTGACTTCGGACTTCGTGACCTCGACTATTCTTCGGATCTCGTTTGGACTTTGTTGTGGACTCGGTAATTTGACTCGGACTGTTTGTTGACCTTCCTTTTGCGTGCCCCTGAAGATGGCCTCAAAGGCTCTCTTCAAGCATTGCCTCCAATGCCACACTAAAATGGCCAAGACCGATGGCCATGAACTGTGCCTGTTCTGTTTGGGGGAGACCCATAATGTAACGGCCTGTAAGATTTGCCAGGGCTTCACCAGCAAGGCCCGACAGGAGCGCAAGGCCCGTCTTAACTCCTCCCTGTGGCAGAAGGTCATGTCCGGAGGCGCCCCGTTGCCCTCCTCCAAGGCCGGCCCTAGCCCCTCTGCCGAACGGCATTCCGGAGCTGGCTCAGTGGCCTCCGCGAGGTCGGGGTCGAAACCGCGTCCCCCGAGTGCCTCGGCGTCGAGAGCGGCCTCTCCAGCGCAGGGACCGGTGCGGCCGCCCCGTAGCGCATCTTCCACCAGGTCGGATCCGAGACCGACATCGGAACCGAGGATCCGTCTACCGAGTCCCCGATCGGAACCGACGACCGGGTCGATTCCGGTAAAACCTAAGAGATCGAGGCCGAGGTCCCCTTCGAAGGCGAGGAGCGCGTCGGTTCCGAGGTCTTCTTCGGAACCGGCGAAGAAGAAGAAGAAGACCAAACATCACCGGTCGCCGCATCCCGCTCCCCAGGAAGAGGTCATCGTGCTTCCTCACACGCCTTCCCCTCATCTGGATTCCCCGGAGCCAGAGGACATCTCCGTGCCGGTGCCGGATCCGATGGCCTTCGAGACGGTGCCCGCAGAATTCTCTTCGGGACCGGAGCCGAGCCCGCGCCGTCGGATCCGAACATCGCCTGCTCTTCGGTCGCCGAGGCTGGAACCGAGCCCGTCTCCTCGTCGGAGCCGTCCGTCGCCTGCCCGTCCGTCTCCACCAGCTGCCGGTCGTGAGCGACGTCGGTCTGGGGACAGTGTCCGATCGGTCCGGTCCACTGCGTCCCGACATCGACAGGCCTCCTACCTCCCCTCGCCATACCATTGCCAGTGGGAAGGGGCACCTGCAGGTTTCTCCGTGTTGGAACCGAGGCCTTCGACATCGAGGTCGACGTGGGCTCCCCCTCCGCACCAGGTTCCGGAATCCCAGCTCGGTTCCGATGAGGAGGATGTGGAGAGCTTTGGCGGCTACCAGTCGGAGTCCTGGTCCGAACCATCGCCAGCTGAAGAGCTTGTACCATCTGCGGACTCGCCATTCGAGGACCTCCGCATCTACGCCGACCAGATGGCGAGGATGGCCAAGGCTCTCGAGATGGACATCTCCTCGGCGGTTCCCCAGACCAAGGACAAGCTCCTCAAGCGCATTTACGGAGACAACCCGGCATATGTTGGCTTCCCCATGCTCGAGGGTCTTGAGGAAATCGTGGAGAAGGTGTGGCAGGTGCCCTGCGATCAACCTCCAACATCCAAGAGGATTGAGCAGCTCTACAAGATCAAGCAGGGTACCTGGCCGGCGCTGGTGAAACACCCTCCACCTTCCTCCTTGGTCACAGAGGAGTTCAACCCCAGGCGATCGGGTCACTCCTCGGTACCTGCCGATAAGGAGGGCAAGAAACTGGATGCCATGGGCAGGCGCCAATACATTGTTTCTTCCCTAGGTCTGAGGATTGCCAACTATCAGACCATCATGGCAGGGTACCAGCTGTACCTCTGGGAGAAGTTGGCATCCTATACACGAGACCTCCCTCCTGAGCAGAAGGCTGTGGTGTCCCTGCTGCAGACAGAGGCTGTGAGGCTGTCTAAGCAGCAGATGAACGCTGGAAGCCACGCTGCTGACACTGCTGCTAGAGGAATGGCTTCGGCGGTGGTCCTCAGGCGCCACTCCTGGTTGCGGTCTACGGCCCTGTCCCAAGAGGTGCGTTCCAGAGTGGAGAGCATGCCATTTGAGGGGGACTCGCTCTTTTCCAAAGCGACCGACGAGACCCTGAAGAAAAAGAAAGAGGACCGGCAGACGGCGCGGTCTTTGGGTCTGGCTCCAGCGGACAAGCCCTCCTCCAGGTCACGGTACGCTCCCCGATCTGGTCCTTACCATTACCAGGGCAGATACCATCAACAGCGGCCAGGCTACCAGCAGTATCCTGCCTACCAACAGCGGCCTTACCCTCCCGCACAACAGCAGAGGAGGCGTCGGCCCTTCAAGCCTCGTCCGGCACAACAACCGGCCCAGCAGAAGGATCAGCAGGGCACCGGGAGGCAGTACTGACGGGTCACGCCAGCCGTATCCCCGAACTTTTCGGACAGACTTAGTCCACTCCTCTCTGAGTGGGAGTCAATAACATCTGACTCATGGGTCTTAACTATTGTTGAACTGGGATACGGGCTGGAGTTCGTTGAGCTGCCTAGATGCAGTTCACCCCTGACAGCTGTCAATAACACTATGGCCGAGCTGGATGCGGAGATCGTGTCGCTCTTGGCCAAAGGTGCTGTGGAAGAATTGCCCTATGAGGACTCTGTAAAGGGGTTCTTCTCTAGGTTCTTCCTGGTCCCTAAGAAGGATGGGGGCTTACGTCCCATCTTGGATCTGAGGGGCCTTAATGCCTTCCTCAAGGTGACCAAATTCAAAATGGTAACGTTGGCGGCTGTGATCGCCTTGCTGAAACAGGGGGATTGGTTTGCGGTTCTTGACTTAAAAGACGCATACTTTCACGTGGGCATACGGAAGGAGCACAGGAAGTACCTGAGCTTTGTTTACCGGCAACGGGTTTTCCGGTATAAGGTGCTCCCCTTTGGCCTGTCCACTGCCCCACGAGTGTTCACTAAATGTGTGGCCCCTGTGGTTTCCTTCCTACGGGAAGAAGGCTGTACCATCTTTCCGTACCTCGATGACTGGCTCATCGTGGCTGAATCGGAGTCTAGGCTGGTGCAGGACATTGGCTTGGTACTTAGCACTTGCCAACGCCTGGGGCTCCTGGTGAACTTGGAGAAATCCAAACTGGTGCCCAACTGCAAGGTGTCCTACATTGGTGCACTGTTAGACTCTGTGGAGGGTAAGGCCCTGCTCCCCTTGGAGAGGGCTCGGTCCCTAAGGGGTCTAGTGTCCGTGTTTAAAAGGAACCGGTTCCAGTCTGTGCGCACTATCCAGTGCTTACTAGGGCATATGGCAGCGGCCACCTCTGTGGTGCCTTTCGCTAGGCTGCGTATGCGCCCTCTACAGAACTGGTTTGTGCGGAGGTATGATGCTCTACTGCACCCTCCGTCCCTCAAATTCTCTATCCCGAGGGTCATCCTCTCCTCCTTGGACTGGTGGCTGTCTGATGACAACTTGTTTAGAGGGACCCCTTTCGGGTATCAACACCATGACATCACGGTTACCACTGATGCCTCTCTGTTGGGATGGGGGGCTTACTGTGGTGATGTGTCGGTGCAAGATGTCTGGTCTGACAGGGAAAAGACCCTCCATATCAATGTGCTTGAACTAAGGGCCATTCGTTTCGCACTTGTGTCTCTTACAGCACTGCTGAGAAATCGTCATGTCTTGGTGCAGACGGACAACACGACTGCCATGTACTACGTGAATCAGCAGGGGGGCACAGTGTCCATGGCCCTGTGCCGGGAAGCCACACTCACTTGGCAGTGGGCTATCAAGAACGGCGTGTCGCTCCGTGCTATACACGTGGCTGGGTCGGACAATGCCCGGGCAGATGCCCTCAGCAGGGTCCCTTTACTGGAACACGAGTGGGAACTGAACGTAGAGTGCGTTGGGCCGATCTTCCAGATGTGGGGTCATCCAGTGATAGATGTGTTCGCCACTGCGGCGACCACCAAGGCCCACACGTTCTGTTCCAGGGCAGGGAGCGACCCCCTCTCTATTGGGGATGCCTTCCAGTTTACGTGGACGCAGGGCTTGCACTACATGTTTCCTCCGTTCCCCTTGATTCCCAGGGTCCTGTGCAAGATAGAGGAGGACGGGACGGACTGCATCCTAGTGGCCCCCTTCTGGCCACGGCAGGTTTGGTTCCCGAAGCTCCTGCGGATGTCCCAACGGACGTATGTGAGTCTGCCCTCTCGGCAAGACCTTCTCCTAAACGGGAGCCTGGTCCACCACGATCCAAGGAAGCTGCATCTAACGGCTTGGCGGATCGTTCCTCCCCGATAGGCTTTACTGACGAGGTACAGAGGGTCCTCCTGAATGCTCGTCGGCCATCCACTAGGCGCGCTTATGCGGCCAAGTGGCGCAGGTTTGAGCTCTGGGCACTTGCCAGAGGAGTGGTGCCTGACAACAGTCCCTTGGGGGTGGTGTTCGAGTATTTGTGCCACTTGCGTGGCCTGGGCTTGAAGGCTTCCTCCCTCAAGGTCCACCTGGCAGCGATATCAGCTGCTCACACCCGAGTTGAGGGTGCTACGGTGTTTTCTCACCCACAATCCCGCCAGTTCCTTAAGGGCATGTACAATCTTTACCCACCTGTGTCAGCGCTAGTGCCTCAGTGGTCGCTGTCCTTGGTGCTCTCACGTCTCATGTTGCCTCCATTTGAACCGATGGCTACATGCCCCTTGGATATGCTATCCTATAAGGTAGCATTCTTGGTGGCCGTCACATCGGCCAGAAGGGTCAGTGAGCTGTCTGCACTGAGGTCTGACCCTCCCTTTCTTGTGTTTCACCCCAACAAGGTGGTCCTGCGTCCCTGCCTTGGGTTCCTGCCTAAGGTGGTGTCCGCCTTCCACCTCTCGCAGGATATCTCACTGCCTGCATTCTTTCCTCAACCCTCCTCTAAGGGGGAAAAGGCCCTCCATACCCTAGACTTGAAGAGGGCCCTAGCCTACTACCTGGATAGGACAAAGGGATTCCGCTCCAGTCCTCACCTGTTTGTATGTTTTGGGGCCAAGGACAAGGGTAACAGGGCTTCCTCACAGACCCTGTCTAGGTGGATTGTGACGGCCATTAGCAAGGCCTATTCCCTAGCAGGGGTGGCTTGCCCGCTTCATGTCAGAGCCCACTCCACGCGGTCCCAAGCATCCTCTTCGGCACTCCTCAGGGGGGTGCCCCTGGTTAACATTTGTAAAGCAGCCACATGGTCCTCTGCAGACACCTTTGTCAGGCATTACGCCGTTGATGTCAATGCGGAGCAGGATGTATCTGTGGCCAAGGCTGTCTTACACTCCCTTTTTTCCTGAGGGAGTTTTGGAATGACTTTCTTGGCGTACCTGTTGGGTACCCTTGAGTGAAAGTGTGTATATATGTACCTGGGGGTGTGTATATATGTAAATATTGAATATTTATGTGTCCTTACACAGTATTTTTACATAGATGTATATATGCATAGCTATTTATTGTTGATCTTGTTTGCTTAATAAAATTGTGTTGGACTTCACCCCCGCCTTCCTTATTGTGTGAAGCTTGGTACACTCCCATGTGTGGAGGCACAGAAGAACGAAGATGAAAACAGGGTTAACATACCTGTAACTTATGTTCATCGAGTTCTTCTGTGCTGACACACAACCCTCCCTCCTACCCCGCTGTGAACTCCAATGCACAATACTGTGATGGCTGTAACGGATATTGGTGTTTTTAAGGTGTTACGGCTGAAGTGTGTTGGTCAAGCGGCGGCAAGGGAGAACTGAGGGAAGGGGCCGTTGGTCGCTGGAGGATCACGTGACCGTTTGGGCGGGGAAAACGGTCGCTGAGGCGCGCGACAAACGGCCCCTTCGGAGCCATGGAAGCTCTAGAAAATTCTCCGGCGGCTGGCCTGCGCCTGCGCAGTCCCCCATGTGTGTCAGCACAGAAGAACTCGATGAACATAAGTTACAGGTATGTTAACCCTGTTTTCTCTTTGTCAGATGCATGCTTCCTCTGGATCTATTTCGTCATTCTGTGACTTTTAGTTGATCTTAATAAAAAGGTATTATATACCTGTTACCTTCCACAGTAAAGCAATATATTTGTAATTTTGATATATAACGTCTGTACAAATGTAAAGTGTGTGTTGGTGACAACATATATGAATAAAAAGGTAAACTGCAGCATATTTCTATATAAAACAGGGAAATCTGTCAGGCTGCTGGCATGGTCTTTCCCTTCCTTCTGCAGAGTGCCTAGACTTCAGGAGTCAGAGGGGAATTGCAGCTTCTAAAGATCTCTAGGCAAACCTCTGGGGCTCAAACATTCCCCTTTGTTTAGGAATCTGTTATTATATCTTCCAATGTTTTCTTTAAGATTAAAATTTTTATTTGGATTGACGCCTCAATGCTAAGGGAGCAGCGTCAGTCCTTGCTCTCCCTGAACAGTGTCCTCAATAGAAATCACTACCATCATCCCCAAAGCTGCTTCAAGCCACAGAAACACACACAATATTGACTGAGAAACTGAGTGCAAGATGAGAGGCTGGGCTGAGCCTTGTTGGCATTACCCCTTTTTATATCTACAGGAAAGGTTGAAGTGATAAATGCTCGAGAGAGAGCCCCACAAGCAATTTCTGGAGACTTGCTGGATCAGTGTCAACCCCTTTTTCTACCAGGTAACAGTGGGGTCTGGGGCACATTCCTTTATATAAACTGGGGTGTGGTGGGTGAACACCTGGTGACAAAGGAGCTCTTACTGCTCACAACTAGACAAGTTTCTAATGTCTCCCTGAAAATAAATCCACTGGCAGATGCAAAACCAGACAGAAATCCAGTGGCACCTTAAAGACTAACATTTATTCCAGTATAAGCTTTTGTAAGTCAGAGCTTACTTCCTCAGACACAATGGAAGAAAAGAACATTATTTTCCTCATCGTTACATAATATATTGAAGTAGGGGAGGGAAGGGAGGGAGGAGATGAGGAAAGAAAGGCCTAGGATCATAAATCAGGTGTGATTCTCTGTGTTGAACTGCTTGAGTAGTTATAACGGATAATGAAAAGCAGTCAGAGGTTCTAGCATCTCTCACCTGATGGTGAAGATAAACAAAATTGCAATAAAATGGGGTAAATAAACTAATTACGAAGAGGCAGTTTGAAGCAAGAAGCAGTGAACAGTTGTAGTATGATACATTTATTTTATTTATTGATTGAGAAGATTTATATCCCACCTTTCTGCCCAATAGAGGACACGTGTTAAAAATTGTCTATTAAGGATTCTAAAAAGAGGGTATTAAAGTTTATAAAAATAGGGTCTTGTTCATAATGTGTTGAGAATAATGGTGAATTCCCTCATGTTTCAAACTGTTTCTTCATTAATTTGTCGCTAGTTTTAAATGTTGTTAGCCTTTTAAGGTACTACTAGACTTCTGTTTTGTTTTGCTTCAATAAAAGAACAAGGCTACTGCAGTGGAATTAGAACAGAAAACTGCACAGGCTAACATGCTCTACTAAAGGTATTCTTTGTGCCATTTGTAGTACATACCCTAAACAGGCTGTAATTTTACATATATGGGTAGAAGTTCAGCCACAGAGCCATGCTCCTTTTTTTTCTTTTAATTGAAGGGGGCACAACCAGAAATTTCTTGTCAGAAGAAATCTTGCCACAAGATTTAAAAAAAAAAGACCACAAGATGTGGACCATACTTCCAGTCACAAAGATTAGATCTAGATCCTCACTACTTTTGAATGACAACTAGGATTGTCAGATTTCCTTAAATGCTGGCACGAAGTTAGAAGAGCATTAAAAAGGACTGAGTGTTGTCCAATAGTATTTAACAGGAAGCGACTGCAATATGAGTGATGAAATAATAATAGACCTGCATGTGGTAGGAGCACAATGGATTGCAGTTCCTGGGGAACTTCGTGGGTACGAAGAAGCCCACAAGCGCTATGGGAAATTGCCATGGAAGACACTGTTTAAACCCACTATCAAGATCCTCGAGTCTGGAGTCAAGATACCAAAGGTTCTGAGTTTATTTCTCAAAGAGCCGATTTTACTGCCATCTTTGAAAACCTCTTCTTTAAGGTAAGATAATCCCATTTAAAATAGCTACACCGATGGCAACAGCAGGATGGAAATTTGTTTGTTTGGTTATTTACTTATTTATATAAGACATTTGTATGCCCAAATTTGTTCTATTTGTTCTACCCAAATAGTGTCCCCTGGGGAGAAATGTCCCATTGGATCTTTCATTACCAGATCCTTGGGAATGGCAATAATTTAGACATCTTATTCCCTGTTGGCAAATATCTTTGATGTTCTTCAGCAAAAAGATTTATTATGATAAGCAGCTGGCAGCCATGAGACTCAGCCTGGCCTAAAGTATAGCTCTCGATTCCAATTCAGAGTCCCTTAATACACATTTCAGTCTAATACCCCAACCATGTGCAATGCTGGGGATCCATGGTCACATCCCAATATGCACTTTAGCTGCAAAAATTTGTAATGGAAATAAACTATCTGGATTGGCTCTGCAGCATTGGAAAAAACTGTGGCGGTGTAATCCTTTGTTCCATTTCCGCATTTGGAAATGTTCCTCCCCTAGACTGGAGCCACGGGAAAGAAAAAAGACAGGAACAGAAAAAGAAGACACTTCTTTTTCCTTTTGTGACTTAAAGCAGCCAGGAGAAGGGGGCATTTCTGATGAGGGAAATGGCACACAGTCGGTGAGAATTAAAACTTTCTTTCCCCAGCAACACAGCCCCAATCCATATTGCCCCCACCCATATCTGCAGATGTAATCATGGATACCCAGCACAGCATGTGTTTTGGCCCTTTTTGCTTGTGTCTTCAGACAATATGGCTCTTACTGTTGACTTTGAAGAGGCTTTTAGCTGCAGCTGCATTATGCTGCATTGCCCTCACATTATTTTTTTGCTTGCTTGTTTATTTATTTATGTCATTTATAGTCTGCCTTTCTCACTGACACTCAAGGCAGATTACACAGCGCGAGATTCGTACAGTCAATATCAAGGACATTTCCATAAACAATTCCATAGAGTAAATAAATATAAGTTTACAAAGACATATCATTAGCAAGAATCTGATACAGAGTTGTAGAAATGCTGAAACAGAGCATAAGCACTTCTAGGACTAATATTAGACAACATAGAACTACCCAATAGGATCACACTTGGAGCACAGGTAGCACGTAGGAGCACAAACTTAAAGCAACAGATAGTCTATGGTTCCTAACTCATTATTGAAACATCTGATACTTCCTACAATATAGCCCTCCTGTCTGAGAGAACTGTGAACCTTGAATGGAAAGCATGCACTGTCATATCAGAAGTGCTAAGTTGTCCCTGGATTCAGGCTTTGAAAGGACCCCAACTGTGCACATGTACTCAAATATGTGAGTCCGCTGAACCAACCTTGTTGCAGATACTGCTGCTGTTAGGATCCGGAAAGGGACGGCAATGGGCAATGAGCGTCCTCTCTCTTTCAGCAAACTGTTTTTTGATGAAGGTAATATCCTGGGAGAAGGACAGACCCTTTACTGGCCAGCCCTGATAGAAACCCTGAAAGCTGTGGCAGAAAATGGAGCTGACGAATTTTACACAGGGAAGACAGCTGAGAAGTTGGTGGAGGATATGAGAAAAGAAGGTAAGTAACCAAGATGTCTCCTCACAAGAAACGTTGCACTTCTTAAGTTTCTACCCAGGCTTTTCCTCTTTCTATTAGTTTCTGGCTCCTCATCCTGAGGCCCAAATCTGTGGAATCTTTCACAATGAGTGAAGGAATGCAGATTCTTCCACCTCCATTATTTGGCACGCACATCTGCCTTGAGTCTTCTTGAGAAAGGATCGAGGCAGATTGAGGAGAGCATGAAGGTGCCTAGGCATAAGTGCCTACTGATATTAAAACTGTATGGCCTTAAGCTTATAGGAGAGAAGAACAAGGCCTTTTCCATCAAGGTCCGAGTGCTCTGGAACAACTTTCAGAGAAGGAGGAACAATGCTCCTCTTTTTTTAAAAAAAGAAGGAAGCCCAGCAATTACAGAGCCTAACTTCTATTCCAACCGGCAGAGAGCATTATTAAACATAGAATTATGTAAAACATAGAAGAAAATGCCTTGCTGGAGAAGAGTTAGCATGGCTTCTGCAATATTCTCTCTAATTATATAGGTGAGGCAAACCAATCAACATTATATACTTGGAATGTCTATAAGGTTTTGTTGAAGCAGCCCACTCCTGGAAAAAACTTTGAAGTCATGGGATAAGAGGATGAATGGTGTGACTGGGGAAACAATAGGAAGCAAAGGATAAGACTAAGTGGGGAATTTTCCCAGTAGCGGGAAATAAGCAGTGAGATTCTGCAGGGTTTGTGCTATTTATACATAATCTGGAGTAAAGATGAGCAGTGAGGTAGCCATGTTCATGGATGGCACCCAGTTTTTCCGGATGATGAATACCTGAACAGGCCATGAAGAGCTACAAAAAGGATCTCTCCAAAATGGGAGGATGGGCAACAACATGGAAGGAAACCAGATTCTCTACAGGGTTGCCAGTTGGTGGTCAGCATGCAGTAGGAGACTGAGGGTAGAAATACCCAAGACATTTTACACGAGTACTCTCAAGTGGAAGATCTTACACGTGTTCTCCCATTGTAGGCTATTCACTCGCTCGTGCAGCAGCCATAAGTTTCTCTGATGTACATGAGTTTGAAGTCTATTCCTCCACACTGGGGAGAGGGGCATCCCATGATGCTCTGTGTATTTGCATATGTGCATACTGCGATCAAGAATTGTTGACCCAAAATTTAACAGCAGACGGACACCAGATAGAGCTCTCCCTTTCTCTTCTGCAACACATCATCCTTTGCAGATGTTTTTCTACTAATTTCATTAACATATTTTTTCTTATTTTGGGGCAGTAAATAGCAATGTTAGAGCGCTGAAAATTATTGGAATGCTTGTTTTTCTTTTCTGATGCTGTTGTTGCCTTCAGCAATGGTGTGTTGCAATTTTTTTGGTAGATTTTTTATTTTACTATGCTTGCATTTTCCTTAAAAGCCAGTTGGCTTATTAGAAGAGAGAAACAGTGGCATCTGCCTGTTGTTGGAAGTAATATAAGGAAATGCTAGGGGAGACAGAGGCAGGAACAGAGAAGAATTAGCACTCTTGCCTCACAACTCAGTGGTGCCGATAGTGTATACTCACAGAAGCTAACACACACAAACCAAACAAACAAAATCTGGATACACATGCACTGATAAGGAAACAGAGTACACTTGAATATAGGATTATACAAAAAGTAAGTCACTTGAGTGTACTCGTGTTAAATGTCTCATGTATTTTCACTCTGAGGGACAGCAGCAGTGTTGATGGTCTGGTGTCACTTCTGGGTTTGCCTTTGGCAATGACATCACATCATCGAGACAGCTGCAATTTTGACCCATTTTTCTCCTGCCATCATAGCAAGCAGTGGCTGCTAGGAGGTGTCCCACTATATAGTGGGAGACCTGGCCAACCCTGTTACACACACTAATATTAATGGGATCAAAACTGGCAATGATTAACAGAAAAAGATCTTGGGACCATCGTGACAAGTTCAATGAAAATGTTGACTCAGTGTTTGGCTGCAGTGAAAAAGCAAATTCCATGCTAGGAGATTATTAGGAAAGGGATTGAAAAATGAACAGCCAGTATCCACATGCCCCTATAGTGCAGCTGCGTTTAGAATACTATGTGCCGTTCTGGCTGCCCCTTCTCAAAATAAAAATTTTTTAAGAGCATGAAAAAGTGCAGAAAAGGAAAATCATAAGGATAAACATTTTCCTGTTTAGAAAAATGATAGAAGTTTTAGGTATTCTAAACACACTCAAGCTTCTTCCATTTAGCCCCTGCAAAACAGGAAGGTGGTACTTTCTTGGCTTTACATGAACTTTTGATGCAGACATTTCAATATGTTAGTTTTCTCAGCTTTAATTTGTAGCACAGCTCAAAGGGTTAGGGCTGCAAACAAAAGCACATATTTATGCCGAATTACTAAAACTACCTTCCCGACTTTTTTTTTTTTGGCACATTTTTATTGAAGTGTGTAACAATTAAAAATTACAGTACATATAACAGTAATTAATATAACTAATATATAGCAGATGAATAAACAATAACTCAATATAACTAATAAATTAACTATTTACAGATAATCATATAAAATTGAGAATGTATGACACATAGAGTTATAGTAAAACAACATATAACGACAAACAATATACACCAGAAGAGGGTATGTTTTGGATGTTATGCTGCAAAATTACATAAACATAAATCTGTAGTGTGAGGAAGACTTACATAGTTGTATACATATGGAAAGTTTTTAAACCAGGTAAAGAGTTGTTAACTTCCAGATATTCAAAGAAAGAGAACCATTTCTCTAAAAAGTTAATAGTGCTTGGGAAGTGCTCTGCTTGATATAATTTATCATATAGTTTTTCTGTGATACAGTGATCCCAAATTTTGGCATACCAGTTGTTAATTGAGAGAGTGGATTGTGATTTCCAAAGAGTGGCTATCGCACTCTTTGCGGCTACCAATAGTGTGGCTATAAAATCTTTTCTTAGCAGTGGAATTGGAGTCTGATATTTGTCCCATTGAAGAAGAATTTCTGGTTCTAAGGGTGTTATGTACCATCTAGGTGTAGCAAGTTAACTAGTCTGGCTGCAGTATGGTAAAGATATAGATCTGGATAATTGAGGCCACCAGACAACCTTTTCTGTCTTATTACATCAAAAGCAATTCGGGGCTTTTTGTTTTCCCACAAAAAATTATTAAATATCTTTTGCCACTGATGTATGATTTTTCATGGTATGCCAATTGGTCTTTTTTTATTATTATTATTTTTTAATTACTAGTACTACAAAAAGGAAAAAGTGGGAACAGGGAGAATGGGAAGAAACAACACATAACAACACAAACACTACATCTACAAGTAATGCATTCCCTTCATACTGCAATTATTTAACATTAGAGCTTTGTAAAATGCTGTTAGATTGGTAGATCTTATAAAATACAAACTACAATCAGGATTAGGTCTTCTTCCCCCCTCTGGGTCTCGGTCGCAATTCTCTCTGAACAGCTACAGTCCCTGTGCTCGTTCCCTCCTCCTCTCCCCCTTCAGGCTTGAAATCCTCTTCTTCTTGCTGAAACTCTTGATGTTTACACACAAAGTCCTTTAGCTGGTCTTCTGATGTTATCTTGTAAGCTTGATCTTTATAGCTAAACCAGATACCTTCCGGAAATAACCATTTGTACTTTATTTCACGTTTCCTCAGAAGAGCTGCAAACCTTTTATATTTAAATCTTCTTTTCCGAGCTAAAAATGGAACGTCCTTCAATATCTTAACCTTATTGCCCAGAAAGCCCAAGCCCGCATTGTATGAATTATATAGGATGGTGTCCCGGATCTTCTTAGATGAAAAGTCAATAATAATCTTGCGAGGCAGCTGACGCTTCATTGCATATTTTGAAGAAGCCTGACGGACTTCCAAAATGGCGCTTTTTAACTCTTCTTTAGTTGCCTTCGCGGGTATCGCCAAAAGTTCCGACACCAGATCCTTTAAATTCTCATTTTCCTTCTCCTTCACATTCTGGAGACGCAATATTGTCTGCGCACGATCCACTTGCAACCCGATCTGTTGGTTCTCCAACAGCTTTAGTTCTTTGTTTGTAGCCCTCATGAGTGCTGCGTTTTCCCGAGCAGACTTTTCCGCCCCCACCACTGCTTCCTTAATGGTTTTCACTTCACTCTCAATTAAGCCAACTGATCAGTTTAGTTTAACTTGTCAACAAAGGGCTTAATGGCTTCGACGACCGACCGCTTTACTAGCTCCTCAAGAGACTCTCCTTTCCCCTACAAAGCAGCCGAGATAGATTTGCCCATAGCAGGGCTCTGCTTTTTCGTCACCATCTTAGGGGGGGAATCCGCCAGCCAAGTTTCAAAACTCAGTGAGGGGGAAGAAATCCGAGCCTTCTTAGCTTCAAATCCCACCAATCCCTCGCATACGCTTGTAGTAACAGAAGGGATTCGCTACTTACAGGTTTCACCTTAAATCTGCTTTTTGCCGTTCTCCATGGCCCGGTGGCACGCGATGTGCTGTGCAAGTCTGCCGGCCTCCATAGGAGCAAACGGGCAATTTACCCCCCGCATCGACTTCGGGGGGTTCTTCCCATCGCGCTCCGGACCCTGACCCCCTCACTGGGAGTCTTGGGGGCTAACCTTCGCAGGTCAGCCACCCGGTCAGGCTGCTCAGGCACTTCCTCCCGGACCTGCGGAGAGGAGCGTCTGACATGGCCGAGAAAATGAAAACGAATCCGTGGTATGCCAATTGGGATGGCTCTGAGAAGGTAGAGTATTTTGGGGAACACGAAGGATTTAATTAGATGAAATTTATCGTACCATGAAAGGTATATATTCGTCCAGTCTTTAAAAAGTGATTTAATTTGTTCCATTGTTTTAGTGTGGTTTATGTTGATGAGAGATTTGGTATTCGATGGGATTGTTACTCCTAGGTAGAGGATCTGCATATCTGCTATTTGGTATTTATGTTCCTTAGATAATTGTTGACTTGTTTTTTTGTCCAAATTAATTGGTAGGAAGTAAGATTTAGTAGTATTCACTTTTAGGCCAGCAATGTTTCCGAATTCTGTTAATAGCTGTTGTAGATGTCCAAAAGATAAGAATGGATTGATAAGGTATATCAACATGTCGTCAGCGAACATGCTGACCTTGAATTTAATTTGCCCGATGTTAATCCCTTGTATCATTTGATGATTCCTGATAGCTGTGGCCAATGGTTCACTTGCTAATGTGAATAAAATGGGGGATAAAGGACATCCTTACTTAGTTCCCCTTTTAATTTGGATGGGTTCTGATATTTGGCCATTTATTTTTATATTAGCAGATGAGTGTGAATAGATTGATTTTATTGCCCTGAGAAAGTTTGTACCAAACCCCATGTGTTGAAGTATTGAATATAGATATTTTGGTTCTAATGAATCGAAGGCTTTTTCTATGTTGAGGGAAAGAAGGGCTGCTTTTAATTTATTTGAGGTACAGTGAGATATTAAGTTCAAGGTTTTGAATATGTTTTCAGTAATGTCTCAGCCTGGTATAAATACAGATTGGTCTGTATGGACATATTAGATATAAAGATACTAATTCTTTTTTTTAAGATTGTGGTGAAGATTTTGTAATCATGGTTTAACAAAGAAATGGGTCTATAAGAGGAAGGTTTAGTTGTATTTTTCCCTGGTTTTGGAAGTACTATAATTGTGGCTCTGGGCCATGATGGGGGGATTTGGCCAGTTTCCAATATTTTATTACAAGTTTCTCTGAGAGGATTTAATAATAATGTAGAATATTTTTTGTAGAATTCGGAAGGATAGCTGTCCTGACTTGGAGCTTTGTTACTTTTCAGGTGCTTAATTGCGTTCAGTATTTCTTGATGTGTTATTTTATTGTCTAGAAGGGTGAGATGGTCGTCTTTCAGTTGTTTCATATTGTTGAGTTCATACCAGAAACTAGATACCTTCTGAGAGTCTGGGCCTTTTGAAGTATACAGATTCTTGTAAAAGTCGCAGAATATTTTAATGATCTTCAGTAAGTTGTTATTTTGGTCTTGTAGAAGGTTGATATAATTTGCAGTTCTTTTCTTTTTAACTCTAAATAGCTTCATTGTTTTTGGTGAGGTAAATCAATATCTTTGCTTGGTGTATAACATATCCTTATAAATTTTGTTAATTTCCATAGACTCTACCTTTTTCCTTTCCATTATTAATTGGTGATAGATTCTTTTGCTACCTGTTTTTGTATGTTTTTCCTCAAGGGATTTGATATTTTGGAGTATTTCTGTTTTTTGGGCTGTTTTTTGTTTGTTGAGCTTAGCTGAAAGGGTTATAATGTGTCCCCGTGTTACTACTTTTATAGTATCCCATAGTATATGGAGTTTTACCTTGTTAGTTAAGTTATCAGCTATTACAGACTCCAGTATTTTCTCAATTTCTTTAGAGGTAGATTGTGAGGTGAGAAGGGCTTTGGGTAAACACCACTGTTTCATTTCTTGTTTTGCATTCTCGGGGCTAAATGTGATGTTGATGGGTGTGTGATCTGATATCTGAAAAACTCCAATGTTTGATTCACTAACTTTGTCTACAAGTGTGTCAGATATCATAATATAATCTATTCTAGTATAGACATCAAAACATGGTGAATAAGAAGTGTAGTCTTTTTCTTTTTTGTGTTGATTTCTCCATATGTCTACTAGTTGATATTTTTCAATAATGGAGGATAATCTTGTATCGTTTTTTCTCTTTTTCTTTCTTTTGTCCCTATTCCATTTATTAAATCTAGATTTATCTCGGTTGTAATTTATTATATAGTTTAAGTCACTTCCGATAATCACTTCCCCCTCTTGAAATTGTGTTAGTTCTTCTAGAGTGTCTTCAATGAAACGTAGTTGATTAGAATTCGGGGCATATAGAGAAACTATGATATATGTCCGTCCCTCAATTGTACATGTTAGGAAAATGTATCTACCTTTAGGATCCTTTTGTATTTTTTTGTATTGGAAGAGGATATTGTTTGCAGTCAGTATTGAGACTTTGTTTGCAGTCAGTATCTAGACTTTGATGTGCCAAAAGAGTGGAATTGCACTTGTGTCCACGAGGCTTTAAGGTCATTGTTGTGATTTTGGCTAAAATGAATTTCCTGTAGAGTGATAATGTGGGATTTTGATTTGTTCAGTTGGGAGAGAATACTTTTTCTCTTAACTGGATTTCCTAGACCTCTTACATTATAAGAGGTAAATTTGATTGTAGAGCACATATTTGTTTATAGATACAATGAGAAATGGAATGGTTCCTTTAGCTACTCCAAATTTCTGTGAGTAACAGGATTAACTTTGTTTTGTTTAGTCTATAGAGACTCCTAATTACAGTTGCTATATTGTTTCACCCAGTAGCTTATTCCTTCTGCAGCTTGTATCTATAAAAGACCTAATATGATATCAAAAGGTTTTCCTAATCCTAAATGTATACGTATAGAGATTCTTTAATTAATACTTTTGATTACGTTAACTAATTTCGTTGATACTTATAGTACAAACAACAAATATTATTTGATTTTCTTCAGCACCTTACAGTTGCATAAGTCTATTAGGCCCAGAAACCGAAAACCATGTTTTAATTAGATATTGGTAGCCATTAATAATCGTATGTAGTATTGTTAACCACTTCTATTCTTGACACAACTTCAGTTAAATATTAACAAGCGCCGTTATATATTAAACGACAATATAATTTATCAGAGAATAGTAGAAAGCTATGTGACTTTATCAATTACAGTGACAATCCTTATCAGTTATCAGAATGAGATTTGATAAACAAGTGCAATTAATTATTAAGTTATGAACGATAATAAAGATATTAATTCACAATATAGATAAGCAATAAATTTATTAAGTATATATTAATAATATAGCAATAGTTATATAATATGTAATATGTAATAAATATGTAATATATTATTATGTTGTTAGTATAATGAATTATAATTATTATGCAGTTAATAAATAGTTTACAAAGTTTTCCCTAACCCTTCCCCCCACTTGAAAGTAATATATAATTATATATATTTATATATCCTTGTAATTAACCCTAATAAATAAATTGATTATGAACATGTAATTAAGCAGTTGTAGTGAATCACTAAACCTATAAACAATTGTTAAACTTTTTCTTATCCTTAATATGAATATCGTCAAAATTTTATTTACAAAATGACTATGTATAACAAACAGTTATACAAAGTTAACAGCGCCTGAGTACTACTGTGTTAAAATGCACAGCTGTATTGCCCCCGGCAATAATTTGGTGCCACTTCACTAAAACACTCTAGGAGCACACACAGAAAATCACATCCCCCCCTTCCCCCCCCCAAAATCATATATGATTAGTTGACAGTAGTGCAGTTCACAACAAAAACCTAAGTAGGGCACACAGGGATTTTGTTTCCCTTCAAAGGTGATGGTGATAGTGATTGTGAAAGCTTTCTTTTCTGCGACTGCCTCTCAATTTCCATGTCAATTTCAATATCGAGGTCTTGTAGCAGTTTCCATCCCGATTCTTCATCAATTGCTATGAGAGGTTTACCTTTGTGTATTACTGATATCTTTGTTACGTTTTGCCATCTATACTTTATATTTGCCCGTCAGAGAGTTTCTGTTATTGCTCTTAATGTTTTCCTTTTCTACAGAATCTCACCCGGTAGATCTGTATAGGTTGAAACTGGTTTGCCTTCATGTTGAAAGAAGCGTTTCTTTCTTGCTTCATCCAGGATGTTTTTTTTAGTGCAATAGTCTGATAGTTCAATTAATATGTCTCTTGGAGAGTCTTTTAAGTTTTGTTTCCTTGCCCCGACTCTATAAGCTTTAACTATGGTTGGTGCTATGCCATCTTCTAAGCCAATCTGGGACACCAGCCATGAGGTAATATAAGCAGTTAAATCTACTTTCTGAGTAAAAGCTTCCTCCACCCCTCTCAGTTTAATGTTTCTTTGCGTTTAATTCCAGTTTTATAACTCTGTCTTGTAATGAATCGTTTATTGATTGAAGTTTTTTAACTTCATTGTAAGCTGAGTTACTTGCCTCTATTGCTGCTTCTGACTTTAAAGCCACTTTTTGAAGTTCCAACCGCATGTCAGAAAGCTATTCAAGAAGTGGTTTGATAGCTAGTGAGAATTGCTGTTGGATGTTGTTTTCTAGTTTTGTCAATTTCAAGTCTAACCGATCTGCCATTGCTGGCTGTATTTTATCAGAGACAGGCTGTGCATCTGCCATTTTAGAGGCTGAGGCAACAGAACTCTCCTGTGATTCATTTTTATTTTGAGAGGGAAATAGCTCTTGTAGGCAGTTTGGGATATACAATAGCCCTGGAACCATGATGACAGTGAGAATGGCTGTAGGCTCTCCTGTTGCCTTCATTGCTCTGGCCAGGTCTGAGCCAAATGGCCTGTATGACACTGCCAGCACTACGGAGGCCCTCTAGCTGCTGGCCACCAGTGGCCCTCCAGGGCAGTGGCTCACTGGGAACTTCATTGGTACATTAAAGGGCCAGTCCATCCCTGAGTGACAGAGCTCTTTTTAACCTCCATAGCAGAGCTGATAGAGAGTTCATCTATAATAAATGATTTTGACTGAAAATAGAGTACTGTTGACTATTGTATGAGAACCAAACTACGCACAACAGGTAGCTGAGATTTGGAAACAGCTGTCCCCACATTTTAAAATGTTAAAAGCAGTGGAGGAAGAGGGTACCATTCAGATATAGTAATGCAATGAAGTGGGGGATTTAACCCTTGCCTCCATAGGTAAAATAGCCAGACATGTGTGACCGAGAACAGTGGCATTGATGCAGGGGAAAGTGTTCCCGTGTTGGTGTGTTTGCTGTAAGGTTTTCATGACTTTGTTCTCTTGTCTTATCTTCTAGGTGGCATTTTGACATTGGATGACCTCAAGAATTACCAAGTTGAAGTCGTGAAACCCTTGAATATTTCATTGGAGGAATACACTGTGTATTCTGCCCCCCGGCCAGCAGCAGGTCCCATTCTCTTCTTCATCCTTAACATCCTAAAAGGTAAATGGGTGAAACTGGAGGTGTCTAGCTCCTTCTGTGCCCCTGTCTGGGCAGAAAGAGATGCTGCACAATACCACCTCTCCCTCACACAAGGCCCGAAGTGATTTACAACATTAAAAACTATTAAAAACAACAATATAATATTAAAACAATATAATATTAAAATAATATTTAAACACTATTTTAAATATAAAATTAAAACAATATATAATATTTAAACACTATAATATTAAATATGATATTAAAACAAAAAACGTCACTACAATTAAGGGGTTTCAAAAATACATCCAGTAGTACAAAAACAACCAGGTGGCAAAGATTCCATGGTAAAGGACACAGGAAGAGTATGACTCCGAAGAGAAGCAGGAATAAGATAAGTCTATGGTGTGTACTATATGTTCCAGACACTTTTAAAACAAATTACTCAGCACAGAGGTGTCTGCGGTTCCCACAATGTTACATTTTGATGGCCAGAATGGAATTGTGAGAACAGCTTTCTGTGCCTAGGCTCCGTGTCTGTGTACATGTCAGTATATGTATACTGGAAGGAAAGTCCCCTCTTCTTACATGCTGTGATCCCGATCGGAATCCTTTACCTGGGAATTAAGTTCCAAGCATGGAACCATCAGTGCATGTCTGTCGATAGGACCTATGGCAGACACATGGGGTGTGTGAGGACTTTGCAATGTGTGATTTGACTGTCAAGTACTCAGTTCTCCTTGAGGCTCAAACTAGATGTTATATTCTACACAGGTTGGGACTCTGTCACACAGAAGAACAGGTTGTTTGCCTGAGAAAGGGACAAACAGTGCCCCTTTGAGGCCATTTTCATTGGCAAAAATGTCATGGTAGGGAAGCTGGAAGCTCCTCCTCCCTCCTCACAGCACTCCAAGCCCAATGGAGCACTGTGAAGGTAAGATATCCTGTTCTTCCGTGTGAGTGAATCAGGACAGGTATCCTTGTCCCAACTCCTGTAAGATACAATGACCATTTCCACACGGCTTACCTTCTTCTGGAAAACAGTGTCTTCACATGCGAAATCATGTGAGAAGACACTGTTATCACGCAAGAAGACATTGTTATCGTGGAAGACAGCGTCATCTTGTGCGATTTAGTGCGATAAAAGCATCTTCTTGCATGATTTCAAGTGTGAAAACGCTGTTTTCTGGAAGAAGGTAAGCCGTGTGGAAATGGCCAAGGTCGATCCTGAATTTCTTGAGGTCTTGTCAGACAGGTCTTGGTTGGTTCCTCCAAGGCCTTATTGAAATTGAAGTGCACCTCTTACTTGATACTAGTGGAAAAGGTGACTCTTGAAACAGAACATTTGGGTATATTCCTTACCACTTCTAGTCTTTCCTTTATCCTCCCCTCTGGAGTACTCCCTGGTTTTCTCTGCACCTAACCAACATGATGGTGCCACTGCCAGGCCAGGTCATCCATCAAGAGACAGTCAATTATTTCAGAAGTTGACTCCCCTTTCTGTTGTTCTCGCCTGTACTCCCCTGTATTGCTACTTTACCTGACCTTGCTTTTGAGTACTGCAAAATAGTTCCATTCTGGTTTTGGTTTGGAGGTCTTGGAGCATTTTTGAAAGGTATTTCTGCCTATTCAACACTCACCATCAGTTATTCTGGTTTTTCAGGGTTCAACTTTACCAAGGCAACCATGAACACACTCAACGAGAAAGCTGAGGCTTATCACTATATTGCAGAGACCCTGAAGTTTGCTAATGGACAGAAAACAAAAGTGGAAGATCCTGCATTTTCCCTTATAAAGGAGGTGGGCAGAGCTCGCTTACAACTATACAGCTGTGAGCTTTCAGTTTTGGAGGTTGCTTGATTGAGACCCGCTCTGTTTTTAGGATGCCATTAGTGAGCTGGTATCGGATTCCTTTGCTAACCGTGTCAGGGCGCAAATCGATGAGAGAGGGGACCATGCTGCCACCCATTACAACCTCACCCAGCCAGGGAGAGTGGGCCTCGGTACCTCTCATGTTTCTGTCCTTGCTGAAGATGGCAGTGCTGTCTCGGTCACCAGCACCATCAACCAACCGTAAGTGAGGAGCAGTTAAGGGTCAGATGAGGGAGAGATGTTGGAGATTTCTAGTCAGATTTTCTGTTTCTTCAGATTTCTTTTCATCGCAGCCATGGAGTTGAAAGCAGGGAGAAAGATAAATTGGAGCTGCAGTGGTAGGAGAGAAAGGATGTTTGCCATTTCTCTTTATATCATTTTTCCTGCGGTAACCCTCCTCTCAGTTCCTATTGGGGCAATTATCAGTTTCAGAGCAGGGAATTTACATCTAGGAAAATGCAGCTGGAGAGACAAGGCTACCTTCTCCCTTCCTGAGTGCTGCAGCCTCAGTTCCCTCTGCCCCATATGCACACACACACACATTGGGTGCTACCAAAAGATATTTTAAAGAGCTGAGAGATCTGGCCAAGAATCCCCAACCTCTCTGCTTGTTTGCTCCTGAAACACAATAGTATAGGAGAGATATGAAAGCAGCTTCTGAAAGACTGCTAAACAATGCAAAAAAAAAGAGTTCAGACAATTCTGCTGTGCAGGGAAGGCAGCAGTCTGTTTCTGAAAAAAACCCTTTCAGGAAGCAAACTCCATTCATGATACCTGGGCAACTACCATCTTGCTGTGTCCTTTGGCTGTTTAACACTTTCAGGCATTGACTCCTGCCCATCTTTGGCTCCCAGCTTAGTCTGGATTCATGGATCTCTGATTGTTAGCAACAGAATCCAAGAGCCAAGCACATACCTTCAGGGGTGAGGTGGCCTGCAGAGGAAAAGGAATGGCAAGGCGGGAAGTGGGGTACAATTGAAGAGTGGGCAGGCTGTACAGCACTGTGTGGAGGAGTCAGGTGGTGGAGTTAGCATGGGAGGTAGATAACTGTCCCATCCTGACCTGGCCTCACAATTCCTGAGTCCCCTTGGAACTCCCAGAGCATGTTGGGGTGACAGGACCGGGGCGGACACGTGGGGGACATGGGGATTTTGTAATGTGCAGTTAAGCCCCACTGAAAAAGAAACAAGAACTTTGAACAGACAAATAACCAGAAGAGAAAGGGTTTAGCTGCCCCTTCCACAGCTTACACTCCCAATTTTAACACAACACAGCAGCTTTTCTTTTTTAATGTTGAAAAGGAGAATCCTGCGACTGCCTGTCACGTGCCCACACTTTTGAAGTAAATTTGTTTGGATGTTTGAGTGCTGTTTGCCTCCAGTTTTGGTTGAGTTTGACCAATGCTGGTCTATGGTGTTGCTGACCCCAGAGCCTATCCCATTGAGTCTTCTGATGTAATAGTCTTTCCTGCTCACGCCCTTGGGTCTGTGCTCTCTCTGTCTCTCTCTTGCTTAGATTTGGCTCAATGGTGTATTCTGAAAGCACCGGGATCATTTTAAACAATGAGCTTGCTGATTTCTGCATGAAGAAGTCAAACAAAGAGATCTCTCCAGGTGAGCTTCACCTCCTCCTCTTTCAAGGAATTCCTGTTTTGAGTGAATGATCAGGAAAACTTGGTGAATCTGAACTGCTGAGTTAGAACAGTGAACACTCTGGGGAGTTTTAAATTTTTCTCCCTAAGTAGGAGGACTCAAAACATACTTTTAAATATTGACAGTTGGCAGAAAAGGAACTGTCCTTAGTGGAGGAATGTATTTTTTGTATGCCTTCTGATCCTTATCTAAGCACCCTGCTAGTCTCCAGAATTTCACAACCAAAATGTGCAGTGCCTTTCTGATTTTTTTGAGAGAGAGAGTGCTGAATGCCTCTGTGATCAGGTAAAGAGATAATGCCACTGCCAACTCCTTTCGCAGGAGAGATGCCTCCCTCTTCCATGGCACCTGCCATCCTCATTTCCAGCAACGGGCAGTCCAAGCTGGTAATTGGAGGCTCCGGTGGGACTCTGATCACCCCTGCTGTAGCCCTGGTGAGTGTGCGTCTCTTCTGCCCCCTGGAATCTGCAATTGAAACAGTTTTCCTATTACCTGCTGTGCACTGAACCATTTTTGACCTAAAGCTGTAACCCGCTTTTCCAGTAATACTCCTCAGTGAGGAGCCTGTATAGGGTGACAGCTGCAGCTTCTTTTCTTAAAATCATACTATATAAAAATGATATCTAGTTCTACTTCAAGAGACACCATTTTCACTAGCATTTAAATAGCAGGCTTGTATACAGTCGTGTGGGTACAGATACATTCTGTGAGCAGCATACAACCCCTCCTTGCTTGCATACAAGCCTTTGGCTACTTTACATCTTGTCCAGGGCCAGGAACAGGAAATAGGGCCTGGTCCAGCCTGCAAGCCACCTCTCCAGGTAGCTTTCCCTGTTCCATCACCACTATCAGGCAGAAAAGGTTTCCTTCCACAAGAGAGGAAAGTGCTTCTTGGCTGCCACCTGTTGCTGCTGCCTTCAGGTGAACCTCTCCATCCCCATTCTTCTGGTCCCAAAGTTGTGTGTAATCAAGATGTGTGTTCCAGCTGTGGCTGCCAGATGCCTCCAGGAAGCCTACACATAACACAAGGAGAAAACAGTCCTTCCTGATTGTTTATCTCCCCACTCCCAGCATCTGGTATTCAGAGATACACCATTTCTAACTGTAAAGATTCCGCTTAGCTATGATTAATATCTGCTGACAGATGGACCTCCTCCATGAAATGTCTCTGATATTTAGGCTTATTCAATTGCAGGTGATTGCTAACAAGCTGTTGTTCAAGTACAGTCTAGATGATGCCATCAAAGCTTCTATTCTCTTTCCTGATGAAAATAATTCAATAAAGGTCGAACAGCACTTTGATAAGGTGAGATGTTTGACCACCTTCCACTGCTTATCTGGAAATAGAGTGTTGGAAATGAACAGCAGTGTCCTGGATCCTCAGGGGGGCTGCTTATTTCCTGAGGGGGTGTCAAAAAATAAAATTCATAAACTGAGAAGTGAATCCTCACTTTCCAAGGTAGAAATGCCACCACCAGCCTCTTTACTAACCCACAGCTCAAGGCCAAGAGGCTAGCCCCAAGTCCTCTGGGTGTTAGCAAACAGAGATCAACCTTGCGAGGTAGGCATCTTGTAGGCTGAGTCCAAAAAACAATTACTTGGGTTGCTTATGGCAAAATGGCCAACGTACTGGATTCAGATTGAAGCAGTAACACTCAGTAACTCTACACAAGTATAATTAATAAAGTTTATTAAAAGAAGTACAAATTCGAATTATAAAATGGCTTCTCAGAGGGTTTGTTAATTTCCTCTTTGCCTCCTGAATGCTCTGTCAGTTTCACTTCCCCTTCTAGGAGGCGAAGAGGAAATAAATGTGAATTATAAAAAGTAATAGAAGTGTGCAGTCACGACAGGAGAAGCAAAATAGCTGAGCTAGAATACACTTAGAAACTTGTAAACCTAAACCAGATATTACTTTTGAAGCAAGTTTCAAAATCCACACAGGGGCTTTAGGTCTTAAGTCCAGAAAGCCAGAGAACAAAGACAAGATAGTGGCTAGCTATAGGACTCCACCCATAGGATAGCCTCAAAAATAGATTGATCCTTCAGACAGAAGTATTTCCAAGAGGAACAAGAGTTAGAGTTAAGCTACAAGAGATGAATTACAGGAGAATGTGCATGTGAAGGGAGTCACAATGTTAGCCGGGAAGCTGCGTTTTAAAAGAGATTGGAAGACTTTGTCAATTTCTCCTCTCTACAGAGACAGCAAAGATGGCTTCTCCGAGGGTTTGTTAATTTTCTCTTTGCCTCCTGAATGCTCTGTCAATTTCACTTCCCCTTCTAGGAGGCGAAGAGGAAATAAACAAACCCTCTGAGGAGAGATCTTTGCTGGCTCTGTAGAGAGGGGAAATTGATAGAGCCTTCCAATCTCTTTTAAAACTCATCTTACCAGCTAACATTGCGACTCCCTTCATGTGAGTGTCCTTGTGTAATTCGTCTCTTGTAGTTTAGCTCTTAGACTAAGACACAACTTTTTAAGGCCAACCACCAGTACGGTTGCCAGGTGTCCAGTTTTCCCCCAGACAGTCTGGGGTTTTGCCAGACAGTCTGGGGGAAACAAAGTTGGAAAACTGGACACCTGGCACATACACGAAGGAAAAAAACCAATGATAAGTGCTAGGGCCTCCGTCCAGTTTGTGGGGGGAAGCCATCTGGCAACCCTAACTGCCAGCACTGTGGCCTGAACTGAGCCAATCACAAAGGGCTTAACCTGTGACGACAAGTTCTGCAGTAGCCTGCTTTCACAGGTGGGGAAAAATTAATCGCTCCACTCCCATGATGTCATGCGTTAATGAAATCGAATGCCAGAACTAGCCTCCCTAAATGTCCTGTCCTTGAAGTTGTTAAGATTTAGCACCTGTGATGTCAACTCAATCTCTTACCTTCCTGGGAGTTGACAGTTACATCCTTGCCTCCCAGAAGAAGCCACTTTTATTCTCAGCCAGCTGAGTGACCTTGGGTCAGTCACAGCTTCTCTGAGCTCTCTCAGCCCCACCCACCTCACAGGGTGATTGTTGTTGTGGAGATAATAATGACATACTTTGTAAACTGCTCTGAGTGGGTGTTAAGTCATCCTGAAGGGTGGTATATAAATCGAATGTTGTTGTTGTCAGTTAAGTCTTCCTGCATCTTAGCTAGGCCAGAAGCCTGAACTGAAGTGTTTGAAAGGACCAAGAAACAAATTGGGCAAGTGAGTTTCTTGACATGGAGTACAATGCAGGGTGGGGGGAGAATAACGCTGGGGTTCTCCATTCCCTAATTTCTTGGAGGGAAGCGGAAATGCTGAGCTTAATTCCTTCCAACCTCTCCCTCCACTCCCCAAAGCAGAGTTTTTGCCTGCAGTTCTCTCTTTAGCTCCACTCTCCTTGCTAAACAAAGCTGAGATAAAAGCAGCCCAGCCCCAGCATTCTGGCCTCTTAATGGAAGCAGGTACTTCCAACCATGTTTTGGACTCCATGTATGCTTCGGCCCTAAAGTACATGAGTATGTAACTTCTGAAGAATGAAAGTAATGTTTAACCCTCGAAGGCTCACAAAATTTCCAGGTGGGGAACAGCAGATAATTTTGTTGTTCCTTTGCTCCCCTTTTGTATGCAAACATTAGTCCTTATATCCTATTATATGCCTGGGTGATTATGAAACAGTGGGGCAGCTCAGTGAAGACCAGTCCCAGTACCATGGTCTCTGGGATCACCAGGGACTGGGAATATGTTTGCACGTAAAGTGCTGTAAGTCACAGCCAACCCCATTGGGTTTTCAAGGCAAGGGATGAACAGAGGTGTTTTGCCATTGTCTGCCTCTGCACAGCAACCCTAGACTTCCTTGGTGGTTTCCCATCCAAGCACTAACCAGGGCCAACCTTACTTAGAGCCGAAACAGACGTGACGAGATACCTAGGTTCAACTCGTGTTCTTGTACCTCAAGGTTTGTTGGGAAAGTGTAGGCGTTCTTGTAGCTTAAACTTTAGCATTTACAGAGCAGCAGGGAGGGAAGTGCAGGCGTGGGGCGCCTTTCCTCCCGCTCTCGAGGTGCATTGCGGCATTTTCCCTTCCCTGCTTACAGGGAGTATCGCTTCATCTCTCCCCCCCTCACCCGGACTGGCCCCTGCAGAGCAATGCCTGGCTGCACTGGGAGAGCTGGGAGGAAAGGCGCCCAGAGCATCTCCCCCCCTCGCTCTCCTGGCCCCTGCCCAAAGCCACATGGCCCAGAGCTGCATAGCCCGGCGTGCTCTGCCTTTACCCCGATCGCACGGACTGTCACTTCACCCACCCCTTGCCGAGCCCCCGCAGAGCGACGGCGAGCTATGCAGCTCTGAGCTGTGCGGCTTCAGGTGGGGGCCAGGCAAGTGGGCAGGGGGGAGATGCAGCAATGCTCTGGGCGCCTTTCCTCCTGCTCTCCCCATGCAGCCTGGCATTGCTCTGTGGGGGCTGGGCGAGGTCATCGCTGCATCTTTCCCCTCGCTCGCCTGGCCCCCACCTGAAGCCACGCGGCTCGGAGCTGCATAAACTTTAACCTGCAAGGACACCTACACTTCCCAACAAACCTTGAGGTAAGAGAACACGAGTTGGACCTAGGTATCTCGTCACGTCTGTTTTGGCTCTCAGCTTCCAAGATCTGAGGAGATCAGGCTAGCCTGGGCCATCCAGGTCAGGTCAAAGATACGTTTAACCCCGCCCAAAACATTGCCTCCAAGGGCACCCCCTATAAAAGTGCCCAGCTGCCATTCTTTTCTGTAGAGAACATCAAAGCTCTGCTAAAGTGCTACTGGATTCTTCTCTTGTTATTAAAGCACTGCAGTGTTTTGTTGGAATGTTCTTGCAAGAATAAAACTTGCCTTCAGTGACCCTCACTGAGAGGCTCCCACAGAAGCTCTGCCCTGCTCTGCCTTTTTGGGTCTTTGGGAGCAGGCTTGTTTGCTCCAAACATAACATCCCTCATTTCTGATAATACCCAGTTTACAAGCCTATGTCTACAAATAAACCAGAAACCAAGTATCCTTTGGTGCCCCCTCCACTGTGCAACTCCAGTGCTGGAATAAATTTAAATTCAGTAAAATAAAACTTTTATTTTAAAAGAAAATCACAACAAAACGATACATGCAGATGACTCTTGCACTGTACTGGGTGGGCATGTTGTGTGAGAATTAGAGCATTGGATGAAGGGCAGGGAGATCTAGGTTCAAATCCCTGTTTGCCTTGAAAATTACTGGGTGACCATGGGCCATTTCTTTTCTCTCAGCCTAACCTACTTCAAAGGATTGTTATGATGGTAAAATGGAGAAATGGGTAACCACATACACCATTCTGAGTACTGGAGGAGGAGGAGATAAAAATGCACTAAATTAATAAGTTAAAATAAATGCTTCTGTGCTGTCACATAACTCCCATCCTCTTTGGGAGTGGGTCTATGCCGGAGAACTACCTGGCTGTTTATGCCCTGTGGCTCATGGCTGTCTGACCCTCTTTCTGCTTTTGCCATGAAGGGTACCCAAATCCCCTTCCAGCGATGGCTGTCCCACCTTGCCTGATGCCATGGCTGACTTTGTAACAATTGTTCCCAAAACATCTGCGTCTGAATCCATATTTGTCACTGAGTTTAACTCTGGCCTTCTGTTCCTTCTCTTACAGGACATTCTAAAGAGACTGCAAGAAAAGGGACATAAAATTTCCGTTGCAAACAGGTCACTGAATGTTGTGCAAGGGATTTCTAAGGAAGGCCACTGCACCTTTGCTTACTCTGATCTGAGGAAGCAAGGAGAAGCATCAGGCTATTAGCCCTACCAGGGCAAATTGAGTGTGGTGTAAGAAGTGCCTTGGCAGTTCCAAGGCTGCCTGACATTCTGCAACTTGTTCAGGGAGAGGCTGCGGCTTTGATGTGGCAAAACCTGTCCATCTCCATCCATCCCAAACCTGACATCCTATCAGGAGCCCTGCTTATTATGCCTTTCTTTCTGCAAGCTGAAACAATGCAGAAACTGTTATATGCCCAAAGAAGATACTCTTTTGTGAACGAGAGCAGCTGTTTAGAAATGAAGAACAGAGCAGCACATAAACCTTCTATCACAGTCTGTTGGGAGGAGAACAGAGTTGGATTCTTTCCCCCTCCTTTCTTCTGTCAATCCTTTCCTGCACTCTTTGGATGTTCTTCGCCTGTGTAGGGGGATCGTGTGAATGTTAACTGTCACTGCTGTATTGTGGGGTGGGGGGATGGAAGTAAGTTGTGAGCCAATTAATTTGCTCAGTGAACGCTCAGATACCAAATGAGAGGCCAGAGCCTTATGTGGGACTTGCCACACACAACTGAAAAACACCTGCAGAAGGAGAGGGTGCAGTAGCTACCCAGCTATCCCACACTTTGTTCTGCCAGTATTCTGGTAATAGTCCTAAAATTGCTTTTTCATGGCTGTTGAGGCTCTTACCATTGTAGACTGCATTTCCTGGGATAATGTGAGTTTTCTCCTGCTTCCTTATAGAAGGTACATTAAGGCTTTTGCTGTCAAAGTACCATTCTAGGCTAACTACACCTTCTGCTCCCTATTTTTCTTATCAGATTTTGAGTAGAAAATCTAAAAACTGCTTAAAGCAAGAGCTCAAATGAGTTTCTGCCACAAAAGCAAGGTAATGAATGGACTGGCTCCAGGGAACTGAAAATGTGTTTTTCAAAGCTAAAGGTGGTACACTCTATTTCTCATTGCCCATAATATGCCTGCTTATTCATTTCGTTCTGTTGTCGTTGCTGGTCAAACAAGCTTTCTGGGTTTTCAAAGCACCCCAACACACACACACACACACACACACAATAGAGACATAACTGGGATGAGTACACACCATCTTGTTGGCTGTCATCACTTTGGATACACTGCTAACATGCAAAGAAGTCAAAATTTTCATTTGTAAAAAGGTGTTTTGCTATTAATTGTCTGGGGTTTGGTTGTGTTAGTTATCTTTGAGGACCCAATAAGGTAAAAAAGGGCACAGAGATCTACAAAGAGTTGTGCCTGGTCTGCCCAGTGCTCTACTCCAGCCGAGGTTGGCTGCTGCAATTTTTACACCTTGGAAATATTGGATCATATCCTTTCCTACCACCTATGCAGGCTTCCTTTTTCACTATGTTGCAACTTGCGTGCTGCTTGTGTCCCCACCACTTGTGCTTGCCACACATCTTTGAAGCCTTATCTTAAGCATAGTGTTGTGTTTTGAGTGAAATTTTTTGCTTTTAGAAGGCAGCTTTACACAGGTGCTAACTCAGACACTGGCTAGCAGGAGCTTAAGGCAAAGGAAAATGAGCCATGCAGACATAAGTTTCATGCATCAGCTTTATAGCAAAAGCAGTAGCAGCAGTGTGAATGTGACATTTTGGCTGGCGGCAGGGGACTGATGTTGATACCAAAGAATGAACTGGGCTCGGTAAAAGGAGATCTTTACAAGAATTCTGTACATGCTTGCTTACTTTCTGTGCATCTTCTACAAAATGACATTTTTAAATAAAACTGGTTTTACAAGTTTTTTTTTTAATTATTCTGTTTTGGCCATTGAAGAGCCAGTTACATCTCTGTTGCATCTCTCTTTTAAAAAAAAACTTATTGTGTTGAGGGTTGTCAGGCTTAAAATTGTTGCCATAAACCCCTCCTCTTCTATTGGCCTCTTATCTGACATTTATATTGGCTGCTATTATAACACATTCTGCCACCACATATGCTGACACACAGTTACCAACACCACTGGAGAGAGAGGAGTGTGTCTTGCAGAGCAATTTTCCAAGAAAGTTGAAGGCTAGCTGAGAGGATGTGGAGGAATAGCACAGCCCAGAAGAGGAAAGGAAGGCAACGGCAGAACAATTTTGTAACAAATTTTCCTTCATCTCACACTTTGATTAAAAAAAAACATGCTGCCCCCAAGCGATACCCTTTACACTTCACACCAATTAGTCTAACAGCAACTACAGATGTTCTTCTCTTCAGTCTAACAACATTCACTTTGGTAACTAGTTCATGGTGGATGGGGTACAGGTGAAGCTAACTTTAATAGAATTCTCAGTCCTGTCACAAAAATAATTCCCAGGATACTATATAGAAACATTCTTAATCAGCACTGGGTGTCTTCACGCTTGTTGCACCCCCCGCTACTAAAAAGTTAAAGCTCGGTAAGAGAAGAAAGTCATAATCAGTTTTATCTTGTCCTAACTTCAGGAGTACAGCTTCATTGTCCTCAAGGTGAGGTGACAACAGCAGAGGAGCATTGGACTGCTTGAGGACCCTGTCTTGAGTTTGGTGTTGATGGGCATTTCTTTTTTTGTTCGTTTGCTTTCCTGGGGTACAAGATAAGATGCAAGCTAACTCTGGGCAGACCCTTCCAGTTCCTGACTTCTTGAATGAGAACTGCTTTCTTTCCAGCCTTTTAAAAACCAGTTGCAGCTCAGGGGAAGGAATTAGGAACAATGCAATGATTCCTTGAAGGCTGAACTAGATGCAAGTTGTTTGCTTTTTAAGTTAAAAGCAAACATAGATGGGTGAATCCACCTAGAGCTGGATGAGGGGCCAATCTCACACAATTTTCCTAATATAAATCCCTTTCTTGATTAAAACCACAGCCCTACTTGGCTTTTATTTAAACATGCAGGTCCCGTGAACTCCAGCATAGCCTTCTTTGGTGATGAAAGGGGACCCTTCCTTCCTTTTTCACTAGCAGAAAAGCCATGTGTGTCATGCTGGGATCCCACCTACACAATCTAGAAGTTTAGGGAATGAGAATTCCTGGAATCATTTTGCTCTCCTCCCCTTTAATGTTGAATATAATGATTTTCATCTGACACAAATGTTTTGTCCATTATTGTAAGCATTTTTAAAAAATATTTATTAGAGTTTTTTTTAAAGCCATTCAAGTACATTTAGGGAATACAATGACATCTCTCTTTCATGGTTCTTATGATTTTGAGAAACTGGAAATAACTTGTTCGACAGCCATGATCAGAGAAACACAATTTTAATAGGATCCATTTGTGGAACCTGAGTCACGTCCCTTATTGTTTCCATTTTGCATCCTAAAAGTTCTGTAGTAGTACTTGAAGAAATTTACTAAATAATAAAATCCGTGTCTCATGCTTTAAACCTCATGTTGTCGTAGGAGCTCTAATTAGTTAAATCCTTTATTACTGGTTGTTTTAAATTGGTCCTTAAAAAATCACAACTGAATATATACAAACCAGGCAATTAGGATAGTCTGATTTAATTCTCATTAAAAAAAACCATTTTCCCTCTTGAACATCACTTTCCTTTCAACCCACTACATCTCTATTTTCTTCTTTTGGAAACTGAACTCTCCCTGTTAATGGACAGTCTCATGGAGAGAGTTTATTTCTGCAGAGATTCCAGATACCATGCGGGGAAGATAAATAAGCTAAGCACAAGGATCCACATTCAAACCTTGAATTATTTTTCAAATGTAATCTGAACCGCTGTTAAGAAGGCTCTCTCATTTGACCAAATACAGGACTCAGTTGAGTAGAACATAGTACACTGGTTATCCCTGTACATCATTTAAACCTCCTTTTACATAATTAACATAGTATTTTATGGGTGGGATAAATGAATGATCTTATAGGAGAATATAAAGGTTTAATTTTTTGCTTTTGCAGTTTCACCAGATCATGGCAACAAAAATTCTCCCTGTTGATTGGGATTTTTCTTTAGTTTAGGCTTTTCCTAAAATTTCTAAACGGAGAGCTTCAGGGATGAATAAATCAAACACTCCTGATTTTTAAAACCGAGCCCACACCCAAACACAGCAACTCCTGCTCCTGACAACTAATTTCTTGCCCATGAATCAAACAGGTAATAGCATCCACAAGTACTCTAACCAAATTCCAGTTTGTTGTGATTTGTGCAAAAGTTTGCTATTGCCTAACTGCGGTTAACCAGAACAATTTTCAGTGTCCCCTTTTGTTCTGTTTCAATAAATGTCTTGTAATCAGTTTTGACATACTAGTTCTTTCACCGTTACACAGAGGCCATGGGACTGAAATGGAGCAGACTGCTGGGGAGAATGGTCTCTTCATTCATCATCAAACCAGTCCAATTTTTTCCTCCTGGTTATTCAATGGCAGTATTTATTTGAAAAGGTTTTTTTATAGATTCACATCTGAAAATGATGCAGGAGCTCATCTGCTATGTATAACAAGTCCATTTCTGGTCCAAACTATCTTTGATTGTTTTCACAAGCAGACATTCATCCCTTTATAACTTTTCCCCTCAGCAATAATATAATAAGGAATTGGAACTTCCCTTAAGGTCTTGATGTTATAGGACAGTTTAGATCAACATCTTTGGGCTGATGGTCACTTCCAGGTTTACCTGTAATATTTTGAAACATGGGGGACATAGATCTTGCCCATCACCCTAAGGGGGGGGAAGCTTGGGGCGTGTTTGTCTTGGGCTCCAGATGTTTGACACTGGTTGTAAAATTCAGGACATGATCCAGCCAAGCAACCTAAATACAGGTTCAGTAGCCCGCTGGATATCCCCCTTTCCGGGAATCTGACGCTGCAGCCCAACCACCATCTGTCCTGAGAATGGCCTGCACAACAGCTCCCCCACTGACACGTTCAGTCTCATGCAGTCTTTTCTTTAGCTCTTCTTCTATTCCCTGGACACAGAAAGGAAGGAGAAAAAGACACAGTGAAAGGGATCTATATTATCTTAAGTGGACAATGCCTGGTGGAGAGTGCCCTCAAGTCATAGCTGACTTATGGCAACCCCTGGTGGGGGTTTTCATGACAAGAGACTAACATTGCCATTGCCTGCCTCTGCAACCCTGGTATTCCTTGGGGGTCTTCCATCCAATTACTAACCAAGGCCAACCTTGCTTAGCTTCTCAGATCTGATGAGATCAGGCTCACCTGGGCTATCCAGGTCAGGGTGGACAATGCCTGGTCAAAGTCAAACAGAATATGACTCCAGATAATGCTTCCACAAAGGTCACGTCATCGTCAAATGAAAACTAACCTTTTCTATATCCAGCTCCAGTTCAGTAATATTGGGGAACAACTGATCGTGGACTCGGGGTGCTTCCACAGCCTTCTTAACATCATAGCCAAACCAAAGGGAATTGATGATTGTCTAAACAAAGACAAAAGCCCGAACATCAGCAACCATATATAATGTTTCTAGAGAAGTTTAATCAGTTAAATCAATTCATTTTAATTTGTTTAAAAAATAAACAAACCTGGCAGGGTGTTCTGAACATATGAAACAAATTAGAACAAAACAAAAGAATCTGAAATGACAAGCTTTACCATGACTAATCTGGTTTTGTTTTGCATGATCTTATTGAGTTCCTGGATACTTGTTTAGCCATAGATCAGAACAACTAATTATAAATGTAAACAAAGAATTAAAATTCTAGTATCCTGTATCCTTGACCTTCAGTTGCAAAGTAAATTCAGCATTTTTTTTTATCTCCACAAGTGTTATAAGAAATGCTACCAATGGGTTGGATCCAGTAGAAAAGCTTATGAACAGAGTTGGCAGAGAGGGTCTTCCCCAGGTAGCCTGCTCTTTACTCTGAAAATCTTTTCAATGCTTTCAGGGAGCCCCACGAGGGGCACGAGGGACCAGGATGATAGAAGCCATTAGAAGAGGAAGAAGGAAGTGATTTTACCTGAGCTCTCTTCTTCTCCCCACCCCACCCCTAATTGTTGCAGTGTCCTTGACTTTCATACCTGTTGTTTGCAAGACTGTTCTAAACCTCTGAGAGGATTTTCAGAGCAAACCACAAGCTAATTGGGTAAGGCAGGAGATGGCCCTCTTTGCCAGCTCAGCCCACTCTGCCAACTCCTTTTGTGAACTTTTTTTGCTGGATCCAACCCAGTGTCTTCAATCACAGAGGACTGTTTGTCATCAGGAAGAGGGTTCAAAATACAAGAATCTGACAAGACTTAAAGTTAAATAAATAGAGTATGAAGAGTCACCATCCATAATATTAGTGTGAGTATCAGATGAAAGCAATATACATATATAGTGCCAGGCTACAGTAACGATAAAACACCTATTAAAATTAAAACAACAACCTCTTTTACTCAAGAAAATAATTCAAGTAACCCATTGCCACCAGAATGCGGGCATTGGCGAAAGGGAGCTGATTGCTGGTCAGAAGGAGCTGGCAATGGTGATTGGCTCCTTGTCCCTCTTGCCCCCACCAGCACGCTCCCATTTCTCCCCTAAATGCACTTGGCAGCCAGAGGGAGCTGAGCTCCCTCTGACCACCGCCAGCGCAATCGGCTCCCTCTTGCCAATGCCACCACACACATGCTTGGCTCCCTCTGGCTGCGGAGAGGTTTTAGGGGAGCAAGGGGAGCTGGCAGCGGCAAGAGGGAGCCAAGTGGACTAGATGAGACACCTAGAGAAAGAACTTCTGCCAGAGAGAAAAGGGATTCTCTCCCTCTTCTCCCTGGCAGAGATTCTTTCTAACTACACTTCCCATGGAGCCTTGCGGAAAACTGACATGTGTCCTCCATTCTGGCTCCTAGACCAAGGTTTCCCTGGAAATCACCCTGATAGTTGCTGGCCAACACTCAGGCACCTCCTGAGAACATCTAGACTGACCTGCTTAGAAGGTGTCCTTCTAGCGCAGTCCTAGCAAAATAACAATGCAATAGGGTGGAAACCCTGGAAAATACCTTATAGCAAGCTATGTAGTACCCAGGCAGTCTGGCATGTAGGGAAGAATTTCAGAGAAATAACTCAGATAAATGTATAATACTAAGGATGCCAAATAATGTCTTTATAAAAAGAAGGTTTATTATAGAAAAAAGGGGGAGAAGCTGGGTGTATTCAAAAGAGGAGGAAAGAGGACAAAATACAAAACACAGAACAGATGGTATGTCAAATAAAAGTAATACAGTTGGTCAACTCAGCTAAGTAAATTTAACCTAGGTTGTAGCAGGTTCCTCAGAGCATGTACAGTGTTCCTTGCAGTGCCAAGTTAGTGGAGGAGTCCTTAATCCCTGGCCCACTGATCTTGAGGTCTTCAGAGGTTCCAAAGTTGGAACCAGAGAAAAGTTCAGAGATTCCAGATATTTATGGGCAATGGAGTCTAACCTAAGCCAACCTCCTGAGTGAGATGGATTAGCGGATCTAACCAATCCTCAGCAAAGCTCCATCCCTGATGTCAGAGACAATTGCTACCAGTCAGAGTGTGCTGTTATGGAATACAGCGAATTATTTCAAGACGGTCCCACCATTTTAATGGCTCTGCACTTCCATGACAAAAAGGGAATCTGGCCCAAGCTAGTTGTCTTTTGTCAAAAGATTATTAAATTGGCCAGGTAGCACCAATGAGGAAGGAAAGGTAAAACCTTATTCTCATGTAAGCCCCAGGGGTCCAAAAATCCAGATGCTCTAGGTGGCACTCTTGAGCCATACTGGGTTCTGTCACAGGATTATTAGAAAAGTGATTGAAAAGAAGATGGCTAGTAATGCACTTGTGTAGATTTATTAGGTGAATGCATTTGGAAGACTGAGTGCACAAAAAGGATGTTGCAGGGTGCAAGGAAAAATGCCAAGGGAGTATATTCCCTACAAAGAAAGCCTAATGATTTTGAGGGTTTTATTAAATTTAGAGACAAGATTACTAAGGAGGAACATGACATTCATAAGATGATGTGCATAGGGTGAAAGATATAGAACATTTTCTCCCTTTCCTCTAATACTGGAAGGACCGTCAGTTCAGGATAGACAAAAGGAAATATATAGCTATAATCAAAGTGCAAATAATAGGTGGAATTCACTGTCATGAGATATAGTGATAGTCATTAGCTTAGTTGGTTTCAAAGGGGATTAGACAAATTTACAGAATATTAGTTCGCCAACAACTATTTGTCACAATGACTAAAGGGAATGTCAGTGTTCAGATGCAGAAATCTTCCAAATACCAGTACTAGAACATAATGTTGGGTTATGTCTTCTTGTCCTTCTTCTTGGCCTCCTGGGGCATCTGGTTAGGCACTGCATGAAACAAGGAACTGGATGAGATGGGCCATTGATCTGATATACTCCTGGGAAGTCTGTCCAGAACATCTTGAAGGCCCTTCCACACAATTACTAGAATAAGAGGTGCCAACACCAAAATCTTGTAACAAGAGAGAAAAAATGATCATTCGTTTACTCCACTTCTTCCCTCTGGGTCTCACCACATGAGACAAAATACACTCAAATTACACGGGTAATTCGAGTATATTTTGTAATTTGAGTGTATTTGAGTGTAATTCGAGTGTAATTCAAGTGTATTTTGTCTCGTGTGGTTTGACCCTCAAAAGCCCGCATTGCTTTGATACATTTAATATGAATCGCCACATCATTGGGCAGTCACAGGCAACCAGCTAAGCCAGACTCCAATATTAATCCTGATCGCAGTCATCCCGTTTAGCATCTGTCAGCCCATGCAGCACAACCTACCAGTGCTGTTGCTGTGGTAATTTTTGTTCCCCCAGAGGCACCAACCACCATCTTGACTATGTTCTTCTTATCCACAAGAATGGCTGGACACATAGAAGAGAGAGGCCGTTTACCTGTTTGGGAAGCAGGCAGGGGGTATTAGATGGAAATACAGTTCTGTTCTTCCACCTCACAAGCACAATTAGTGAACTCTATTCATTTAAACAATTTTTATCCTACAACTCTGAGCATGAAAAGGCTCTTGAGGTGGCTCCATTATGAGCATAAAAACATAAAAAATCATCAGTAAACAGCAAAAACTAAATTTAACAAAACTAGTAACACAGTAACTTAAATCAGCAACAAGGAGTTTGAAAATAATCAGAGCAATAATTATAACATAAAATTAGCGAAGGTATCTAGTACATGTCTCAGACAAAGCCAGAACAGGCCCTTTGTCACCTGTAGATTCCCCCACTTACTGTCCTATGTTGGGAGTACCTTCCATGTGGGAAAAGACTACCAAGTTTTTTGATTGATTGATTGATCAAGAACAACTAAAGGAGAACATAGTGGAAATCTATGAATGCTGTGGAAACAGTGAGGAGGGAAATTATATAAAATTAGAATGTTAATTTTATTTATAATCCGCCTTTCTCACTGAGATCCAGAGTGGTTTACATAGTGCAAGTAAAAATACAATATAATCAACAGCTAGGACTTTCACTGAGCAAAGTACAATAATTAAATTAAATTAAAGGCCAATACATTTGGAAAATAACAGTTTTAGGTAGGTAGCCGTGTTAGTCTGCAGTAGAATAGTAGGAGTCCAGCGGCACTTTAGAGATCAACAAGATTTTCAGACTGTAAGCTTTTGAAAGTCAGAGCCCCCTTCTTCTGATACATCTGGAGAAGAGAGCTCTGACTCTTGAAAGCTTACACTTTGAAAATCTTGTTGGTCTCTAAGGTGCCACTGGACTCAAATCCATTTGGAAAATGAAGCACTTCTGCACACAAACCATAATTAACATGGAATTCACTGCCACATGATTATTGCCACTAGCTTTGAAAGCTTAAAAAAATAAGTCAAATGCGCAAAAAAATCACTTTACCAACAGCTAATAGCCACAACAGCTAAATGGAATTTCCATGTTCAGAAAAAGAATACCTCTGGTTGCCTGTTGCCGGGGACAAGCAATAAGGAATGGCTATCTCCATCTTACTCTGGACTAGACTAACCCAACATAGAAATTGGAACATCTTTCTATCTGCATGGCTAGCTGCTTAATTAGTCAAAAAGCGCTTCAGTTCAGGAGATCACCAAAGTCATTTCCAGTTACTGCAATCCCATGTACTATAAGTCCCCAACAGTTGATGTAACCAGATTTCTACCCATCACAGTTACCTGTGAGTACCTGTGCAAAATGGCAAAGAGATACACAGAAAGTTGACAGTTGCACAGGAGTGTAGAAGCTGGCTCCAGTGGTGTTACCTGGGGCAATGAAGTTTGCAGTCGAAGGTGGAACCCCAAAACCATTAACAAGTAGAGGGGAGCTGAAGTCATCCATTTCATCATTAAATATAATTCCAGTCACATTGGAACGAACATCTGACCCAAAGCTAAAACAGGGCAAAAAAAAAAGTGTCAAACCCATAATGGGAGCAGACAATGGTGGTGCATCCACACATCACTGGATACGGAGCTATAGCAAATATTCTCAACTGTATTTCCCTATGTGTACAAGTCAAAGAAATTTACAGTGCAAGAATATTACAAAAGCCAACAATGTGTGGATGCAGCTTGTGGTAGCGTAGGATTCAGGAGACCTGCCTTGCATAGAAAGCTTGGTGTTAAAAATCCATGCGGGCGTTTAAATAGGCAGGCATACTTGTTCAGCACTGAGCAAAGGGCAGCCGTGTGGCCTCCTCGCTCTGTAGCCAGCTGTCTTCCAGGGTCTTTATTTCAACATGTACCCATAACTAGAAAATGAACACGTGTGCCTGATCCATCAACTGGCAGCCCTGGTCCCAGTGGGCATCCACAAGGAGCTCACTCTTCCCCTTCCTCCATGGCACAAAGCTGTAAGTTACTCTTCAGTTGCTTTTTGTGCCATGGCTAAAGGCACCGGAATCTTACAAATAATGCTACCTCTTGACTAAGTGCCTTTTTGTAGCACAATTTGTGCTTTGAGGAAGAGCTCACACCCACTGGATTTCCCCTAATACTTGATTTACACACCCTTCCAGGGCAGGGTCAATAGTTTTCTCTGTTCTACAACCTGACTTCGTCATCACTTTCACTTGGAAATTAGCCATAAGAATCATAAGAACCTCACCCTTTGCTACCAAGGCATTCCTCCAGCCCATGAGAAGAAAGGGAAACATTGACCTTACCATGAAAGCAGGTGGATGATATCCAGGAGTAACTGGTCCTCCCACTTTGCTTCAGAGGTGAGTGCTTGGTCCCTTCCAGTGGGAGAAGCTGCCCTACCCAACCCACTCCCAGTTTCAGAGTGTCACACACCTGAATACAACTTGGAATCCAAGAAATCATTAACTTCTGGAACAGTAAATTATAAACACGTTTGGGTATATTATCCTTAAACAGAAGGCCATCCTCAGGAATCCTAGTATTTTGAACCTTTGGCCCTGGGACCGCTCCCAAGTGAGTCAATCATTGAGAGTCTCTCTACATGAGACACGTTACACGGGGACGCTCAAGTGTAGGGAGACGCAATGTTAGCTAGGAAGTGTAGTTTTAAAAGACAGAGCCAAAGGCCCTGTCAATTTCACCTGTCTACACTAGGCTAGTTTAAAAAGACAGCTGGTGGGGATTGCTCCTCAGAGGGTTTGTCAATTTTATCTTCTCCTCTCCCAAGGCTCTGTCAAATTCATCTCCCCTTAGGAAGGAGAAGATGAAATTAACAAACCCTCTGAGAAACAATCTCTGCTGGCTCAGTCTTTTTAAACTATGCTTCCTGGCTAACATTGAGTCTCCCTCCACTTGAGCATCCCTATGTAAGATGTCTCATGTAGAGACACCGAGTGAGTTTGGATAACCACCATACCACAAGGAAAGAGCAAGAAACCAGTAGCACCTTTTCTACTTTTTTCTACTGCTACAGACAGACTAACGCGGCTACCCATCTTGATTTAATACCACAAGGAGAATGAGTCACCCCAGGAAGTCCAATGATCCTTTGTCCTTTAGTGGTAGAGGTTACACAGCATTGAGATATAAAAACAGCAGCATGGCCATTCCAGGTGGTATACCTTGTGGCAAGTTTTTTAAAATTACTGTTGAGATCATCCCCTCATGGACATAGATCCAGAGGAGTTAACCGTGTTAGTCTGTAGTAGCAAAATGGCAAAGAGTCCAGTAGCACCTTTAAGACTAACCAACTTTATTGTAGCATAAGCTTCTCGAAAGCTTATGCTACAGGAAAGTAGATTAGTCTTAAAGATGCTGCTGGACTCTTTCCTCACATGGAGGCCACACTGGAAGTGGGGGAGAGAACAGCCATAGGGATTGAACTGGGCATGTAGTTCCTTAAGGAAAGGTCTGAAAGGATGGTAGCCCAAATCCAAACTTTGAAACCAAGAACCTTAAGGGATACTGACATGCCGAGGGGATTTTTAAAGTCTCTGAGAGCGATGTCCAAATCCCAGGAAAGACACCAGTGAAAAAATGGCAGATTCAGCAGAGGAACTACCATAAGGAAATAATTTGAATGATGATCAGAGACTGCTTGCCAGGGCAACTGTTTAGCATTTTAATGTCATTGAACCAAGACTTAAGTTGCTTCCTTTTGTTCTGCTGAGCAATTCCTTTCCTCACAGTTAGCTCCAATCAGAAAGGCGATATGGGTTCCACACAGCATATCACCTTTAAAAACTTGGCCTTACTTATTCCCACAGGCAAGATTGTACTGTTATTTATACTTTGAAATAATCCCATTCATGTTTCCTCTCTTCCCACTCCCTCCATTTTATTTATCTAAGTTCTGATCTGCTCTTTCAGAGGGAACATTTTCTGGTCCGAACAGACAAGACTATCACAAAAGTACATATAAATAGACAATAGGGGACAAGATGCAGGTCACTGTTTCATGAAACAGTGTCTCACCTTCTCTGGGCAGAATGTTCCATACAGACCGATAGCTGTGTTTGCGTAGAAACCACAATACCAGAGCAGATTTGGCAGAGCCGCTAGGGCATGGATGAATAGTATGAGTACTAATCTACACAATTACCTTGGTCTTTGATTTGCCCACACATCTCAGCTGATTAGTGTTGCCCCCAAGATGGCCACTAAGCTAGTCAGGGATTCGGCAGCCTGAATGGACTGAATGGCAGACTGAATGGACATAGGTGGCTCCACGGTCATCTGAAAGAAGAATGTTCCCTGACTTGGATGCTTCTGTAACCCCCTCTTAAGCACTGGAAATTTAGCAGAACTGTTCTTGGGCGTACCAAAATCCTAAGAGCCACAGCCGGAAAAGGAATGAGCTGTTCAATATTTCATTGGATTCTGTATGCAGAAAATGTCATGCTCTGTGCCTGAGGGAATTCTGGAATAGTTTGTACTGTATACTTACATTTACTGTATTCTAAAATGAAGGTGGGAGGACCATTCATTTGAGATACATCCCTATTGCCTGTAGTTATGATCAGGGTCTACACATACTAGTCTATAGCATCACAGAAATCACCAAGTGAGATCCCAATGCCACAATAAATTGAGTCCACTCACCCCATGTTTGGTTCTGGACAAGCATTTACATAACCTGTTATTTCACAAAGTGGGATTTACGCTTGTACTTCCTCAACAGGACACACTTGGTAGCTCTTTCTGCTCCTCTTTTCGGACAGGTCAAATTTTCTTTTCTTGGGCACAGAGTGAGCATACAGCAGGAACTTCCCCATGGAGATTAGAGGGAGCCCTTAAAGTGGCCGATTGTACCGTGAGGGCAAACAGTGTTCTAGCAGAGCTACAGCGTCAACTATGATCTGGGATCCCCAGGCCAAATCCCCAATCTGCTATGAAAGCTTACTGGGTGACTTATGGCCAGTCACTCTCTCAGCCTAAACTACTTCACACAGTTGTTGTTGTGAGGATAAAATGGAGAAGGTGGGGAATGATATTGTAAGTCCTTTGGGTCACCACTGGGGATAAATGCTCATTGGGAAGGCAGAGACCTTGAAGGACATTGGACTCCCCACTTTTGATGGAGTTTGTATGACCACTGCAGACTCCTTTAAGAGCCTAGGTGTTATACTGGATCCAGCGCTACTGCTAGAAAGCAAGTTAAGGCAGCTGCAAAAAATGCTTTCTATAAGCTCGCTCTAGCCTGTAAGAGCCTCTTACCTCAACACAGCCAATCTGGCCACCTAGATCCATGCTATGGTAACATAAAGCCTTGATTATTGTAATGCACTATACATAGGTCTCCTGTCGAAGTTAACTCAGAAACTCCAGTTAGTGCAGAATGCTGCAGCTTGGTTATTATCAGGAGTAAGCATGAATAGCACTCCCATTCTGCAGACCCTCCACTGGCTACATATCAGTTACTAGGCTCAATTCGAGGCATTGGCTATCAAATACAAATCTCTTCACAGCCTTTGTCCAGCAAAAATACAAGACCGCCTCTTTCCCTATGTTCCCTATGGCAGCTTCGCTCATCTGAACAGGGTCTCCTGCATGTGCCACCCTGCACATGGGCAAAACGAACAGCTGCCTGTGCACGTGCATTCTCTATAGTGCCCCCCCGCCTTATGGAACAGTCTACCTGAAGAGGTCAGGAAAGCCCCACTCTCCTGGCTTTCTGCAAACAATGCAAAACTGAATTATTCAAGAGGGGTATTTTTCTCAGATAGGAGGGCTGTACTCTAAGGAGGTGGTCTCAAAGAGATGCTTTGCTAAAGAGAGCGGGACAGTAGACTTCACTACTATGCGCTATTTGTTTTAAGAAGTCCTATCTGTTGTTTTAAGTATGATTCTACTAGGTAGTTCTATGTTTGTTTAATGTCAGTCTTTGAATTGTTTATGCTTTGTTTCAGCATTTCTTCAGCTCTATTGGATTTTTGCTGATGCTATATCTTGCAAATTTGCATTTATATACCCTGTGGCATTTATTGAAATGTCTTTGATATTAACTGTACTAATCTCACACTATGTAATCTGACATAAATAATATAAATAAATACATAAATACTTATAACAAACAAAAGAAAATAAGAAGTTTCACAGAGCTGGAGCTCTTGTTGCTTTGAAGCAGACACGGCTGAAATGGCAAAAAGTATGCACACATGCACACTCATCCCACTGGAACAGACCAAGCATCAAGTCTTTCACCTCCAAAGCTGAGTGAGAGAAATAGCCCACTCTTGGATCACCTCCACTAAAAGAAGAGAACATGCCAGTCTAAATTCAGTCTCTCCTTCTGCCCACTTGGATGATGCCAAGCTGGCGAGGGTTATACTAACCAACTGTAGTCAGCAGAGTCCCTACACGGAAGTAATTTTTGAGCTCATACTATTGGTTGATGGTGCTGGTGGCGGACACAGCACTGCCATCATCGGCCACAATGGAGAGGTGGGATGTACCGGCATTATCTGGAGTGTAGTACTCTGGGTCATAGTATCCAACCTTGTGGGTAGAATTGTCAGTGAGTTTGGCCCGTAGGCCAGCTGCAAAGGACTCTGATGTCATGTTGTTGATAACCTGGAGGAAAAGGGAAAAAAACAAAGGATAAGACAGGAGTACAAAAAAAGAGCAACTAATACAGTCGAAGGACTGGAGCACCTTCTTTTTGAAGAAACACTGTTTGACCTAGAAAAAAATATTACAGTTTATACAAGGGCCCAGCTGGATTCAATCAACAATTCATTAAGTTCAGCATTCCTGCCCACCATGGGCACCCAGATAACTCCAGGAAGCTCAGAGGAGGGGCATATTGTAACAGGCATAATCTGTTGTCCCCATACCCAATAATCAAAGGGAAAGAGCATACAGTAGACTACAAAAAGTATTCATTGTGTAAGTTAAAATAAAATAGTTCTCAGGCTGTTTCCACACAGTAGGTTTCCTCTGCTTCATCTTGCAAATTGGGACACTTTGGGTTGGCACACAATGGCTGTTTCCACACGTCTTACCTGCCTGCAGAACATCGCGCAAAAGACCCGGAAGACACCATCTTCTCATGCGAAATCACACCAGGAAGACGCTGTTATCCGGGAGTTTTGCGTGATTTTGCGCAAAACTCCCATATAACAGCATCTTCCTGGCACGATTTTGCATGAAAAGACGGTGTCTTCCGGTCTTTTGTGCGATGTTCCACAGGCAGGTAAGACACGTGGAAACGGCCAATGTCATGCTCTAATTATGCTTCCCACCATTTCCCCATCTTCAATATATTCCTTTTCCAAATGTGCTTTGTGCTATTCTTTTTGGCAAGAGCACAGCTCAAGTGCATCATCACACCATCTGGACAGGTTCTGCCCACATCAGCGCCATTCTTCTGCTGTCAGCCCCTTATGGCTGCCATTTTCCGCACCCCACCCCACCCATCCACCTCCCAAAAACATGTAATTTCTATAGTGCAATAATGCTATAGCAATTACTGCTTTAAAAATCCTTCTAAAAGCCCTCTGGTGGTGTGGCAGGGAAAAAATACCGGGGAGACAGCGGCCATGGCCACAACAGGGTCCGATGGAGGAAAGCGTGCAGAAAACTCCTGTGTGGAAACTTTGTGGCCAGAGCACACACCTCTGCATTTGCTGCAGCAGTGAAAGGAACATGGAGGATCCTTGCCATGTGGAAGCAGCCTCCATGTATTACCGACTTGTTTTCTATCTACCCCAGTGATGTTGACAAATGCTGGATCCCCCAGTAAAGTCCTCTTCGCATAGGCAAACCGGAAAGCCTCCACAATGCGGTGGTAAGTCAAACCCTTTTCCTCCAGAGTCTCAATACTGTTGCTGGAGAAATTAAATCCTGACAAAGAGACAAAAACTGGGCATTAGACATAAAAGAAGACATTTTCATAATCCTAAACTGGCCAGACTGGCACTTGAGCCACACTGAAAGATGGAAAGTGAGTCAAACAGAACATTTAACATAGCCCTGCAGTGAGGAGGCCAAGCTTCCGCCACCAGTAACAGGACTTGTTTAATTGTTCAAGGTGAAATCCAGCAGTGTACAGTTTTAAGGAAAGCAGGAGGGATTCAAGATGTTTCAGCTTCCTCTATGTCACCAGGAGTTCGGTGGAACATATTATTAAAACTAGATTTGTTAAACACCAGAGATCAAAAGGGGAAGAATCAGGCCAGTTTTTGCAAAGGGATATCTTGCCTCAGTAACTTTTGAGAACTCCCTGAATGACTCAGTTCTCAAGCAAGTGTAGATGTGGGAGACCTGGGTTCAAACCCCCAGTCAGCTTCTGCAGAAAAATCCTGGAAAAACATCTCAAGCCAAATGAACCTTGGAGGATTGTTAAGGAAGCAGCAAAGGAGGTAAAAATAGAAAAGAGTCCAGTAGCACCTTTAGGACTTTACTGTAGCATAAGCTTCAAGAATCACAGTTCTCTTCTTCAGATGCATGGAGGGTGAGAAGAAACTGGTCATGCAAAGGAGGTAGAAGCTCTTATGTACTGTTGCACTGTACTGTTATGTACTGTACTGTTGCAATGGTATGGAATGCAAATGCTGCCATTTTAAGCTTGATTTGGAAACAGATTTAAAGAGCTGACTCTGAGCTGCACCATGCTCTACCAAACCTTTTTTCTTTCTTTTAATAAAAGCAATTTGAATTATCCTCTTCCTGAGAACCTCAGAGGGCTTTTTCATGGGCAAATGATTGATCCTCCCAAGAACTGCTAGTATCCTTAACCAAGCTCTTGGCAGTTCCCTCTCTGTTTGAATGCACAGGAGGGAGGGACAGAAGGCAAACCAGTACAAGCATTACAGGAATAAAGCTGCTGATCAGGCAGAGCAAGAGTTCTTCTAGATTACTGTAGTGTTTACATCTGTGGCCACTGAGCTTCCTGCCCACCTGTTTGTCATCAGCACCTGTTATTCAGTGGTATATTGCTTCTGAACATGGAGGCTCTATTTAGCTATAATAGTTCAGAACAGGGTCTTCCTGTGCGACTTTATACTTTATTTGTGGGGGAGTTTTTCAAATTTTGAGCTAATATAATAAAAACAGATGTGCTGGGATAGTTTGGCTTGGGGAATCTCCTCCACCCCCAAGCCAGTTTAGCATGAAATCAAAAGTAATACATAGTGATTACTGTAGTGATATAGAAGGGCTTCACTTGCTCATTTCATTAGTGTACGTTGCCACTCTGTTGGTACAATCATTACTTCTATTTATTGAATACTAACAAGGCATTCAGCTGCCATTCAGAAAACGGACACCCAAAAGCCCCTTGTGAGCTAAAAATACTCCGGATATAACAAGGAGGAGAAATGGGGGTCTTACCTTTCAGAATATTGAGGATGAGCGCTAGCACAGGACCACTCAGTGGAGCGCTGGGCACATACATTGTGAACTCACCAATGGTTACATGTAATGGATTTTCATCTAGAACTGGTTTGTAATCCTGCAGGTCTTCAAGTGTAATTATCCCTCCTAGAACAAAAACGCTTTACCTTCTGCAGAGGTACACAAATATTTAAGGACACATTTCTGTTTGCTATATGAAATGCCTGTGGACCCGTGGCCAACACTGTATCATTTGAAACTGCGCAACGGACTCACACTCCTTCCCGCCTCACACGTTGAATGTGCAAGAATGAAAGTCAGTCCTGGCTGTACACGCATGCAATGAGAGGCCACACACTGATCCTGAGCTGGCACAGAAGGAAATATTGTTCCTTGCCCCCAGATGATTATCTAGAAGCTTAGCTCCTTCTTTCAAATGTTTCTAGCTAATTAGATTTTATAATATTTATATTTGTACTATTTTAACTGAAGTTTTAACTTGTATAATTCTTACCAAATAAGAGAATGTCTTATTTTACTAGTTTAAAGCTGGCCGTGAACCGAAATAAATAAATTCATTCATTCAATGTTTCTAGCAACCAAGCTGTTTAAACCTACATACTTAGGGCCAAGCTACAAGTGACGAATGACACTTGAACGGCAAGTGAACAGACTCACGTGTATTCCTCCCTGTTCACTTGCGCTCTACTTGGGCTCCACTTGATCACTACGTGATCAAGAGAAGCGCAAGTGGAGGGCAAGTGAACAGGGAGGAATACACGTGAGTCTGTTCACTTGCCGTTCAAGTGTCATTCGTCACTTGTAGCTTGGCTCTCACTGAATTTTGGCCCTCTGAGGCCCTGAATAGAAAGAACAGATGTGCAAGATAATGATTCAGGCACCCATCTTGTTTCCTTACAAGGATAATCATAGCATAGGAGTTGGTTTGGATTCGCAAAACCTCTTATGTTATCTCTGAAGCTATGTGGAACAAGTTTTCTCTTTCAGTTGTCAACTCATTAGTGCTGATCAAACCCATGGAAAAGAGAATACTTAATTGCTAATGGATAATAGAGTTTACATATAACTACTTTTCTCCTAGCAGGTGCACATCTTTTTGGATGTGATCAGTTAAAGCCCCAGTGAGTTAAATTCTTCTCCCATACATTATTTCTGTGATTGAAAATGCTTTGCCTACTGGGAAAACTGGTCCAGGCCAGATACTCTGATTAGAGCAGTGGAATAGGGTGGTGGGTGGGGAGGATTAACAGGTACCATTCTCCCAGCACCGCAGCCCTAACTCGTATTGTTTCAGACAACGGGGTTACATAAATTATCTGGAGTTCCAGTTACAGAACTCCTGTGTGATGTGTAATTTGGCCTGGGTGTGGCCTCTCCACACTCCAGTACTTTGAGTATAAATTATAAACACTTGGAAACCTGGCACAGGGTTTGGCCAAGATATTAATTAGACTAATTGGTCTACAGTTTAAAAGGACATTCTACCATCACCCTTCTTAAAAAAGGCGGACAACAATATGCAAATTCCAGTCATCAGGTATAAGACAAGACTGACTGAATTATTATGTCAAAAAGCTAAGTGTCAAGTTTAAACACTGGGAATGCTATGTTCCCACTGCAATCTGTTTAAATGACAAATGAATAATTTACTTATGTCATTGATTTCACACATTTCTATCTTGCTTTTAAAAAAATAATCTCCACATAAAACTGAGTGTTTAATGACATGAAACAAAAACATTTACATTTCAGTATGTAAAAAAAAAGGTGACTCATCCATAATAATAATATTTACCGATGTTAGGTAAATATTCTCAAACATACCTGTTCTGGCAAGCAGACATTATTGTGCACCAACTCAGATTTCAGAGTTTTCTTCAAAGGCAGGCTGTTCCATGTTAATTAATTTTCACATCACTTTTGACTGAGATGCAAAAATTAATTAACATGGAACAGCCTGCCTTTGAAGAAAACTCTGAAATCTGAGTTGGTGCACAATAATGTCTGCTTGCCAGAACAGGTATGTTTGAGAATAGGACACTGAAATGTTGTTGAATGTTAACATCGGTAAATATTATTATTATGGATGAAAGCCAGAGATCAAGGTCCCAAGTAGAGGTGGGCATGGTCTGGAAAACGGACCAAAATTTTGCACGGTCTGGCCTGGTTCATGGTTCGCGAACACACAGTTTGTGGTACTAAACTTTTCAACAAATTTTGGTCCATTTGGGCCAGTCCGTTGGTCCATGGGTCCAGACATTCTGGCGCTGATCTATCAATTCCCTAAGCAATGAAGAGGACGTCCGCAGACCTTTTGCAGCCCTTAAAAACTTAATAGGCAGCTCTGCCAGCCTAGCAGAGAGCTCCCATTCTGCTTGATGGAGCGTGGAGCAAGAATGAATTCCCTAGGCCAGCGATGGCGAACCTATGGCACGCAGAGCCCTCTCTGTGGGCACATGAGCCAAGTCGCTGATCGCTAGGTCCGGGGCTCATTTGGAGGGGGAACGCCTGCAACGGCGTTCCAGAAGCTCTGAGCAGAGATCACATGGGTTTTCGCCCTGCCCACGTGATTCCTTTTCCTTAAGGCTGCCTCCCTGCTGCCCGTCTCTTTAGCAGCAGGAAGCGGAGGCAGCAGCCAGGCTGCTGGGGCTGGCTTTCTAAAGAAGAGTAAGCTGCTTTGATTTAACTTGCTTTACTTTCAGTCGTGGCTCCTGAGTGAGTGAGTGAGTGAGTGAGTGAGTGAGGGAGGGAGGGAGGGAGGGAGGGATGTTAATTAGTTCGGACAACTGTATGAGTTGTTTTTTCTTAACTAAAACCTCAGTATTCAGGTTTAATTGCAGTGTTGGCACTTTGAAACAAATAAGTTGGTTTTGTGTTGCAGTTTGGGCACTCAGGCTCAAAAAGGTTCACCATCACTGTCCTAGGCAATGGAGGGGTGGATGTTCTGCAGCCAATCTTAGCCCTCAAAACCTTGATATACAGCTCTGCCTATCCAACCAGAGAGCTCCCATTCTGCTCTATGGAGCAAAGAGCAAGAATGAATTCCCTAGGCAATGGAGGAGTGGATGTTCTGCAGTCATGGCAACACTAATCTTAGCTCTCAAAAGCTTGATAGGCAGTTCTGCCTACTAACCAGAGAGTTCCCATTCTTCTCTATGTGAGCAAGGAGCAAGAATTAATTCCCTAGGCAATGGGTGGGAAGGTGTCTGTGTGGTGAATGAGGGGGCTCTTCCTCCATCGTTTTCTGTTTGATTTTGCCTCATTGCAACTTTTTGGTGCTGCTAGCCAATGCAAGTCAATTGGCATTTGCAACTCCAGTATCTACTTCCTGGGGGCGGCCGCTTTGGGGGTCTGTAACTCAGACGTCTGAAATGCAATCTTGACCAAACTGGGAGGGTGGCTGGAGGAGAGGCTGCTGAAGATTCTCTGCGAGTTTGGGCTCTATGGGTGTGAAGGGGCAGAGCCAGGGCTGCTGGAAGTGACAGACCACAGACCAATGAATCCGTCCGTGAATGAGGCTGGTCCGTGGAAAGTCCGTGGAAAGTTTGTGGTCGGTGGTCCATGAAAATTGACAGACCACAGGACAGTGGTCTGTGGGGTTTTCCCAGTCCATGCCCACCTCTAGTCCCAAGTTAGAGCTTGAAGCTTAGTGCCGTGATCAGATGTTAGTTGGTTACAGATGGAGTGAACATGCTGTTCCTGACTTCCTATGCAACGTGGGCAGTTGGTAAAAAGATTCCCAAAAGCTGTTATTTACTGGCTTCCCAAATATAGAGCAATCTTTTAATTTAACTACGAATTCCAGATAGAAAACATTTTGTAACAGGGAGCTTGTGCTTACTTGATACCCATTTATTTTTGTTCTTTCAGTAAAACATCAATTTTTCTGGATTGCTAGATAAAACAACTAATTTCCTTTCTTTGTAACTGGAATCCTAATATTATGTTCTTAAGATTAAATCCACTATGCTTAATTAAAATTGTACAATTAATCATTTTATTAATATTAGTGAGAATGGTTTCTGGGACAAGTTTATTAAATACAGAACATTATGACAAACCAAACGGAGAGGGGGACTCGCAGCCTTTTCAGCACCAAAATGAGATATTCCTAAAGGCAATGGGGAATGTTGGGTTGGACCAGCATTCCCCAACAACTTTCTTATGCCAATTTGTAGGATTGTGATCAGAGTGATTTCCTAAGGTTTAGTATCTTTATCAGAGTGAGTGTCCATTTGTGTGTTTTATATCAAATAAATTAGCCTATGAAATTCTGTAAGTCTTTCATTCTTTGTACAGAGTTCTTTGAGATCTATTTCAAAAATTTCCAGTGCAAAGTGTATGTTTGCCAACCTCCAGGTGGAGTGTGGAGTTCTCCCAGAATTACAACTGATCTCAATATGAGTTCTTGAGAAAATGGAGGGTGGACACTATGGCATTATACCTCATCAAGGTACTTCACCTCTCTAACCCCTGCCCTCCCCAGACTCTATCCCCAAATCTCCAGGAATTTCTCAGCTAGAAGCCGGCAACCCTATACAGTATGGGTGTCCAATTGCTAGTATTGATAACTTTTTGAACATCATCCTAGAATACAGATTTTAAAAATCCATACGATGGCCTGCCCTTTTTTTGTTGCAAACCTAGGGGAATCTCTTAGGCTGCAGAAAAATCCCAAAACATAATATAGACAACTGGGGAGTTTAGCCCTCCCTCCAAATGCAGAATAACAACTGAGGTCTTACAAAATTACCAGCATTGTGGGTTGCCTAGCAACCAAGGTGGCTGAGTCTGGACCTGAGCAACTCCAACATGACTGCAGCTTGAGAGGAAGCAGCAGTAGAAGAGGGAGGGGGAAAGGCAAACACCAGTGTATGGAAAATGATGCTATAGGGCAGGAGAGTAAAGGCTGGGGGAGAGAGAAGTGGGCCAGGGGAGTGGGATATCCCTCCTCCATGAGTTTCATGGGTCCCCAGTTTGCTTCTTTAAATTAAGCATATAATGAAAAAAAAATTATCCATCTTCCTTTTAAAATATTCCATCAAGACAGAACACGGTTTCTCACCTGCATTCTTGATGTCTGCGACAATTTGCTGAGCTAAGCTCCCGGTATAAAAGGCATCTGGTCCCTCATTGGCTAATATCTCATAGGTGTCCGCTAGCTTAGGCAGTCTGAGTATCTCCCCTTCCTTGAGAACTTTTCCTTCTCTGCAGAAGACCTCACTAAAGACAGAAGCAGGAAAGTCAGGCTTCTTCCACAGAGAGACCTTTAGGCCTAGAACAGCAGTTCTCAAACTGTAGCAACTTAGGACCCCCATTTTAATTTCAATTTTCCTGAACACGCCCCTCTCCCACTCAAGTCCTCTCTGGCACCTGCCCTATACCAGACATCTCCCTTTCAAAGCACACATCTAGTCACACATGCCCCACCTAGGTGTCTTCTATGGCCCACAGAACAATACAGTGGGAACCACATTAGTACCATTTAAAATAAGTTCAGGTAGGTAGCTGTGTTGATCTGCATTAGAGCAGCAAGAGTCAAGTCCAGTTGTAGATTAAAGACCAACAAGATTTGCAGGGTATAAGCTGTTTAGACTCAAAGCTCCCCTCATCAGATTAACTGACATATCTGACAAAGGAAGCTTTGACTATCAAAAGCTTATACTGTGAATATCTTATTGGTCTAAGGTGCTATTGGACTCAAAATTTGCTGAATCCACACTTACCAGCATAGCGCTAAACAGTCGGAATGATAGTGTCTTCCTGGCGCGTTTTATGACATCATTGCACCACGATGCCGCTCTCATGGTGCGATGACGTCATAAAACGCGCCAGGAAGACGCTATCATTCCAACTGTTTAGCAGTATGCCGGTAAGTGTGGATTCAGCCATCCATTCCCTAGGAGGAAATGGCAGATTCATAAAGATGAATGGCAGATCTTAGAGATGTCTCTCTATATAGCAAATGTCATTAAATCTAAAGGATTTCACCAAGATAAGAAACTAGGATTTTGATGAGGGAAATCTCACACATTTCTTAGGTGAGAAATGTGCGTCTGTGTGTTGATGGAAATTCTAATACATTTCATGGGAGATGAAATTTGATCTAATTTTAAATCATTTATAATTATGTTTGAGAATTGTTAAGAGATTTAATTTTTATTGAGTGCATAAATTTAATGTGCATGTATCCTACTTTATAAAAGGCAAGCTGTATTAGCGACAATGTACTCTTATCCCTACACAGGCGCACTCGCACGTACCTCCACAAGGATAAAAGGTGAGTCCTGGCCAACACGGCTTACGGAGGAAGCTGCAGCTGGACAGCAGGGCTTTGCGAGGGCCACCCTTGCAGCCCTCTGCCCCCACCCTGCTTACCTGGCTGGTGTGGGAAAGAGTGGGTGAGCTCCCTGGTGGTGCGGCCCAGGCGCCTCCCAGTAGGCCTGCTGTGGAGTACAGGAGGCCCCTTTTGCCAGCCAGGCAGTGCTCCAGGCCTCCACAGCAGGCCGCTTCGGGCCCAATTGGGCTGCTGCGGAGCGCAGGAGTGCTCCAGGGCCCCTAACTTTGCCCCGACAGCACTCCCAGTCTCTGCTCCAAGGCCCTTTGCTCTGCCCCAGCAGCACTCCCAGCCTGGCAGAGGCCCGATTCAGCCCAAATCAGGTCTGAATCGGGCCGCCACAGAGCACAGGAGCACCCCAGGGCTACTTGAGCTGCCCCAGCAATGCTCCTGGGCTACTCAGCGGTCTGATTCTGCCTGAATTGGGGCCAAATCTGGCCGCTGCAGAGCACAGGAGCACTCCAAGGGCCCTTGCTCCAGTGCCCAGCCCAGAATGGCCCAGCCACCCTGCCCTCCCTTGGTCCAGATTTGGGCACTTTGGAGGGGGCAATGCCTGGCCTGGCTGCCCTGCCCTTTCTAGAGCCCCTTGTATTTTTCCCACAATGAGCTTTGTTGCTAGTATTTTAATATTTTACTTAACTAAGAAGATAAGGGTTTATTTCCATAAATATTTTAACCCTAAAATAAGTTTTTGTATACCTTGATGAAAAGAGTTAAACAAGAAGAACCCGCTCACAAATAATTTGTACTGAGAAACAAGTTCTCTAAAGCAATCCTTGTTATCAGACCTTATTTTAAGCTCTTTGATTTGATCCAGTTTTGGAAGGTAATCTTTGCAGAATAGACAGTGCACAAGCTTTCACAAGCTTTCATTAGGTACAGGTAAATTATATTTCTTAATGCCACCAACCAGCCAGCGTCTCTAAGGCTGAGTTATTTGTTCCAGGCAACCAAACAGCATTTTTTTCCTACCCGGTGATCTGGAATGATTGGAAACAATGGGCCACAGCAGCAATATGAGCTTCTGTGGAAACCAATTTCTTCACCATCGCCCCACGGGAGAATGTCCCTGCCCATTTTCCTAGAAATTGGCTCCATTTCTGTATTAGTAGTATGACTGTGAGAGGGCCTCACTCACCCCTTGACTTTGCAAAGCACCCAGGACCTCATGGAATACTCTCATGAGCCCTGGAATCCAGGAACTCCAGTGTGAGAAATGTCGGCCTAGAACAAAGTCAGTCACACGCTCAATACGGAGTGGAATTTCTACTCAAGATAACTTCTAGTATAGATTAATTAAACCAAAGGAAGTCATTGTGATGGTCTAAACTAGGGGTGGCCAACTGGCAGCCTTCATCATCATCATCATCATCATCATCATCATCATCATCACAACATTCGATTTATATACCGCCCTTCAGGACAACTTAATGCCCACTCAGAGCGATTTACAAAGTATGCCATTATTATCCCCACAACAAAACACCCTGTGAGGTGGGTGGGGCTGAGAGAGCTCCTAGAAGCTGTGACTGACCCAAGGTCACCCAGCTGGCTTCAAGTTAGGATAGCCAGCCTCCACGTAGTGGCTGGATATCTCCCAGAATTACAACTGGTCTCCAGACCACAGAGATCAGTTCACCTGGAGAAAATGGCTACTTTGGGACTCTATGGAATTATGCCATGCCAAGGTCCTTTTTCTCCCCAAATCCCACTTTCTCCAGGTTTCACCCCCCCAAATCTCCAGGAATTTCCCAACCTGGAGCTGGCAACCCTACTTCAAGTGAAGAATCAAACCTGGTTCTCCAAGTTAGAGTCCCGCACTCTTAACCACTACACCAAACTGGCTCTCTGTCGGGTCTGTTGCCCACAATCCCTCCATCTTCCTGAGTTAGTACAATAATCTCCTGTGTATGTGTCTATTTTTCACATAAGCTGCCCAGCTCCTGGGAAGGCTGCGCTCTTATCTGAGATGGCTCACCACAGCGGCCTTGGGACAGCTCCATCCTACTCTCCCACTGACTGTACCCAGCTGGTTGGGCACCAAGGGTGGGGGGCTTACGTAGAGGGACTGAAACCTTGTAACAAGCACTCCATACGTCATTCTCAACAAGAGACCTGTGTACAGCCGGATGCTTTTACTTGCCTCTGTATAACCTATGGACACATATGCTGAAGCTATGATATCTCATTAAAGAACCTTAACTCAAGAGAGCTTGGATTTCTTGTTGCAACAGGTGGGAGTCAGCTTCAACGTATCCTGTTCTTCATAGACTGACACTCTCAGTGAGATTTAGCTCGCTAAGCAATTTTATCTGGCCCCAGTCCCTCTTTTAATCAAGGTATGGCAAACACTGCTTCATTCAAAGTTTTAGTTTAAAAATCTCTCTTTAGATTTTGTCTATAAACGCTATCACAACATATATTGTTTAAATAATTTATTTACTTCACTTATATTGTCCCTTTCTCCCCACTGGGTGTTAGCAGTCAGACCTCTCCTCCTGCTGAGGGGCAGTTTACAGATATAAAATCACAAGCTCCCTTCTTCATATAGCATAAGTGTAAGGCACTGTCTGGCACAACATGGGTGCCAGCCAGGTAAAAGCCTGGAAAAATATTTTAAAAGGAGAGTCAGAGCGGCTGGCTGACTAAACACCCCTCCTTGCCCCAGAGAGACACATAACTGAGGACAACGAGGCTCCCAAGAAGCTCCTGACTCATCTAGTCAATGCCTGACCTTACTTCCCCTCATTTGTTTCCTGGAACAAATAGTCCTAATCAAACAACACCCAAGCTATTCAGCAAACCTGGTAGCTTTTTCCATCTGGTAATCAAAAGTTCATCAACATCAAGCACCCTTTTTCACCTACAGCCCACCTCAGGAAGACCCATTAAGCCTCTCCCAGCTCCATTGTCCACTTCTGGAGACAGCCCTCAAGTTATTCTTTTTGCGGTGAAGACGTCAGCTTGTCCCAAGGAGCATTTTGCCCTATATCTGGACTCTCTAGCCACCAGCGAGTGTGTTGTGTGTCCTGGATCCGACCATGCACCTCCAAATCCATTTGGGCCTCCTCTCCTCTTCTCTGTGAAATGGTGGTCATTTTGGTGCTGCCTTCCATGGACCTCTGTCTTTCAGACTGGTAATGATCACCTTCCTGAAACTGCTTTCTTCCCCTCTCCTGCCTGATTTTCTTAGTTAGCCTTGTATGTGCTTTGTGTGTGATTTTCTGTACATTTGCCCTTTTGTTTCTCTTTTTAATTAAAAAAAACCTTTCAAGTTGAACATCTACCTGCTGTATTTCGAGTATTCTCTAAGGGAATAACCTCCGTAAACAGAAGTGGAGAATCCCAGTTACCTCCTCTCACTTGTCTCCTTTAAACTAATGCCTCCAACTAATTAGGAGACCGCCAACTTGGGTAACATGGGGAGCCAAAGTGACTTAGCATTGTTCTCCTTTCCTCCATTTTATCCTCACAACAATCCTTTGAGGTGGGTTCTGCTGAAAGTGTGTGACTGGCCCAATGTCACCCAGTGAGCTTCCAGGGCAGAGGAGGATCTGAACCAGGGTCTCCCAGATCCTAGTCTGACACCCTAACCACTACACCATATAATGTCATGCCTGGGCACATGTGGTATGTAACAGCCCAGCCCTTACTGCTGGATGGCACTGCCTTCATTACAGAGCCACACCACTAGCAAGTAGGTCAGTCTCTAAGGTAAAATACACTTTCAGCCTCAGATCACTATCTACAGAGCAATTTATCCCGCCAACTCTAAGAACACAGAACTTGCCCATTCCTAGTCTAAGCACTTCTATAACAAGTTCTCTTTTTGGCTCCCTTGAACTCTTCATATTAAACAAAAAGTATAAACTGCACAACCTACCACAAAGATGGATTGTTTTCAACTGCCTTCTCTTTGGCTCCGAGGGCTCCTGCCAAGCCTTTCCCAACAGGGAAGCCTTCTCTTGCCAATTTGATGCTGGGCAGAAACAGCTCCTTCCACGGCAACTTGCCATGGCGCTTGTGCGCCATTTGATAACCACGGATTTCTCCAGGAACAGCAATGGACAATCCTCCTAGAGCAAGAAGAGAACAAGGACCAGGTCACTGCACTCCTAAGTCTTATCATCCAATAGTGCAATGGGAAAAGAAGCGTTGGGAAATCCCCTGTAGGGATTTATTTATTATTATTTATTTATTTTATTCAATTTATACCCTGCCCTCCCCACAAATGGGCTCGGGGCGGCTAACAACATTAAAAAATACATTAAAATCACAAAAACATAAAATCAACAATAATTTTTAAAAAATCATTAAAATAGTCCAGGGAGCAGGCTATTTAGATAAATATTGGGAGTCTGTATACGGGCATAGCAGATGGCCGAGGGCAGCCCCAGAAGAAGTGGTGGTCTTAGATGGAAGAAGGAGGATACCTGCTGGCACTCAGCCAAAGGCCCGGTGGAACATCTCTGTTTTACAGGCCCTGCGAAACTGTAACAGGTCCCGCACGGCCCAGATCTCCAGCGAGAGAGCATTCCACTAGGCCGAGGCCAGGCAGGAAAACCCCTGGCCCTGGTTGAGGCCAGATTTCAGTGGACTGCCAGATTCTGTATTGCTGCAGAAGGTAGTAAATAGATGGGAATGTTGGGTGGGGCCACCTTGGACCAGGGCTGGTTTGAGGAAGAGAAAAACCAGAGGATGTAGCTGGCAATTACCTTTCTTGCTATGAGGGCTTTGAGGGAGTGATCCTGGCAGATTACCATTTGATTATCATCATATTTTCAGTGGTATTTTTCTTCAGTATTATTGCAAATATTTATTGAATAGTTTAGATAATGGCTTTGTACTGTTCTGAGCCATGCTAATGAAGGGAAGAGGCAATATGGATGAATGACCAAATGCAGAATCTTGGTGACAGTAAGCTCCTCATTCTCATCTAAGTCCAAAGAGTGGGAATCCCCATCCGATCATCTTCTTTGAGATTATGGGTGGCATCTCATGGAACATTTCTGCTGGCACAAGTGTTCTCACACAAGCAGAAGTTATAAGACAAACATCACAAGTAGCCTTGCTCTAAATCAGCTTGATGGTGTCTAGTCTTGCATTTTCACTTATGCAAGGCATTGCCCAAGGTATATTTCCTCAACCCAACCCCAATAGTGACTTTCCTTGATCAAAACTTATCACACTTCTAAACTGAATTGCAGTTACTGTCTCAAATAGTCTTTTGATTTTGGTATACAGCAAAACTGATTGGAAACAAAAAGAAAAACTTAAAGTAGCTCTTGTGCAATTGCCTTGAGGAAAAGGAGCACTGTTAAGTAAAATTCTTCTGCTAGTGTATGGTGAGATTCAACACACTACCTCCCACATCCTGAGCTGACGTACATATATTCCGCACACGACGGATAATGCACTTCCAATCCTCTTTATAGATCATTTGGAACGGATTTTTTTGTATGCGGAACAAAAAATCCACCTCAAACGATTGATAACGTGCATTGAAAGTGCATTATCTAACATGTGCGGAATCACTATATTTCTAATTTCAAAGGGCTGAGAGTTATATGTGAATGTGAAATGTTAGGGAATCTTCAGGATTTAGATGAATGACTTGCCAAATCAGTGTGTGGCAACTACATCTTAGAAACATCACTTTACCTTTCTGGGACAGGGCTGTGTTGTTGCCAAACATATCCAGTGACGCATTCTTCGGCGCCACCTCTCTGGCGTTAATGACTTCAACTTTCCCTTTGGGAAGAATAGGAATGAGATCTTCTCAGCCCAGTGCTAGCACACTGTCAAGGTGGATTCTAAGCAACAACTGATAGAGCAAAGTCAGAAGGACTTTGGTGTGTTTAAGTCACACACACAGAGGACGTTTTTGGCTTACTCTGCATTTCAAAGAAAGGCTAAGAATTGGCATACTATGTCAGCGATATGTCAGCATTCCATACAGGCATACATGACAAAAAAAACCCCACACCCCACAATTACTCCCAAGGTGCATTAGCTTGTCAACTGTTCCCATCACCTTCTACTTTTCTGGAACCAGATGTTGCTTTTAAAAGGTCAACAGAGGCAATATTCCTGCATTTCAGTAACTGAGAGCCAAGCTACAAGTGACGAATTACACTGGCCTGGCAAGTGAACAGACTCACGTGTATTCCTCCCTGTTCACTTGCCATTCACTTGCGCTCCACTTGATCAAGAAGAGCCAAGTCATGAATACGGTTGGTCATCCCATGCCTCATAGTTAGGATCAACTGACTCACACAATTATTTTTAACATGTCGAAGCCAAAGCGCCAACCCTTTTGTTTGTGAAAACTTTCACACATCCATATTTTCCCTATATTAACCTATTTTTCAGGTTTGGACAAATTGCAGTCAGGGGTCACAATCCTGAGCTGCAGTCACCCAGCTATGGCCCTTTTTTGCAGAATCCACAGGGCTGCTACTATGCTGCCACTGTGAAGAGACACATCCTTACCATCAGCAGTGTATATAGTGAAGAAGAGGCCCCCTCCAATGCCCATGCTGTGTGGATTCATCAGGCCCATACAAAGCAAAGCGGCAATGGAGGAATCCACAGCTGACCCCCCGTTCTGAAGGATATCCCTGCAGAAAAGAAAACAGTCATCTAAACCTTCAGGAACCCATGTAACTGGGGCTTTGTTGGAGACAGGGCTCAGCCCTGAAGCTTGGTAGTAACAGACCAACAATGATAGCACATGATGATCCATGCTTTGATCACACATCCTGATTAGATTACTGTAAAGTACATAATGTAAGGCTGCCTTTGAAAACTATCTGGAAACTTCAATTGGTTCAATATGCGGTGACCAAGCTATTTTCAAGGGCTAGGTACAAGGGATTATAATCAACGGTGTGCTGAAAGATCACCACTGTTTGCCCATCTGTTTCCAAGTAAAATATAATGCTAGTTCGTATCTTTAAGGCCCTATATGGGTTGGGGCTGTAAGTCCAGCCTGCTAGTTAAGATGTTCTTCCCAAGTTCTGCTCTCCATGTCCCCACCTTCAGAGGTGAGGCAGGTGACAACCAGAGTTTGAAGGGAGTTACTGGAGAGAGAAGGGTTTTGGAGGCTGCTCAGAGAGGCAGCAGAGAGATATTGCTGACTGTTTAAAACCTATTCTTAACAAGTCCCAGGTTAAGCACAATATATCCATGTGTTTTGTCAGATCCCCTCACTCTCCCAGCAGGAGGAGGGGAACCGGGCACTCATGTTATTTTCCTTCTTTGTGCAGGCCTGGGAGTGTGCATGTGCTTCACACTGGGCCAATTTGGACTCCAAACGGGCCCAATCTGGCCTGTTTGAGGCCCCAATTGGCCTTGTGTGATGAGTGGGAGCATTCCCAGAGAGAGGCAGTGATGTCACTCTCAGCAGTGATGTTGTTGCGCTGCTTTGGGAGTGCGCCCTGGACATCTTTTCTCCTACCTCCCCCCTTCCGGCAGTGAGGTGAATGGTGGTGGGGGGTAGCGGGTGGGAGCAGGGGATCCCCCACCCCACCAGGGGAATGGCAACCTTAGTTTCCAATTACTCACTCCTACTTTATACATCTTGTAAATAAAATTTATTCTTGTTTCTGTTTACCATTCACTGGGCTGAAGTTGTTGGCTGAGGGGAAATAAACACACACAAAGCTGAAACACTCTGGTCATAACAAATGGGCCAATTTTAATCTAAATGGTGGCAGTATATATAAGGGAAAATAGTTCTCTTTCCCCAATAGCCCTGGGCAGTGGCTGGCTGAGGGGAAGTAAATATAGAGCTATCTGTCTGGTAGAGCTCTGGAAAAGGAGAGAGGGGCCCTTGTGTGGATTTGGGTCAGGGCTCTCTGTCTGATCATTAGAGGTTAGACAGATGGCATATCTAACCAGTATAGCCTGTGTAGTCCCCAAACCTGTGAAAGGAGGTTTATGGTGGGTGGTGGTATGTAAGGGGGTCTTACCACACAGGGATACGGAAAACAGCCTAAGGCACTGGCTTTGGCATGCTATGCTAATTGACTCCAAGGATTTTATTCTATGCTGGGAACACTGTCAACCTCCATCATCACCACTGTAAAATACAACGCATTCCTTACTTTGATGTTTTGCTAAGAAAGTAAAGTGACTAGCTTACCTCCCCACAATGGAGCACTGGCCTGCATCAGCGGCCACAGCTGCCCTCTGATAGACATTCAGATCTTGTTGTGCAAAGGAAGACTTAGAGCGCAGCCCAAAGAAAAAGCCAAGGAAAACAGTGAGAACCAAGAGCACTACTACGAGGATCCCAATCACCAGATTCTTCTTCTTCATGTTTCTGAGGAGAAACACAGCAAAAAAAATCAGAAAAGCCACTGGCTAAGTAAAGGCAGAAGCAAACTTGGATGGTTTCCGCTGTAGAAAGTGGGGAAATGTACACACCCACACAGAACTAAAAAACAAAATTAGTAGGGAATAGTTAAGAGTCTCATCATGGGGTTTTAAAGAGAAAGATGCCTCTCCGGGAACCAAGATCAAGATAATCCAAACTATGGTATTCTCCATTACTATGTATGGATGTTTAAGTTGGATGGTGAAGAAAGCTGACAGGAAGAAAATTGATTCATTTGAAACGTGATGCTGGAGGAGAGGTTTGCGGATACCATGGATGGCCAAAAAGACAAATAAGTGGGTACTAGATCAAATCAAGCCTGAATTCTCCCTAGAAGCTAAAATGACAAAACTGAGTACTTTGATCTTGAAGGCAAGATTCTCTGGAAAAGTCAATAATGCTAGGAAAAGTGGATGGCAGTAGGAAAAGAGGAAGACCCAACATAAGATGGCTTGACTCAATAAAGGAAGCCACATCCTCCAGGAGCTTAGCAAGTCTGTTAATGATAGGGCATTTTGGAACTCTCTCATTCATAGGATCGCCATAGGTCAGAGGTGACTTGATGGCACATAACACACACAGTTAAGAATGTCATGTGCTGGCAGGGCATTGCTGGAGAGGGGGACAGAGCAGAGGATCAAGTGGCTGGGGTTTGTCAAAGGGTTAGATGAACAGTGAGCCTCTGTGGTAGCAATACAACTGAATGTCCAACAGTACACAATAGGACACATGTATTAGCACGGGGGGGGGGGGGAGAGCTCTTTCGTTCATCACCTGTGACCTCAAGAGCACTATCCACTAGGTACCCATCCCATGAAGAGAGCTGCACTTCCTATACAAATCTTCTCATAAGATCTTCATTAGAGACTATGGGGGGCGAGGGGATGTCCCTATATTCAGAGATCAGTGGGAGCGTCCGTCAGACAGGGCCCTCTCTGAGGTGGTACTGTGATTACAGAAGTCTCTCCCTCTGCACATTCACTTGTTCCCTTATTAGTCTCTTTCATTTGCCAGCCTTTATTTTGTTCACTCGAACCTGTTAAGAGCAGTGTATACTGATGTGCTCTTAGTTGCTGCTTACCACATTGGGTTGTTTCACTGTTAGGATTTTTACACCATCTTAAATTATGTTCAAGAAATAAATGTATATATATTTCAAATAAGTAAATCTCTCGATGCAGAGACTATGCTGCAACAAGCACATTAATGGCATGGTCAGTTGGAGTGACAATCACCCTTGAGTCTCTAGAAAATTGCGTATTTCTCAGTTAGCAGCTGAGGGCAGATAGGCAAACTCGCTAGGAGTTTGCAGATGTGTGTGTGTGTTGTGTGTTGTGTGTTCAAGAGCATGAACAGAACCCGGCTGTTTGCAGCATTCCCAGTGGCAGGAAGCACCTACACATAGGCTGAAGATGCAGTCATTGAGGGTGGTGCCCTGACAGTCCCACTGTATCTACACACATTGTTAAATGTCTGCATAACCTCCCCCAGTTAGCATTACTTTAAACAATATGAGCGTGTAATGTATAATTTGCATTGGAAGCTGCTCTGATATGCTCCCCATCATGATAAAGTCTCTGTGCCAGAAGCCATCTCGTCTCCTCCATCCTCACCTTTGCAAACCTTTAATTCTTTTATTGAGTCTTTTACAAAAAAACAGCCCCAGGACATTTGAAATTAAAAATCCACTCTATTCAAAAGTGGAATTTGCAGATGGGATTCTGGAGGGGATATTTAGCAACATTTGATAAAAGCTCCACCCTTGTTGATCCTATACCCTTTGGGAGAACAATTGCACAGCCTTCCTGCAATGTTAGGACGAGTCTATTCCCATTATCCTGTTTGAAGAGCAGTGACGATGAAATTTAAACATGCTTATTAATTACATTCAGTGGCAATGCATAGCATCAGCAACAAGATGATGGTTTTACTTTCCTGTGGATTATGTTGCTCTGAAAGTGAATATAAGGGAAGTCTATTTACTGAACAATGAATATCCTACATTCACCTGGGTATTTAGCACAGCTTATACACCAGATAACAGCAGCTAAACAGTTTATTTTATTCAACTTATACCCCACCCTTCCTGCAAGGGGGCTCAGGGAGGCTTCCAACAAAATATACTGTTAAAAAACAATAAATCGTTATTGCCACATTAATCCAAATAGCATAAAAATCCAGGCGCCACCAAGCAAATCAGTGTACTGCAAAACCACCACACAATTGCAGGGCTCAGCAATAAGACAAAAACCTAAATAAATCACTGAAAGCCTTTTGACAAAAAGAATCATCTGTGCACAACAGTCATCTCAAAACCTCTTTCAGAGGACTATTTTATTTATTGATTTGATTTTATTTATACCCCGCCCTCCCCATAGATGGGCTCAGGGTGGCTGTAGAGAGGGTGGGGGCTACAACCAAAAAAGCCTGGCCCCTGCTGTAGAATAAACTTGCTGGATTAAAGCTCCTCAGCAAAAGAGCCTGCAGGGTGGGGTGAGCTAAACTGGCGCCTGAGAGGTAATCTTCAGGTATGCGAGCTCCAGATTCATGTGGTGTACTACCAGGGCTTTTTTCAGCTGGAACGTGGTGGAACGGAGTTCCAGAACCTCTTGAAAATGGTCACATGGCTGGTGGCCCTGCCCCCTGATCTCCAGACAGAAGGGAGTTTAGGTTGCCCTCCACGCTGCGGAGGGCAATCTAAACTCCCCTCTGTCTGGAGAGCAGGGGGTGGGGCCACCAGCCATGTGACCATTTTCTCCGAGGGCAACCCATTGAGTTCCACCACCTCTTTTCCCAGAAAAAAAGCCATGTGTACTACTTTTTGTATCAGTTGAAACATCTATCCAGTTACAATACAGCAGATGCGTGGATACAGAAACAAGGAAGTCCACAGGTACCTTATAGACTATTTATTCTAGCATGAGCTTTTGAGAGTCAGAGCTTAGTTCCACAGATATAATGAAAGAAAAGTATCTTCCTCATTTTTTAAACAGACAATTACAGAAGAGGGAGGTAACTTGTTGCATAAAAATGAGGGAAAGGATTTTATGCCGCTGATTGCGTTTGGGGAAGTGAGCTCTGACGCGTGATGATGAAAGCTCATGCTGGAATAAACACTGTTGGTCTACAAGGTGCCCCTGGACTTCTCTTTTGTTTTTTGACATTCGACCAACACAGCTGCCCCTCTGGAATTGTTACAGAAATAAGAGTCAGTTTAGCTAAGTGTAGAAGGGAGGAAAGCTTACAAACAGAGTGCAGATGGCAGAAGGCGCGCCTAGCAACAGAGCCAGACAAACTGGGTCTGAGAGAATCTGTCAGCACTCTGATATGACAGCAATAATCTTACTCCATCCCAAATAGGTGTCAATCCTCTCCAGAGCATCAGTATTTCCCACTAGCATTATGTCCACCTTCCCTGGAGTCAGTTCCAGCTTGTTCCTTCTCTTATTCACATATTAAATTTCCCTCCGAGCCTGACTTAAGTTTATGCTTAATTCAGTTTACCAAAATATATAGAAAACAATATATATAGAAATATATAGAAAACAAAACAAGCAAACTAGAACACAACACCCCATACCCCGTGTTCAGTAGTGAATCATTGCTGCACTTTTTTCATGCTGAAGATCATATCTGAATCAAAGGCTTACCTTGGCCTGCAGTACAGTTTGTGTTTGCTTGGATTCCCTCCCATATTTAACTGTTAGAGAGCAGGGGTGGGGTGGGGGCAAAATCCTAAAGAAATCTATAGTCACATTAACCCAAATCTTAAAAGGCACCAGCAAAAAACAAAATGGGACAGTATTAGAAAATTAGTACAGTGTAAAAGAAGAGGCAGATCAGCTTCAAAAGGCCATCTGTACAGCCTGTTTTCTTGGGTATGTTTCTCAAGTCCTATTGCAGGCCTACAGGAGCATGGCAAAAGCATTTCTGCAATTATACAGGATGAGAAGAACTTCCCAACTTGAAAACCACTTCTGGCAGGATTTTTAGAAGTCCACTCAAATGCCTTCTCAACATTTTCTTATAAAGTGATTTTATACCTGACTGGCTGAAGAGTCTGGCATTTGTAACTGATCTCTGTTCACTTTACAGTCCGATTCTGGGCATGTTTATTCAGAAGTAAATCCCACTATACTTAATCCCATTTACTCCCCAATAAGTACATAGCTATTAACAGATATTTGCCATTGAAGAACAGCGGATACTACATGGGAATTCTCTTAGAGATGGCTTTCATCTTCTTGAAGAGAGACCTTTTCCATAACCACTTCGAGGCAAGAGGGGCTACAAAGAGACAACACCTACATCTCTCATACCCAGGATCTTCCTAGCCTCCCTCCCTCTCTCACATATAGTTAGAATCTACACACTCTTCCCTTTCTCCATGCCCAACACCTTCTTTAGTATCAGAAGTAAGTCAATTTTACTACCAACTGATTCTGCTACTCCACCTTACCTGATCCATCAAGGTAAACTAGGTCTTTCTAGTTGTTTTGGAATGACAGCTTCTTGGAAGAATGCACTTACCGATGGACAGGCAACATTTTGTAAGGTTCACAATAACTCTTGATGCTGATAGATAATTTATCCACAGGACAGTTCCACACACACTTCACCAGGTTGGATTGTTCCCAAAGATAACACAGATTAGATCTTCAGGCCACAGTTCCAGATGGTGTGGAACCAAAAGAGCCCCTCTGAAGTCTATGGCTCCCACATACCATTCCTGTTGAGCCACTCTTATTTCCTTATCAAGCCCTGCAGGAAATGGCAGACAACTTGTTCTTGCGTGCCACCTTCTCCTTGCAAGTGAGCAGTAAAAAGAGACAGACCGTAGAAGATGCAGCACACTCTTGCCTTATTAATTGGCTGAGAGTCTCAGACCTGAAGAAGCAACCAGACTGGTTCCTCAGGTATCTGCACAGCCAAATGTAACCCTGCCCACTATGGGCTTCTGGAGGTGGACTTGGCAGCAAAGAGGGAGACCGTGACCTGGCTTTGGGGAACAATCTGCCACAAAGGTCCCATGTACAAGCCCAGAGTGGGTTACATGAGAGTATTGAGGCAACAGGGAGATTGGTGGCACCCTTCACTCTGGACAGGCCACACAACTTTTACCAATCAGCAGCATTTCTTCAAGAGACCGAATGCAAAGTCCTGCACCTTTTCCTTCTCAGGAAGCCTTTTGTATGCATGGTGTTCTAGCTACTCTAGTGGAATTCTAATGAGCAAGCAGGTTGAAATTGTGCATCGTAAGAGATTCTAGGAAAGGAAGATGTTTATCTGGCCTGGGATATGACAAGCAGAACAGTATCAGGCAGTACAACACTTAGAACAATTGCCTGCATTCAGTTTCCTTCCCAGAGGAACCTTGGAAACAAAAACCTCTTTATTCCAAACCCTGTCTCATGCTATAAATCCTCAGTGGAGCAGCTTGCCTCAGGTAAGGCCAGTCTCTCCCCAGTGAGGTTTCGTGATGATCTCTGAAACAAGACCACAGCTGCCAAAATAGTCAAAAGAAAAAGAGTTAATCATTCTCTGTTGGCAAATCTGGCTCCTCAATCAGCCAGATGTCAGAAAAAGCAGGAAAGTAGGAAGTGATCAGCCACTTCATTGTGTCTTTACATAGACATTGTTTGCCTGTTCAAATGCTCTCTAATATGCATGTGTGCCATTCAGCCTTTAATTTATACACCCTCACACAACATAATGATTCAAACAACTATGCTATTGTGTGGCTCCCATTCTGTGTAATGGGACTCTTGTATAGGAGAGTATTCCAGAGAATTTACTGATATCCAGAAATATAGAGCATCTTCTCTGCATAAATCAATACCATTGTTCAGATTTAAGGGAACTGGTGTGAAACGTTAGATTTTTTTTCCCCACAGCAGATTCTACCACGGAAAAGTGGTTCTTTGCCCATGAACAAGTCACATAGAAACTGTTGCAGGCCTTTCTCCTCAGAGAACAGAAAGAGGGAGTCATGCAGAATCTCTCCATCCATCAAGTCAGAGAGGCACCTTTCTTTAAAGCAACGTTTTCATTTGCAGGGGTTTAGTCACTCTGGTCTGCCCCCACTTCCTACCCTGCCCTGCTGTCTTGACCACTCTGTGGTGAACTCAGCTGCAGGATGTTCTGCATATCTTGGGATTATTATGTTAGCCGATCTGTGTCAGCTCATCCACTAGGCCATTGCTTAGGGTGCCTGCGGTGGAGAGATGCTAACCAATCCTGTTGCTCTCTAGCTGCCTGGCTGTAGCATCTGGGGCTGCCCTGGGAGGTGCCTCCTGCTTCCTCCTTTCCTCCCTCTATGGGTAGGGCAGGCCTGACCCTCTTCTTCTTTACCTCCATTGCACCTTGCCTGATGCAGGGCTGAGGAAGTCAAACAGCTTCTTGCCACTGTGTGAGGGAGAGGAGACCAAGAACTGTTTTCCAGTAGCATGAGGGGAGGGGGAATAGGGCTGCTTGGGTGCTCTAGCCTAGGCTGCCCCAAATCCTTGTGCCAGCCCTGCAGTTGTATTAATCTGCACAGCAAAATTAAACAGGAGTCCAGTGGTACCTTAAAGACAAACAAAATTTATTCCAGCATAAACTTTTGTGAGTCAGAGTTTACTTCATGCAATGGCATGTTCATCTGTTAGCAGGACTTTTTGTCTGGGAAAACAGGTGGTGGAACTCAGTGGGTTGCCCTCGGAGAAAATGGTCACATGGCTGGTGGCCCCGCCCCCTGATCTCCAGACAGAGGGGAGTTTAGATTGACCTCTGTGCCATCTAAACTCCCCTTTGTCTGGAGATCAGGGGGCGGGGCCACCAGCCATGTGACCATTTTAAAGAGGTTCTGGAACTCCGTTCCCCCGTGTTCCCCCTGAAAAAAAGTCCTGTCTGTTAGCCATTTGTACTAAAAAGCAACTAATAACAGAAAGGCAGAAATGGTGGGGAGAGGTCAGTTTATAAACAAGTTCCAATCAGAAAAGTAATGAATCTACTTGTGAGTAGTCCTCCTCACCCACTTACAGCTGTTGTTAGATAGGCAAATAGATTTAACTTAAAATCAGACCTGATCCAAAGAAGTGCAGGGTAAAACATGATCAGCGGATCTAGATTCATACCTCCTTTATCACTCCCTCACTGGACTAACAGAAGGATCCTGTCGCATTGTTCTTCATCCCCAGAATGCGCAAACTGGAAAGAGAGGTGATGCTGTATGAGAGTAGCCCAAGTTAAGCTTCTTAAAAGTAAAAGAATTGACATAATTGACATAGTTGGTGATGTATTATTACAGCACATTTTTGGAAACCCATATTAGTCACCATAAAAAATCGATTCTGTGGAAAACCACACATTATTCATTGTTCAGGTTATGCTAACATGCACGTTTTACTACTTTAAAAAAAAATCTCATTGTGCTCAATAGAAAGCTTAGGTCACTGTATTTTCCCCCCACAGGTAAAAAAAAAGGTGCACCAGAAAAATGAAATTTTTATTTTTTTATCACAAATTATATTTCCCAACCCCAACCTCCGCACATGATCCTATTTATTAAAACCAATTAAAATAACACCAAACATTGTGACACCTTTCCAGTTCTGCAGAACTCTTCATCAGGCTTCATATTTAAAAAAGAAAGTGTGTGGGAGGGGGTCATCCTTCATTGGCCATGATATTTGTCGCCAGGCTGTGACTGCTCCCCCCCACGCTAACAATATAACATAGAAAACAAGCATCTTGAGGCAAATGGTTCTAGCACATCTGTGACATACCACATTCTTTTGTGTGTGGTTGTTTTTCCAAGATTCTTTTCAACGCTGTGGTAACATTGAATAATTTACTTCATTTATCTGTGGCCTTTCTCCCCTGTAGGGACCAAAAGCAGCTTACATTGCTCTCCTCTCCTCCATCTTATCCTTACAACAACCCTGTAAAGTAGGTTACATTGAGAGAGTGTGACTAGCTTCCAAAGTGAGCTTCCATGGCAGAGTGGAGATTTGAACCTACGTCTCTCAGACGCTCTAATCACTACACCATGCTGGTGATGTGTCCTGTGGGCTATATGCTCTAGAAGGGAAGACATGCACAGGGAATGCTTGGGAGCAGCTGGAATATAAAATGTGGTTTGGATCCTGTTACTGTCAGGATCCAAGTGTTAGGTAGTAACAAGTGAAAAGCGGAGTGCCTCAAGGATCGGTCCTGGGACCTTTTCAACATTTTTATAAATGATTTGAATGAAGGTATAGAGGGAATGCTTATTAAATTTGCAGATGATACTAAGTTGGGAGGGATAGCAAATATGGCAGAAGACAGAGGATACAGGATGATGTTGACAGGCTAGAAAACTGAGCTAAAATGAATTTCAACAGAGATAAATGCAAAGTTCTGCATTTAGGTAAGAAAAATCAAAGGCATAATTATACGATGAGGGAGACTTGTCTTGGCAGTTGTGTGCGCGCAAAAAGGATCTAGGGTTCTTATTAGACCATACACTAAACATGAGTCAGTAGTGTAATTTGGTAGCTGAAAAGGCAAATGTGATTTTGGGCTGTATCAACAGAAGTATAGTGTCCAAATTGTGCAAAGTGATGGTATCACTCTACTCTTGTTAGATCTCACCTAGAGTATTGTGTTCCGTTTTGGGCCCCACAATTAAAGATGGATATAGGCAAGCCGGAACATATCCAGAGGAGGGCAACAAAGATGGTGAGGGGTCTAGGGACCAAGTCCTATGAGGAAATGTTGAAGGAGCTTGCTATGTTTAGCCTGGAGAGGAGACCTCTGAGGTGATATGATACATCTTCAAGTATTTGAAGGGCTGTCATATAGAGGATGGCATGGAATTGTTTTCCGTTGCCACAGAAGGTCAGATCAGAACCAACAGGTTGAAATTAAATCAAAAGAGGTTTTGGCTAAACATTAGGAAGAACTTCCTGACAGTCAGAGCAGTCCCTCAGTGGAACAGGCTTCCTCAGGAGGTGGTGGGCTCTCCTTTGGAGGTTTTTAAGCAGAGGCTAGATGGCCATCTGACAGCAATGCTGAACCTAGACAGATCATGAGAGGGAGGGCAGGAAGGGGCCCATCAGTGCTTAGTTCTCATGGCCCCTTCTTACATGCCCAGGGTAATGCTGATTGCCACATTTGGGTCAGGAAGCAATTTCCCCCTGGCCAGTTGGCTAGGGATCCTAACGAGGTTTGGCCATCTTCTGGGCAAGGAGCAGGGGTCACTGGGGGTGTGGAGGGGTAGTTGTGAACTTCCTGCATTGTGCAGGGGATTGGACTAGATGATCCTGGAGGTCCCTTCCAACTCCATGATTCTATGATCAGACAACCCATACCCTATTATATTTGTTGATTGAACATCCTTGCTGTTGTTCAGATTGACTTACACCATGTAATTTGATGTGGGTCTCAATGAGAAAGGTGGACTGCAAGTAAGTAAGTAAGTAAGTAAGTAAGTTCCCTACCTCCCCTGTGTGACTATTGAAGCAATCTAGAGAAAGAATCCAAATACCCCCCTCCACCACCCATCATTGGGAGAGAGAGCTTGTACAGCTGAAAAAAAGGAGAAGGGCTTTAAAAATTAGGGAAGAGTGGAAGGTGATTGATAAACTTGTTATACCACTGTATCTACATATCATATTAACACTGTGCTATACAATATCAGCAGCCTGAATAGCTTAGACAAGCCCAAACTTGTCGGAGCTTGAAAGCTAAGCAGCACTGGCCATGGCTAATACTTGGATGGGAGACCAGAAAGGAATACCAGGGTTGCTATGCAAAGGAAGACACTGGCAAACTACTTCTGCTCATCTGCTGTCTTGAAAACCTCCTGAGGGGTTGCCATAAGTCGGTTGGGACTTGATGGCGCTGCAGAAAAAGTACGCAGGTAAGGCTAAAAGTCACAAGGGACCACCAATGAGGCTTCTTCTGTGAATAAGATTCCAGTCCAGAGGACAATGGGTACTGGGAAGGGGGAAGGGGAAGGGCCCTGCATGCCATACCTGTAACAGCTGCCTCCTGTAGCAACAAGCACAGCATCTGTTTCTGGAAAATGAATTGACCAATAATTATTCACTGCAAAGAGCTGGAGGGCACTGAACCCTTGTCTGAAAATGAAGAATACCTGTAAGCGAAGAAGTGAAGCAGCAACATACGTCCTCTGGGTTAAGGACGGAAGAATTCCATTGTTTCTTCTTGCAGTGGGAAGGATAGCCTTTCAGGCAAAGCATGTTGGCCACTCTGTGCCACTCCCTCCAGTTTCACGCTGGCAGATGGCATCTCGCTTATTATTGTGGGTAACCACCTGCTTGTATTCCAGCTGTATGGATTTGTCCCTGATCCTGCATACCACTGCTGAAGTTATGTCCCTGGAAATGTGCTTGAAACAGTAACAACTTTAGAGAAAAGTTGTAACCAGCCCTATTAGCCCCATTAAGAGCCTCCTGTACTTTCCACTCATCCCAAAGGGTCTCCTCCCACTTTCCAGTAAACCCTACAGGTACCTGTGTGCATAGTTCACAAAACAGGGAAATAAAACACGGGGGAAATAAAGGGACAAACAAAAAATAAAAACGGGGGTGGGGTGGGGAGAAGAGGAAACATGAAATAGACACAAGGTTTTTTTTTAAAAGAAAGCAACTGAATTCAATGGATGGTGATCCTTAATTATCCTGATCTAGTAATAATGATGTAGGAGAAAAGGATAGAAACATACTACAGAAAGGGGTCCAAGAAGGACCACACAAAGAAAACTACTTTACAGTTGGATTAGTGCAGTTGTCCTAATTCTCTTCCCTCCAGCTTGGCCTTGATGGACTTTTTAGACCTCTGTATTTGGTCTTTTTGAACTCCAGCATATGCACAACAGTGACAAAATAAAAACAGAAAAGCATTTACTAACACTTCTTTAAACAGTTCAAACGGGTATTTTGTTGCACTCAGCAACATTTCATAGTCCTCTTATAATGCATACATAACCACAGTTTAAGAAAAAATTCAAAGGCCACTTGGTACCATTTCACAAAAAATGGTTTGAAAACAGGAGCACAATAACAACTACTAAGGGTAAGACCTTTGCAGGACAGGGAGACACACAATGTTGCTTTACACTGTGCGAACACAGCCAAATTATACTTTCTCTTTTCATCTTGCCCCAGTTGTAGCAAAACAGGTTTAGAAATGTGCAGGGAAAACTGCAGAGGCCAGATGGAGAAAGGATGATGCTGTGTGAAAACTCTAAAATGACACCTAAATAGCGAGGATACCAACAGAGAGCAAAACCTCCTTGTGGAAGCCACTTTGTGACATCTCTGTATACCATCTCAGGCACATTCATGTGTTCATCATCCAACGTTATATATGGCATCAAGTGTCACCAATGACCTTCAGCTCTCTATATTGGACAAACAGGTCAGTTCCATCGCAAAAGAATAAATGGACATAAATCTGATATCAAAACTCACAAGATTCAAAAACCAAAAGGAGAATTTTTTAATCTGTCAGGATATTTCATCACTGACCTAAGAGTAGCAGTTCTCAAGCAGAGAAACTTCAAAGGAAAATTACAACCCGAGATTGCTGAAATTGACTTTTATTTGCAAATTTGGAAGACTGGATCCCCCAGGGTTGAACAGGGACATAGGATTTTTCTTGTATTACAGATGCTAATTTTCTGTGCTTCGCACCCAGGCTCTATCAAGCCAATTGCAACATGCATTATAGCTAGCTTCCTGACACTTTAATTAACAATATCCCTCCCACTCTCTGCCTGAGATTATAGGGACTCCTTCCTTTTCCAGCTCCTTATATCTGATGAAGGGAGCTTTGACTCTCAAAATCTTGTTGGTCATTAAGGTGTCTGAGGACCCGAATCTTGCTCTTCTACTACAGACCAACACAGCCACCCACCTGAAACTATCTTTATATAGTAAGAAATCTTTCTTGGCGAAGGAACCATGCAAAGCTAGAATTACCATAACAACATTAAAACAACGATCTGCATGGCATCAAAAAGCAAGAGAAGTTTTTTTTTACTTAAAACAGAAAAAATCTTGTTCTCCTCAAGAGAAGGACACAATGGCCCCCATCCCAGTCAACGTGAAGCAGAGAAAAAAAATATTGCACCTTTACATACCTTTGTGGGGTAGTAGCTGTGAGACACCTAGAAATACACAGAGGATTATCGCACCCCCCCACCCTTGTTCTTGTCTGTTAGGTTAGGAATTTTAGTCTGTTAGTAAAGGCTGAACGGCAGGTGAACTTTATAAATGGGAGGGGCTGGAGAAAGCCAATGATCTGGAAGAAGTGATGTTGGTTACAAGATCTTGAAACCTGGGGTGGTGATAGAAAGCGGCTTGATTCACTCTCTGGTCTGTACACTTCCTTGTTCCTTTCTTTTCTTAATTGCTAATTACTGTTTTTTTGAGAGAATGGAGAGTTCACAGTTAGGCTGCTGCTTTGTCTTGTGGCACTGTCTCCCATTACAAAACAGAAGAAATGGAAGGGCAGTCTGGCTTCACAAATCTGCAAATTTATCAAGGAGCCTTGCTGAGAAGTTTTCCACCAAGAGGCTGGAAATGAAAGCCCTACAACTGGAGCAGGACCTTGGGAAGAGTGTATGACTTTGTGTCTGGGAAGATGGACGCCATTAAGCAGAGGAAGATCTGGTGATGAGGCAGGGACAGTCCAGGTCAGGAAAAGAGTTGTCAGGTAGATCACAACTTTTGAATCCCTGATAGATCCATCAGTATATAGACCACTAGCTCCTCACGGGCTACTGCTGAATGCCAGTTCTGCCTAGGGAAAAATATTTCTCACCTGACCAGGGCTTTTTTTCTGGGAAAAGAGGTGGTGGAACTCAGTGGGTTGCCCTAGGAGAAAATGGTCACATGGCTGGTGGCCCCACCCCCTGATCTCCAGACAGAGGGGAGTTTAGATTGCCTTCCGCACCACTTGGCGGCACGGAGGGCAATCTAAACTCCTCTCTGTCTGGAGGTCAGGGGGTGGGGCCACTAGCCATGTGACCATTTTCAAGAGGTTCCAGAACTCCGTTCCACCGCATTTCAGCTGAAAAAAAGCCCTGCACCTATTCTAATTCTGCCATGGTTTCTCTGTGCAACACCAGCCTAGAATCAGTTGTCAGGGACTGGGAATTGTCATGTTCTATCATGTCAAGCAGGGTGCTAGTTTCAAGTGCATGCTGGACAGATGAGGAATCCTGTTGGTGTACCATCTACCCGGTTCCTTGAGTTGCTTGATCTCAGGGTTTACCTCATGGGGATTTCAATATCTGTACCAAGGTCCTCTCCAGAACATCTCAGGACAGCCATGGGGTGTCCCAAGCCATCTTGGTGCATGTGGATTTTATGCCTGACTGGGGTCTTCTGCAGTGGGCAAAACTTTGATAATGGGTCATCATGATACTGTTTACCTGGTAAGTTTTAGCCTCACCAGGACTGCGAACCTCTGGAAGGGTTGGGGGCTGATTAAGATTTGCCCCGAGATTGTGATGGGTCTAGATCGTTTCTCAATAGCTGTTGGGAGGTTTGTTGTTAACAGGGATGATGCTCTTGCAGGAAACCTGAGAGCCAAGCTACAAGTGACATATTACACCTGCCCCCTGGCAAGTGAACAGACTCACGTGTATTCCTCCCTGTTCACTTGCCCTTCACTTGCCCTCCATGTGATCAAGTAGAGCACAAGCGGAGGGCAAGTGAACAGGGAGGAATACACATGAGTCTGTTCACTTGCCAGGCAAGTGTAATTCGTCACTTGTAGCTTGGCTCTGACTGAATTCTGGAACTTGTAAGTAAACACAATGGCTCCCAGACACACATTCTTCCATTTGGTCGCACCTCTTTTGTTTCCTGGTTTACTAAGAATCTGCAGACAGATAAATTGAAATGATTAGAGCCCAAGTGAAAGAAAACCTTTAGCGGGCATAATTGGAACACATCATAATTCTTTCCTCAAGGCAAATACGGCAGTGATTATTATTCTGCTATTCTTGCATCTGGGCAAAGCAATCCAACAGAGCTTTTCCAAGTTGTAAAGGGCCTTCTCCATATGAACCTTCAAGACGGTTCAGGCCCACTGTGATTTGTCTGCCAGAATTTTGCAAATAACATTTGCTCGTACTCCCTCTGATTTGTACTCTATTTCTGTGGGACAATCAGAAAATACTACCAGAGCTCAGTTTAATCACAATTTCTTGCATACGTTTCAGTAATTACAGCCTGAGGAAGTTAATAAGCTGCTTGGGAAGGTGCAGCCTACCACCCCTCAGCTTGACCTTTGCCCATAGAGTTACGTTTGAAAGTCAGTTAAAGCTTTAAGAGAAGTCATTCCAACCACTTTGTGAAACAAACTCTCACTTTGCCACATACACAAACAAGCCATCCTTGGACTAAAATGACGTTAACAAATATTGGCCAGTTGCAAATATCCGCTTTTAAGGTGCTCAGGGGCAGAATTTTTTGGCTATATAGCTCCAGACTTTATGGGCTCAGATTATCCAGACCCATGTCAATTCAGTTTCCAATCTGGTTTTCAGGCCTGAAACTGCCTAACTGCCTAACTTTCAGGAGAGAGGCAGGGAAAATGCAATGCTGTTGATAATCCTGGACTTCTGTGAACTCTTCAGTTCCATTTTGGACAGGCTGCTTGGAAAGGGCACTGGGAACATCACCCTTCTGTGGTTCCATTCCTTTCTGCCCAAGCTGTACCAGAAAGTGGTGCTGGGAGGCAGCTCCTTTGGCATTTATGCTATGGGGTCTTGCAGGGTTCCTTCTTGTCTGCCATGCTATTTAATGCTGACATAAAACCAGGGCTTTTTTTCTGGGAAAAGAGGTGGTAGAACTCAGTGGTGGAACTCAGGACTGCACGAGTCAGCTTTGGGTCAGCTGGAACACGGGGGGAGCTTTGGGTCAGCTGGAATAAGGGGGGAGTTTTTTAAAAGTTTATATCGCCCTCGGCGAAAATGGTCACATGGCTGGTGGCTCCACCCCCTGATCCCCAGCCAGAGGGGAGTTTAGATTGCCCTCCGTGCTCTTTGGCACAGACGGCAATCTAAACTCCCCTCTGGCTGGAGATCAGGGGGCGGGGCCACCAGCCATGTGACCATTTTCAAGAGGTGCCAGAACTCCATTCCACTGTATTCCTGCAGAAAAAAAGCCCTACATAAAACAATTGGGGGAGGTCATCTGATACTTCTAAAGAAGAGTCTCCAGCAGGTGGGTGGCACTCAAACCTTACAGCTGATTCAAGTGAGGTGGTAGAAGTTCAGCCTAGGTGTTTGGAAGTAGTAATGGGCTGGATGAAGGCCAACCAGATAAAAGTAATATTGGTTGACTTGTCAATTTGGTCAACCAGGGTTGAAATATCAGCCTGTCCTAGCTGAAGTTACACTCCACTTGCAGGAGCAGATTTGTGTCTTGGAAGTTCTATTTGAGCCACATCTACCAGTGGAGGTCTCATACTCTGTGGCAAATTGTACCTTTGCAGGGCCATCCTAAGAAGAGTTACACCCTCCTCAATTGAACTCAATGAGCTTAGAAAGCTGTCACTTTGCTTAAGTTTGCCCTGCCAATCAATTGTAGTTGGTTTGGCACCTGCACATATTTCAGGAAATACAATATTTGACCACAGTTATCCACACTCTGATCACACTCAGATTACATTACTGCAATGAACTTTATGTGGGGCTGCTTTCCTGATACTTCAATAGGTTCCATGAGATTGTTGACTGGAACAGGCTATTAGGAGCACACCTGGCTAGTTTTGAAAACTTATGCTGGCACAAAAATGCACCCATAAATTTTGTCCATAAAGAAAAAGCGGGGGCGGGGGGAGGTGAAGAGGTTGAGTGGGAAAATTTGGCAAAGAGTTAAATATCTCATTTCCTCCTCTGTCAGACTGCACCTTTTAAATTGCAGCTCCAGGGGCTTTCTTTTACAAAACTCATTGGGAAAAAGAACATGTTGCATAAGACATGCAATTCCACCCTCAGTCACCTTATTTTTATTTCCAAGAAATCAGAGTGAATGAATGAGCCATACACAACACCATCAATATACACAGGCACTTCAGCCAGGATCCTTCGATTTTTCACGGATGTTTGCCTCTTATATCGCCATATTTCCCCCCCAATCTTGATCCACATTCAAAACAATTCATACTGTGAGCATATTCTAGTCCAACACAATGAGAGATTTTCACAAAAGTCTCTAACCACACTGTACTGAATAGAACTTGCTTATATCTTCCATTTTGATGGTGGTAACCTCAGATCTAATGGCGGGAAAAGCCTTTGGAGTGAAAATTAATGCACTGATAAAAGGGAAATCTGGAACTAAGGTGGGTGAGTTGAAATGAGTTCCATCAAATACTTCCTCTCACAGTCAAAAAGAGTCCAGTAGCACCTTTAAGACTAACCAATTTTATTGTAGCATAAGCTTTCGAGAATCAAGTTCTCTTCGTCAGATGCATGATCCAAACTGGTCAAATACAGAATTTGACCAGTTTGGATCATGCATCTGACGAAGAGAACTTGATTCTCGAAAGCTTATGCTACAATAAAATTGGTTAGTCTTAAAGGTGCTACTGGACTCTTTTTGATTTTGCTACTACAGACTAACACGAATAACTCCTCTGGATCTATTCCTCTCACAGTGACGTCCTTAATATCCTAGATCAGAGTCTTGGCATATTTGAGGCAAGAAATCTGCTTTAAGGCAGACCACTAAGGTGATAGAGTGCCTCTAGGAACATGCAGAGTACAATACCCACAGTACTATAAGCTACCAGAGCCCAAACACATAGGCCTTGCAGCTATATCTGGTATTGCTTGCTGTTTTCCTCTTGCAGCGTTGGTTGGCTAAAGCCCAGGAATGGTAGTGAATTGAGGGTCAGAAGAGATTCGCGCAGATAAATAGTGGTGGTAAAGAGTGCCCTCAAGTCAGAGTTGACTTATGGCAACCCCTGGTGGGGTTTTCATGGCAAGAGACTAACAGAGGTGGTTTGCCATTGCCTGCTTCTGCAACCTTGGTCTTCATTGGAGGTCTCCCATCCAATTACTAACCAAGGCTGACCTTGTTTAACTACTGATGAGATCAGGCTCACCTGTGCTATCTAGGTCAGGGCACAAAAAAATGGTAGGATCTTATCAATTACTGGAATAAAAGCTGTAAATAAAAGCTGTAATTGAAAATAATTTTTTATTTGGTAAATAGAAATTCTTGAATCAGCATTTAGTGACTCTTGATCTGTATTACTGGTAAAGCAAGAGACCAACATGCCCCAAAAGAGAATGAGTACCTGAATCATCATTTCATCAGCTTAAGATGTTCGTTGTTGGCTTCCACCCTAAACAGCTTGTGATCAAAGTGGTGACCTGCATTACCACAACAAATCTACCTGTGTCAGTATATTAGCACAAAGTCATTGCAACATTGCATAATAGGATCCAGAAGGCTATTACACATCACCTAAAGCACCAAAATAACTCAGAGAAATGCAACCTAATTTACCAGCATTGCAAAGCAAGGGGAAAAGCCTTTCCACCCAGGACTTGCAAATTCCCCACCCAGCCCTCAGTCCCTGGGAAAGAACGTGATGTCTGCCTGCTAAGGGATTTACCCAGTTTTTGGTCCATCCACGTTGGCTCAATCCACCAGTTTCTGTGCAAGGCATTCTCAAAGCAACCGGCAATAAAACCTCTGATTTCATCATCCCACATGGCACACTGTAAATTCTAGCTCTAGTGGCAAATTACAGTTTTCCTTCTCAAAAAGGCTCTTACATAAGAAAAACCAATTAGGTGACTCTGTGCTTATTAATGTTTTCTCAGCTGCTAATTACAACCACACAAAAGCAACATTATAATTCTGGTTGGAATGCCACATTCCTTTGCATCAGTGAGAGTCTTGGGTGGAATGTACCGACCTGTGAGGTTAGTCTGCAATGGATAAAGTCCAACAATTGTTCACATGTTGATAGAGGTCCAGTTACTTATTCTGGGACTTGATAGGCACTAAAAGAAACAACAAGGAATGCTTTTGCCTCTCAAGCCACTTTGAAAGATTACAACGTTTCAGCATTTAACATACTAATCTTTATTTACAGTATTTATAGTCCACCTTTCTCATTGAGACTCAACGTGGATTTCACCATGTACACCAGTAGGATGATACAGCTAATAAGCAATGTAATAGGACTTGGATTGCAGAAATATGAAATAAAGCAGTCATCTGAACAAAACTAAAAATGGGTAATATCATTTATTTGTGTTATTTATATTCCGCCTTTCTCACTGAGACTCAAGTGAGTGTGAGATTAGTGAGATTAGTACAATTAGTGGCAAGGACAAGGGCAGGTATTTCCATACAGTGTCAAGAACATTTCCATAAACAATGTCACAGGGTAAATGAATACAGTGTCAAGAACATTTCCATAAACAATGTAAAGGGGTAAAAGAATATAAGTACAAAGATTAGCAAGGATCCAGTATGGGGTTGAGGAATTGCTGAAACAGAACATAATCAATTCTAGGACTTACATTGAACAACATAAAACACAGGTAGGATATAGGAGTACATATTTAAAGCAACAGATAATATGTAAGGCAACATAATAGTGAAATCTATGGTTTCTAACTCATTAGCGAAACATCTGGGATCCCTTTCCTACATTACCACTGTCTTAGCTGAGAAAAAAGGCCTTTTTGAATAATTATTTTGCATTGTTTGCAGTAATCATAAAGGTAAAATGCAAGTGGGTCAAAAAGGGTCCACCAGAAGGGCCTCTTTCTTTTGTAGTGCTGCTGGCCATTGAGAGTTGCTTCACAAAAGGAAATGATGAGCATATATCAGCATCCATATTAGCTTTATTTATACAGATTTATTATTTGAATGTTTCATTTTGCAAACAGTGAAGTATTTGGAATTTTTGCTGCCTGGTTGGTTAATTTTGAGTTGTCCCTTTTATTGGGATTACAGAGTTTTACTAGCTGTATTCTAATGGGATCTTCCCAATCTTAATGTATATTATTTAGCGCGGTTTTACTCTTTGTAAACTACTTTGGGCCTTGTTTCAAGGGAGCAGTGGTATAAACATTTGAAAAATAAAATTAAAGTACAGGTTTGCAGATATGTGATTTGCATTTTCACTTATTGGCAGTATGTGGCCCAACTGCATGATGTAGTATGACACTCATCCCCATTATAATGCCAAAAAGTGATGCCGATCACGGTAAAGAGGGGGACATGAGGGGCAGGAAGTGCTGAGCAGAAACTGTTAGTACTTAATTGGTATTACTATACTAGCTCCAGCCTGTTTTTAGTTCCACCACACCATCACCATAATCATTGTATTTTGCAGAGTATGTGGTTGTTTTGCTACTGTGAGACAGCAGATTCTCTGCCTCCCATTATTTGCAAATTTTGCCATTTGCAGTGATCCTGGGAACATATTCCTTGTACATGGCCAGGGGTTTCTGTACTCCAGAGCACAGCCTGGTCTGCTGAGCGAAGGTGGCCTGGGGAGCTGATTTGGCATGTGGATTGGGAAAAGCATGCAGCCCCCAGCCTGAATTCAATCTGCTTGGCTCTTCATCTTTCAGACACAATGTCATCTTTCAGACACTCCCTACCAATGGTCTTAGGATCTGAGGTAGTCTGTAGTAGCAAAATAGTAAAAAGTCCAGTAGCACCTTTAAAGACTAACCAACTTTATTGAAGCACAAGCTTTCGAGAGCCACAGCTCTCTTCATCAGATGCAACTGATGAAGATAGCTGTGGCTCTTGAAAGCTTATGCTACAATAAAGTTGGTTAGTCTTAAAGGTGCTACTGGGCTTTTTCCTATCTCCCTACCAATACTCTTTGGGTCAGGGTCTGAAGAAATAACATATTTCTCTCCAGGGCTATTGATTGTTTGCAGTATTTTCAGATCTCTGTCTATAACCAGAAGAAAATGTATTATATGGAGCTTGTCTGCGTATCTGAAGAAGCCATAATTATGTGATCAACAAACTTCAGTGTCCTGCCTTCCATGAAACCAAAAAACGTTTGATGGGGAAAAGGGTCATTTAAAGGCAGGAAAAAGCAAAAGCAAGTTTGCTTTAAGAGAGAGCAACCTGTATACTGTATGCTGACCCACTGTAAGATGCAGGTGCTAGCTTTCCCACTGGGGAAAGCAGGGCTTCGTTTTTTCATTCTTGTGGAAGTAGATGGGAATGTTTATACATTTGCTAGCATTTTTGCTAGCCTAACATTATGAATACATGGAGTAAGATGTGGTCTGAGGAGGCTTAGGATACTACCCAAGCAGTTTCACCCTTCTAAACCCATTAAAGCCATCTCTCTAGATATGCAAACACATCTCCTAGTTTGGCATGGGGTTTAGTTGCTATCCTAAGCAGTTTACAAACTGGCCGTAAGACTATATCCATTTATTTATTTATTTATTTATTTGTTTGTTTGTTTAAACCCTGCCTTTCTCCCCAATGGGGGCTCAAAGCAGTTTACATGGTCTCCTCTTCCCCATTTTATCCTCACAATAATGCTGTGAGGTAGATTAGCCTGAGAGTGTGTGACTGAGTAGCCCACAGTCACCCAGCAAGCTTCCACGAACTGGGAATTTCAACCTGGGTCTCCCTGATATTAGTCCAACACTCCACCCCAGGGGTCTTCAACCTTTTTGAGCCTGTGGGCAGTTTTGGAATTCTGACATGGGGTGATGGATGCAATCACCAAATAGCTGCTGCAGCAGAGGCATACAGAGGAAAATCAAGTAATAAAAACTACACTGGGAAAGGGGTGGGAGAGTATAAAACAAATACTGTGGTGGCACATTCCACTGAAACAATGTTATTGTACGCTGCATAGCCCACCAGACCTTCAATGGCAAAACAGAAGCCCTGCTGGGCAACTGGCCCACCTGGCCACACCCATTTTGTAAAAATACTTGTTGGGTACCAAGAAAGGTGCCAAAAAAGGTGTTGGTGGGTGCCATGGTTCTCATGTTGGGGACTCCCCCCCCCCCCAGCTCTAATCACTATAGAACACTGCTTGAAAAGGTAAGATTATTTACAGAAATTATTTGAAATATATTCCCATTCTGAAACTGAAATGGGTGTGCAGCTCACAATGGGTTCTGATAAAGCTGTCCTCTTTTCCAGTGTTACTCCAAACCTGCAATTACACTGGAGTTGCTTCCTCACCTACTTGTTTTGCCCAACTGACACAGTGACCAAGTAAAGAGCCTATCATTTGTTGAAGATAAAAGGTGGTTCCCTGACATGTGTTAACACTGTGCTAAATGCTGCCTCTGATGCATCACAGAAAGTAGCACAGGAGGGCACTTGGGGGTGGCCAAATATCTAGAGCCACTCTCTAAACGTCTTTCCTTTCCACGCTACCTCTAACCTTTCCAGAAAAAGAGACTTTTCAGGTTCAGACCTTGGGGGACTGAATGAATGAAGTTTCTTCTAAATTACAATAGGAATTGTTTTCTGCATGACTATTTGGAAGAATTAAAACAGAGGGTTGCTCCTAAGGTGACCTTTATGCTCTGTCAAAAATGGCAGCCACTGATCAACATTTTAGAGTAGATACATACAACATTGCCAAGATCTGGGTCCTGTACTGACAAAATCCACCTGAACCAGGAATAACAGAAAGGAGACAGACTGGATCCAGACCAATTCACGATACTGGCTGGATCCAACCCAGTGCCTCAAAATGTCTGTTCTGCCTACCAAAAGAATCCCAGTAGGTATTCAGAACCGGGCAGGCCTCAGAAGAGGGCCCTCCTTGCTCCAGCGTGGGCTGAGCAAACCAGGCCCAGAGTACGTTGGGTTGTCCCCTTCTGGTCTTTGCAGCATGATTGCCCTCCACCCCACCCCGGTTGCTCCACTCAGAACGACCGAGAGGTAAGGAATTAACCGGCGAAGCATCGAAGAGTTCGTGGCGGGCGGATGCGACCACTAGTGCGCAAAAGCGCCCTCACTGGGACTGAAAGACAGCGGCCCAAGAGGCGGCGCCAGGATACGACTGGGGGTGGGCACGGACAGAGGCCCCTTCTAGTCTGGGGACGAAGTCAGGCACCGGGCGGGGGGCCATCCGTAAACCCCTTGGCTTCTGAGAGGGAAGGTTCCCAGGGGGGCCAACGCTACCGAAACGGCTGCAAGGATGGGCGCTGTGCGAGGCAGCCGCCGCCGGCCGCAACTGAGTGTCCCGCGGGAATCCCCCGTTCCCCGCCCCGTCTTCAGCGGCTTTCCACAAACCGGACGCCGGCAGCCAGCAGCGCCCCCGCCCCGTGCACGTGCCTGGCGCACAGGGCCGCCGCTGGCCCGGGAGAGGGAGCGCGGAGGGGATGCTGGCCGCGGCCCCGCGACACCCAGGCCTCCCGGACCGCCGCGTTCCGGCTCCGGAGGCTGAGCCCCAGCAGCGCCGCTGCCGCGATGGGCTCCAGGCTGAGCAGGCAGAGCAGCCCGGCGGAGGACGGGGCACCTCGCCCCGGGAGGCCGGAGCGGCGCTTCCCACTGGCCTCGCTGCTCCGCGGCACCCCAAAGCTGCCGGGGGCGCTGAGGACCGCCAAGCCGGCGCCGTACGAGAGGCGAGTGGGCTGGGTCCGCGAGATCCAGGAGATCCTCCGCGCGCGCCAGCGGGAGCCGGCGCTCCACATCCTCCGCTTACTCCGGAAGGTGAGCGGAAGGCCGAAACGGGGCGGCGGCTCCCGGCTTTGCCCCAGCCGCAGAGGCACCCGTCAGCCCGAGAAGGCGGGCAGGCTGGCGGAGGGGAGGGACGGAGAGAGCGCGGCCACTGCGGGGCCCGGCCGCTCTCCAAACCCGCCGAGGGCCCTCGGGGCGGTGCTGAGACTGCGCCTCGGGCGTGGCGGGCCGCGGCTTCTGCCACTTGCGGCTCGACTGGAGCAGTTCAGTCTGGGCGGCTTCCTGGCGCGAAGCCAGGCGGACTCCGGCCTGGCAGCGGACGCTGAAGCCGGCTGAAATGGCCCGCTTCCTTGGGGAGGGCGTCTGGCACGCCTGGTCTGAAGGAAGGCCGTGGAAAAGAACGGCACGGGACACCGCTTCGGCCAGGCGGGAGCCCGGGCACCTCCCGGGCGGCTCCGCCGGCCTGTTCCCCATCAGCATCCTTGTTCCAGCGCCCTCCCGGTGGACATCTGGGCTCAGCCCCATCTGGCAAGGCACTCTGCCTCCATACAGGTCCTCCTGGGCATCTGCCTCCCGGCGCTCCCTCCACTCCCACGACCTCATCATTTTAGCTACTTTTAACAAGTTAGCCCCACCAACTTGTGGGTCTGTGTGTAACTTGTAGTGAGCCAGAATGAATGGTCTAGTCCCCTGCATGATATTGCTCTATTATGCTCATGTAGGACCACAGTGAAATCACAAGACTTGTAGAGTAAGAAATATTGAATGTGATACAGTTAAACATTTCAGGCAGTATTCAGAATCTTCCCTGCTCTAGCTTAGGGGAACAGGCAGGAGCAGATGTTAAGTAGGGGGCCAAACCAAAGCCAGGGACAAAAATACCAGGAGGTTATTCCCAAGCCCCCTCCCATTCTAGTCTGAGCTGAGAATTCCTGGCAGGTCGTCCACAATGAAGTAGTCAACTGTTGTTGGTCTCTACATTTCTTTTTCAGAACATGTAGCCAAGTAAGTATACATGCTGTGCAGCCCATCTTGTAGGAAGGCTATGTGGAGGAAGAAGTGGAAAGTGTTGAGCCGCAATGCCCATTCCTTAAAGTGGCATACTGGCGTGTCCCATTGCTACAGTTGCCACTCCTGGCTTTGGGCTCACAGCATCCTCCCAGCCAGACAGTGTAGCTGATCTCTAAAACCATTTGCTCTTTTCCTGTAGGACCTTGGCCTAGAAGGGACATTCCTTAGCGAAGTTCTCTATAAGAATGCTGCCTTTCTCAACCTCGTGGATCCCATCTCCCATGACCTCCTGATGAGCCTAGCCAGAGACCTGCAGTGCCCCAAGAAGGTGAGGTTTGTTGCTTACCACTTGGGTGGATGGGAGAGAAATGTCCCTGTTCAGTTTGCGCTTGCTTTGGGGAGGCAACTGAAAGGCTGCTCTATATGCCAGAGGTGCCTGGGTAGATTCACGTAGAGATGTGAAGGCCTGGGGAAAATGTTCTTCCCTAAGGACTACACCAAAAATGGTTCCAATAAATAGAAAAAATTGGAAATATTGGAGGAGCACTGGAAGGAGTGAAATGCTTTGTAAGACAAGAGGTCCTCTGAATATGTAGTATGGAGATTTATATGCAAAACAATCTGCGGCACTGGAGAATGGCAATATCTGTGTATACTGTGGACATATGCAATATATTTTCAATATGTTTATTGTTTAAACATGACTCCTTTTAATTTGCCATCTGTATAATACACATAATCCTACTATATAAAAGGCTGTACTGGTGACGACTCATTGCTTATCCCTGCAGAGGCACACTCCTGGGGATAAAAGGTGAGTTCTGGCCAACATGGCTTGCCTCGGAGGTCCCGAGGAGGCTGCCGCGCCCAGCCAGCAGGGCTTTGGGAGGGCCATGGCACCCCCGCCCGCTCCATGCTTACCTGGCTGGCGTGGGAAAGGGCGGGGGAATACGCCTCCTGAGTGTGCTCCCTGGTGGTGCAGTGCACTCCTGTGGCCCGGGCACCTCCCAGTAGGCCCGCTGTGGAGGGCAGGAGGTCTCTTGCGCTGCCCTGGCAATGCTCCTGACCTCCACAGTGGCCCAATTTAGGCCCAGAGCACAGGAGTGCTCCAGGGCTCTTTGTGCTGCCCCAGCAGTGTTCCCAGCCTCTATAGCAGCCCAAATAGGGCTGCTGTGGCTCACAGGAGCGCTCCAAGGCTCCTTGTGGGGGAGGCAACAATGCCTGGCCTGGCCACCCTGCCCTCCCCTGGTCCCAATTGGGACATGAGGGAGGCGGCAATGCCTGGCCTGCCTACCCTGTCCTCCCCCCCCCCAGTTCTGGGCACTGCTGAGGGGGCAATGCCCTACCCGGCCACCCTGCCCTCTCTCCACCCAGATCGGTGTGCAGTGGAGGCAGCAATGCCCGGCTCGCCTGGCCTGCTGTTTCTAGAGCCCATTGTATTTTCCCCCACAACAGGCTTTGTTGCTAGTAAAACACAATAATATGTTATAAAATTTAACTCAGTAGCCAAACATGCTAGTCCTATTGTGACTATTTCTGTTCAAATCATACACCAACCAGTTTGCTGTAGTGGTTAAGAGCAGCAGGACTCTAATCTGGAGAGCCGGGTTTGATCCCTCACTCTTTCACTTGAAGCCAGCTGGGTGACCTTGGGTCAGTCACAGCTTCTAGGAGCTCTCTCAGATCCCCCTCACAGGGTGTTTTGTTGTGGGATAATAATAGCATACTTTGTAAACTGCTCTGAATGGGCATTAAGTAGTCCTGAAGGGTGGTATATAAATCAAATGTTATTACACATACTCTTACTACAGAGTTTGTTTATTCTCTTTTCAATTTTCACTTTTTCCCACTTCTCAGGGTCAAACTAGATGTGCAGGTTTTTAGAGTTGGGTCTGGGCTCCCCAAACCCAACTCAGGTTCCCTGCAGCCACACAGCAGCTGTGGGGAATGGCTGTTTAAAAATAAAGGAAAGCCCAAATGGCCTTAGAATGCTACTGCGGGGGACGAAGGGCTCCTGCTCCCCCCCCTCAAGCTTTTTTTCAAAATAGCGAGCAGGAGGAGGTCTTTTGCTGCTCCATTTGGATGATTCTGTGCATGTGGAGCAGTAAAAACAGAGAAATACCCTCCTCTCGTACTATTTTGACACAGGAAACAGCTTAGGGGGGGGAGGAATGAGGCCCTTCATCCCCCCCTTGGTGGTGTTCTGGGGCTGTCTGTGCTCTTCTTAATTTTTGACAACACCCACAGCTGCTGTGTGGCTGCAGAGAACCTGAGTTGGGTCTAGGGAACCTGCACGTCTAGTTTGACCCTCAGATAAATGTGCTAAGGCAGCTATTCGGTACAGCAATTAGCAGCTAGCACATGCTCTTTCTGTAGTATTCAGTATAATTGGGATTTTGCTTGTAGAAAACTAAAGCATTTATACTTTTAATTTTTATACATATGCCAACTAGCACGATTTTCTATCCTAACTACTAAGTGCTGGACATGGTGGGCTTACTGCACAGTGGTCTTCTCTTTTTCCTTGACATGAAAGCTTCTAATAAGCTGTACAACTGTCTGTCTAAGGGCAAGTCCAGCCTTCATGGTGTGCGTTATAAGAGCACTGATCATCACCCGTTGAGGACAAGGCAGCTTCAAAATGAATGCACACACATGCACACAGGCTTGTAGCACCTTAAAGCATAGCAGATTTATTGTGCCAGGAGTTTTAGATGACTAGAGCCAATTTATTGCGTGAAGTGTGTCCTTAGTTGACAAAAGTAGGTGTGGAGGAAAAAACATGAACTGTGGGGTCAAACACCAATGAAAGACCAGTTTCTGCCTCTTGCATTTCTGTTCAAAGCTCAAATATGTACAAGATAAGCCAAACTGCCAACCACAACAGTATCAATAGGTCATAAAATAATCTTTCTAGACTTGCTAAACTAAGGGCCAAACTAGACTCTTTTTTTAATGAGTCAGGTCTGGATTCACTGGACCCAACTCATGTTCTTCTTTAAAAAATGGAGAGCCCAAATGGAATGCTGCCACAGAGGGAGGGCTCCTGTGTTCCTACAAAACCATTTTCCTAGGTGAAAACAGTGGGGGGGGGAGTTATTTCCCTGTTTTTGTTGTTTCACATGCACAGATACTTCATGTGGAGCAGCAAAAATGGGGAAAGAACTCCCCCTGCTGTGCTGTTTTCAAACAGGAAAATGGATAGGGAGGGAAGGTAGGAGCTGTTTCTTCCCCTACAGCAATGTTCCAAGACCATTTGGGCTCTCCTTTTTAAAAAGGTGTTCCCTGCAGCTACTGGGAGCATGAGCAGGCCTGAGGAATCTGAACTCGACTCATTAAAAACACAAAATATCTTGTTTGGCTCAAAGCTTCACTTGTATGAGAGGGACCCAGAATCCATGTAGAACACTAATTGGCTGATGATAAGCTTCCTGATAAATTCTACTTCAGCAGTCTCACAATGAAGTCTTCCTTTGAAAGCCTTTTGCCATGTGAGAACGGCAACAGTGTGTCCCGGAACATCAAAATATTCTCCCACTGGTTCTGAATATTGCTGTTTTGAATGCCAGATTTGCATCTGTTTATTCTTTTGCATAGGGACTGATATTTTGGTACTATTTTAAGAGCAAAAGAGCACTGCTGACACATGACATATTTCACTAGAAGACGAGCAAACAGATGAACCCAAGATCATGCAGCTGATGTTCTCAGGACTTGTATTATCTGAGAGGATATGGGGTCAGTATAGGCATATCTGGGTTTGTTGCAAAGTCTGGAGCCTGGGCTTGTGTCTCTGTTAGCTGTTCCATTGTTGCTGTTTTAGGTTAGGGGGGTGTCCAGGATCATTGTCACCTATAACTCCAACCTCAAACCGCTCCTCCTCTACAATAGTCCCATGTTTTTTGTTTTGGGCTTGTCCTGTAGCAGGCTACTCCCAGTTTCCATTCTGGCCTAATCAAGCAGTTTTGTCATTGGGCTTGGTACTATACAAATGAAAACCAAGTCCCTGCCAATAGCTGACAGCCTTTTGCTTTCAGGAGTATGATCCTTGGAAGTCTGCAGATCGGATCTGCCGGCAACTTATTTATCACTTGACTCCTCATTCAAAGTGGCACCAGCTCAGCATGTCCCGGCGGAAGTCACAGGCAAGGTGAGAGAGGTGCATGGGGCGGGGTTGAAAGTGAGGCAGGACAGGTGCAAGTGGAAGCCTCTCGATCCTGGCTGGGCATCAGCAGTAAGAGGCCGCCTGGTCCTCCTGGAAGAAGGCGCCTCTCCCCACGCCATCCAACCCTATCTGTGTGAAAATGCCAGATCATACCAAACGTCCCAGGCAGGCTCGTAACATCACCCTTATATAATCAGCATGCCAGCGAACATTTTTTCCTTCTCTATAATTGTGCTACTGTTTTTTGTAGTCTACACATCATGAACCTAAGGAGGGCCTTTTGCAAAGCTGACAATACATTCAAGCATGGAAAAGAAGAAATGTGTCTGGGATTGAAATATGGTGTGTTTGGCTGTGGGAAGGAAGCAAGTGAGTGAAAATAGGGGTGTTGGCGGAAAGATAGGACACAAGAACAGGAATTAACAGGCATTTGCAGGTTGAGGCAGGGTATTTGAATGGATACTTTGTACATGTCAGTTGGCCCTGTATGAGTATATGAGGCTAGAAAAACCGAGCCATTAAGCCCTCTGCTCTTTCAGGGAATACTACAGGCAGAAACAGATTTGCTGTATCCATAATATTTGTGGGGAAGGCATATAGCAATCTTGGGCGTGTCTGTTATGACACGCTGAGCTGTCTGTTATTTCAAAGCTGTGCCTAAATTTAATGGAAAAAGCCTTCCTCCCGGCAACAGCTTGTTCCCAGCAATTCTCAAGGCTGCTTGATAGAAGGGAGAATCACCTTATAGGACAAAGAGGGAAGCTTGTCTCTTCCATCTGCTTCACATCCCACTTCACTTTCACCATTCAATTAAAATATTTTATACTACCCTGTTTAAATAGCAGCAACTTTCTGAAGTACCTCCAAATTCAGCCTAACAGGCTGAATCGCCTCAGTGCCAAACTGATTTGCCATGTTTGTGTCCAGGAGCACCTTAAAGACCAGCAAGAGTTTCCAGGGTATATAAGCTTTCAAGGGTCAAGCTCCTTCCATCAGATGAAAGCTTGACTCTCCAACATGGATACCCTGGAAACTCTTGTTGGACTTCAAGATGCTACTGAACTCGAACCTTGATCATATACTGCAGATCAACATGGCTACCCACCTGAAACCAGTTACAATTGTCTCTGGTATTACGCTATCACTCCTCAGATGTGTATTGCAAAAGTACTCAGCTGCAGAGTGTTCCTGCAAGGCATTTTGGGTATTCTGCTGGACAAGCCAGGTGGCCTTTCAGAAGTTATCTCCACATACTTTCTGTATTAATGTTTCCAGGTACAGAAATCACCTACTAGGAACTAATTTCCAGCTGCTGGAAAGTACAAGTTGTGTATCTATGGGTTTTCTGGGACTCCAGTGTTTTTGATAGCACTCTTTAAAATCAGTTCTGGCAATCACTTTGCTCAGCATGTATCCAAAATACCTTGTAAGACCATGCAAAACCAATGCAGAATAAGTGACATGATCTCAGGCTTTGTGCAAATTACAGGTAGGCTTAAAACTGTGGATCTTCTTGAATTATCACAGCTCTTTCACAGTGGCCTATCTGCACAAGTTAGGCTTGCACAGTTCTTTTTTTAACTAGAGACAGGGGTACCACTCTACAGAACCAAAACAGCATTACCAAACTGTTTCCTCCTGCCCTGCAAGCCCTTTAGTATCAAGTTCCTTGTTTCTAATCCTCTATCTCTACTCTCTCTCTAGTCTGAAGAACAGCTTACAGAAGAAGCGGAGCCAAGTCGCTATGGATCTGTCAGGAATCCCTCTTTCCACTCGGGACATCCATCGCATGGCCTGTTACCTACAGAACTATGGCGATAACCTCAGCACAGTGGACTTGAGCTTCACTGACTTGACTGATGACAAGATGCACCTCCTGCTTCCTTTTCTGTGGTCACTGCCCAAGCTCACCCATCTCTCCCTCAATGGGAATCGCCTCACCAAAGCCACTGTGAAAGAACTGACTGATGCCATGAAGGACATGAACCAGTTCCCTTGCTTGGCATGGATTGACCTCGGCAACAACATAGATGTGTCTTCGATGCCACAGCCTCTGCTGGTTGGCTTGCGGAAGCGTCTTAGCCTGCAGACCACCCTGCCCACCATCTATGAGTCCCTCGACAGTGATTCTGAGGTCTCCACCAGCCAGCTAGAAGACATGGAGGCAGCGGCAGCATTGCAAGGAGAGGAGGATCAGTCAAAGGCTGAAGAAGAGTCATGCAACTTCCCTCAGCGGTCTTGTGAAAGGTGACTGGGCAGCAAGAGCTTCTCTACAAGACCAATACCGTGGCACACAGTAGCAATTGACTGTAGAGGCACAAGGCCTCAAAGCCCTTCCAGCCAGTTTCCTTTGGCACTTCTCCTGCTTTTGATAACTCTGAACAACTTTCCAGCAAGAGGCTGCTGCACTTCACAGCCAGAGTCTTCATTTCATATACTTCAAAACAGGGGATCAGTCACTTACCCAGATGACAAGGAACCCATCAGTAGACAAAACAGTTTGTAGGAACTTGGCATAACCATCAGGTAGCACTGGCTGGGATAAAGTACAAGCTGTTGCCTTCTTCCTTTTCTTCCCCCACAGCTTGTAAGCATCAGGGGGCTGTGACTTCTACTCACAGTGAGGCTCCTGCATTTAAAGGCTGAGCTGCTCTTTGGGAAGACCTCAACAAGATGAGCAAGCACCAACTACTCTGCTGTGACAAGCTCCCTCCACACTGCAGTGCATTTTCACTCTCCAGACAAAGGGCAGTGGAATCCCACATTCAACTCTGTGTGCAGACCAAGAGAACATGTGACTGGGTTGCAGTGTCAGGATATTTCAAGTCCAGGCATTAGAGATGGGTGTCTCTACCACATCTCTTCAGAGCTTAAAAGAAATGAGTGTTACAAATGCTACTGTTGTATGGGAGGGGGAAAGCAGGAATGCTTGTATTGCTTGGGTAGCTTGATACACAGAGAGGTGAACTGTTTAACACACATCACAGCTCTGCCTTGCTTGCTAGCCCCTGGGGACGGCTTGATGTCGAAATGGTGTCAAGGCCAGTGTGGAAATAGACAGTGCAGTATTTCCCACATGTATTTTTCAGTATTGCCAGTTTGCTGTAGGTGATGAAGGACAATAAATGGCTTTTTTGCCTAAAGGTGGACTATTTAATTGGGAGTGAGCAGGGTCGACACCGACCTCCAGGCAGTTGATGTAGAACTGCTCTGAATGGAAACGATGCAAGAGCACCAGAGAAGGGGACCATTTTCTGTATTAAACAGAAACATGTTTCCATTACAAATTAATGTGCTGTCCCAGCAACTAGCATGTTACAAAATTAAGAAAAACGGATGAAATTTAGTTTTCTAAGACAGCCTGTAATTTTTATTGAACATCTTTGGAGGCTAAGCACTCTCTCCCCCCTCCTCAAGTACAGGAACACTTTAGAAGCCAAGTAAAGCAACGGACACCTGAAAAAAGCAGCAATGCTTTGTGACTCTTGAGCACTGGAATACATGTCAATACCCTTCAGTGGAAGAAACTGATACAATTTCACATTGCTCTGCAGCAGTTACCTCCACCCCCATTGTGTGGATATAATATGCTTGTACAATTAAGCACTAAAGGAAATTGTATGTGCTCATGTAGTTGTGGGGTCCTTAAAGGTACAGAAGCCCTCTTAGCTTGGGCCAGGCGCATACTGATTTGAAGCAGCCATATCTTGAGCTGCAAGATTTCTAGTTTATTTTCTAAATTTAAGCAAGCTAGTTGTCACAAGGTTTATTTATCAAGTTTCTTTCCACATGCATAAGAATTTTTTTTTCTAAACCAAAATTAGCCTCTGGACTAGGTAGAGGTTTGTAGAACAAGGGTTCATGTACTAAAAATGGAAAATAAGCAGAAAAGTGATCAGTGCAGCCTTCTATAGAGGACCAATGACTGGATGCCCCTGCTTAGTCTTTTTCTAAAGATGTCAGAGAGGCAAAAACAACAGTACGTTTGCATACAGTGAGTTTGTCAAGCAGGAACACAAAAGAAAACTGGCACTCAACAAGTTAAAAACAAGGTGGTTCTGTAAAATTACCAAACTATAAATAAATCATAGTAAGAGCTGGACCTTCAAAATAACACTGCAGGCCTCAGTCTGATGATCTGAGCACTTACCTGCTTGAGAAGTCTATTTTTAGCCAGGGCTAATATTCTGCATCTATCAAAGTGCATGGCCTGAACACCAACACACATTACAAGTTAAGCGTATGACATTCTGTTATGTGGCAAGCCATTACTGATTACCTGTCAACCTCAAACTAAAGTAAAAACGTTGGACCCTCTGGTTCACCCAAAATAAATCTAGAACTAATTCAAGGAAATATCAGAACTCATGATTATCCAAATAGAACACCGCATGTCTGCAGGGTGAATGGCTTCACTCTGAATTTTGCAAAATTTGACACTTAAAACTCACACAAATACTACATAACATATCCATTGGACAAGTTATATGAATGAAATGCATCTGTACAAGTTTATTCTTAAGTTTAAAAACACAAGAAAAATTGCTTTCAAGTTCTGTATTTGATAAATGAGGCCCTGGGAATGAAAATGTGTTAAAACCACCATTGGTTCTTTAGTTCAACTATAAACCTCCTCCAATGAGCCATGAAGAGATCTGTCTCCCAAGATTTTTTTTAATCTGAAGAGTCAGCTAGAGTGCATATCAACTAAATCATTCCACATCCTTACAAGCAACAGTGTGAAAAGGCCCAGTGCACAAGTTGTATCCATTGTTCTAATCAAACAGAGCAAGGAAAGGGGTGGCAGCAGAGGGGAGCTAATATGATACCATTTGTACCCTCCATAGCTAATTTGTTGGCAGAGTAGCAGCCAATTTGTAAATCAAAAGCAAACTTAATTTCACAGACCAAAATTACGGTTTTCTAAGAAACACATTTATTGGAACACACAAAAGCAATTGGATTCTGACAGCTTTTAGTTCACCCAGCAGAAACAGTCCAAAGTTATCTTCGCTTCTGGAAAATATTGCCACGCCCCATTCCACGTCCTCTTCCTCTTGCAGCCACTGAAGGAAAAATAAACATCTTGTAAATACTTCAGGGTAAGCCAAATCCTTTTATCAAGCCCCCCCCCCCACCAGCTCAGTTCTATGCACAGCATTTGCTTTGTTTCCAAGGTCTAAGCCTTCTTGACCAGAGAAACTAAAAAGACTATAGAACAGATAGGCAAACTGTACAAGCAGGGAAACTATCCTGATGGCAAGGGGAAAGAAAAAGGTGAAGTACCATTGCAGGATGCTGAAGCCCCCTCCCCTATACCAAAAGTCCTTTCTTTCTAGATCACAGCCCTTCTTGTTCTGGAATTACACATAGACACTCACCCTGGGCTTTGAGGATGGCTGCTTTGCCTCTTCCAGCCCCTGAGCCTTGGTTTTTGTTCTTCATGCTTTTCAACATTGGAGCATTTTTCAACATATCTGGTAAGATGAGAAATCTAATTTTGCTTCCCCGGATGTACACTTGCTCTAACTGTGCCACGCGCCCATCTCTGTAGGTCACTGTGATGTTGGACATCTGGAAGGGAAAAATCGGAATTGCTGAGTACAAAGGCTCTGAAAAGGGAAGCTGAAGAGCCGGATTGGCTAGCCACTTCCCAAGGCAGAAAGTCTCATCAAGCATCAACATTACTTAGTATATTTGACTGAAAATGAATTTGGATATGCAGTTAAAAGTCACCAGTTTGCTGAATCATTTTAGTGCTCTAAAACAACAAGGATTAGTGTTTAAGAGTCTGGAGACATCACAAAAAACAGATTGTGTTGGAACACAATTTGGGCACTCTATCTAGGTTTCTGGTTGTTGTACTAAACTGGCTACATATATGAAGCAAATGTACCCCGATGATACCCATGAGTTACATTCAACAAACATGCACAGACTTTTGTCCTGTATACTGAGGCCCTTCCCTTTAAAATAGATTTTGGATTTGGATTTATTTGGCATTATTTTTCATGTGCATTTAGATCTATGGGCAACGGAAAAAACCTTCATCTGGATGTATTGCCCATGCTGCACTTTAAGCTATTTTGTGCAAAGAACTGAAAGCATTTACTCCACAACTGTTTCATACATCTTTGTGTGAGTAACTGTATTTATCATAATCCTATGACTGATCTTTTTAACTAGTTTTGTTCCCCATGAAATATCAAAAGAATTATTACATTTCCCCCCTTTTTTCTCATTTTAGGTCCATTTTGTGCAGGGTCAGGTATTTTGATTTTATTAGCTATATTGATGGAGTAGTTTGTATGAATAAACACCACTATGGAAGGCCCTTAGGCCAAAATACACTTGGTTCTGGTTCTACAGATATGGAGATAAAGTGTATTAACATACCTGTATATATGTGAGTTTACTATGTGTATATACAAGGGTATAATACTTATACGCTGAACCATACTGTTGGTATTTTTAATCATACTTTTGCATTTTCACTTGTTGAACTAAATTACATGCCAGAGTTTTATCCATTTATATTTCTTTCTAGTTATATTTAACTCACTTTTTCTTTCAACCTCTTTGGCTACCCTTCCCTCTACTCTTCAGATCACGCATACCCAGTTTATAAAGCACCAAGAAAAATCTTCCCAGCACAAACTTGCCTGGCAGTTCATGTTGTCCTCTGCCTCAATGAGCTTCCCTCGGTACACTTCACCTGTATTGGTCTCACAGGTCACAATATGGCCCTCTGCTTCATGCAGAACTTTAATTGGCACTCCAATAGACATGGCAGCAGCTGTCGTCTGTATTCAAACCTAAGGTGAAGTAAAAAATGCAAAACAGTCACATCTCACATTGGTGCCCCACCCAATCCTTGCAAACTTAACCAGTGAGAAAGCTGAAGAATATCAATTTGATGAAGTATTGAAAAGCAAGGAGGACTGGGATCTCCACACAATATCTGTATGGGTGAGCACAGGAAAATAAAAGGTGTCACCATTAGAAAAATTTTAGCGGGCAGAGTTTTGTGGATACCATGGATGACAAGAAAGACAAATAAGTGGGTACTAGATCAAATCGAGCTTGAATTCTTCCTAGAAGCTAAAATGACAAAACTGAGGCTATCATACTTTGGTCACATCATGAGAAGAAAAGATTATCTGGAAAAGAGGAAGACCCAACATGAGATTGCTTGACTCAATAAAGGAAGCAACATCCTCCAGTCAGTAGGATCTGAGCAAGTCTGTTAATGATAGGACATTTTGGAGGTCTTTCATTCATAGGGTCACCATAGGTCGGAGGCAACTTGACAGCACATAACACACATACACAAACACAGTGGGCAGAAGATTTGCCATTCTTCACATGGGGCCTGGACATCTCATTAAATTATAACTGGTCTCCAGACCATGGACCTCAATTCCCCTAGAGAAAATGGCTGCTTTGGAGAGCCGACTCTATATGACATTATACCCTGCTGAGGTCCTTCCCGAGGCCCTTCCACCCCTCACAATACCCAGAAATTTCTCAACCTGGAGCAGGCATCCCTAATGTGCGGAAAAAGGTGAAGAATACAGGATGGACCACAACATCCTCCCCCTCCAGGCCACGTGACCAATTCACGGGCCTTTATTTTTGACTCCGCATCCTGACCGGCCACGGCCTCTCCAAAACCACGAAGAGACGTGGGGGAGCGGCCGAAGAAACCCCGCCACACCAGAGAACCCAGGACGCTACTGCCAAGGAGAAGAATGGGACCCAAGCTAGGAGGCCTTACAGGAGAGCCGAGCCACTCACTTCAGGCGCAAGAGAGACGAGGAACCGCTGGAGAGGGACGCTACAAGCACAGAGATACCGTCCCAGGTCTACCTGGAACCTGCCCCGTCACAATATCAAGCAGCTCCTCACCCTCCGGAACCCCTCCTGATGCGACTACAACGACGGACTACCGTTCTCTGGAATCGCACCGTCCAACGCGCCAATCTCCCGGAAACTCGTGACCGCTCTGCTCCGCACCCTTTAAACTCTATGATCGGAGATGCCACAGGTTGAAAGACCCGGCTGGGAAACGGAAGCCCTGGACTACAGTTCCTTATGTTAGACGGTCCCGTCTCCCACCCCACCCCACCCGCTCGCTCATAAAGCATGGCTGTGGTGCTGGGATGAGAGGTGCACAGGCGCCCCGCGACCCCCTGAGGATGCTGCAGGTTCATCCTCAGCAGCTCATTTGGCCGGCGGGGGAAGCGCGGCCTGCCAACAGCGCCTTAGTGGGCTCTCGTGTCTGGAAGAGTAACGAGTGATGGGGTGGGCGAGATACTGCGAGCGTGCCTCAAAGTGTCTCCCGTACTGCGTTGCGGAAGAAAGGAGCACGCAATCACCGCAGCGCGGCTTCCCTTCACAGGCGCCCGCCTCGCTTCCCGCCGCTGGGCGGCTCCGCCTTTGCTGGCCCGGGAGGGAGGGTGGAAGAGGAGGAGGCGGAAGAGCTGCCGCCGCTGCCGCGGGAGCCATGACGGGGTCTGCGGCCACTGCCGCCCCCTAACCGGCTCAGTGGTCCTACCCCCGCCCGCCATGAAGAGTCCCAAAGAGGAGGCGGAGCCGCCCGCAGGTCGGTCAAGACGCCGGAGGGGCGCGGCAAGAGGCCCACGGAGCATGTGCAGAGCGCCGGGTCTTGCCTAGGCGCTGTGGAGAAGCTCTTAGCAGAGCGCCTCCCCTGCTTCTTCCGTGGTCGCTGTCTACTTAAATGCCGGGGAAAGATTGGCAGAACGACCCCCAACGTATGCATGGTGGGGGAGGGGGCTGTTGTCTTTCCTTGGCTTCCCTCAGTGGAGACGGGGGGGGGGTGCCGGAGTCCCCGAGCAGGGCCGGCTCCGTAGGAGGCCTTAGTGGCTTGCCGTCGCGTCTGCGGGCTCGCTTCGAAGCCGCCACCCTCTGCAGTCCCCCAGGGTATCAGGCCCGGTTTGGACGTGACGCTGAGCAGGCGGTGGAGCTTCCCCGTGCGCTTTTCGCAGGGACTCATCGCCTCACGTAAGCCGGGCGATACACGTTTGGTTCTCGCTGCCGTAGCCCGCGCTGATCGTTTCAGGTGGGCAGCCGTGTTAGTCTGCAGTAGAACAGCAGGGTTGGAATCCAGGGGTACCCTGGAGACCAGCAAGATTTCCGGGGTGTAAGCTCCCCTGATCAGATTTAGACATAGGAATCTTATCTCACTGCAGATGCTGATTTCTGGTCTAATCAAGCTGCATTGTACCTTTACATCCTGACTCCCTTCTTTGCTTCACCCCATCCAAATCCCGACTGGGATATTAAGGATCTCCACTCCTCTCTGTATCTGAAGATGGGAGCTTTGACTCTCGAAACCTTATACTCTGAAAATCTTGTTGGTCTCTAAGGTGCCACTGGACTCTAATCCTGCTGTAGATCCTGCTAATATTAAGTGGGTGTGCTGATTGAACACACATGAATGCTTTGCTCTGAGGCTGGGCATAATCACATGGGGAAGTCTTCACTTCACCAGACTCTTACGCTGGTCCTTAACCAACTTGGCCATATGATCTGTTTTCTCCTTCTCCCCCACCCTATTATTTTCCTTCAAGGGTGCTTCCTAAAGGGTAAAGCGTATGCTGGGTGTTCATTGGGCCCTTGTTGAAGGGATGGAGCCCTTTCAAACATGCACACATTTTTCTGCACCCCATTTCACTACCCTCTTCATGTTCTTGTTATTAATGATAATAATTCAAGGGAGTGATTATATTATTTGCAATTGTACCCACACACAACTGGTTAGAAGTCTGTTTTGAACCCTGTGTTTATTTTGGCCTATCCATCATAAATTGTATTTTTATAGTTTCCCTCAAAACAGGGAAACCACTTCCTAGAGTTAATAACTTGAGGTGTCCTGATGAAAGTGGGTGGTTTTGAGGTTTTTATTCATGATGACACTTGAGTTACAAGTCCTAACTGTTGCCCTGAACTCTATTTATTTTGTGGTCTTTTACCATTTGGGCCCTAATCCTACAGTTAACATTAGTAGATGCTATAGCATAGACTTTCAAGTGCTGTAACACAGCAAATAACGGCTAAAGATCCCAGAGAAGATCACTGGTTCAGATTTATTTTCTTTGTCTGAAAATACATATATCAAGCTGTGAATGCAAACAGAGTGCACACAAGCCTTTCACCATCCCTTGAATTAGCAGAGATCCAGCCTTAAAGGATTGAGGATGGAGTTGACCATAATTGCTCAATCAGTTTATTTGTAGAGACAAGCCTGCCTTGCCCTGCCCTGCCCTGCCCCCCCTACACACTACCTGATCTGCTACTCTGGGCTGTTGCTTCTCCTGAGCTGTTGCTTTACAGTGGCTGTATATCAGCACTCCAGATCTGTTCCCATTTATGTATGTATGTATGTATATCATTTATAGTCCACCTTTCTCACTGAGACTCAAGGCGGATTACACAGTATGAGATTAGTACAATCAGTATCAAGTATTTTTCAGTACATTATCAAGGACATTTCATAAACAATACCATAGGGTAAATAGATACAAGTTTAAGAGATATATTATTAGCAAGAGTCCAATACAGAGTAGAAAAAATACTGAAGCAGAACATAATTCTAGGACTAACATTAGACAACATGGAGCTCTGGTGGTACATAGGAGTACATATTTAAAGCAGCAAATAATATGTAAGACAATATAGTGGTGAAGCTATAGTCCCTAATTCATTAGCGAAGCATCTTCCCTACAATACAGCCCTCCCATTTGAGTAAAAAAGCCTTTTTGAATAGTTTGAGTTTGCATCGTTTATGGACAACCAGGAGAGCGGGGGCTCTTCTGACTTCCTCAGGCAGGTCATTCCACAAGATAGGGGCCACCACAGAGAAAGCCCGTGTGTGGGTTGCTGCTGACTTCACCTGTGTGCAGCCTGGCACCTGCAGGAGACCCTGTTCAGATGAGCGAAGCTGCCATGGAGGAACATAGGGGGGGAGGCGGTCCCGTAGGTATGCTGGACCAAAGCCATGAAGAGCTTTGTATGTAATAACTAATACCTTGAACTGAGCATGATAACGGATGGGTAGCCAATGGAGCGACTGTAGGATGGGAGTGATGTTCATGCTCCTGCTCGCTCCTAATAACAGTTGAGCTGCAGCATTTTGGACTAATTGGAGCCTCCTAGTTAACTTAGATGGGAGACCTATGTATAGAGCATTACTTCTGCATGTATAGAGCATTACTTGGCCAAGAGGCCTAACTAGGCATTACCAGAGTCTGAGGCAGCAAAAGATGAGTAAATTAGTTTTAAAATCTCCATCCCATAGAACATGAGTGTACTACAGGGCTCATTGTGTGTGGCAGATTAAGTGGTGCTGAAATGCTGACCACCAACCACCATTATGTTTTAGCCACACTTCTTGAGGCAACTGTTTTGGGCCTGTTACAGCTCTGCTGAGGTGGATGAATACATGTTCCCTCTTCAGAGATTATATAACCCAGCTACCAATTACATGAAATATTGGTGATAGTTGCCAGTGGTATTGGCCAAAAGTAGTTGATCTGAAATATTTGATCAGGGGGAAAATCAGTAAAGCTCACATAGTGGGGTTTAAATAATGAACTTTTTCATATGATTAGCCCTGGAAAGCAAATCACAACATTGAACCTGCCCAGTTTGTCTGTTTTCTAATCCATTTGTTATAACATGCTAATAAACAACGCAGATTTAATAATGAAATTTTTATCTGTGAAAAAATAGTGATAAATTTTCTGTCCTTACATCTCTCTCTTAAACACTTTAAATAATTCCCAATGTGTTTTTATTCCATGATACCAGATTGCATAGTCAGCTACATTTTATTTCAATTAGCTTCTCTGGAGCTTTTTTTTTTTTAAGTACACTTATTTCTACACAGTGGATTAAAAGATGGGGTTTTCCTCAAGGGAACAAGGTAAATGTGCTGATGGATGTCTGTATTTTTCTGCCATACTGTTCATTAACTGCTCTCTCCCTTTTGGCGCAGGGGACCATGTGCAGTTGAAAGTGCCAGTTCTTCAGCAGTGGTACCATTGGGACTGTGGGCTGGCCTGCTCTAGGATGGTACTGCAGTAAGTACATTTGCCTGGGGCTAATGATAGCACTTACTAGCAAGATAGTTCCTGGACCTGAGCCAGTGGGAAGGTTGCTGGCCCTTTAATGAATGTATGACTACTATTGGCAGCGCCAGCGCCTCAGTTGTGAGAGGAAAAAACAGGAGGAAAAATAACTGAAGTCACAGAATAGATATTGTACCTCTAGAAATTGATTTACTTGATGTAAAAAAAATGATTTCCCCCTGGTGCCTTGTATCCATATCACTAATTTGCATTACTCTTTAAATAATTGTAATCAACAAGTAGCGTTTTTTCTCTTTTGCATTATACGTGTCTTGCCCTTTTCCATTTCACAAAGTTGCTGCCATTTGTGGCCCACAAGTAACAATAGTTCTGATTTTCTGTGTGTTGTGTTGCCTGGGTTTCATTTTTTCAACCTGCTAGCTATCCTGCTGAACTCGTCTTTCCTTCCACAGAGGAACATGAGCTTTAGGTGCAGGAGAATATTTAGATGTCTTCTTAATAAATATGAAGCAGAAGATTTTCATTTCTCTCCATCCCTTCTGCCAAGACGTTAGTCCGTGCGCTGGTAATTTCCCATCTTGACTACTTGTAACCTGTCTCTCCTCTTGCCCTATCCATTCCAAGCAGTTTCCAAAACCAAACTTCCTTCCCTCCAGATCCAAACCACTCTCTTTCCTCTTCATTTTGGAATTCCAGTAGCGTTTCCTGCAAGTTTCTTCTCACTGCCAGGTCACCCCATAACCCTGGTCCTGAATGAGGTGCTCTTTCCCGCTATTCCTGAAGTTTCTCCTACTGCCATTCTTTCCTGCCCCCCTTCTGTTTGCCACAATGCAGGGCTGGTTCAAATATCATCAGGGTTTGCACACTGAGAATGCCCATGTGTTCCCCTTCCCTCCCTTCCATGGTTAAAGCTGACCGGGTTGTCCAAAACAGATGACTTGCAAACCCATTTCAGACTGTGATTTCAAGGAGTCCTGGCTACTTCAAACCATAGTAAGGCCTAACATGGTTTTAACACTAAACTGTAGTTACAGAACGCCATGGGAGTGGGGGATTACTGCACCAAGAGGGGAAGAGGGAGCACAGAAGCTCTCTCTGAACCACAGCTTGGAGATCAGGAATCTTGCATTTGAACAGTATCTTGGTGAGTGGCTGAGGAAACTTCTCATCAGATGTATGCCAAGTTGTTGACTTTTATCCTCTAGTCTCTCACTGGTTACCCCACCACCATCACCTGTAGCTATCACCCCCTCTTCTTTGGTCCCTATTGCATTTAAATTAACGCCTCTAAAATATATTTTCTTATAAAAGTATAAAAACAAAAAGCATATTCAGGCAAGAACAATATCCCAGAAGGAAACAACCATTTAACATACCATTGCTTTAAAGTTTGAGAGTCCTTTTGGTAATTGTGGGGTATCTGTCTGTTTCAGGCAGGTTTTATAATTCTGAGTTTTCCGTGTACCGTATGAAATGTTTTGAAATGCTCTTTTAACCGAATGTTGCATCCACCCTTTTTATTTAACCTCAGATACCTGAATCTTCTAAACGATGATGAATTTCAGAAGGCCATTCAGGAACTCCAGTTGACAAAAAGCATCTGGACCATTGACTTGGCCTACTTAATGCGCCACTTTGGCGTAAAGCACAGATTCTGCACACAGACCCTGGGGGTAGACAAGGGCTACAAAACCCAGGTCAGTTTCCTGGTTCTAACAGGGAGAAGTTGATGTTACCCAAATTCTGGTTCTCTAACAAAGTGAAGACACGGATTCCTTTTGAAGGCCATATCAAGTTCTGTCTGTGGTTTCCTTAGGAGCTCCACAGCAGCAGTGAAAAAGACAAACTCCATGCTGGGCATTATTGGGAAAGAATAAAATTGTAATGCCATGGTACAGCCTCACTTGGAATACTGGCATAGTTCTGTTTGCCATATCTCAAAAAGAATATTGGAGCACTGGAATAAAATACAGAAGAGGGCAACCAAGATGAACAAGGGGTTGGGGGACCTTTCCTATGAGGAAAGTCTAACTTGTTAGTTTAGAATAAGGAAAGCTAAGGGGGGAGATGACAGAGGTTTGTAAGATTATATATGGGATGGAGAAGGTGGATAGAGGAAGCTAATAATAATACTAGATCTCAGGAAGACCCAATGAAATTGATTGGCAATAGGTACAGGACAGACAAAAGGAAGTCTTTGTTTAGTTGATGAGTAATTAAATTGTGGAATTCACTACCAGCGGACATAGTGATGGCCACAAGCATAGATGACTTTTAAAAGGGGTTAGACAGGTTCATGGAGGATAGGTCCATCAATGGATACTAGCCATGGTGAGTAAAGGACACCTCCACAGTGAAGAGTAAACATCTGAAATCTTGTGCTAAGAGGCAGAATCAAGGAGAAGAAGGCCTTGCTCTCCAAGTCCTGTTTGTGGGCCCTCCAGAGCAATGGGTTGGCTGCTATGTAAAATAGGATGCTAGACTACATGGACTACTGGTCTGAGGCAATGCTCTTCTTATATTCTTAATAGAAAAGAGTCCAGTAGCACCTTTAAGACTAACCAACTTTACTGTAGCATAAGCTTTTGAGAACCACAGTTCTCTTTGTCAGATGCATCTTGAAGGTGCTACTGGACTCTTCTATTTTGCTACTACAGACTAACACGGCTAACTCCTCTGGATTTATATTCTTAAAAATTCAGTTTAGTTTTTGCAGTTCTTGAACATTCCAATCCATCTGACCTTTGATTCTGTTGAACTATTATGCAGCTCAAGATCCCATAATATTCCTCCTCTATCATTCCTGGTTTGGAGGGGCCCATCTGAAGAAGTGAAAGGGAAGTAGCAGTGAGAATGTCTTTCGCTACTGTGAGGAATGCATGAGGAGCTTCTGCACCCTGTGGCCAAATCCATATCACCAATCTCTTAGTTGTGTACTCCTCAGTGGAGAACTTCATACAGCACCTTCTAGTATTGCCCATCTTCTCCAAATTGGTTCATCTTGAGAGTCAGTTTGACTAACCTAATTGTCTTCTTTGTTCAGTCATTCTATAGGAAACATTTTGACACAGAGGAGAACCGAGTTAACCAGCTATTTGCACAAGCCAAAGCCTGCAAGGTGCTGGTAGAGAAATGGTGAGCTGTCAGTGATGTCTTTTTTTCTTTTCACCTTATTGTGGAAATAGGATGGCTGTTCTGGAATTGTTAGCCCTGAATGTGAAAGCTCACACATTGGCTTTCCTACAGATTTTCTACTGAATTAAAGACGGTAGCCAACTAAGTTAGTGTCATACTGATACTGGGGAGATGCTCCAAGGGAGGAGGAGCAGGATAAAAATGCAGCAGAATGAAGTCTGAGAAACAAGTCTCTTAGAATGCGTGTGCCCTAATCCTGTCCATATTTAACTGGAAGGAAGGCCCATGGAATTCTGTGGGATTTATTCCTACATTAACACATGTCAAGGCTGCAGTTGCCTCAATTTTCTAACTTGCCTCTCCAGATTTGATCACTCTGTTATCCCTCTTACAAATTAAAGTTGGGATTCTGCTGAGTACAGGTACCACCTATGTGATTCTTGGGCAAGATGTTTCAGAGGTCCAAGGTAGCTCTCTGGAGGCACCACTACCATCAAAAAGAACACTGCTGATTTGAACCTTTGTGTGATGATTGCTGTGCTCCAATGACAAAACAAGCAGAAAATAGCAATTTCTGTTTCCATTTCAGTGGAAAGCTTATTAATGGCAAAACCCCAAACACAATGGATCATTAGAGAACAAGATCATGAAAATGGCTGGCTTGTCTTGAGGCAGAGAAGTTACTCTGGATGGGATTAACCTGAGACTATAAAAAGTTGCAACTGCTTCCAGGTTTTTTTTATTGGCTTTCAGTTATAGTCTCTGATCCAGGTGGGCAACAGAGGGTTATATAGAGCTGGCTTTATTTTCTGCACTTTTACAGCACCCTCTTAAGAATGTTTCCTCAGAAATATCTCCCACTGATCTTGTTTAGGATTGTTTCTTTAGTATCTTTTTAGCATGGAGACCCAGGGCATGTGTCCCATTCTCTACCTGGTCCATCAGAGTCTCTGGCAGCAGTCGGAGCTAGGAGTAGGAGCTGGGTGCAAGGAGCTGTCCAGGACTTAGCTTGGGTTAGGAAAGAGCTGTTGATCTAGCACAGGCTACTGTTCAATTGAAGGCTTATATAGGGAGCAGATGCCCCCACTCCTTCCTGTAACAAGAATTGAGGCAGAAGCCAGCAAATATACAGAAAATGGTGCTGTCTTCCTATCTTATGCAGGAGCTTGCTGTCAGAGAAAGGGAGTGTGTCTCCCCCTGTAGGCTCTGGAGGGGCAAGGAGCTTCAAGCCTAGTGCTGGCCATGGGGGGGGGGTCCTCAGGCCTTGAGGAGTCTTTCTCCCATGTCCAGGCTGGGCCAGGGCAGGTCCTGTCAATGTGCAGATGATAACTGCAAACTCTATTGGCATTGAGATAGAGGAGCATCCCAGAGTGCAAGAGGGCATGGTCATCTGGAGAAGAAATGGCAAAGGGAAAGTTGAAGAGCCTATCTGCTATGGATCAAATCAAAATAGCATGCTCAAATTGGTGTGGCACACATCATCTTTGATTATCTATTGAGCAGGCGAGATTTAACAGCAGAGGGGGATGTCTTGTGTGGTTGTTTCACTAGCAATTCCTTAACCTGTTAAAAACACTAGAGCAGCCAGTCACATTTGAAACTTGATGGGTGGTGGTGGTGAGAACTCCTGTCTAACAAAGGCAACAGAGACCAAAGCCTGTACAAACCGCCAGTTGTTTTGATTAGGAAGAGTCTAAATGTGCTTCAGCATTCAGGCCTTGTGGCCATGGCTAAAGAATAATAGTGTTTCATCACAAGCACAAGCAAGTTATTGGGAAAAGATTTTTTTTAATCATCTATACAGGACTAACATGCCAGTAGATACCATCAAGCAGATTTTTAAACCCTCCAGATGCACCCATTCCGGAATAAAATGGATTATCCTGCATCTTGCAATCCCACCCAAGGCCATAAAATGCATTTCAGTGCATTTTGTGTAAGCTTTCTACCTGCAGTATGAAGATAGCATTGAAGAGCAAAAAGTGCTTGGCATCTATTTTGCTCCTCAAACAGCATTAGGGGCAGAATAGATGTTTCAGAAGCCTTAGCTTCCTGACTAGCTGCCCTGCTAGCCTACTTTCTCTCAATTTTCTTCCACAGCACAGTGACTATTCGGGACATCCAAGAGCACTTGTCCCAAGGCCACGTTGCCATTGTGTTGGTGAATGCTGTCCTGTTGCTGTGTGACCTGTGCTCCAGCCCTGTCAAGTATTGCTGCTTTCTCCCAATTGGACAGAAGTGCTTCTGCAGGAGCCCTGACTACCAGGGCCATTTCATTGTGTTGTGTGGCTACAATGAATCCTCAGGGAGTATTTATTACAACAACCCTGCATACGCTGACCGTGAGTAAACACTCTCTGCTTCCAAGCTCTGGTTTCTCCTCCTCCTCAGATCTGTGAGCTTTTATTTTTTTAATTGCAAACAACACTAGTCAAAGTTGCTCCGTCCTATTAATTTATTGCTGTCTGCTGTGAACTCATAGCCATGTGGAAAAATGGCTACAGTGTGATTAACTGGAGACCCCAGCTTACATTCTCACCCTTCTACAAAGCTCACTTGGTGTCCTTGGACCAGCCACACCACTTGGCCTAGCCTATCTCACAAAGTTGTTGTAGGGAGAAAAAAAAGTGTGGGGGTCCTGTGTATATTCCCCTGAGCTTTTATTGATTAAAATTCTGTATCTTGCTACATCAAAAATTGTGATTTATGGCAACACAGAAAAATGTAATCATATAAAGTCCTCAAAATATTCATCCATCCATCTAAGGAAGGGCAGAATGTGCTAGAGGAATCTTTTTCAAATATTCAACATTGGCTATTCTGTGTTGTTGCTGCAAGAAATTCATAGTAATGCTCAGGGTTGGATCCAGACGAATATTTCTGTAGGCACAACAATTTCTGTCTATGGAGTGTGATTTTTCTACCCCGTGCAGCAGCCTCAAATCACCCATGAAATTTTTTTGGGGGGAGCCTTTCCCCCAGAACAGGATGGGGGGCATTTCTGGCCACAGCAGGAGGGGGGAGATTGAGCTCTATGGGAAGACATCTTTGTATCCAAGGAAACATCTAATCTGGATCCAAGCCCACATCAGTCTCTGAAGTATGGACTGTTTGGTTTATCATGGAAGGTGCTGCTGATTAGATAGCCCTGCTTGCCAGTGGTGAATTGCCGTTAGCTTCCCTTCTGGTCTCTCTTAAACCCCAATTCCCCACTGAATACATGTTGGTCCTATCCCACAGGAACATGCAGCACCAGCATCAATAACTTTGAGGAAGCCAGGACAAGTTACGGCACGGATGAAGACATCCTGTTTGTTTACACAGACAGCTGACATCTGGGTCTGGTGCTTCTAGTTTGTCATTGGCCCAGCCTGCTCAGGACTTCTGTGGCAGCTGGCTTGTCTCAGGATTCCTGCTACAGAGACTTTGCTCCCAGACTGCAGCAGGATTGTGAACAAGGGATGCTAGAGACGTTGGTAGAGCTAAATTGCTATCTTATCACCATCTTTTTATTTTTGACGATAAAATAGCCTGTGTATATACACTATGCTATATACATACATACATACATAAGAATATGTATGTATTTAATTTTAATTTTGCACACTTAAGTTTAAAATGCAAAAATAAGACTTTTTTCCTGTTGGATGTCAGACTCTTTTTCTTCCCAGGAATAAAACTCTCAGAAACCAAATTCATCAATGTTAGTCATCACTTGGGTGCATATGCAGAAAGCAGAGATATAGGAAAAAGCAAGAAGCAGATCCTTCTTTTTAACAGAGAAGATGAACCCTTCACCCAGATCAAAATAAAATAAGCTATTTTTGAGAGGGGGCAGCGAGAGGAAGAAGTCAGTGTTGTCCAATAAATATTCCAAGGACAGAAGCAGGCTCATTCCCACAGCTGCTTTTGCAGCAGAAAGAAAGCTGTGTTTCTCTACAACTTGTAGTAACAAGAAAGAATCCCCACCGTCAGTTACTCACTCCCAGTATGAAAAACATTTAGCCATGTTGCAGCAGGCTGGAAGTGCTTTCAGAAGATGGGTTCCTTAGGTGAAGGGGGAAGTGGTTGCATTGTGATTGCACTGCCACTTTGGAAATGGTGGTGTGAATCTGTTCACTGCATGCCACCAATTTATTTTCAGATGCCCTCAAACTGACAGCTGACATTCTTTCTTCCTCAATACAGTTTTTGGGGAAGGGCTGCAGATCCCTGAATGTACCGAGCCTTTTATAGAGGTTAAATATTTTCAAGACAAAATTGAGAAGAGTCCTTTGCTAATCCAGTGGTCCCAACACTATACAATTAAACATCTTTAAATCTTTGATTTTAAGCATGGTTAACTGTTGAAATGGGGTCAGCATCACTAACACTTGGAACAGTTGTCACTCATAAGATTCTGAATATACCTTCCCTCCCATCAGCTCTCAAGTAGGCTCCAGGCTTACTGTCTTTTTTTCAACTGATACTGTGCAGTCAGACCATACCTAGAAGTAGTAATATGTCTGCAGAAAGCAGAACGATGCTTTAGAATTCACTTAAGCTTGTGTAACTGGCAATACCACCACAGGGCCAGTAGGCAGGGAAGGCAACTTAGCTGCTACAGACCTGTAACTGGAGACTAGAACCCTATTGCCAACATTATTCAGGGACTTCCAAGGCAGAGACAGCCAGCAGCCAGATTCAGAAACGAAATGGTGAAACTTAGCTAAATTTCTTACAGGTGCTAGCCAGAACCCACTTCCTACCTCATCATTACTGCACTCATGCTTAGATGGGGCTTCCTTGATGGTTTTTTTAAAAAAAACCTTCCATACACGAACTTTACTGTGCAGTTTATTTGAAAGTACTGCAAATACAGAGAATCGGTGGTGACATCCTTGACATTAGCCAGTGAAAAGGAAACAGCTGCTTTGGAATTCTGGCAGTGATAGGCAATTGACATAGGGAAACACCACTGGCAGAGCTTTATTTGTAGGTTTTTAAAGAAAAGTGTGCCATTAAGTGCCATGTTGTTTGGGTTGAAAAAACTTATCCACACCAGAAAATGAATGTGGTGAGACAAGCACTCTAAATAATTTGAAAAGCAAAGGATCCCATTGCACTAGAAGTACAGACCTTAAAAAGAAGGCAAACATTTTTCTCCTGCTGTCATTGCCTTTTATGGATCCAAACAGTTCTGTGTGTCACTTGGGCTTTCTGAACATCTTATCTACAGCTCTCTCATTAGGGACTGCTGGCAAGGAGTATGGGGGAAGCACAGGAGATTGCAAGGGGCCAGATCGTGCTCTAAAAACCATACAACAGGCAGAAGGTCAACCTTCACAGATTGGGTTTTTTTCCTGCATTGTACAAAGAAAAGTCAAAGTGTAGTCCCTCCACTAAGGGAGTGCAATTTGGCATATCTAGTCAGAAAAAAAAAACTTATTTGGTGGTATATTCCAGAATCCCAATCGTATCTGGGATTCTCATATATAATTATATTTCTATCCTGATTAATCCCAGAAATATTTGGGTTTAACCCTCTCCATCATTTCAAAGGTCACAGCAGCTTGATTTTCTTAGAGCCGAGCTACAAGTGACATTTTTCCACGTGAAGGACACTTGATCATTTTCGCAAGTTTTTCTGGGAACTGAAGTCCCTCTCCCCCGCCCCTTTTCCTTCTGTTCCTTCCCCTCTGTTAGAATTGCTGTCTGAAGAGCCAGAGAAAGCCAGCGGCAGCAGCAGCTTTTGCAAATCGTTCCTCCAGTCACAAGCCTGCTCTCAACGATCTTTGGGGGCGGGCAGCTGCAACTTTCTCCCTTCCCTGGGCATCCTGCTCAGCTTCACCGACATGTCAGCTTTCTCCAGAACAGCTCCCCGGGAGCAAGACAATTTGCAAAAGCTGCTGCTGCCGCTGGCTTTCTCTGGCTCTTCAGACAGCGATTCTAACAGAGGGGAAGGAATAGAAGGAAAAGGGGCGGGGGAGAGGGACTTCAGTTACCAGAAAAACTTGCGAAAATGATCAAGTGTCCTTCACGTGAAAAATGTCACTTGTAGCTTGGCTCTTAGTTTCATATGTTTCCCTGACCAAAAAGGGGGGGGGGCAATTCTCACAGGCAAACGGCATTGCTCATTAGGTTGAGCTCAGCTGACCCATCATGATGATTCTCTCATGTGTTCTGTGGCAGAATTGTTGTGTTTGGACAGACAGTTGAGCTCCCCTTATGAGTGATGTTATTTGCCAGTAAGAATTGTCTCACTTCCCTCCCTTTCCCTTTTTTTTGCTCAGCAAACCTCCAAAGGGAGAGGGAATAAGCTGCTGTGACTAGCTGCAGCTTCAGGGCAAGATTCTTTTGGAGTGTGTACCTTTTGCTTCCTGCTGCTGGGTTGGTTTTTCAGTTCTTTTTGCATTGGGAGGCTTTAGGGCAGTGGTTGCTCTTGTGTGTTTGGCTAAGGCTTCTATGCTCTGGAGAAAGCACTGGATTTTTTGCTTCATAGGTAGTAATGGGGATTAGCGAGGGGCACCTTCTTCAGGGCCCTGTAGAATTGGACCCCTTACCCAATGTACTTGAAATTTGGGGTGTCTTTAGTGGACAGGAAACAGCTGCTCCCCTGCAATTTTGACTGTAATTTGTATGAAAAACAGCCCCTCCAGCCCCCTGGAAAGATTGCCACATAAGGCGTAATGGACCTAGTTAGAATACTGAAAAGGAGGTGTATCTGAATACAAAACAGGTATGGGATGATCCAGATTTCAAGAATACTACTATTCATGGCCTTCCTGATACCCAGTTCTGAAAAATAGTAAATTTTTTTAATGCACATCAATACCCTCTACCAGGTACAGTCTTGAAAAAGCAAGCAATGGATTCTGTGCAAAGTCAGAGGCAATCTTAGTATGATCCAAGGGGAAGTTTGGGGGTGGGGGGCAGTCATTCCTTTTGTGTCCAAAGTCACAGGCCTGTTTAAGGAAGCAGAACTAGACCTCATTCTTTTCTTTTTCATCAAGTTGCTGAATTCAAGCAAATGTTTGTGACAGGCCCTCATTCTTGTCCATAACAAAAGGAATATTTTACATAGAGAAATTTTATACCAAAAATATACTTTGTTTGTAATTGAGTCATTCTCAATAAAAGTTTTAAGTTGTAATCCAGTAGCAAAATGCATGCTGCCTCCTTCTTTCTGAGATGCTAAGAAGCTTCACAGTGGATGTTTTTTTAAAAAAGGAAACATTCAAAACTTAAACAATGGCAGGTTACCTCATCAAGTGGAGGAGATTTGTTATAATTTACACTGTCAGGTCATTTAAATGTTTTTTGTATCATTTTTAAAAAGCTGTAACAGAAATGTCTCTCTCTTCAACAAGACACACAAAGATGCATCAATTTCCAGCTGCTGCAGGTCAGCAGTAAGCAAACCTCCACTCTGATGCTGGCAGGGCTTTCTTTGGTGAGTGGTTGCCTAGCTATGCCTTCACTTTAGACACCTTGCTGAGGGGGGATGGGGTGGAGACTACTCTAATGGGCAAAACTCTTCCTGCATTTAAATTGGGGAGGAGCCATGGCTCCCATAGAGCGCCTGCTGTACATGCAAAAACAGAGTACCAATTAAAGAAGGGTCTTGGGTGGCATGTTTTCAGAAAATTGCCAGAGAGGCACTGCCAACCACAGAGGACAAAACTGAGTTATATAGAGCATTTAGAAAACCTGTTCCTTCTTAAGCTTCTTGCCCTTCCATTTGGTTTCCCAACAATGTGGAGAAAAATGTCCTACCCCTTTCTGAGAGATGGTTTACCAGGTAATGTTATTTATCTCTGTACCATGAAGAGCTTCAACTGCCCATTTCCAAACACCATGTCTCTGTTAAAAGGGCAAGACATTTCTTCTACAAGTTGTTGGCAAACCCTACCTTCCATCCAATCATATGCTTAAAAGCAGCCCTAGATAAAAAATAATTCTTAGTAGTTACCCTAAACTATAGTTGTACTTTTAAAAGCCATAATTCAGGTACTAAAAAAAAGCCTATGGGCCTTGTAACCAAAAGAAACCTATTACTCTGGAATTACGTTTCTCAAAGAACAGCCCCTCCATGTCACGCAGTGTTCCCTCCGGGAAAAAAAAGACTTTCAAAAACAGTTTTCAGCAGCTGCATGGAGATATTTTGTGTTCCATGGAGGTGCACCTTCCACAGAGCACGGAAAAAAGGTCAAAATTGTCATTAGCTAAAGCCATTCTATAGACTGATTCATGCCTTTTGAGGCACTCTCCCTGGAGGGATGTTACTAAGAGACAGAGATCTTGTCTGAAAAAGCAAAAGAAGTGTACTTCCCTACTTTACATGGCAGAGAAAAATCACTCATGGATAATATTAGGCACAAAGTTAGGCTGTACTGCTGCAGCAAGTTCCTTGGCATACATCTCGTACCTCCCAGTCATCTGGAAAAAGGGAAAAAAATCTTTGAATGCTCTTCCATCACTTATTGTATATTGTAAATCCAAATCTACCAGTCCTAATGCCCACAACAGCCTTGCAAATTTAGTTCACAAAAATTATTGGTATCTGCTTCTGATTGCCATCATTATGGAGTTGTGCTAGACCATCTCCATACAGGTGAGAAGCTCCTCCTCCTCAGAGATGGAAAATGTCTGGCTATTGATCCCAGCAGGTTTTTTTCAGGGGTAGAGGTCTTTTTCTCACTGTTATTATGGCAGCTGTTTAGCATTGATGAAAAAACAACCCCCTGTAACTGGCAGAAGGGGCATCCCTTTTAGCAACAGTGTGCGGTCCATTTCCTGGTCAGAGGCAAGTGTGGAGAATAACGTTCTGGTTAAAGACAGTGGGGGTAAGACACTGCTGGCAAGAGCAGTGCAGGCATGGTGCACTGCCCAGGTTTTGAGCTACATGAGTGGACAGATTAGGGTGTCCTTGACATGCCTGCTTTGTTTTAATCTTCCCTCTCTGTTTCTACTACTAGCTGTATGGCAAGAGAATGAGATGAGGGAAAGGTTTGGTTCCCTTACTAGAGATTTGGCTATGGGCAAAGCCCATAAGTACCTTAGGGGGTTCTCCTCTCCTGGGTGTTCCCCAAGGTTCATGTCAAGGTTAGATTACTGTAATGCTTTATATGTGGGGCTGTCTTCGAAGGTCTCTTAGAAACTTCAACTGGTTTAAAACACTGAAGCAATGTTCTTGATAGGGAAATGGCAGTGCTGCAAGACTGTTTTGGGGTAGAAACAGATCTCCTAAATGGTCTGGGTTCAGTATCTGTAAAAGAGCACTGGGTCTCATCCCAAATTGCCTATGTGCTGAGGTCTGTCTCAGAGACTCTAAGAGCCAGTTTGGTGTAGTGGTTAAGAGTGGCAGGTCTCTAATCTGGAGTACCGGGTTTGATTCCCCACTCCTCCACTTGAAGCTGGCTGGGTGACCTTGGGTCGGTCACAGCTCTTCCAGAGTTCTCTCGGCCCCATCCACCTCACAGGGTAATTGTTGTGAGGATAAGCATAGCACTTTGTAGAACGCTCTGAGTGAGTGTTAAGTTGTCCTGAAGGGCGGTATATAAATCGAATGTTGTTGTTCTCCCACCACTAGAAATTAGTTGGTTGATGACTTGGGTTGTGTATGTTCCTCTGAACTCTGGCACCACCACCCTGTAATATTCTCCTCCCCCCGCCCACGGGATCCACCTGGCATCTGCATTTCCTGGCATCCTTGCATCTAAGTGCCAGGCAAAGATCTCTCTGTTTTGTTGGGTACTTGGTTAGCTGTTCAGTTCTTTGGGGGTTTTTTTGTGAGACTTTGATCCATTGGCTCCATTGCTGTTGATTATGCTGTTATGCATAATCAACAGCAATGCTTAATTGCTGTAAGATACTTCAGGGGAAACTGTCATTTGGAAAAATGCAGTATTTAAAAAAATTAAGTAGATTTTCCCTTTTAGTCATAAAAGTTGACTGAAAAGTTTCTATCCTTGGTTATTTGAAGTGTCTGAAGTAGTTTAAAGATTTTCAATCCTACAAAGATCAACCCAGACAGGAAAATGTGTTCTTAAAGTAGCTTTAAATGGGCACAGTCCAGCTGAAGAAATCTACCATGCCTCCCCTCATGTGAATGCGCCTGCCTGTCTCCCATTACCACACTTCCCACTCATTGATAATAAGTACCAGCAATGAAAATCAGAACCATTCCAGGGCATGTGGAAAGAAACTTAGGCCCTCTTGTGCACATCTTACAGGTGAGTGGGCAGTTAGTCAATTTAATCCTGTCATTTTAAGCATATTTGTATCATTTATTTTAATATGTACCATAAAATCTCTCTCTCTGGCAGTACCAAGGTTCTGGAATGCCTTCCCAAAGGAGATTTATAGGACTCCCTTACTGCCAGAATTTAGAAAGCAGATGAATACCATTCTCTTTCATAAAGGTTTTGGGATTATTTAAGAGTGTAGATTATGGAAATTATGTTGCAATGCAATCATATTGGATTTGATGTATTTTTGTCACTTTTTAGAAGCTGATTTTATGGAATATTTAATCCATTTGTTGAAAGCTGAATTGAATTGAATCAGTCAAATGTTTTCAAGAAAGAAAGAAAATTGAGCAAATTTGCACAGAGAAGGCCTTACCTTAAAATTCCATTTGTCACCAACTTGCCTGCAAAGATTTAAGTCCATCTCAGCGACCAAAAGGCCATCCTGGGTGCGGGAGAGTTCAGGGGTTCGACTCCCATCTGGGGAAGCCACATAACTTGAGCCATAAAAATGACCCAAATCATGATGCGCTTCAGAAATAACAATAAAACAAAAAAAGTTACAAGCTGGTTGATTACATAATTTAACATGCTGTTTGGAGGCTCTTCTAAAAGCAATTTCAAGGCACATTTTGTTATCATCAAGGTATTTTTTAATATACCAGCTTCTTGCCTTTACATTAAAGGTGTTTCACAATTCCAGGTAATTACCTGCAATGTTATACACACAACACAAAAGGATAAAGGAACAGGAAGTAGAAAACAACCTGTTTCCACTGAAAGTCTCTGCTCCGCCAAATGATTTTACTCCTGCTTAGAAAATGCAGGTTTTCCCCAATGGATGTCAAAGGAGTTTAGGGATAGTGCTTTTCAACAGAGAAAACAAACCAGAAGAAGGAGCCCTTTCTCCTTACTGCCACCCCCATCCTCATTTACCTAAATTAAAGCTCTGTAGACTGCAGCCTGTAAACAACAACAGCAAAACTACTTGTAACACATACTTCTGCCCTTTGATAACTTATGATGGTTACATAATGACCTGATGGAATTGCCAGCACAGGAGACAGTTCTGGGAGAGAGACCACCAATGGCAGGCCAATGGTGGGGGGCTTCCAGTCTCATCTCTTTCCCCAGATGCAAACTGGTGGGTTAACAGATGAACAGCTTTTGCTTCTTTTTCATTTTTAGTGCTGTTTTTATTGTTCTTTATGTTTTACCTTATTTTTAATCATTCATTTTAATTTCTGACATTAGCTACCTCAAGAGTCTTGACTGAAAGGCAGAATCAAAATTCTTAAAAAACTAAATGTAGACATGGATTTATGCAGACTGTGGCTTGAGTGGGGGGAGATGCACCCTTACTTAAAATTGCAAATATTATTCACGGCATCAGTGAGCCTCATTCCTTGGCAAAGAGCTGACATGCAATCACAGCCCCACTGTTCTGGGTAGGGTAAACCAGGGATAACTAACAGTGCAATCCTAAACAGGTATATTCAATCAGGTTTACTCCCAGGGAAGTGTTCTTAGGCAAGCTCTATAAGCGACTTCATCAAGAGAAGCTGGTGAGCAAAGGAAGCTGAATGAATAATGGAGCAGAAACAGGCATTGAAACGCAGCTGCCCAGACACAAAACACCTCAAGAACACTTTGGACCGATGTAGGGGGTCCCCCCTAACCTAAACACATACACCCTGCAGTGCATAAAGAAGTTATGTTCACTTAAGATAAAGTAATCCCCCCCCACCTTTGCATTAGTGGCAAAAGACATACTAGCAATATCAAAGTAAAGTTTTGGATATATACGAAAGCGACAAACATTATTTTAGCATATTTGATTTTTCCCTCTAAACCCTAAAATATCAATAATCATGGAGAATTTCATGGAAAAGTTACGTTTTCTTTTCATAAAAAAATGTCACGGAAAATGTCTAGACCCAAAATATCTCTTCAGTACTTTCAGGTAAACTAAAGACTTCTACTGGGTTTTCCTTAAAGATGGAAGAACAAGAGCACTATTTAAACGTATCTTTAAGTTTAGAACGTGGCCATGGTTCAAAGGGGTGCTCCAATTCACACAAGCTGCTGTGGTAGGCCAGAAGGATTTCTGTGAACAGCCAAATCATGGAGAGTTTCTGAAACACTCATTGGCATCAAAAGCAGTTTGCCACACAATATTGAGAGGTTAGTGAAGCTTCTGTTCAAGTGAAACAAATCTAGGCTGCTTCCATTCAATATTTCTTTTGCACAGCTATAGGACTGCTTTTCTACAACGGACTGGATTTAGAAACACACGTTCTCCAGAGTAGGAGAGAATCAGAGTAGAGTAATGGCAACAGTCCCCACGTGGGAGACCCAGCTGTGCTCCTCACTGGGTGACCTTGGGCTAGTCACTGTATTTCAAGAGTAAAACAGGAGAAAGGGGGAAACATACATGGCCACGAGCCTTTTGGAGGAAAGGCAGGATAAACATGTACCTAGCATCGCACCACCCCCACCTCCTTCAGAACCACCTTTGGTTGTTACCAGTGATTTGAGACTGAAGGCAAATAGCTTTAGACTCCCAATCAGCAACACTCCAAAGGAAAGAAAGCAAAAGGTAATTGCAGAACGTACCTTCCCCTCCGTCTCCTGATGTAAAGGGATTTGGATAAAGTTCCTGCAAGGAAACAAACAGATGATGGCACTGTTGCTTCATTCTGCCTGTTGCACAGCCACACAACACTCACATCCTTCACAGAACTAGATTAACAGTGTTGCCTTTGCTATCTGACAGTCTTTGTAAATCTAATCAAATCTGTATGGCTTTTGAATAAAGGATTGCCTTCCGGGAGCGGGGGCTGTCTTCACATTCAGTCTAACAATTTGCTTGATGATCACGAAAGGCAAGACCCTGTGGTGGGGCGTACCTATTGGTCCATGCAAAACAGGCAAGGTGGAGTATTTTACTGCACCACCTTCTGCTGCTGATGCAACAACATAGCCACCTGCTAAGAGCCACCTCTTAGTGAGGATTGAATGGGAAGGAGAGGTTGGGAAGAGACATGGTAGCCCCATCACTGCATGGGAACAACAGTGATGTTCCCATCTCTCACAAGTACAATCTCTTTGGTGGTGATATGGCCAAAGGCCCAGAAATGTACAGGCAGAAGGATATGCTACAGGGGAAGACATAGCTACTGGCAACCCCTGGGCACCGAGGTCACACTTAGTTGTACACACACTTCTACATCCAACTGCCCCAAGATTTCACCATTCAGAGGAGAGAGGAAGCCACATGGGACTGTTTACTATGCCACAGTGTCTCGTACTTGTCTATCCTTGCTGGAAATGACAGAGACATGGAGGGGAGGATGGCATTAGAGGCAAACTGGAGAGGGAATGCTGCTTACAGAACATTCAAAAGGCCAGGCTGATGACCAAAGAAGCACATTTCCCATACATCTATTATTAGGTATTGTAATGCTGCCACACCATTCTGTAAGTACTATATTTTGAACTGGGTGTTATTCTCAGCTACAGCACGACTGGAACCAAATCTACAAAGAGATGAAAAATCTTACCGTTCCTACTCGGTTGATGGCGCAGGTGAAGCAGTGGTTAGCAATGGCAGCATTTCTTGCCTCAATAGGCCACATAGATTCACTGCAAAAATAATTTTTAAACAGTGTGCATAATGCAGAGCTATTGCCACAGCGCACGGAAGACCCATTTTAGAGGCCACCTTATTCCCCATTTTGATTTACAGAGGTTTCACACACTAGTGGCTTCCCCATTGCTGCTGTTGATTCAGTGCAGTGGCAACGAGGCTTCCATGCTGTGCGTTTCCTCATATTTCCCTGCCTCCGTCTCAGCAGTGGCCATTCTCTCCCTCCACCCCAAGGCACTATTTTGGACCATTTGTAATTGACATATCAATATGACACCAATTTAAAAAATTGAAAACCCCTTCCTCCCAGAATTGAGGCAGGGAAAAGGACACTAATGTGGACATGACTGTGACAGATCTGGACTTTCCTGTGCAAATGGCAGTCACTGAAGGTTTGCTGTGATTGCTCCAAAAAGATCATAGCAAGCAGATTATAGAAAGAATGCAGGAAAACCTGGGAAACCCTAGGAGGTGCATGAAAGCACCATGATATCCTGGGAAGTGGGATAAAAACCCGCTTCCCTACAGCATCCAAGCCGCAGCAAAACAACCGATGTGGAAAATCCTATAGTCTCAGCATGTAACCAAGAGGGACTCTGGGGATGGTTTCTCAGCCATAGGGACACACAGACAGCTGCTTTCAGGGGCTGCTTCCCAGCTCTGGCACTCTCTGCACTTAAATCCTGACAGCCAGCACGAAACATCTTAGTGCCTGTGACTGAAAACACCAATGGTGCAGCCCCCTCCCAACTACATGGGGCACAATCCTCCATAACGTTTTCCTGCACCAGTTTCATTGTAGTGAATGGGAATTACTTCATCTTTAATTTTTTAAAAAAATGCTTGTGGGGGGTAGTGGTAGTAGCACATAAAACAAGTACATATAATATCTAGTTTGGCCATCACAATGAACTCCGGGTTCTGGGACTAGGCTTCAGCTCAACCTAAATATGCACATTAAGTCAAATGAATGCAAAGAATAGCAAGAATCCACTTGTAGAGAAGAGCTTAATTGTGCTGTGTAGAGACTGCTACAAAAAATGCTACAGAATCTCTTCCCACCTTTCAGATTAAGCCTGATTTAAGTGTATGAGCCTGTAGGCGGACAGCATCTGGTTTAAAGTGGGCTGTGCAAAATACATGTACTGCGTAGCAGCTCAGAGCCAAGCTACAAGTGACAAATGACACTTGAACGGCAAGTGAACAGACTCACGTGTATTCCTCCCTGTTCACTTGCGCTCCACTTGCGCTCCTCGTGGTAGTGATCACGTGGAGCGCAAGTGGAGCGCAAGTGAACAGGGAGGAATACATGTGAGTCTGTTCACTTGCCGTTCAAGTGTATCATTCGTCACTTGTAGCTTGGCCCTCAGTTTAAATGAGATGCTGTGCAAGTGCAAAGTCCTATGGGTGAGCACTTTTGTTTCATACTATCACATTTAGATCAGGCCCAATACTCTTACCAAGCAATAAAGCAATCAAGGGGAGAGAGGGCCAATAATCCTGCTGCAATAAAATCACAGAGAAGCCAGGAAAAAACCTCAAGAGAGAGACACAATTACATGTCAGTTTCCTTTCTAATGGGTATGAAGCAATCCTACATTTTAAGCACTGGATACAATCCAGCCAAAGTTCAGCTCCATCCCATACCTGACCTTTAAGACATTTCATGAAAGACAGACAGCAGGAGAAAAGCAGGCTAAACCTGGCCTCTGTCAAGCAATGAAGAGGGCACGTCAAATTCCCTTCCCTGTCAGTCAAAAACAAAAACGGTGCTGCTTCTCTTAAAGGAAGTTTTTACTAAACCTCCAAATCAAATTTGTTTTATCCACAAAGCTGTAACAAAGTTACAGCAAAATATAAATGAAACAGATAAAAGCATGGGCCAGCCATGGAACAATCTTCATCAGTAGAAACCAAGAATAAATACGGTATCCACAATCATGCACATGAATTTTCACAAAGGCTTTTGGGCAGCATTCAGGCAGCAGCCATTCTGGGTGCTTACCACTCGTTTTCACGGCTTTTTGAAAAACACAGCCTTGCAACAGCCAAGGTAGAAACTTGTGTTTAAAATAGAAAAGAAAAGAAGAAACTTGTCCCATGCACTCATCGTTACAGAACAGCTAAACAAACAAGGCATCATGTCCTCAACCTCTGCATTACAGTATATACAATATTATTAGTCATTAGGAATATTCTGATCTCCCCCTTCAAGCACAGCAGAGGGGAGTTTGTTTCAACCTGTAAAAATGATTCCAAGTGATGGTATATTTGCTTGCCTCCACTCAGGATGTTGCTTTAGGTACTGAACAATTCAACCAAACACTTATTCGCTCTTGTTACAGCACAGAGCCTCAGTCTAGAGATGCAGCAGCCCACAAGCACCACGTACTTTGCCTTCTCTCAACTAGTAATCACTATTATTTATAAAGCACATCAAAATCTAGGTGCTGTACAATAATTGAATTAAGCTAGCTGGAGGCTTGCATATAATCTATTTATTCACTGTATTTATAGTCCACCTTTCCACTGAGATTCAAAGTGGATTACACAGTGTAAATCGATACAGTCGATACAAAGAGACATCTAATAAGCACAATGTAGGCTGGTACAATCAACATGGGGAGACATCTAATAAACAAAATACTAGGATTACCAAAATCTGACTGAGCCTAGCATATTAGGCAATGATAAAGAACACGGATTCCATAAAGAAAAATGGTATTACATCAGTAGAAAACAATTGAACAACAGCAGGATAATATGTCCTATACACAGTGGTGTTCTTCACAGTCCCTTTTCCCTTTATAAAGAGCCTTCCTGAGCTATTCTGCTATAATATAGCCCTATTACCTTTATAAAAATGGGATTTCTATATACATGATATAATTATCCACCCAGTTTGCAGCTTGCTCTTGTAAAGCCTCAGCTGCTATAGAATCCCTTTTCAAGGATCATTTCATTCCCATTTATCCTGCTCTAACAGAGGCCCTCAGGGTGCCTCACATCGATAAAACAAAGCAAGAGCAAAACTTTCCAATACTAAACTACAATTAAACAAATTATTATTAAACAAATAATCACAAACAAACTTAAATGATCAAAAAATATAAACCGAAAGGCTTCCTTGTCAGCCTTCCAAAAGCAAACAGGGAACTGACAGACCAAAGTGTGAAAAGAGGAGAGGGTTAGGGTATTGGCGCCTTCCTGTACCATCCAACCACTTGCTTCTCTTCTCCAGACACGACCACAGAGATTCTCATGGTCCAGCCACCTTTTCTTAGATACATTAGCTCCATCTGGTGCGGCAGGTCTACTCACCTTGTGTTCACTGCTGGCATAATCCAAGCAGGGGTGCATTTGGCACATTCACTATTGTATTGTGACAGCAAAATATCCAGCATCATGAACTTGGTCTTAATTTTAAAAGAAAAAAACCAAGTATTTGCATTCCTTATGGATGAAGGCATTTACTCAAACATTTGAATGGTGACTCGTGAGTTCTCAACATGGTTGAGGGAGCTGCATCAGACAGAGGTCCAAGGGCTGGAACCCCAAACTTCTGCACAGCTCTTTGGCCCTTCCTTGGCTGGCAGAAGTAGGGCTGATTCTGCAAACCTAGAAATGTATTTTTATTTATACAGCTAACTAGAGTCTTCAGAACAACTTACAAAATGGAAGAACATACTAAACTAACCATCCTCACTACTCTTCATGACTCTGGTGGAAAGAGTGATAGACACACAGACACACACAGACACACACCTTCTCCCCAAAGATGGTAAACAGAATAGAGAATTCCAGACAGAATTGGCTTTCACTTCTTAGTTTTGCAATGATGCACTCCTGGCAAATGTATTCCACTTCCAGAATTTGCTTTTCCTTAGTACAGAATTCAATATTTTTAGTGCATTTGGTCTGATGTAGGTGAAATGTTTAACACTTTTATTAAACAGAATGGCAGAAGCCATTATGCAGCAAGAGCTTAACCAAACACAATTCCAGAGGAAACCACTGGAGTACGCTACTGCTGACAAAGCAAAAATTTTGATAATGACCTAGGATAGCGCATCCTCCAGTAAGCAAGCAAGACTGTAATTCTACCTGAGTTTCCCGATAGTAGCAGAAGGATTAAAAATGATCTCTGCTCCATTCAGACTGTACATGAGCCAGTTGAGGGGATGATGACGCCCAAAGCAAATGTTCACAGCAATCTTCCCAAACTGAGTCTGGAACACTGGATGTCCTCTGTCTCCTTCCATGTAGTAGGTTGACTGCAAACACGAACAGCCATAAGTACTGAAAGAAACTTAACTGGAATCACTCAATACTTCTGTCCAAAAATCTTCCTTGATGCAAATCTCTGGGCCAGTGAGCCAATCTAAGTAACAGGGCAAAGGGGCAAATTTATTCCTTCATCCACTTAACTCAGCCAACACAATCACAACTCCGTGGTGCCCTGATTCATATCAGAAGCATTTGTTTAATGTATTTTTGCACAATTTCTTCTGAGAGCAAAGTTTGAGCTTCCTTGAATGGGGGAGAGGGGAAGTACAGTGTTGGTGACAATGCTATTCCTTTAATCTGGGCCAGTGTTTTATACTGCCCTTGTCCTGTCCAGGACTCAGTGGGGGCAGGAACACATAGAGAAAGGAAGTTGTCAGCACTGCAGTTGTGCACACAGAAAGAATCAGACTTTTATTAAACTGTGTTCCTGCTTGAAACTGTGCTGCCTCTTTGTTCTGATGCCTCGCATTAAGGACACAACAAGAAGGAGGGGAGAAATACATGCAGCTCTGCTTATATCATTAATTTAACAGATGAGATCAAAGAAATCTGCCACAGTCCTTTCTTCGCAGGGTTCTAAATAGCAGCATCAGCAGGGATGAAAATTTGCAGGTTTATACATAATCAACTTATACCACGGCACAGACTGCTTGTACCTTGGCCCTGCCCCAAAAGGTAACAGTTGAAAAATCCAGACCAATGCAAACTGTACAGGACATGGAGAAACAGCACCACCAGTTTGCCTCGAACCACAATGTTCCTGATTTTCCAGGCCCAGCACACTGATCGCACAGCAGTACAGTGGAGGGTGCAGACAAAGCCGGTGCTGCTGTCACTTATTTCTATGAAAGAGCAAGTAAAACTCTTCCAAAAGCTCTCAAAGACAAGTCCTGCCTTTTCCATTGAAGCAGAGCCACCCTTAAGATACTGTGGAGGTCAATAAAACTTCTTCTCTTCATGATTTCTTAATATTTTGTTTTATGACTACAAAGAGAGGCAATGGTTGTTGTGGGGTGGGAAGGAGGGAGACAGACAACTCACCAGTTCTTTCTCTTCAGTTCCATGCTGGAGGGCCAAATCATCTCCACAATAATTAATTCTGATATCTCAAATGGGACTGATTTTACAGACATGTTCTCCCACAGAGCTGAAAAGGTCAATGACTTCCCCCTCCCCCCACTACCTTTTACATTTAGGAGGTGAACTGGTGGTTAATTTTTACATTTAGCTCTCACTGATTTATCACAGGAAATTTTAACAGGCACTTTCCCCTTCATTAGTTCCAAATGCAGCTAACAAAGTACAAACCCAATTTTTATGTCTGAGGTTTGTTAACAAAAACAATATAACCATAGCATTGTGTATGTGTGGGGTTTTTTGTGTGTGTGTGAATAACTTTGGATAGATTTATGTACTTCAGGTCCACTTTTTATACAGACCATGATTTTTCAAGAAAGAAAATGAAGCACAACAAAGGCGGGGATGTGGGGAATGTGTGCGGTTTGTCAATTCCAGCTTGAGAAATTTCTGCAGGTGGTGTCTGGGAGGAGTTTGGAAGGGAGCTCAGTGAGGTGTGATGCCATATTCTGTGATGTCACGTCTTGGTCAAAGATCAGCTCCTCCATCTAGGGTTGCCAGCTCCAGTTTGGGAAATTCCTGGAGATTTTGAGGGTGAAGTCTGGGGAAGGAAGGGGAGGGACCTCAGCAGGGTATAATGCTATAGATTCCACTCTCCAAAGCAGCCATTTTCTCCAGGGGAACTGATATGTGTGGCGTAGAGATCAGTTGTAATTCCAGATCTCCAGCCATCACCTGGAGGTTGGCAACCCTACCCCCAACTCCTCCCCTCCCTGTGAGGTTACTTCCTGCCTCCAAAAGTCAAATTTTAAACTTCTTGCCTTATATCAGTTCCCTCCAGCCTTTCCTCCCACTTGAAATCATTTGTATTCTTCTGTATGAATGTGTTATAAAAGCCCTTTGTTCCTATATATTTATGCTGGTGTACCCTGTATCTATCCAGTTATGTTCCAAGAAACCTAAAAAAGTTCTCAAAATTTTATTCAGGTGTTTCTCAGCATTAAGTAAAAATATAGGCTCTAAAGACCCATAGGAGCACACCAATCAATGGCAGTCTCATCTCACTCTCAAACTGCAACCAGTCTCTGGCCTTTAGTGTCTTTATAGGTGACAATCCATTTCTCCTCGTCTCTATGGTATACCATAGGAGAAGCAGAAGTCCTAGAGCACCTACTCTTTGTAGCCACTGTAAGACTGCTGTTTCCCCTAGGATTGCCCCCCCTACCACCCACAGCTGCCATTTTCTTCAGGGGAACTGATCTCTGTAGTCTGGAGATCAGTTGTAATTCTGGGAGACCTTCAGATCCCACCTTGAAGCTGGTAACCCTAGGAACATGGTGTTTGGCTGTTCTCTGGCACCATCAAGTCAGATAAGTAATTCTATTGTAGTTGAATTAATAGATTTACTTATGTGAAATCACAATTGCACTGTGCTATTATGTTTTTATATATTCATATTCCCCTTTAGCAGAAAACACACAGTCTAGGAACTGCCTGGGAAAACCTGAGAATTTATACAGGGAAATAACGAATGGTTTTGAAACTTCTTAAAGACTAACAAATTTATTGTGGCATATGCTTTCATGTGCAAGAGCCTACGTTGTCAGATGCATGAAGACACAAATGGGAAGAATACTACAAAAAGACAGCAAACTAGAGCATATCAACATGCCAATATTGTGGGTGAGGGTGACAGCAGCAAAGCACAACACTTGACCACCACCCTTGCGTCTGCAGTGCACCATCCAGCAGAGCTTTACCAAACTTCCCAGGGACTTTGATAAAAGTATGGCTAACTGGGTTCCTTGCTGTGACTTGTTTGCATGGAAATACACCAATAACATTGCTCATAGGAGAAATGGAAGTTGGAGTGACTACAAAGAGTAGATGCTCTAGGATTTCTGCTCCTCCTAGGGTATACAATAGAGACTAGGAGATTGTCACCTATAAAGATTCCATGAGTTTGGCAGATCAACCTCAGAATGCTATCAGAGAAATCTTTTAGCAGCTGCTTGGAGGCATTGTAATTGCTGCAGCCTGAGGATGTAGCCGAGCTGTCTGGAGTGGCAAGGCCTACCTCCTCAGCCCATGCCCTTCTAGGCTTATTACATCATGCTGAGAGACACTAACTGAGAGACAGTGAGCCTTTGTTAGATGGAGCGGATGGCTCAAACCGACTTGAAGGAGACAGTTGTGGGTGCCCCCCAACTCTTCCCTGGCTGTTTTAATGCTGGTTTTAGTGATCATATTGGCTTCTTTTTATGCTGCTGTTTTTCTGTGTTTATGATTTTTATTTGCTATTATTATTCCAGTTGAGTAGTGAGCTGCTTCAAGAACCATTTTGTAAGGAGACTTGGATAAAGATGTTTTAAATGAAGTAAAGCAAAATCCTGAATAATGCTGACAAATGGCTTCAGCAAAGCTACCACTGACCTCATTGAAATCTCCAATCCGTGGGATGTGGTTCTTCCTGCTTTTTCCAAGGACAGCACCAGAGTTTGAAATCACGACTGCAGTATTCCACAGGGTCCCTCCATGCACATCATCTCTTTCCAGGATTGGAGACACCACAACCATATTGTGTTTCTTGGCTAGCTGCAGATACCAATTTTATGCCATCTTAAACATCCCATTGCAAAAGAGAGGAGTGAGTTGTGCTTGGATTCTATCCATCAAAGAAATTACCAGGCCAAGACACAGCATAATATGAATGCATGGTTGCCATTTGCTAGTAGTAATGAGTTTCCTTTACAATTTCAGGATATACTCACAGAGCTCTATTATGGTACAGTCCTAGACTGTGTTTGGCAAGTTAACAGAAAGGCAAGAATTCAGTTCCCTACCTTCTGGCAGAATCTTGTTGTTGGGCCATCTTCTGCTGATTCAGCATACTCAGTCCAAGGAAGCTTCTCTCTTGTACAGAAAGCAAAAGGCATTGCTAGAAAAACACCAGAGTAAGAAATTAATACCACAGTTTTATCAACATGGGGGTTCCAATCAAAATCCATTCTGCCTCTGCTACTAAATCTTAATCATCTTTATGAAAGTGAGACTAATAATAAAGAAAAAATTCAGCTTGTACATGGCTGCATTTACAGTCACCTGGATATACAAGATGACAAGATGATAAAGATGACATAATCATACTGGACACCAGATCTTTTTGTTTCTAGGACTATTATGCAGGCAACTTTGTTTAGTACTAGAGGTCTGGCTATTTCTTCATCTTGGAATAAGTAACTATATTAACATGATTATCTTTTCAAGCCCACTCCACTGCTGGTTGAATTCAGAATTAACTGCAAACATACAATGCTCTGAGAATGGGGATGATTCCAACACTCAGGAATTTCCTCCCCACATCAATAACAGATGTTGTTTTGTTATAACAACCACTACTTGCCCCACTCTGCCATTAAGCTAGCTGGATGGTCTTGGGCTTATTGTTTTTTCTCTCACACTAACCTACCACACAGGGTTGTTGTAAAGAAAAACTAGAAGCAGAAAAAACTATTTTCTACTGTCCTGAACTCCGTGGAAGAAGGATGAGATACAAATGTGACAGACTGAGTGACTCCAGGCACAGGAGGTACCTCGGGCTGCATTAAAAGATCTATAGATACGCAGAGGATGTTGCTTGTCTCCGAGGCATTCTTGTCTAAGTCTGGCCTCTGCTCCAATCTTAAGGAATCTCAGACTGCAGAGATATACTTTAACACAATAATTCTTAACCTAGGCCACACCCACGCACTGTGAGAAACAAAGCAAACAATTAACGGCTTCTGCAAGTGTAAGTACCCAATTACAAAACCCACTACATCTCTGAGTGAGTTGCTTTTCTAACCTTGCCTTCTTCCAATCAGTCTCAGTTCAGGTGTGTGACTCTGCACTGATTCTACAGAGGGTGGAACTGTGGGGGGTAAGATACTACAAAGCAGGAAGTTAGGTTGGATTGCAAAATGGGTGGGCTGGATAGAGCTGTGGTGAGGAGCCAAGTTGTGAGGCTATACAGAGGGAGGCAGTGGGAGGTACATAGCAGGAAACTGTCCTCTCCTGACACGGCTTCACAATTCCTGAATCCTCTTGGGACTCTTTTTAAATTATGGCTTGAAGAAAAGGTCTGTGCCTTTGAAAATCTGCTCATATACCAGTATGGTTGCACCAATAAAAGAGCTCTCTGTGTGATCATCCAATTATTCCTTACTGCAGATACACAGCAAAATTACCCAGATAAGGCTGCCTGTTGCATCTCCACATGAGTCACTGCTCTCCTTCCAGATCAGTGAGTCACAAAGGAGGAATGAAGGAGGCAAGCTCCTATGAAGGGGACTAATTCTTATATATCATGAAAGTGATTATTTTGGGGTATGAGTGAATTGTGACTGCAATTTCTGGAAAAAAGTATGCCTTGTTTCAAAAGTTTGGAAAACATTAGTTAAAGAAAGGGATGCCCCTCAATGACATAACACAGGGACAATGGGAGGTGAGAGAAAATATGAATTAATGGAGTGGCTGTGCAAAACCACTGAAAGATATTTCTGGGGAGGCTTGACTAGCATCTTGGCAGGGCCTTGCTCTTCTCCAGGAATCTGTCATGCTTCTTTCATCATATGATGCTTGTTTATAACATCAAATTATTAAAATCTGGATACTTTCTGTTTAATTATTATTGCAGGCTTTCATGCACCTGCTTAATTGGTATGAAATTTTGAGCATTAATTAAATAAGAACCCAAACACAGAGAGACAAAGCAAAACTCTACTCACTCCAGGCTTCTTGGAAACAGACAACATTCACCTTGCACATTGCTGCCACCTCCACGATCTCTTCTATGCGCTTGTGCAGGGCAGCAACCTAGAAAGAAACAGAACTACTATAAAGGTCCACATGTAACATATGAATGGTTCTGAGTTATGATGTAACCTGAATGTAGAACTTTCTTCTGAAAAGCAGTTAATAAATACAGTAACTGAATCCCAAGTTTAACTTCTGATGGATTTGAAAAGCCTCAATAAAAAGCAGTGGGGTTCAGTCTACTGCTGCAAAGAAGAGCTGATCAAAAGCAGTATCTTGGACAGGCAGGTCCTGGTGGCACAGATGTTCTTCTTATCTATTCCTTCTACGGTCTCCTCTCATTTTAAATCTTATTAGGACTCTGTTCAGAGCAGTGAAGCTAGGAGGTGTGGTACTTCTCAAACTGAAAGAGGAGCATTCCCTTTCCCTTCTATTTCAGCTATAACAAACACAATATTCCCTGACAGCTTTAAATTTCTCAATTCTCCCTGAATCTCTATTGAAGGACAGAGGATTATATGGAGCACTGCCAGAGTTTTAATAGCAATATCTATCTCACTTTAACCCCATAATTCTAAACTTTCTGAAGTGGAAACCACTTCCAAATTGATTAAGCTGTTTGGGGTCCACACCTAAACTTACTGTACTTTTCAGCAAAATCAAAAAGAGTCCAGTAACACCTTTAAGACTAACCAACTTTATTGTAGCATAAGCTTTCGAGAATCACAGTTCTCTTCGTCAGATGCATGGAGGGCAAGAAGAAACTGGTCAGATATAGAGGAGGAGAGGGGAGGGAGGAGTAGATGCAAACAGCTCCTTCTGATATGGAGATCAGTTTGCTTCTGTAAAGGAAATCAGTTACTTTTGATAATGAGATAACCATTCATAGTCCCTATTCAGTCCCAGCTTGATGCAAGAATCTCAGATCAGTTAACAAGTTTATATTCTATTTCTCATGTTTACTATTTTGCTATCTATAGCATTACCGAGCAAAGGGCTGTAGTTCATGGACATTTTACACATTGTGCAGAAACAAACCCAAATTTACCAGTGAGCTTCCCAAAACTTACTCTCCCAGCTCATCCTCATCTTCCCCCAGCTTGTAGCCCACTTGTTTGAGAACTACTCAATTCAAATACCTTTAATGGCATACAATTTGAGAACTACTACTGTAACCCAGTAATTTAGAGGGGAGTAGGTTTAAAATGGTCTTTCGTTATCTCTTGAGCATATCTTAAAGCACAATTAGAAGAGAAACAAAATATATGTCAGGCTATCAGAAACAAATTCAAACAATTACACTATAAGCATTATTCCTTTACTAAGACTAGTGAAAATGATAAATCAATAAGCTAGCTTTCAAGTTTCACAAAGTCATGCTCAGTTTCCATAATTAAAAAAACAAATGGAATAAGGGAGAAAACATGTTTCCAGTTAAGGACAATATGCAATATAAGAAGATAATTTTAAGATGATTCAGGAAATTCTTTACAAACTAATAAGAGGTGGCATAGAGATCTCCTAAATAAACAAAACAGAACATTAGGTCAAATGTGTTAAGACAGAAAATCAACATTATGGGCTCACTGCACCAAGTTCTTGTGTTGGGCAGCCTTCCTTTGAATCAATGGGACTTCTGTGGGGCTGTCATGTCAAGAAAACAATCTAATTTTCTGCAATTCCAGCAGAACCTTTGCACACCATTTTCCTTAATGGGGAGCCGCAGTAAAGATCAGGACAAGGGGAAAAATAAATGGTTATTATATTCATAAAATCATGGCATAAAGGGTTCTGAATGGACTACATCCTCTGAATTTTTTAAACTTTCAGAAACTGAACCAGATGCTGAAACAAATTAAGAGAGATAAGAAATCTCTGGCAAGATTGGAAGGCTGTAAGTAACTCATATTGCTTGCAATTCAGGATATCAGGAAGAAAACAGCTAAGGTGGCATTTCTGATGCATTGAGTTCACAACTCCCTGTACCTGCAGAACACAAAATCGCATCTAAATGCTAGACTGCTGAGATTCAGGGTTACAGGAGCAGGAAACTATCCAGGTAGTCCTGGCACTTAGCTGATTCGGAACAGAGCAATACAATGGGGAGCTTCCTCACTGCTTATCTCTGCTCCCATATGTATCCCCCCCACCTTTGTAGTAATAAAGATGATATTAGTCTGCAGCCGTCCTCTTTACAAGCAACAACAGTACCTGTTCAGCAACCAGTGCACTTGTGGGAAGTGGGATTTTGTTCTGAATCAATCCCACCCGGACAACACGTGGCTGCCTCAATTGCTCTGGTTCAGCTTGAAATCCATAGCCCAGTAGTTCAAAGTTCCTTTCAGCAGCTGCTGATGTAGCAACAGAAGGCAAATCCAGTGGCCTGGAAAGGTAAGAACAGAGAAGGACAAAAACATTCTACCTTCTCTCTGTTGTATGCCAACAGCAATTTAGCATGGGGGGGGAATGAAAAACACAGAGCAGGGGCCAACTGAAGGGACAAACAAACTGTAAGAAGGCTAAGCTGCAAGTTTGACTCAGATTCACTCACTCATTCCTTCATGCACTCCTTGTGTAATACTGAGTAACTCACCAAGCAATTGCAGGGTCATACATGTATTTTTTTTAGTGATGATCTTTTGAATAAGCTTGTTTTTTAAAAAATTAGCTGTCTACATGTGACAAGGAAACAGTATCAATGGAAAGTAATTTCAGCAAGAACAAATACATCCTCTCTCATTTTATAAAAAGTTAAATCAAGCACATCAGTGATTCTCAGCTTTTTTTAAAGTGGGACCTACTTAACATAGATCAAGCTGGGTAGCCGTGTTTGTCTATAGCAATAGAAAAGAGCAAGAGTCCAGTAGCACCTGTAAGACTAATAAAATATGTGGTATCTGAAGAAGTGAGCTGTGGCTCACGAAAGCTCATACCCTACCACAAACTGAACACATTTATTTTCTTTTTAGTATCTATAAATACAAGCTGTTACCAAGCAACAAACTGTACTTCACAGACATTTTGCACATTATGCAGAGGCAAACCCTTATCTGCCATTCCGCCCCCACTCCCAGTTCACCCTAATTCTTCACCTTCCATCTATCCTTTCAACTCATCCACAGTATAAGAACCACTGAAGTACACTCTAAATTTTTAGACATTAATGGTGGATCATTTGTTTAGAGCTCTCATGCAGTCCATGCATGTTCACATATACAGCACTCCCCCCAGTACCTAGAAATAGAAACTTAGTAATACATTTGTGGGATTTTTAGCCAACCACAGCAGCATAACTAATGGAAAAGCCAAGGTCACCCCTAGAAGCTAATTTGCTCTGCAGGCAGCTTATTGTGTTTCTGATCTGATTGCAGCATCACATGTTGATTCATTTGGAAGGGGTGCCTTATCATAAGAAACTGGACTAGATGATCGTTTGGTTTTCTGCAGTCTTAATTAAAAAAACTAATTTCATCATGGGACAATAAATATCCTTAAAAACCAAAACAGGATATCTTCAGGAGAGTTTCTTCAGGAGCATCTATCTCCCACATCCCAGAGCTTCTGTTAGGAGACAGACTATATAGATGGTGGCAGAGAAGACAGGCATGCTGCTGGATCCTGGTGGTCGCTGGCCCCAGGCAGGCTCGACTCACCTCAACCAGGGCCAGGGCCTTTTCGGTCCTGGCTCCAACCTGGAGGAACACTCTGTCTGTCAATACTCGGGCCCACTAAGATCTTTTATCCTTTCAGCAGGCCTGCAAGACAGAGAAGTTCCGCCAGGCGTGTGGTTGAGGCCAGCCTGGTTTCCATCTGACAAGCCTCCCTACAGGTCTCCTGCTAAGAGGGGGTTGCATAGTTTCTTCATATTTTCCCCCTCTCATGAGAAGATCTGATCAGAACAGCTGAAACCCCCTCCTCTGCACATTTTTTGGCAGGGACTAACAGAATATGCTGCAATTTGGGGGGGGGGGTACTGTAATTTGAAATGATTTTATTGGTTTTATAGTTGAAAATGTACTTATATTTATATTTATAGTTTTAACCTTGTTGTGACCCACCCTGCCTGCAGGGAGGGAAGGATAAAAGTTGAATAAATAAATCAAGGAATCAAAGCCTCACCACATGCTTAGAATCACAACCAACCTTGTGAGTGACCAGGCAAAGGGTTGGGGCTCTTAGTACTTTGACAACTCTTGTTCAAACTATTCCTGCCATAAAGTAATTGTGAAATGACTAGAACGGAAGCCAACAGTCAACGGCTTTCAGTCCTCAATTGTACTCACAAAGCATGCTAAAGTTTCCATGACAGGGCACCATTGGCAAGCAGAAATTCAGGTGAAGTTTTTCCTTTTACTGCATCTGCATGGTGCAAAGACCTTCACCTGTTGAATTTCCTCTTGCGACATAGCTGTTAAAGGTACTAGGACAGTTTTTCCCAACAAGGGTTCCATGGAACCCTGGAGTTCCGCAAGACATCATCAGGGATTCTGGGAGAAATCATGAAATAAAAATATTGAAATACCACAAAAATGCAAGATATCCCTCAAAATATCATGGTTATTAATGTTATGTTTAGTTGGAATGTGTCCGTGTTCATTTCATATTATTACAGAGAATTGACAATACAAAATATAGTAATTTATCAGTAATTAAGTTCCCCACCATCTCCTGTAAACATTTTCATAAGCAAAGGTTCTTTGAGATTTGAAAAATTAATTTATGGGTTTTTCCATGGAAAAAAGGTTGGGAAACACTGTGCTTGGGAAAAAGCAATCCCAATCATTTCATCATACAAGGATATGACTGAGAGCCATAGCAGGGAGGAAGGAGTAAATATAAGTTGTTTCAAGGAATGCGTAAAGTGCCCCCCATATGTCATTTGTCTATCTGCATCAGCTTAATTATAACATGTTATTTCACAGTACCACTTGCCTTAAAACCCATCAAAATACACATTGAATAACATCTGTATTTCCTCAGCACCCAATCACCATTACGAAGGAAACTATGTAAGCTCAATTTCTCTTTGTCAGTTGCAGTGGAGTCTGCATCATCTGCAAGTCCTCCTATTCTAGTAATTTCACGATTTCTGCATGGCAGGAAAAGTTTCCGTATCTGGTGCGAGGCGCTCTTAAGCAGAGCCAAAGGGGGGAATGTACTTTCATCTGGTTCTCATTTAATAAAAGATGTTACGGGATGGAGGGACATGCCGAAAGTCACTTGACAGAACAGAGGAAGCCCCACCTGGAGGTTGGCAAACTCACACCTCCACCCCGCCTGATTTATGCTGCAATCATAATGTACTACGTGTCACTTTTCACATTCTTTTCAATGTAATTTATTTATTAAAGAAACACTGGGGGACAGCCGCTCGCCCCCTCCTACTGCCCCACCTCCCTTCCCCAGCACCTCTGTCCCCCCTTGCTCAGTTCAGCGGGCAGACGTTAGAGGAGGAAGCCTCGCCCGTGCCCGTGCCTCCCGGCCACGCCGAACAGACGCAAAGCCCGTCGGGATCTGTAGTTCTAGCTAACCTGACGTGCTCCCCGTAGAGAATCCGCTTCACTTCTTCGAGTTGCTCGGCTGGGAGGTAGCGCTCGAGGCACTGGCCCAGTGAGTCTAGGCCGGCCGCCATGTCTCCCCTACGCGCTGGCCACTGCTGAAATGAACGATGAAATGACCGTTGCCCCACCGGAACCAGCAGCTGGACGTTGCCCTCAGAGGAGGGCCCCTCACGACACTTCCCCCCCCCCGCCTCTTTTGGCGGGCTCCGGCGCGATGGTGTGGGGGAGTTCTGCCACTAGGGCGGGAAACTCTCATCATAATAACTGCCCTTTTAGGCAGATAAGTGCCCCACTCAGAGCAGTGAGCAAAGTCAGTATTGATATTATTCCGATACTGCTGGGGAGCTGGGGCTGAAAGGAGTGGCTTACCCCAGGCTGCCTACTGAACTCATGGCAGTAGTGGGATTTGAACCTGCAGAGTGCTGATTCTTAACTCAGCCCATTTAACCACTGTGCTACATCAACTGACCTACAGGCCACAGAGCTCAGTCCCCGAGGAGAAGATGGCTGCTTCTGAGGGTGGATTCTATGGAACTATACTCTGCCCTTTCTCCAAACCCTGCCATCTACAGTATCAATCCCACAAATCTCCAGGAATTTCCCAACCCGGAGCTGGCAACCCTGGGGTGCAGTTGCTGGATTCCTGCTTTGGATAATATCAACAACATTTGATTCATATACTGCCCTTCAGGACAACTTAACACCCACTCAGAGCAGTTTACAAAGTGTGTTGTTATTATCCTTACAACAATCACCCTGTGAGGTGGGTGGATATTCCTCCTCTCTCTAAAAATAGAAAAATCAGCACAGCCTCCTTTCTTGTTTGTTTGTTTTTGTTTTTAATTTGCAATTCGTTTTTCAAACAAGCCAGCCTTTCCAAAGATGATCCTCCACCTGCAGCCCAAAGCTAGGTGGTCTTCAATGTTAATGCCACCTCATCCTCCTTTGAGATTAAATGACTGTCATCACTCTTGCAGACAGCCCAAATGGTAAAAAGAGTGCAGAACACATGGGATCAGCAGGAGGAAGCTGCAGGGTGGGTAGTCCTTGAAGTTCAAATGGGGATTTGCTTTTTGCCTTACTGTAAGAAATCTGTGCTGATTTAACTTCCTCAAAATAGCTGAAAGACTTACAAGATGACTTAGACATTCAAAAGATTTTTCTTTCCCATCAACAAATGAATCTATATGTTTCTTTTGGCTTCTCAACCTTACATATATTCCGTACATTAATTTCAGGAGTTTGCATCACCTATCAGCACTTGCCCTTGAGATGGGCAAATATGAAAGCGCTAAATAATCAGGGCCAAGTCTGTGAGGTAATGCTATGTACCTCTCCAACACACACACATACCTAACAGAGTTTGTGCAATGCTTTATAATCCCAGGTATGACTGATGTACTTTATATCAGCAGCTTTTACAAGATGTGATCATTTTAAAAAGCTTAAATTACATCAAACGTTAAGATTAATTACATCAGTAAGAGAATACAGTTTCTGTTGCACTACCAAAGTACTTGCATGTGTATAAAATACCCATCTTAGCCAAAATAATGTTACCCTTAGCAAGAAAGCTAGGAGGAGAATATCTGTGATATACCCGCTATGCCATTTGCCTCCAAGAGGGTCTTTCAAGAATATACTGTTCCCCCAAACTGATTAGATCCCTTTGGTTATACAGTTCATACCCAAGTAATGTCAACAGAAAAATTCCCCACTAAACAGTAGATCAAGTAGTTCACAACCTTAGTAATATTTTAGTCACAATCCTCCCACCATATTCATCTGAAATCATTATCAGTTTCTTTTTAAAGCATTTTTGCTGAGAAAAGCACAGCTATGCGCTGAGAGAATAGGCAACTTTTTTACACAAGGTCATGTTTCTCATTATACAAACCTTCTCTTTAACGGCAGTGTGACACATTGCAAGTGCCAAAAGCCATAATGATTAACCATGCTCTCACCAATTGATTTTGAGTGCTTGGTTATCGCTGGAAAATCATCCTACAGCCCACAAAAATTAATCTTTCACACAAATCAGGAGTCGCTGACTCTACTATTAGGCAAGGCACATTGGCTAGTAATAAGAACAGGTCCAGTAGTGAGATACCACCATTTTAAAACCAAGTTCTTCCCATATACTTCTGAACTAGTCATCTGCTTGCAGATGCTCATAGTATGTGAATTCAGTGTGCATCTAGCTCCTTTGAGGAGACTGGTATCCCTACCCACATATACACACATGCACACACAGCACATCCCCTGTACATGGTGAACCAGAACATACTACTGACAGGCTTTTCCAGTTAAATATTAATCTTCTTAAATAAAAATGTCAGAGAAAGAATGACTAATATTTAACTTTTATCCAAATAAAAAAAACCCATAGGTAATCTACCTTCCCAGCAGTACTCTTTAAGCATAAGCTTTTTGTTTTACCTAGCTATGTGTTTTTTTATCCTCAAAATTAACACTCTATAAAAGGAAAAATAGCAAGTTTTAGAATGGAATGAGAAATGAATTAGATGCCGCTAAATAGAATGACTTTTCAAATAAGGAGTTAATTAAACTCACTGAATTCAGTTGGAGGGCATAACCAGCTGTTTACAAAATGATGGGGAATTGCCACAGATAAGGGCGGGGGACATTTCTGGGTCCACAGATTAAAACTACAAGAATGAGTAACAGTTTAAATTTATTTTAATACAAAGAATAACTAAAACATATTGTAGTCTTTAAGCTTAAAACGAACAAAGATCATGTGATTTTAGGGAAAATCCCCAAATTGCCCATTCTTTATCGCTGTTAAATGTAAGAGAATATCTCTAAATTATAAATTCTTTCATTGCAGGCAGGAATATTAATAGTGTTTGGTGTTAATACTGTTTGGTGTTAATCGTGTTACACAAGCACTTTCACTGGAGTGGTCCAACAGTGTTTAATCTGGAGAACCTAGGTGCTATTTATTCTAGTCCCCTCTCCAGAGCCCTGCTCTAGGCGGCTCACAAAGTAAAAACAACACAATAATAAAATAATAAAAACAACATTCATAACAGTTAGAAATACTACAATCAATAAGCCATAAAGCAAGTCAAGAGAACACCAGGGGCATCAATGAAAACAGAAATAATATTCAGCATCTTCAAATGATACTCATAAAAAATCCCGAAGGCTAGAAGCAGGCAATTAAAAACAGCCACTAAAAAGTTGGAAGCCTTCTTCTGAAAACATGAGCAAAGGGAAATGCTTTAGCCTGGTACTTAACAGACATTAAAGTAGATGCCAAGCATCACCAACCACCCTGGGAGCTCAGACTACAGGGTCTAGGAAGAGAATCTTAATTGACAGATTGGACAGAATGGGAGAAGGCAGTCCTTTGGCATCACCACAGCCATAGCTGGCATATCAGCTGAAGCTGATAAAAGGTGATGTGCCATGAAGGACATCTGAGCCAACCATATACCAAGATCCAGCGGCACTCGCAAGCTATGAGCTTGTTCCTTCAAGGAGACCACAACCTCCTCCAGGACAGGCTGACTCGTTTGACCTTCAGCAACTTTGTCCCTCATCCAACCCATGCTCTTTTCAACAGGACATTCACAGACCCACCTGACTCGGCTGTTAGAGAAATAGAACATCTGCATATTAGTGGCACCTTACCTCAAATTACTGAACAGTCTTTCTTAGAAGTTTCATGTAGATATTAAATATCACAGGGAACTAGACACACTTCTGTGTGACACCCGTATCACAAAAGTCACATCAACTCCCATGTCATCATCATCATCTGGAACCAGCTAGCCAGTTAGGTGTGGAAATACCAAAGCATGGTGATCTCACTCTCAAACCAGCAAACCTCTCCGGAAGGATGGCATGATCAGTGGCATTAAATGCCACAAAGAGGCCTAGGAGATCAATAGGGATACACTCCCGCTGCCATTCTCCCTGTCATTTAAAAACTGTTTTTAAAAATGATCTAATTTTATCAAAATGTCATGTGCAAGAGGCAGTATAACAGAGATATCCCATTCTAGCTCAAAACATGCTAGGTTAGGATGAAAGATAGTGGCCAGATCACTCAGGGCTGAACAGGAATTTGAAGACAGAACATCTCCCTGGTTTTCATAGAAGGGAAGAACCAGGAACATCTGAGCCAGGAGGCTGGCTTTGGTCTGGGGATCCTTGTACTCTGGGGACGAGGGAGGTATGGTGATGAGATGCAGTCTTGGAAAGGAAGTCCACGGAGTTATGGTAAGGCTCGGTGTCCTTCCAACCTGCATCCCATCCTGAGATATGTTGGTTGTGGGAGTAGGAAGTTGAATAGCCCGCCTCTGTCACTGCTGTTGTGCAATGCCAGGTCTATAAATAATAAGACTGGAACACTGCAGGATTTCTTGGCAGAAAGCAATGCTGACCTGGTTTGCATGACTGAGACCTGGGTGGGGGAAGGTGAGACAATCACTTTGAAAGAACTGACCCCGCCCCCAGAGTTCTCAGTCCTTCACCAGTTCTGCCCGGGGGGGGGGGGTCGGGGGGAGGGGTGGCAATGCTCGTACAAGAGTCTTTCTCCTTCAGGCCACTTCCCACCCCTAAGTTCGCTGGCATTGGTTGTGTGGATCTGGCTTGGGGTGCTGAGGAGAGTTTGTTTATCTGTTTGGTGTACCGACTGCCTAGTGCACCAGCAGCTACCCTGTTGAGCCTACTGGAGGCAGTGGCAGGGTGGGCCTTGGAGTACCCCAGGCTTCTGGTTTTGGGTGACTTCTATGTCCACATTGCTGCTGCTGCCTCCTCACAGGCTACAGACCAGGGCCGTTTCCAGATGGCTTACCTGCACCCGGGACGTCGCGCCACATTTCGGATCGTGCCGGGGAAAACGCGAAATATGTCACGCAAAACTCGCGCGAGAAAACGCAATATTTCGCGTTTTCCCCGGCATGATCCGAAACATGGCGCGACGTCCCGGGTGCAGGTAAGCCATCTGGAAATGGCCCTGGTGTCTTCCATGGCAACACTGGGACTCTCCCAATTTGTATCAGTTCCCATGCATCAAGCGGGCCACACACCAGATCTGATCTTTGGGATGGGTTTTTCTGTGGATCTGAATGAAATTAAAGTGGTGCCGTGGTCAGACCACTGTGTCCTGAAGGCTCATCTGAGTGTACCAGACCCTCCCCAGCTGACTTATGCTTGCCTGCAAAGACTAATGGATCCAATTGGCTTCCAGAATGCTCTGCAGGATCCAATGCCCCCCGGCGGTTCGTTGGATGAGCTGGTGGAAGATTGGCATGTCCATCTGTCCAAAGCCATCAACAAAATTGCCTGCCTGTCATCCTGTCCGCCCCTGTACCAGGCTAGTCCCTTGGTATACAGAGGAGCTATGATGGATGAAGCGGGAGCTGAGACGGTTAGAGCGAGTGTGGCAGCAGTGTCAGGACAAAGAGGCAAGAACATCTTATAGGATGCTTATGAAAGCCTATTGAGGTGGTCGTGAAGGCAGCAAAGGATTTCTATGCTGCCTCCACTGCAAGCTCATGCCCAGCAAAATTATTCCAAGTGGTTTAGTCTTTGGTCTCCCTGTCTCGGGGAGACAGACAAATTATGAATTTGGAAGTTTGCTGTGAGGCTTTTGGGAGCTATTTTACAGAAAAGATCTTGTCTCTCTGCCGTGACCTACCAGCCACGCATGTCCTTGAGGGTATTCCATTTAGGGCACATATAACTCCAGTCTTACAACAGCTGCACTGGCTCCCCGTAGAATTCCGAATCAGGTTCAAGGTTTTGGTTTGGGGGGAGGCAGTTAGGGTACTTTAGATGATTTAAATCTTGAATTTAGAACAGTTTTTATCTTGAACAGCAAGATGCATATTCACTCCAGCATCAAACAAGCTGTGTTCCTTTATCACTGCATTTCTAAAAAAAATGTTTTATGTATTTCAGATCAATGGTTGTTGTGGGTTTTCCGGGCTGTATTGCCGTGGTCTTGGCATTGTAGTTCCTGACGTTTCGCCAGCAGCTGTGGCTGGCATCTTCAGAGGTGTAGCACCAAAAGACAGAGATCTCTCAGTGTCACATGATATTGTACCTACTTTGAAACTTTTATAGCATGGGGTACTATTGCATCATATTGTATGGAATAGTTGTTTATTAAAATTTTGGATATATTATATTTTTGTATTCATACTATATATATATTTTACACTCATATTTTGCATTTGCACTTTTAAATTATATAATTTATTAAAATTTCATAATTGATTCGGGTCTCGTAGGACTTTAAGTTCCCTTTAGTTTTGGTAAAATTTTCAAGGACAGAAAGGATTATACAATAATATTTGGTAACTAATATATTGCTATAATGTTGAGGCCGTCTGGAACTAATCTTAACAGATTATCGCTTTGTTCCATAAATTTTAAAAACAGAAGCCATTTCTCTCAAAAAATCTGTGCAAAAATATGAGTTTTCTGAAAGTGAGATACAATCCATAATTTTGTCCAAGATGAGATACTTCCACAGATTATTAATCCAGGACTGAATGGGTGGCAGAGCTCTTGCTTTCCAAAATTTTGAAATGATGGCTTTGGCAGCTATTATCATAATTGAAATAAGCTCTTTGCGTATTGCTGGAATCTCTGGATCCTCCCATAAACTGAGAAAAACAATTTCAGGGCAAAGTGAAACATAGTATCCTGTGATTTTCAAGGTTTTGGTTTTAACCTATAAGGTCCTTAGCAGACTGGGTCCAGCATATCTACGGGACCACCTCTCACCATATATGCCCCTGAGGGTGCTTTGATCAGATGGAAAAAATCTGCTGGCTCTCCTGGCCTCCACCAGAACCAAGGCCTTTTCAGTCCTGGCATCAACCTGGTGGAACACTCTGTCTGTGGAAACTCGGGCCTAACCAGATATATTATCCTTTTGTTGGGCCTGTAAGACAGAGCTGTTCCACCAGGCATATGGTTAAGGCTGAGGTGTATGGTGCCTCCCTGCTAGCCTCCTGTCTGGAGGTGGTGGTATTGTGACCCCCTCTGAGCTTTCCATCAGACTGGCTGCTCTCTCCACCTCCCGCCCCTTGAATGTTAACGGGGCAGGGCATATTTTGGGGGCCACTATCTTGAGTTTTATTGTATGATTTGAGTTTTATCATTGTACAATTTTATGTGTTTTATGTATGTTTTAACCTGGTTGTTACTCCACTCTGAGCCTGCCATGGGGATAGTGGACAAAAAAATTGAAGAAATGAAATGAAATGACTGAAAATGAATAGGACCTGGGCTAAGAATTTGCTCCTCCCTCTTCTATAGGTGACTGCAAGCCTGGGCTTGGCTGGAGGAGGCAGCCCAAGAGTCCTTGGCTTGTGGCTTGCAGCCCTTTTTGAGCTGTGCCAGTGAAGCCAGCACCAGCCCAGGTTGAACTGGTGGGCCATCAACTGTCTTGAGCTGTAATTAAGGGGTTGTAGGGTTGTATATTTCTGCTGAGATTTGTATATATGTATTTTACTCTAAAAGCTGCTTTGAGTCCCTAATGTGGGAGAAAAGTGGGACGAAGATATTTAAATAAATAAATGCATTCTCTCCAATAGACCAGATTATATGACCATAAAGTCTACCATCAGTAAATTGTTCTTTTAAAAGGTATTACTCTCTTTGTTGTGCCTTTTGTTGTGTTTCACCAAGTTTGCACTCACACTAATACATTTGTATTAGTCACTTATGGAAGGATTAGGTAAGGTAAAGGTAGTCCCCTGTGCAAGCACTGAGTCATTACTGACCCATGGGGAGACGTTGCATCACGACGTTTTCTTGGCAGACTTTTTACGGGGTGGTTTGCCATTGCCTTCCCCAGTCATCTACACTTTACCCCCAGGAAACTGGGTACTCATTTTACCAACCTTGGAAGGATGGAAGGCTGAGTCAACCTTGAGCCGGCTACCTGAACCTGGCTTCCGCCAGGATCGAACTCAAGTCATGAGCAGAGCTTGGGCTGCAGTACTGCAGTTTACCACTCTGCGTGATGGGGCTCCTATGGAAGGATTATGCAAGTATAAAAGCCTTATTTTCACATACAGATTTCCATATCTTATGTATCTAAGATCCTTTCTAGATATGATTTTTGCTGATTCCTCCCTCCTGTAGCAGTCCAGAACACCCCTGAAACAGAGGACCCCCCCAGGAATAGAATAGGGGGAGGAATTCCTCTCCTGTGGAAGGAATTGGAAAAATTCACACAAACACACTTTTTGCACCCATGGAAATCTATACAAGATTCAAGCCAATGCATAGTGTGGTTTATTCGTTTCAGATTTATATACTATGTTCTCTGCCATGAGGATGGAACCTGAAGTGGTAAATAAATAGTCATATTAAAAACACATAATACAAAAACTTTAAAACACAGAATTACAAAATAAAAAGCAAACATCTCAAATAAAACTCTGCTAAGAAGATATCCATGTAAGTGTCAGGGGAGAAAGAACTCCAAGCTCCTGTTACCATTGGCTAGCATGAACCACTTTATAAAAAGCACTGTATTGATGAGATATTGCAAAGTCAGTAGCAGAGTAGTCATATATGCTTTGGCAGAATATTCCACAATGTAGACTCAGCCCTGTGCTTTTATTGTTCTCCTATCTGTAATAGACAGAGCTGCGATCTGAGGGTGCAGTTAGATACATCATCATTAATCTCATTGACTACATTTCTATTATCCTTAGGAGCTCTCATTAATTACTCTCTGTGCATACACTGGGATCAGTTTCCATAGACAGATACTTCCTACAGTGGAACTGATGATTGGACACATACTGGAAAGGGGAGGAGAGAGTAGAATTCCCATGAACAAGATGCTCAGGAAGGAGCAGATGTAAAGTAGGTGGCCCTCACTCTATCTTTGCACTCGTCTCTTTAATTAACTAATCTCTGACTACCTAGTCAAAACCCAAATCTATTGAGAAATTCTACCTGCTTTTAAATACAGATTTTATTATTTAGGTTTATATAGTAAGTTTGAATATTTTGGCTACTGATCACTGGCAGGCCAGTCTCCACTCCCATGGGTCACTTTTAGCTTTGAATAACTCCCCAACATAACATAACTTTTGCTCATTAGAGTCTGGGAACTTCTCTGAAGAGGCTAGTTGTGCTTAATTCAATAGGTTATGTACAAACTGCACATTGCAGGTCATAAATTAGATAGATAAATAAATAAATAACCCATAGAGCTGTTGTTTTGGTGTCTGTCTCCTCAAAGAGGTCACATAACTGAACTCTTGTCTTCAAGTTACGTTTCTATTCTTAGCATGAACTTTCAGCAACTTCTCTTTTGATGCCTTGTTTGTTTGCGAAATGACTTAAAAGTATGTGCATAGGAAATGGACTTTGTTGTAGTTAATATGAAGATTAATAAGAATATTATGTGGAAACAAGAAAGGTGTTTTTAAAAATATGTTTCCTTTCATCGGTGAGCACCCCAACCTTGACTCAGTGGATCTCCTGCTTCACAGCAAGGCTACAACATGAGGAATTAAGTAAGAACTGTTAAACACAAAATTCAGAGCTTCTCAGAAAATGTAATAAGCTTGCATCAAAATGCTGCATAGGCAAAATGCATGCAGCCTGTATCTTCCAAAAGGCAAAACTGACTTCTAAATCAAATGTTCAAAACCAGACCTACCGCTAGGCAAGGCGAGATAGTTCACTTCAGGAGATAGATTTTGGGGCAACTATTGGCTCACTATTGAGAGACTCTGGTAACAAAAAGTCCACAGTGGTTAACAATTAAACAGTATTTTAAAAACATACAATATTAAAAATAACTTTTCAAAACACTTCTTACCGGACAAGTGACAATAATTTAATCTGGGTGTTATTAAAGTATGAACAAGGGAGACCCATGAGGACTCTCAAGGAGAGAAAATTGCATTCCTCTTGCCAGCTCCCGCTCACCACTAGGCTCATCCATCTGGCACCCAATTTATGAGAGAGGGCCCCAAAGCCCAACCAATTCCTTGAATCCCAATGTCTTCAGACCGCTGAAATAAAAACAAAACCAAGCAAGGCACTATAAACAAGTCAATAAAATAGGCCAGGTCCATAAAATAAAAGAGAAGTCAATAAAAACATGGCAGGGCATAAAAGCAGATAAAAGACAGCAGTTTAAAATGATATTGATAAAACAGTCCTCAGGCTAGGACCAGACCATAAAACGGTTTAAAAAGATGGAACCCCTTATTTAAAAATCTGGGTAAAGAGAAATGTTTTGGCCTGGCGACTAAAGGAAAGAAAGGTAGGTGTTTGGTGAGCTTCAAGGGAGAGGGTATTCCAAAGGCAAGTGGCCACCATAAAAAAAAACCCTGTCTCAGGTTACCACACATATTACTTCTGCAGGCAGAGGCACAGAGAATGGGGCTTGTGAAGATCATGTTTGTGATGAAGGGAACCTCAATGAATCCAAGTTCTCATAAGACCATTTAAAAATGTTTATTTTTATGGTGTGTTCTTTCCATGACTCTAATAAATGTGATCAGTTACAAGAGGAGGCAGGAATTAAGTCACTATAAAGTACAAAGTTTCGAAAGAGAGGTGTCTATATTCCATTAGGAAATCTACCTTTTTGTGAAGCTCTTGATTTCAGCTTTAGTCATCACAGAGCTCAGCAACGTGGGATGCAGGGATTTTTGTGAATGGAGCTCCCACCATTTTTATACTGTGGCATAGGAGACATTAAACCTCCCTGCCATGCTATTTTCCCAAACTGAAACAGCCCTAGGGAGCTGCTCTGTGCACTGCTGGGAAAATATGCAGGTACTGATAAGAGTAATTGTAAGCTTACCCTGCTGGTTACCACTATTTTCCTGGGCTTAATTCAAGTGCTATTTGTGATGTTATTGACTCCATTATTAACACCAAAACGGAGTATTAGAAACAGGTGATTAAGAAACCAAACAGAATTTTGACAGGAAAACAAAATGGTGGTAGATGAAAGGAGAGGACAATTTGAAGCAAAACCTATTCAGAGATTGTAGGGATGGGGAGGCTGAAGGCATAACTATGAGGTGACTTTCTTCTGTTATCTTCAGTAACTTTTAATTGGAGTGAATCCTGTTTTCTTAAAGCCTTCACCCTTTCCCATTTCATTCTCCCCTTTCCACTGCCACCTTTATGCCCATTAAAACCTGGCTGTTATTTGTATAGGGTTCCATGCTTGGAATTTCAGGCATAATTTGTCCCTTGCCCCAGACCAGCCACTGAAGGTTAATATAGATAGGAGCCATGATGGATAAGGCAAGCTAACTATCCCCCCACCCTCCATGCTATTAGCTTGGGAATACTCCCCAAGGAGGGAGAAAATACATGTACAATAAGTTAAATTGCTGATCAAGGCAATGGTGTGTGAGGCCACTGGAAGGGCATGGATTAGAGTAACAGCATTTTAAAATGTAGATTCAGGGGACTGAACCTAAGACCTTCTGCTTACTACTGTTTTAATCTTCTTCCACAAAGCCATACTCCTATGAAGAGCAACTACAACCTTGAAAAGCTGGTCCTACACTGGAGGAATGGAAATTGAATAGTATGTTGATGTTTAAATAGTCTGAAATTACTCCTGATCCTTGCCTGACACCCTTCCCTCCACCCTTACTCACAGATATATGTAGGGCTGAAGTGGTGGAAGAATTGAGTATAATGCTAACAAAGAGTTAATTTCAAAAGGATGACCTTGATGGTCATAATCACAGCTGGACTTTATTTCTTCTCAAAGAATGAATTTGACACCCTGACTTAGTCCAGTGGCTTTTGTTCCTTAAAACATTACAAATAATTTCCTCCTTTCTCCATGCAAATATAGACTCTGTTTCTATTGCTGATTAATGGCTGTCCACCCATAGCAGCTGGCCTACCTCAGTGCTGAAGGGATCTGCATATCAGGCCATTATTTTCCCATTACACCAAATATGTCCTTCCTCCCTTGAGGACCATCCACATATCGCAGTAACTTGGAAAGATGCAGTGACTGAATCTCTGGTCACAGGAAATATAAAGCAAGCTTCCCAGAGACTCTCTTACCCTTGGGGACAGCCTGCACTACCTTCAAGTTGCTGTTAAGGTATGCGGCTCCCAGCATCTTGCCTTTTGTTGCCATTCTGTGCTTGCTAACTGTATGGAGAAGAGCTCAGTGTATGGCCTTAGTGCAGAAAAGGCTAACTGCTTTAAGTAAATCCCTGTTTTAAGTAAGTCCCTAGTCCTCATGTCCATTTAGAAGCGCCTGAAGATGCAACCCATGCTTCTTTCTCCCTCAGGTACTTGCTTCTTGAGACTCATACCACGTGTTTCCATCCCCTGCTTCTCCCCGTCTCCCCTTTCCTTTTCCATGAAGGCTGCTGCTTCTGCTCTCATTAATGTAATGTCTTGCTGTGGTTACTGGTTGCTTTTTTAAACATGCTATTTAACAAGTCTAATGTGTGTGCATGATTTTAGTAGACTGTAACATGACTCAGTTGTTGGGGTATGGGGCACCTGAACTTCTAATATGTGCTAATATGTGAATTTTTTTAACTCACAAAAATACCCATCTATTACTCCCTCTTCATGTCCCCAGAGACATAGTTTTACATTGACATCATATGGGAGTTTTAAGCATTCCAATTAATTACTAATAATGTGTTAGTTTTGCAGACAGTAGAGGGCATGCTTGCCCATAACTTCTTAACAAATTCAGAAAATGTAGACACAGTCAATTTCTCAGATTTTTTTATTTCGTTAGGCATTCCCTCAGTGATTCCTCCTTCTAGCCCAATGTTTTAGTTGTTTTTAAGCCTTTGTATGTATTTTAATTCTGGTTTTAACTTTGTTAACAACGTGGGTTTTAATCATTTTAAAATATGATTTTTATTATATATGTTTTAATTTGTTAGCTGCTATGGTGGCCCTTGTGAGGGCAGAAAGGCAGTACATATGTTTTGTAAAATGAATGAATGAATGAATGAATGAATGAATGAATGAATAAAACCATTTGGAAATGAATATACTGAGTAAAGTCTTTAACTAAACCACTCATTCCTTCTCCCTAATGTTTTTTTTTTCTTTCCCTGGGATGAGAATTAGGATTCCACCCTGGGATATTTCCACTTTTTCACCTCAGTCTTTCTTGGAGAGGCGGTGATAGGGTTGCCAACTCTAGGTTGGGAAATTCCTGGAAATTTGAGGGCGGATCCTGGGGAGGGGAGTGTTTGAGGAGGGACCTCAGTGGGGTCTAATGCCATAGAGTCCACCCTCCAAAGCAGCCATTTTCTCCAGGGGAACTGATCTCTGTAGACTGGAGATCAATTATAATTCCAGCAGATCGCCAACACCCACCTAGGAGGTAAGCATGTACAGTTTGTACACGCTTATGTATAGACACAACTACAACTACCTCTTGTGCAAGCCTTCAGGAGAACTCATTCAGAAATACGGAATTTGATGCCATCAATATGCAGATGATATTCAGCTCTATATCTCATTATCCCAGTCATCACAGGATGTAGCAGAGATTTTGTGTCACTGCCTGACAGCTGTGGTCAAATGGCTGAAAGCGAACAAATTGAAGCTGAACCCAAACAAGACAGAAATGTTGCTGGTTGGGAAGGCAGAGATCTTGAAGGATATTGTAGTCCCCACTTTTGAAGGAGTTCATTTGACATTTGCAGACACAGTAAAGAACCTAGGGGTTATACTGGATCCAGCACTACTGCTAGAAAAGGAAGTTCAAACAGCTGCAAAAATGTTTTCTATAAACTTATTCTACCCTAGAAGATGGCCCTCTACTTCAACATGACTAATCTGGCCACCTGGATCCATGCCATGGTAACATTGAGATGACTACTGTAATGCACTGTACATGGGTCTCCCCTCTGAGTTAACTCAGAGACTCTAGTTGGTGCAGAACGCTGCAGCTCAGTCATTATCGAGAGCGAGGAAGAGCATGAATATTACTCCCATTCTGCAGTCACTCCATTGGCTATCTATCAGTTAACAGGCTCAATTCAAGGTACTGACTATCACATACAAAACTCTTCACAGCCTTGGTCCATCATATCTACGTGATAGCCTTTCCCCCTACGTTCCACCATAGCAACATCTGAACAGGGGCTTCTGCAGATGGCCACCTTGCACTTGGGCAAAATCAACTGCTGCCCATACACATGCATTCTATATGTTGACACCCACCTTATGGAATGGCCTACCTGAAGAGGTCAAGAAAACTCCCACTCTCCTATCTTTCTGCAAACTATGCAAAACTGAATTATTCAAGAGAGCTTTTTACCCAGATAAGAGGGCTGTACAGTAAGGAAGTGGTCTCAAAGAGATGCATTAGTAAAGACTCCTGAATTTACTACCATGTACTGTCTGTTGCTGTTAAGTATGATCCTGCCGGGTAGTTTCCATGTCGTTTAATATGTCAGGTTTAGAATTGCTTATGTTCTATTTTCAGTGTTTCTTCAACTCTATATTGGACTTTTGTTGGTTTGAAATCTTTGCAAATTTCCATTTATATACCCTATTATATTGTTTCTTGAAATGTCTTTGAAATTGATTGTACTGCCTTACACTGAGTAATCTGCTGAAAGGCAGACTATAAATAATGTAAATAAAAATCTATAATAAAAAAATAAAGTGGGCAGGTCAAGGGCCCCCTGCCTTTCTGCTTGTCAGCTGTATAGCCCCATTACAAAAGGCTACTAGCTTATGTTAGTGTTAGTGTAGCAATGGGCTGTTCTATCTCATGTTTCCAGGCCTCACAACAGCTCTTTGCTCAGCAACAGTGTTTCAGAATCACATCCATATTCTCAACATTTAACTCTCTAAAGCAGTATTTGGGCTTCCAAAGTGGCCTGAGAAGTTCCAATTCAATTTACACTTTGTTGTTCACATTTGTTTCACTTTCAGTTGCCAGCATACAGCTCAGATCTAGGATAGAAAACTGACCCACTTACGGTTTGAGGACCATCTACAGGGGGGAAAAATTGGTCTACAGGAAAAAAAAATTAAAAAAAAGAAGTTGTGTAACATCTTTTACCAACCACAAAACCATGTGCAAGCTTTCACGATTTCCAGAACTCTTCATCAGCCCAGATGTTCAGTACACAAAAAATAGGGGCAGAGGAAAGAGAGAAAATTTTCAGACCATAATAGAAAGGCTTCACATAGTCCTAAATTAAAGCCACTAACATCTAAAGCAGATTAGATAAAACTGGATGTAATAGATTTCAGGTTGTATCTGAAGCTGAAGGGACAGAAGCAAAAATGGTATTCTCAGGTTCTGATAACACTACAGAATGCATGTACCTTTTCTACTTCTTAATTTCTTTTACTGAAATAATTAAAGTTGAGCAAAAAGCTGAGTTCGGAAAGAGTTGGCAAAACTCATTAAACTCTTTGAAAATTTTTTACTACCATATCTCCATTAATAAAGGAGTTTATGAGTTGCTTTTTCCCAGAAACAGATGGGAAACAGCCCAAAAATAATACATAAGGATCTAAAGAATATGCCCGCTCAGACTTTGAAATTTAAGCCACCAGTTTTGTGTCTATGCTCTGCTCAGAGTACAGTGCTGGTCATCACCCTGGTACAGTTGCTCTGAGTCACACCAGCAAAAGCTATCAAAATATCCAGGGCTACACTCATCATGAAGCAAGGCAAAGCAAGCAGACTGATGAGTGGCTGATTCCAGAGGGGTGCAATTTTCCTGCCTTCAGTTATGTGTCTTTATTTTGTAAGAAACAGGTGTCAGAATGACTATTTGCCACAGATGCAGGAATATCTAAAGCCAAATCATCAATGTTATCATTTAATTCCAACCTTGTAACATGCAAAACAATCACACACAGAGAAAGACATCCCAAATGGGAGCAATCCATTGACTGAGCCATAAAAAACTCTTAACTCTCCAAAGTCTTATACAAACAGCTCCCTCTTAATAGCTCCAAGGATATCACATTTTAGTAGTGGCAACTTGATGTTTGAAACATAATCAAACTAAACCTGTGTTAAACATGGAAGTGGAAAATTCATCACAATTGTTTTAAGTGTCAGCTAAGGACAGACAACCATAATTACCCAACTGTTCTTTATGGGAATGTGATCACCAAATCTGACCCTCTTTTTGGCACATGCCTGTAGTAAGCTTCCAGATTTCTGTTGCTGGCTGTCGATTAGACAGGCATAGCTGCCTGGTGTGAACAGCTGGAAAAGAAACCTAAAAGTGACAACTGGTTTCACAGTCCCAAAGATGCAAGACAGCAAGACGGATGGTTGGAGTGTGTGCTGTGTGAAAGAAGTCAGTGTTTTTGAATAGTGATTGACAAGAGCCATAAGGAAGTCAGAAGAATACAACTCAATGGTCTAAATTTCGGAAGGGATGCAAGGGGTTTGGCCCAAATGGGGTAGGGATTTAGACTGATCATGGCTTCTAGAGCATGTAGAAAACAAGTAGAATACGAAAGCAAATTTGAGTAACTATGGGGAAGAGTTGACTCTAATAAGCATCCTTCTCCTATTTTAAGTACAGAAAAGTGAGATAGAAGAAAGCTGGCTTCAGTTGTGTGTTGTGCCAGATAAGACCCAGTTTTGGTTGGTCAGGACACTCCCTTTTGCTTCTGTAAGGATAGGAACACTATCATTCTGTTCTTCTCTCCCCCCGCCCCCCCCCCCCCGCCCAACTGCATAGCGAAAGCTAAATGGCAGTTTGTTTGAGAAGGCTTATTTCACCTTCTTGGATGAAAGATTGTGACAAAATCACATTTGTCATCTTTCCTTTCCTTGTAAGCATGCTGGGCCCAAGAGCGAATAGACTACTCCAGAGTCTAAGGTCCATGCATACATGTAACTTCCAAGATCCATGACTTGGGACCAGCGTTGGTGTGATACATGCTTTTTGCAACATGGAACTGACACAGTCTCTGCCTGTGTTAGGACAATGATCTAAAAGGCTCACTGTTGATGAACAATATAATATAGGCCCATAAGGCATTGCAGAAGAAGAATGTTTGGAGGAGGAATCCCAGGGTTTAATGGTGTAGTGACGAGAGGGGGCTCAGTAACTATTTTTACACTCCAAAAATCCATCTGTTCCTCCTCCTGGCCTGAGAAAAAAACAAATGGATCCATAAAACAAGAGCCTTCTTATGACCAAGGAACTGCCTGTTTGGCTGCCGGAGCAAGCATACTATTTTTGATTGTACAGTTGGCATTCCCAGCCCCTTAGTGAGGACTGGGGCAGAGAAAGCAGAGCTTTGCCAAATATTATATGTGATCTAAACACAACATCAAAATAATATCAGGATTTTGACAGGCTCACCAATGTCAGTGCTGTGGCTGAAATATTTAACCCTGTGAACTTGTTTGGAGAGCAGAACTGACAGACCACCCAACAGCCTCTAAAGGATACGAAAGCCTCTGTTGGCATTCCCATCTCTTGTTATTTTAATCTCTATTAATATATTTAAAGGCCCACTTCAAATATTAAGCAACAAGGAAGCCAAAAACTGGACCCAGCGTAGAGCTCGTATGTGTTTCCAGGGATGCTTCCAGGGATTTCAAATAAAGGTGAGGTGAAAAGTGTAAAGATTAAAATGTTGCCATCAAGACTTAGTGATCATTGACCCTTATCTTTCCTCTCCATCACAATGTTAAAATCAGCTCCTGTCCACTAGTCAGTCAAGGCCCAGAAATGAAGTCATCTCCAAGACAAAGGCTGAAAGCCACCAGATAGGATAGGAGTGAGTGTGTAACCCCACCTCAACCTAATCAGAACTATTGGTCTCTCCCACTTAACCTTTCACTCAATGAAGGCAAGCCCCAACTATACCTTCTTTCTGCCCAGAGACTTCTCCCTTCTTTCCATATTTGGAAATATTCCCAGAGCCCTGGGCCTCCCTCCTCCTTTCCTTCAGCCACACTGGGAGGACACCAGTTAATTCATTTCCTTACCCCCACCCCCATACACACACAACAGCAGATGGAACATTTTCTTGCTTCCGCTCAAACTGCCCTAGTATGAATTTGGGACCCATTCACAGACCCATATGTAAAGTCTTCCCAACCATACCTGTTAACAGAAAACATAAAAAGAAGAAAAACCTTCAGAAGAGAGTTGTGAGAGAGAAAGAGCCACAGAAGTGCATGCCAGCCTGCACCTGCTCCATGCAGAAGATTCCTCTTTGGACCCTGTTTGTCTCATAGCCCTGCTTCCAAGACTGGAGAGCTCCAGCTAAAGCCAGGCAGAATTTCATTGCTAAGGGGAACACACGGCTGATCTCTGACACTAGATTACTGGCCAGACCCTTACGTTCATCTCTGCACTATAGCCCAGGAAGGCTACAATGTTGATATGATCTGAGCCTGTCATACTGCCTTGTTTTTATTGGCTGGAACTGCTGCATTCCTCACCAGCAATAACAGGATGTGGGTTCAAGAGGCACCTTCCCTTCTACTTGAATTTAATACCCCCCACCAGTTCTGTTTCTTTCATCCCCCATATAACTGAATTGCCTTGCTGCCCTGTTGACATTTCGTTAGCTTCTTTTGGATAAGAGACCATCCGTACAGCTTTAGTGCCTTGTACTTCTTGCAAGCCCTAGCAGTTCTTACTTAAGCTTCCTTTGCCCAGACACACAAATGGTACACGCTTCTTTCCAATGCTCTGAAATAGCCCTTTTGCTGACAGTGTGTCAAGACCCTCCCATAAGCAGGGTGATCAGCACAGGTTTGGGGGGCCAAGATGAACACAGCACATCAACTAAGCTAGTAGTGATCGCCACTAGCTTAGCTGGCTTTTTGATAAAAGGAACAGACATGTTCTCAGAGCAAAGGTGCACCTACAGCTATGGCCAGGATAGACAAAATGGAACCTACATGTTTAGAAAGGCAGTAGAACTTTCAATGTCAGGCACTGAAGAGAGCAACCAAAGGTAATCTCATTCAGCTTGTGAATCTCTCAAAGCATATGGCCAGCTAAGATTGAAAACATAGCACCTGGACTTCAATCTGATCCTGTTCTTATGTCCAAGGAAAGAAGGAAGGACCAACTGACTGACCAACGAACCAATTGACCAGAAATGGCCCAACCAAGGATGAAGAAGTGTTGAACCACCAAAGGCTAGAGAGCAACTGAAGGCTTATATAGGAAGTTTATGTTCCCACCCTTTCTTGTGGCTGAATTTGCGTCCTGGATCCTATAAAAATCTAGAGACTAGAGAGCAGCAGTGCTCTCCTCTTGAATGCAACTAGAGTGAGGGATGCCGTGAGCTGCTTGGTGCATACTCCTTCACCTGGTCTGAGCTTCAACTCTAGCTCTGGTTTCTTTGTTCCTAGGATCCTGGGGGACAGTCGTGGTGTGGTGGAGGTGGGTGAATCCACTCAGGGAGTCTTATTCCAGTAGCTTTTGAAAGGATCCTGCTATGGTAGGGTTTCTCCCAGAGGCTTTGGGGTACAGGGAGCTTTGGGTACTGGGTACCATAATGAGGATTTTTGTAGAGTTTTGAAGAGCTTCCCTTTTCCTCTGAGGACTCTTTGTCCCAAGCTGAGGCTGGGCCAGGACATGTACTGACAAGATCTTCTTGGTGGCATATGCCCCTTCTCTGTCACTTCTATGCATTTATGGAGTCTTGTTTCAGAGGCACTTTTCTGGAATTCCACCCCCCAGAGGATGCAAGTGGTGAACAGGGGAGAGGAGCTCAGATGGCTTGCATTTTCTGTCCCCAACAATTTTGGTCTGGAACTTTGATACTGGTGAGGTCTTAACTCCCTGGCTTCCCTGTTCCTATCACACTCTCTGATTCCACATGACTTCCTGTCATATGTTTGCAGCTCAGTGGGTCCCCCATCTGGAACTCTTGAAGACCATCTATAGATATATGAAGCTATTAAGATCACTAGCTTATCTGTGCTTGCCTGTGCTGCTTGGTAGACCTCTCCCATGTCTCAAGCAGAAGCCAAATCCTATCCCAGTTCCTTTTATTAAAAAAGAATCCTATAACATTTTGTTTCCGATAGAGATTGGCTATGGTTATAATTCAGGATGCTCTGTGATACATGACAAAGAGCAGAGTTATTATAATATTTCTGCATGCATAGTTCATGATGAGTCAGCTACTGAGCCACAGACCCCTAGCAGTTTGCATCAGGGCTCTCCCCTCTTCCAAAGGCAGCAAGTACTGCCAATACTGATGGGTAAGGAGGAGAGAATGGGGAAAAGGAAAAAGTAAACTTGCTGTTGAACCAGTTAAAGGTGCTTCCTCTTTCAAGACCCCAGTTTGACTTGCACATTTCTGCACGGTATAACTGAGTTATGGCTGGATTTCCCAAGCAGGTGAATTGTGCAGTGTTTCTTCTTCCCAAGAATGGCATAGCCATTGTTACCCTGGTTTCTCCAGCTGCACTTGTTCCTCTGACACCCATTGTTCCTCCAATTTTTCCTCTTTGATGCTTCAGAACAAAAACACCCAGTATTGTAGAAAGTTTCCCAGTTTCACACTTGGCTGAACAGCTCTGAGAACATGAAGAACTACAGCTCCCACCTAGAGAAACAAACTTTGAATGCTGGACTGATATCCAGGCCCTGCAGCTAGACTGCCAGGGTGTCTTTTATTATAAAGAACAGAGAAGAGTGACTCCTTTATGCCAGGATGCCACTGTTCAGAAATATAGATTTGGAAAATAAGCATGAGGGGAAGGCTTCATTCTGCTTTCCTTGCACCATGGTCTCAAGTTGCATCTGCACCTCAGGTTTCTCTCTGCTTCTTTTTCATTCCATGTCACTCCATAAACAAGCTTAAAATGGATCCCCCAACTCCCAGTCTCTGCCCCTGCTACCATTCACCGAGGGACGGAAGTGCTGGATATGGGGCCAGAGCTCCAAAGAGCTCATACACATTGCACACATGTGCAAGGTAAGCTCCCCTTCTTCACCCCCATACCCCCCCACAACCCCCTGTCTCCCGAGTTGGGCTCCAGGGGACCTGGCAACCCTATGAGAGGTGCTACAGCATTAGGAACTAGGGGAATAAGAAAACTGTTGAAAGAATGTCAGCTGAAGTCAATGGGAGAGTGCCAGAGATAGGGGACAGTATCGCAGAGAGCAGGTCTATTCTATTCAGAAGGAAGTTTTGTCACTTGGGCTTACAGGAAAGTGTATTTAGGATTGCAACCCAAGTCTCTGTTCAGGGTCAATCTGTCAGGGTTTTTGTTAACTTCAAATGGCAGCTTTGCTAGTATCAGGCCTGCAAGATTCTTCCCCCATCCGTTAATGCGGGGCAGTAATATTCATGGGCCTGTAGGCCTCAAGGAAGCCTGTGGCCTAGCAAAAATTTTCCAGAAGGCTTGACTGCCAATTTCCCTGCAGGCCTACATATCCCAATAAAATTATAACTAGGGTTCCCAAGTGCCCGCCAGTGGTGGGCAAACTCCCAGGGATTTGCCCCCTCATCCGCCGAACACCCAGCGTAAGTGCCAGGGACTCCACCCTCCCAACGGGAGGTTAGGGGTACCCAGTGGCAACTCTAATTATAACACACAATAAAATAAAAGTAACAAGCAGTCTATTTGACTAGACAATGCTATACCTACACCTTGCCTTTCAAACAAGAATGGTTAATTAACCATTGAATCAGGAATACTGTTTCAATTGGAAATTACTAATAAGGCTGTAAAGAAATGACAAACAGAGCGAGATTTTCCTTCAAGTAAATGTAATAGTAAGATCCCACCCATTAGCATGAGAATTACTGGATTTTAATGGTAAATATCATCATCATCCTCACACCACCTTTACCATCAACATCATATTCATTTATAACCTGCCCTTCTCACTGAGACTCAAAGTGAATTACAAAATCTGAAAAACAATTCAGTCAGACAGCAAAGACCTCCAATAAACAATGCAGTAGGAATAGGCTTACAGAACTGAAAAAACCATGCAAACAAAAAAATCCAGTCTAAGGCATGACATGTAATGAAGAAAGGTAGAGGACATTGCAGTAAAAAGAGAGGTGATACATAAAATAAACAGCGCAATTGACTGCATTAAAAATTCCACGTAGAAGCAACTTCCAGTATTGTCCCATTATATTAGTATCCTAATCCCTTCATAATGCCCTTCTGCAAAATTATAGGCTTCCTGGGCCACTTCAGGTAGATTATTCCACAAGGTGGGAGCTACCACAGAGAATGCATGTGAATGAGCAGTTGCTGATATTACCCATTTGAAAGATGGTGCCTTCAGAAGGGCTTTGCTCACATGAGCAAAGCTCTTCCAACATGACATAGCAGGAGAGGGGATCCTGCAGTTATATGGGTCCAAAACCATGAAGGATTTTGTAGGTGATAACTAGAACCTTGAATTGAACTCAATAAATGAATGGAAATCAATGGAGTGTCTACAGAATGGGTGCTAACATGTATGTTCTGCTTCAAACCCAATAATAGCCGGGATTGGCATTTTGTACCAGCTGGAGTTTCCAAGTTGTCTTTATAGGGAGACCCATATAAAATGCACTACAAGAAGGGTTGCCAGGTCCAGGAATTACTGGAGATTTGAGGGGTGAGGCCTGGAGAGGGTGGAGTTTGGGGAGGGGAGGGGCCTCAGTGGGGTATGATGTCATAGAGTTCACCCTTCAGAACAGCCATTTTCTCCAGAGGAACTGATATCTGTTGCCTGGAGATCAGTCGTAATTCCAGGAGGTCTCCAGCTACCACCTGGAGGCTGGCAACCCTAACCTTGAGTCCAGCCTCAAGGTTCCCATTGCATGGATCCAAAAGGCCAGGTTAGCCCAATCGAGGTAGGTTTTACCATATGAAAACCCCAGCTGCAATTCTGCATGCAGCTGATTGTGGAAACTAAATGACTGAACAGCAAAAAAGTGCCTTAGTGTGGAAGCAGTCTGTACTTTTCCATGTATAAGATCCATTTGTTGAAACTGGGCAACCAGCAGTATACTGTCCTCCAAATGCATCCACGTGATCAAGTTATATGAATGCGTAGAGATACTGGTATGATTTATTTTTAATAACTTCTCTAATAATCTCTAGTATGGAATGTTCCTTTTTATACCACTGCTGCGCACAGAGATGACATTTTTATTCTATTTCCCAATGGTGTCAGATTTTGTACCTCAGTGCTTCCTTGACTGTGTCATTAACCATGCTGGCATTTTTTTGGACTTGTTTGAACTTTTCCTAATCTGTAGAGTTCATTCTGAAATTTTCTTTCTGTAGTTTTAAGTGACCTTCAAGCATTTTGAAAAGATTTGATATTTCCTTTAATTTCCTGTTAACTAATCTCATATTTTGATACAGTTATATTGAATTTGCTATTTTGTTATCCATTCACCTAGCTTGGAAAGATCTATTTTGAGCTCCGGGAAGTTTGTTGTGTTTTTAACATCCTGAATATTGTGATGTCACTCACAAATGTGCTACCTAATTGCTCATCCCTAATGCCAAGTCATAAATAAAAGAAATAGCTTTGAGCATAATACAGATCATCAGAGGATCCTACTGCTTAATTTCTTCATTTGTGACAAGTGTCCATCTATTTCTACCATTTGCTTCCTTTCTTTAATCAGCTACTGATCCATGAGACAACTCATCCTATTTCCTTGTGATTGTTAAGTTTACTTAGGAACCTTTGGTAAAAGACCAAAGCTTGTCAAAAGCTTTTAGGACGTTCAAGTACATTATGACTACCAGATCACCCTCATCTACACGCTTCCTTGCATTCTCAAAGAACTCTAAAAGGTTGGTGAGGTTTGCAGAAGCCATGCTGATTGTTTTTCAACAGATTTTATTCTTCTATACGCTTAATAATTCCATATTTAATAACCATGCCCCCCAATGTACCTGGAACAGGACTTGGACTTATTAGACTGTACTTTTCTGGATCCTTTTTTAAAAACGTTCTTTCATTTGCTACTTTCTAATCCATTGTTGAGGATGTTGATTTTAAATTTAACTTGCATGTTTTTGTTAGGAGATCAGCAATTTCACATCTAAATTCTTTAAGAACTCTAAGTTTATCCTGCTATTTCAATTAGTCCTAACCTCTTCTCATCTCTATTTGATTTTAGTTCTTCAGATGACTTCCCTTGTAAAATTTGTTCAGGCTTGTATATCTGTCTGAGATATTCCTCAGGGACTCCAAGAATTCATTCATCATCTCTGTAATTTCCCTGTCCTTTTCTAAAAACATTTCATATCTTTACTCATCAAATGGTCCCACTGTCTTCCAGTCTAGTCGTCTGCTTCTGGTATATTTAAAACAATTTAAATGTTTTTCTTAATTATTTTTAGCATTCAATAAGTAAAATAGAATGTTCCTCAAACTTTTTTCCCCCATTTGCCTTATTGTAAATTTACATTTGTTTCCCCAGAAATTGCACTCATTTAAATCTGACTCATTTGGGTAGGATTTCCACTTTTTAAAAGACTTAAACTTCTTGCCTTTTACAACATCCTTGACTCTGTTTATTAACTATGCTGGCATCCTCTTGGACTTTTTTTATACCTTTCCTTATCTCTGGTAAACATTCTGAGCTTTGTCCTCATGGTTTAAATGAAACCTCCAAGCATCGTGAAGAGATATGATTTACTTTTTAACTTCCTGTCAACGAATACCCTCATTTTAAAGAATTTCCCTCTTTTGAAATCAAGACTTTCAATTTATATACATGTTGATTTTGAAAGCACATCCGTCAGGATTTTCAAATGGTTCAGCAACACCTACACTGTTTACCAGATCTAAGAACTAAGTTAAAGCATGTCTTCTAGTGATTCTATCATTTACTGTATCTAGAAATATTGTCTCTTTTTTACCATCTGAATATACATTTTACCTATCCATTTCAAGGCACCGAAATCAATAAAGTAATTGTCTTAATTTCTGTGAGACAAGGATCTTTCTTTCAGGACATATCCTGAGGTGGAGCAGAACACTTGGCTTTCAAGTCATGCGCAAATCCTTTCATTTTAACCATCTGGATTAAGGAGGGGGAGTGCTGTGTATGAGAGCAAGTATTTGATCCTCTGCAGCTGCAGCAGGAAGTAAAGTTTGAAGCCCTGTTTAGGGTCTTCTGAAATATTAGGAACAAACTGCGCTGTTGCAGGGATAGCTAGTCGACTTCTTAGAGTTTGTCAGTACTCAGCACCTTTCTTTATCTCCTTCATGATCCATCACCTCACACACTACCACAAGATAAACAACAGCAACCAGGGCCGGTAAACTCTTACCGTTAGGCAGCAAAGTATTAAATAAATGACACGATGAACCATTTGATGCAATTTTACCATGCTGGGGTTCAATTTTAGATTTGTACTCCAGGTACCAAAATGTCATCTAGGTTATCTGTGACTGCACAATGTTTTTCCAAATCCTGCAAAAAAACCAAGAAGCCTTCCAGTTCAAGTACACAAGTAATATAAGAAATATTTCCTAATATGGCTGCATTATTTTTCTAAGCTGGTGTTGGGCATTAGCTTAAAGGATCGGCTGCCTGCCTTGTATCTGCTACTGTATTAAGCCAGCTGGCCAGAAGGAATTGAAGCAGGGGGAAGGGGGGAATCCTGCATCTAGATTAGGTTAATAAACCATTAAAAGTAACATAATGTCTCATGCTTCTGGCAACAGCACCAGAACACAGGAGTGAAAAGCTGGGAACAGAGTGTCAGAACATTTTCGGGGAAGACCCATAATCAGCTCTTCTTTATGGACTTTTCCTGAAAAATCCATATGGAAATGCAGTAATTTATATGGTAAGCAGTTTGTTCCACTCAACCGCTACTTGTGTTAGAGAGCTATTAGGACTATCACTGGCTTTTTTTTCCCCAACAGGGAGAAACCATTTGTTACTTCTTGCTCCCAGGAAGTCAGAGGTGCAACCTGACACCAGCATCATTTACAATCTGCATGCCTGTTCAGCATTAAGCACCGAAGGCTGGCATGAACAGGTCTTAAGATCATGGATATCTGCTCCCTCCTTCTACTTTTTCAATCTTCGCAACATCCAGTTTCTTGAAAGAGTTCTAGTGAACCTGAAAGTTTACACATTGTTTTGTGCCATTTTGATTTTGACTGGTCCAATTAAAAGGTATCGAGCGGATTGCATTCTTGTTTTTGACCACCACCACCACCCCTCTCTCTCACACACACAACAGTGCAATCTTCCTAGCACAGTGGTCCTCTGGTCAGTTGATCCTGGCTCTCACAAAACTCAAAACTGATGCAGCATTTGAGAGAGGCTGGTGTGCAGGCAATATGCAGATGCTCCCTTGTGTGGCTGTTTCCTCCAGCACAGACTCTACTGGTATTTTCCCACAGTTCACGCTATGTGTGGATCTAAGGGTTACTGACCCAAGGAAGGATCGTTTTGGCTTATCCTTCCCCACTGCTCTGGAAAGAGTAGCAGAGAGAGAGACCCAGGGCTTTTTTTCTGGGAAAAGAGGTGGTGGAACTCAGTGGGTTGCCAGTATAGGGGGCAACTCTTGGCGGGAGGTGGTGCCCCTGGTACCACATGTGCATGTGCAAAGTACACACATGCTCCCAGGACCAATGATATCATTTTGGGTCAGCTGGAACAAGGGGGAGTTTTTAAATCGCCCTAGGCAAAAATGGTCACATGGCTGGTGGCCCTGCCCCTTGATCTCCAGAGGGGAGTTTAGATTGCGGTGCGGAGGGCAATCTAAACTCCCCTCTGTCTGGAGATCAGGGGGCGGGGCCACCAACCATGTGTCCATTTTCAAGAGGTTCCAGAACTCTGTTCCACCGCATTCCAGCTGAAAAAAAAGCCCTGGAGAGACCCATTACACTGCATACATTTTGAAATCAGCTATGCAGAAAGTCTAAAAAATGAAGTGCCAAAGAGCTTTTTTGAGGGAGAGAATCCCCAAAATTGAATCCCCCAGCAAAATTCTAGGATCTAAAGGAAGATGAGGGACAACTGTTAACATGAGGGAAAATGGCACAATGGTGTGTGTGTGTGTGTCGGTGGGGAGATAATCTTTTCTCTGATGTCAGCAACACAACTTCAGCGTCTCAACCATTGTTTCCCTATTTGCTTATTCTTTTCACCAAAGGCTGTGGTGACAGCAGCGTCACTGCTTTTGTCTGCATAGGTGTTTCACCTCAAAACATGGCACTATATGGGAGGCACCGTCGGTCCTAAGGCTTCAGTAAATCCCAGGCTTAGTTTAGGGATGAAGAAATGAAGGACAAAACTTTGGGAGGAGATCATCTCTGTATTTAAGAAGGCAGTCAAGTCCAGATTGCCATGAACATGTTTCCGTGCAGTCATTGTGAGCTTGCATCTTTGTGCTTCATAGGGTCACCAGAGTTCGGATGACATTGCAGCAATAAAAGGGGGGGGGGGCTCATCCAATCCTCAGCAACCAACTCATGGAAAATATACATGACAACAACATGTTTTGGTGGTGGTTCCTAGGGATTGCTTTCCAGCTCACACTTGCTTTCCTTGAAAGTCTGTTGAAGTACACGCATCCCTCTTCCAGAAAATTGACTTTTAGCTGCCAAAGCATGGGGTTATTTTTAGTTGTGTGTTTACTTGTCTTTATGTAAGGAGTGCATTTTAGCTTGGATCTCTATTATTAGTTTGTGAGCTGCTGAGCTACCCTGAGCCTGTAACAGAGGTAGGCAGAACGTAGAAAATGGGCCACTCGTTGGCCACTGGCTAATTTCAACTGAGCCACCTGTAAATGCTTCATGGGCCTTATTCTGATCCAACAAAGCATTTCCTTAAGCAAAAGTTTCACATTGAAGATCAGATAACCCAAGTTACCATGTTTACTTGAAAGGAAGGCAACCATGAATGTAAGATGCCCTCCCAAAACAGTGTATGTGGTGGTGGAAAGTGCTGTCAAGTCAAGCTGACTTATAGTGAACCCTGCTGAAGTTTTAAAGGCAACAGACTAACTAAAGTGGTTTGCCATTGCCTGCCTCTGCAATCTTGGTCTTCTTTGGAGGTCTCCCATCCAATTACTAACCAAGGCTGCTTAGCTTCTGAGATCTGATGAGATCGGGCTTGCCTGGGCTATCCAGGTCAGGGGAAACCAATTTATACACAAAGAAATTTTTTTTTACTGGGCATAACTGTAACTTTTATGCAAATATAAGATGATCCCTCCTTTTTATGGCATACCTAAAAAAAAATATCCGTGCGTTGGAGTAAATACTGTAGATGTGCTGTAACTGTTAGCAGAACATGTGCTTTTTGCTTTCTGAATTTAAAATGCTAGCACTGGACCACCAAAACCAAACATAAGACAAATTTTGCAGGACTGAAGTTAGCCCACACTTGGCCGACATGTTGTGATAGTGCAGTGTTTTGAAGTACTGTAACTGTGTGCTTTCTACTCCTTTCCAAGAGTCCTAGAAACAGAATACATTATACCACAGAAGGAAGCAAATATGCGCAGAATCAAGTTAACATCTCCAGGGCATTTACCAAGTGCTCCTGTTCTAACACTAAAGACATATCCTGCAATACTTTACAGATGACAATAAGGATGTGCTCATAACAGTTCTTCTCTCACCCACAGGATTATGCACAGCAAGGCTCAAGCCCACCTGCCATCTGCCATACTTATTGGTAGTGTAGCGGCCTTGATTTAGGAGGCAAGAGGATGGCATTAAAGTTATGCTAGAAAAACATTGTTGTCCTATAAGCTACAAGTGACGCCTGACACAGGTTGGACACTTGTCAGCTTCCCTCAAGTTTTGATGGGAAATGTAGGCATCCTCGTCTTGCAGCTGTAATGGAGAGCCAAGCTGTAAAACCAGGACGCCTACATTTCCCATCAAAACTTGAGGCAAGCTGACAAGTGTCCAACCTGTGTAAGGCGGCACTTGTAGCTTGGCTCTCAGCAACTGAAAGGAATGAAACAGAAGGCTGTACACTGCACAGTGCCAGCATGGTATAGTGGTTAGAATGTTGGACTTGGGAGACCCAGGTTCGAATCCCCACCCTGCCATGGAAGCTTGATGGGGGAACCTGGGCTAATTGCTTTCTCTCAGCCTAACTTACTTCACACAGTTGTTGTGAGGATGAAATGGAGAAGTTGGGACACTGGGTTCTCATTGGAGAGAAAAGTGAGGAATAAATGAAGTAAAATAAATAATGGTGCCTCAGCATTCATGCATGTGCATATTTTACTTGTTAATTAGAGAGAAGAGGCATCCATTCCCCATTCAGTGATGCAATTCTAGAGACCCTTGGGAAGGGACTGAAGGTTGACAACTTTCATACTGGCAACATTTTAACAAAGCAAAATAGGTACACTGATTTACCGAGGACAGGGACTTGAAAACGGGTTGTGTCTAGGGAACAGGGATAACTAATCCTTCTGACTTGACTTGTTTCTCCTTTGCATTCAAGGCAGCTTATAATAGCCCTTAAAGCAAGAAAAATGGCCCAGCAAACACTACTGAAGACAGTAATCCTGCTTGCTAATAGGGTGGGGGGTGGATTTTACATGCTCTCAGTTACTATCAGATATGTGAGAATCAGTTCTCTCACACACACAGCAGAAACAGGGGCTCCAGGAATTAAATACAAGCACAGAATACTGTCAAGAAGGGGCAATATCAATGAAAATGCCATCACAGATTCCACAATTTACATTTTGTTTAAATTCATATATAGGTTTGTTTAAAAAAAAACCCCAAAGCTGAAGTAAACACAAGTGATTTGCCATTTCCTGCCTCTGTGCCGAGATCTTTGACTTTCTTGGTGGTCTCCCATCCAAGTACCAAACCAGGGCTGGCCCTGCTTAGCAGCTGAGATCTGATGAGATTGAGCTAGCCTAGGCCATCTAAGTCAGGGCTTCCCTTTGGAGGAAGGCTAATTAACAAGCAAGTCAGGAGGCAGCAGATCAGTTGGACCCTTTGGATGGTCAGCTCATAGCCACCTGGAGAGTGTTAGGAGGCTGTGAAACAAGACTTGAGCTTGGAGTGTCTGAACTGGAGTGGAGGTGCCATGAGATCTGAGAAAGGAAAGAACTTTGAATTTGGAACTGGTTGGAAAGGTTAGCATTGCCTGAGGCTTTTGGCTAGCAAAAGCAGCTTTAATTTTCAGGTTGCTTTGGCTGTGGCACATACTTAAGGGCATCTGAGTTATTCCTCCCCAGGCAGTGGTGTAGCATGGGTTTGGAGTGCCTGGGGACATCATCGTGCAGGGCATGGGAGCGCTTCCGTGATTCGGGCCACTCGCCTCCCTGCCCCCATCAGGAAGCCCTCCATGGGAGCCACCCACACTGCCACTGCTGGCTCAGCATGCTCCTCAACTGCAGGACGGCCACCCCATTGGCACGGGAGGTGGCCAGGGTGCTGTGGGTGGCCTCTCATGGAGTGCTGGCTGTCCTCAGTGCAGCGCCCCCCCAAAATTATGCACCCAGGGCAATCGCGCCTCTTGCCCCCCTCCCCCATGCTATGCCACTGTCCCCAGGTTCCTCATCTGAACACTTTCAGACAAAGGTTCTGGGGCTGATCCCTCAGCCGTCTTAGCCAAATTTGATCTTGCCCTCAGGCTCCTCATGAGGGCATCTGGGCTTTGATTTGCTGCCCACATACTTGTTCCTCACAAGAAAGGGTGCCTCAGTCTATCACCTCAACATCCCCATTTGTAAGGCTAGGCCCAAAGGAAAATCATGAAGGCTATAAAGGTTAATACGCAACATTTTACACAGATAAGAAACAAAATCAGATTATTTAGTGTGTCCAACAATCCCATGGATTGAGCTGTCTAGGAAAGGTATAGAAAACAGGCAGGATTCTATGTGCCAGCCTGGATCTTCTGAGCAGTTCCTCTTGGCTGTTCCCCCACCCAAATCTATTAGCTTTGCCTTTATCAGGGTTAATCCCACTAGAGTTGCCAACTCTTGGTTGGAAAATTCCTAAAGATCTGGGGGCAGAGTCTGGGAAAGTTTTGGGGAGGGGAGGGAAGTGATGCCATAGAATCCACCCTCCAACGTTGTCATTTTCTCCAGCGGAACTGATCTCTGTAGTCTGGAGATAAGTTGTAATTCTGGGGAAAACTCCAGGTTCCACGTGGAAGTTGGCAACCCAATCACCCTGTTGAGGAGGGCACTTGAGGAAGGGGCACCCATATGCTCGTGCAGTTTCAGAGAGATTCAAGCAAAAACAAATCCCCATTCCACTCTGCCTCAGTATGGCGAAGCAACTTTCCAGCTATGCTTTTATTTCTTTTTGCTGCCTCCAATGCACAAGAGATACAACATGATGACATCGTAACAGCCCTTCTTTTTGAGACTCAAAAGTGCACGCCCTTCTGTCCATATAGGTCTGTTTTATCTCCTTGCCTGTGAGCTGGGCCTGTGAAAGGTAAAACGTGTCTTGGCCCTGTCCTTTCTCCAGATCTCTCTTCTTGTGCAGTCTTTAGGGTTTTCCTGGCAGTCCAGGAATGGACCCCTTCCCCTTCCATCATCATGACATGAACTTTTCCCACCACAGCTAAGGAACAGAAAGACTCCATTCCAGATGGATGATTTCCAGCAAGCCATCAGGAAACATCAGAGGCTTCTAAATGTGAAGTCTCCAAGCCAGCAAGCGTGATATGAGCTCCGGCGTACTCTTTGCTGAGCAGCTCTATTTTCCTGGGGCCATTTAAGAGGTCCCCATTGTTGCAGGAATGTGGGACGTGGCCATTTGCTTCCCCATCCAATGCATTTCCATTCTGGTGCCATTCCAAGGCCACATGTTTCCCCAAATCACTCTCAGTGTGGATGCTGTCTGAGTCCCCACTGGTATAGAAGTTCTGAGCATACTTGCCAATTCGTATGCTGGAATGCTCAGTATCTCCCTCATGTATAGAAGTCCTGCGGCTGGCAGTGGCAGGCTTGAACTGCTCCTTCTTGCCCATGAAGTGCTGCCTAATGATTTTACGGAAAGTGTGCCGGAACTCCCTGATCCTGTAGGCATAGATCAGCGGGTTCACCACGGAGTTAGCATGGGACAAGATGATGGCTAGGTACATCACCCCGAGTGGAGGGCGCATGCAGTGTGGGCAGAAGAGGATGAAACAGTTGATGATATGCAAGGGAAGCCAGCAGACGGCAAACAACCCAACAATGATGGCTAAAGACTTGGCTGCATGGACCTCCTTCTGCAAGATGGAACGGGACCGTTCTCCATGAACCATCTTGTTCTCCATCTGCTTGAGCTGCCGCCGGGCTGCCATGAAGATTTTCAGGTAGATGCCAAACATTACAAGGAGAGGAACAAGGACGCAGGCCAAGAAATTGTAGTAAACCATGTACTCCATGGTGACTACGGCCTCGAACAAGCAAGCCATCATGTTATCGCTGCAGTTATTGATGAACGAACTGTTCTGCCCTTGGCTTTCTGAAGAGTTGTGCCAGCCCAGCATGGGCGTCAGGCCAATAATGAAGGATAAGACCCAGCAGATGGCTACAATGCCTTTAGCTCGCGTGCCTGTCACTAAAGCGTTGTATCTGGAAAGAGAACAAAGGACAGTCAGAGCAAAAAATCTGGACCCATTTCAGTTCCAAAGCTGGACAATCTTTATGGAATGCAAAACAGAATTAAGCACATTGCTCACAACTTTCTCCTGCACCTTTGAAATACACTCTGGACCCTCTATCAAAACTGGTCAAGAAGCCCTTCTGAAGCTCTATGAATCCATCCGTGCATTTCCATTGAAAGCTTGCATCTGTTTTTTGCCAGTTTACCTGTCCCAGGTCCCCAGTCCAACTGCAAGAATCCTAGGTACTGTAGTTTGAGGAGGGTGCTGAGAACTCTGTTAGAAATCACTAATCCATTTAGTAGAGCTACAAATTCTAGGGATTCCCAGTGAGGGAGAAATCACTGTTAAATTAAACTCGTAGCATAGATATGCCCTATGATTCTATGAAGAGGATTTCACAGAAAATGTATTCTTTATCAGGGAGACAACAATTTTTAATTCATATTTAAAAAAAAAAACCCAGGCAGTTTTACTCCTAATGCCAGAATGATGGACAAGTCTCACAATGTACTACAGCGTGTCCCCACTCAGGGCAGAAACCAGTAGACTTTACATTGTTTGGTGGCAGGCGCTGAGAATTCTTCCTTACCCTTCTTGCCCCAGTCCTTCCTTTCCCTATGGCTGTCTCACATGGTGTAGTGGTTAGAGTGTCTGGGAGACCCAGGTTCAAATCCCCGCTCTACCATGGAAGCTTCCTCTTAGCAGGGGTTGTAGCTTTTATAATTTATTGTACGCATCACCTCACCATTTTATTGGAGCATCATTTTATAAAGGATGCTGCACTTTCTGCATTATGGTATGCCATGCCTCGATCGTTTTTGTTGCTATAGACAGTTTTTTGTTGACATTGTTTTCCAATTGTGTAATCCTAGTCCTACTGCACTGTTTATTGGAAGGCTTTGCTGTTTGCTTGAATTTGTTTTTATAATTTGTAATCCACCTTGATCCTCAGTGAAAAAAGGCAGACTATGATGAAATAAATAAATAAACGCATACATTGGTTACTGAATGTATTGAAAGGGTAGAGGTGATTTAAAAGGATCCAATAGTGGGTAAAACCGACTCTGTGTTAGAAAGCCTATGTAAACGATGAGACATGTCTCAGATGAATTAGTATCTGGAATGCATATCTGATAGTACAACACAGAATTCTCATATTCCTATCCTTCTAAGTCAGGGAAATGAATCATCTTAGCAAATTTGTCAAATAATAGGTCAGGGAGGAGGACAACCTAAGGCTGAATCTATACAAGAACCTCTTACTATTGCTGTTCGAATGTTATTATATTAACAGCTGGAAACAGAACAGTGGTTCTATATAGCACTTTATATTTTATTGTATTTCCATTAGATCTTGCAATATTCTGTCCATGCAGCAAGCAAGCTTCCCATCATTGATCCAGGAAAAGGGGCTGGCATGCCAAGAGGCAAACTTGTGTATGTGGAGTGGGGGAGGGATGTTTTGAGCGATGGCTCAGAGGGGCATGTGAAGTTCTTGCAAGGTCTTGAGCTGAAAAGGTTGCATCGTGCTGACTGCAAATTAATACATATGGAATTGAGCTGCCTAAGGTTGCATTCCACTCCATAAGGTTGCCAACTTCAGGTTATGAAATTCCTGGAGATTTGGGGTTACAGCTTGAGGAGGCAAGGTATGAGAAGGGAAGGGACCTAACCAGGGTTTAATGCCATCCTCCAAAGCAGCCATTCTATCCAAGATAGTAGAGTCCAGTGGCACCTTTAAGACTAACCAACTTTATTGTAGCATAAGCTTTCGAGAACCACAGTTCTCTTTGTCAGATGCATGGAGGGTATGAAGAAACTGGCTAGAGATATATAGGTGGAGGGGGGAGGGGGGAGTGGATGCAAATCAGTTGCAAAAGTCATGAAAGAGGTGGAGTGCACAATACAGGCTGGGTGTGACCCCCTTCCCTCCATAGCTGAATCTGAATGGAATGCCTGAAAGGCAGTTACTTCCGATAATGAGATAACCATCCAGAGTCTCTATTCAGTCCAAGTCTGAATGAGTCAAATTTACATATGAATTCCAATTCAGCAGCTGGCCAGTTTCTCCATACCCTCCCTGCATCTGACGAAGAGAACTGTGGTTCTCGAAAGCTTATGCTACTATAAAGTTGGTTAGCTACAAACTAACATGGCTAACTCCTCTGGATCTATTCTATCCAAGGGAACTGATCACTGTGGTCAGGAGATCAGCTGTAATTTCAGGAGATCTCCAAGCCTTACCTGAAGATTGGCACCGCTACCATTTCACCATGTTGGTGGCAGGGGGTGGGGTGGGTGTAAGGAAGGAGACTGGGAAAGCTGCTTGGAGAAAGGGAGCACCCTTGCTCAAGTAGACTCCGGAGAGAGTAACCTTCTCTCTTCCAACTATTCCAAAATCGGCAAGCAGGTACCCACCTGTGTGTCTGACTTCATCCTGCTTTTGTGGGAAATCAGAAAGACACCTAATTTATTAAATACAATTATTTTGTGTTGGTGCAAATATGCACAAATGATTGTAAACGAGCTGGACTCCTTGCTCCAGCATTGTGATGATTGGAAACCGTGCTACCCTGCCTCTTGGGGGAGAGGGGCACCATTACCTCCTTCAAAATGTGACTGTGCATGTGTGAGAGAATGCAGGGGTGGAGGAGGCTTTTTTCTTCAGAGACCTCATCTTTCCCGTTATGTTTTTACCAAGTAGATTTTTTTTAAAGGCTGAAATCTTTTAGTAATAATGAATGCTAGAGGATAATGAAAGGCAGAGCTAGGAGCTGGTGAAGGTGAGGCGTGGGCATCAGAGCTACGTCCAGAACTGCCCCATGGACCAACTCGCTTCCAACCATGGATATAAACAGTGCTTTGACTTTCCACATGTGTGGACCGCTGGTGCTGCCACTGCATTTGAAGTGAAAAATGTTGCTGCACATCAACTCTTGAAAGTTATATGATAAGGATAAGGAAACCACTTGGAAAGCAACAGGTGGGGAGAGAACATCATCTGGATGATGAGTAATAACAGAGTGAACCAAATGCTACAAGTGAAAACAAAAACCCTTATATAGATGGGCCCTGTCTTGACCTGGATAGCCCACGTGCGCCTGATCTTGTCAGATCTCAGGAACTAAGCAGGGTCAGCCTTGGTCAGTAAATGAATGGGAGAACTCCAACAAGGACCAGGGTTGCAGAGACAGGCAACAACAAACCACCTCTGTTCGTCTTGCTTTGAAAAGCCCAGCAGGCAATGTCATAAGTCAGCTATGACTTGAGGGCACGCTCCACCATCAGGTGGGACCCACGTTAAGGAAATCCTAGCTTCTTTGTGAACTGCGAGCAAGAGTCTGGGAGCCTGATGGCGTTTGTGATCTTCTTGCAAAGAAATGTGGATCTGGGGTTGGGACTATGGCTCTGGGACACAAAGGAAAATGTGCCTTATTTGGGTTGCAAAGGTTGGTAGTTAATAGTAATACAACAACAACAAAAGAGTAAAGAAAAGGAAGAAAGATGAGAAAGAAAAAAAGATGAAAAAGAAAACAGGCAATGTATTATTTGCTCACTTCTTTATTCTTATATATATGTATGTGGTTTAGATGGTGGGGGTTTTTTGTTGTGTTTGAAAAATTAATAAAATTTTTAAAAATTTAGGGGGGAAAAGCAAAGGGTGGTAGTTTGCATGGAAATTGCACAAGGGTCTATTTTTAGACAAAAGGGAAAACATGTATCGGTGATGTGGAAATAACTTTATTTCAGTGGGTAGCTTCGTTGATCTACAAATAGATAAGCAAGGTTTGAGTCTAGAAACACCCTAACAACCAAAAAAGAGTTTTCAGAGTATAAGTTTTGGGGAGTCGGGTTCCTTTGTCAGATTAAGAGAGCTTGACCCTTGAAAGCTTATACCCTGGAAACTCTTTATTGGTTTTTAAGGTGCTACTGGACTCAAACTTTGTAATATGTGAACCCATCATTGTAAATGTTTTATTTATTTATTTAACTTCATTTATTCCCCGCCTTCCTTTCCAATGGAGACCCAAAATGGCGTACATCATTCTCCTCTCCTCCATTTTATTCCCTCACAACAAACCTTGTGAGGTAGACTAGGCTGAGAGTTTGTGACTGGCCCAAAGTCACCCAGCCATCTTCCATGGCAGAGTGAGGAATTGAATCTGAGTTGCCCAGGTCCTAGTCCATCACTCCAGCGACTGCACAACACTGGCTTTCTTGTACTTTCTTAGATCCAGAGGAGTTAGCCATGTTAGTCTGAAGTTGCAAAATAATAAAGAGTCCAGTAGCACCAACTTTATTGCAGCATAAGCTTTCTAGAAACACAGCTCTCTTCATCATGGGAACCAGACATCCTGCTACAGCAGCTGCCTTATCTTTTCATTAGGTCCAGAATGGTCAGCTGATGTTTCCTCAATGCGAGCGAATTGTTAGGAGATGGTCTCTTGGTAGCCGGAGCTCTCCCTCAAGAGTTTTTGAAGAATACACCTGAAGGCAGAGCACTTGGGGGTGCATTCTTTTGTTTGAGGAACTGAAGCAGGCTGGCCGATTGGCTGCCTTGCAAGAGGGACGGGGCTGTGGCTCAGCAGAGGAGTCTCTGCTTTTGCATGCAGGTGGTCCCTGGCATCTCCAGTTAGAAGCACCAGGCAGCAGGTGATGGGAAAGACCTATGATCCTGGAGAGCCGCTACCCATCTGAGTAGACAAAACTGACCTTCATGGACCAAGGGTCTGATTCAGAATGAGGCAGACTGATTTGTGTGACCACCTCCTAGCCTCCACTTGTATATTTTTAAATAAATCAATTGTTTCAAAGAGACCATAGGTCTCCAGTGCTTTTTCATGCAAAGGAAAGTATACGTTGAAAGGGCTGCTGCTGGGATTTCTCTCTGCCCTGGGAAGTATAACGCTATTTTTATATGGGACACCCCTCCCCCACCACTCTGATCCTAAGTTGGTTGTGGGACTCTTGGACCAGATCACTTTATAATGAGATGACTCACCCCGTTTAGCCTTTCAGCAACATTCACTGGTCCCATAAAAAGAAGCAGAAGAGCAGCCTCCTTGCCCTGTCATTCCACACCAATTCTGCTCCAAGCAGAGCCTTGCGATTGCGTGCGATCTGTCCATGGTAGAGTCAAGCTCCCAGGCTCCCTGCCTTCTCCATTCTAAATTCCTTTCACAAACATCCAATAAAACAAAAACAAAAAACACTCTCTGTGGATTTCAGTACACCCCACCCCCCCCACACACAGCTGGCTTCTCTCTCCCAGGGGAAGTTTAAGCCCCCACTGAGGGGGAAGCTGCTGTCATTCATAGTATCATTCATAGGGAATTTTAAAGTTTTCAAATACTACACAGTGTGTATGTCATTCATTCACAGCTACCTTGTGAGGCAGACTGCTTTTTTCTACTTTGTAAAGGTACTGATATAGGTACTTGTATGTTTCCCCAATAAGGCAAATCAAATAGGGGGTCCCTCGAGCTATTTTAGACAAGGAAAACAGTGCAGACTTAACCTTCCTCCCCTCTTACCACTGTCCTGATCTGAGGATAGTTTAGGTGGGTAGCCGTGTTGCTCTTCCATAGAACAGCAAGATTTGAGTCCAGTGGCACCTTAGAGACCAAGTTTTTCAGAGTGTAAACTTTCGAGAGTCAGAGCTCCCTTCTTCAGACACAATTAGGAATAGAGATCCCTGAGACTTTATATCCTAGCCAAAGGTGGAAGGGGTGTTACAAGGGAGAGCATCAGTCTGTAAAGGTACAATGCAGCTTGCTTAGAGCAGAAATTAGCATCTGCAGTGAGATAAGACTCCTAAGTCTCTGTTCAGTCCCAGGAATGTCCACTGTTTTGAATTTGTGAACGAACGCCATTTAAGCAATCTCACATTGTAATTTCCCCTTGAGGCGTCTCTGTCTGAGGACAGCCACTTTTAGGTCAGCAATGGAATATCCTGGAAGATGTAAATGTTCTCCTACTGGTTTTTGAGTGTTGTGATTTCTAATGTCAGATTTATGTGTATTTATTCTTTTGTGTAGGGATTGACCAGGTGCCACTGGACTCAAATCTTGCTGTCCTAATCCAGCACGTGAGAGTAAACAAGTCAAGATGGCCCTTGGAGCAATGAGGGGGGCAATGATTTCTGTCAATGGGAAGATGGTGCATATTTTCTCCTAGTTCTGAGGTGTAGCTAATTTTAATTTGGTCAGCTTGGAGGTTTGTGCTATCTGAATATTTTCCACAGCTAATGAAAGCATTGAATCAATGATCTCCAAGAGAACAACAAGGCCTGCTGCCATTCTGTCTTCCTGAACAAAGTCAGACACACAAACAATCCTGCACTTGGAATCTGTTGATCTGAAGTGCTTGGATTGAAGGATAACGCTCTGCCTAGAGTGGTGAGCCAGTGTGATGAAGCGGCTAAAGTGACAAACTAGGATCTGGGAGACTCTGCCATGGAAGCTTGCTGGGTGACCTTGGGCCACTCCCATTCTCTCAGCCTAACCTACCACACAGGGTTGTTGTGAGGACAAAATGGAACGGAGGAAAATGATGAAAGCTGCTTTGGGTTCCCATTGGGGTGAAAGGTGGGGTATAAAGTAAGTAAGTAAGTAAGTAAGTAAGTAAGTAAGTAAGTAAGTAAGTAAGTAAGTAAGTAAGAAAGAAAGAAAGAAAGAAAGAAAGAAAGAAAGAAAGAAAGAAAGAAAGAAAGAAAGAAAGAAAGAAAGAAAGAAAGAAAGAAAGAAAGAAAGAAAGAAAGAACTGGACTAAAGTATCAGCTGTATTGGCTTGGTGTAGGCATTCTGTGGCGTTTTTTTTTTTTCATGCTGAGTTTTGAAGATCTAACCATTTCAGATGAGTAAGGGAACTGAGTAGGGAATAGCAAGAGTTTTCCAGCCAGAGTCTCTTAGCAAATGTATAGAAGAGAGAGTGAGAAAATGAAGAGCCCAGTAGTTGACTGAAGGGCATTTCCATCATGTCCCTTGGTGGTGGTGGTACTGTTCAGTGTGCTAAATGGCACAGATGAAGTTGAACTTGAATTACTGTGCAAGGGAGTTGCAGATGTTGAATTCTCACCACCTGTCTGAGTGGGTAAGAGAAGCGCCGGGAGCAGGAGCCCCAGGCCGAGCTGCGTAGCCAGCGCTGTGCCCATGTCCACTTGTGCAGCGTCTCTGCTCCACGTCCCTCCCAAACTGCTCCTGAGATGTAAGTAAGTAAGTACACAACACACTCACACAAACACTTTAGTTGTAGAAGAAAAGGTGCAGTGGGAAGAGTGTGTGTGGGTCTGTCATGCATGTATGCGCCTGATTAACCCTTTTTCATCTCCTTTAGATTGGTTACCCTTTTCTCTCTCATCCTTTGACCAAGAATCTCAGGGTGGTACATATTTGGTCCCAGTCCCATTTTAGCAGGGAATGGGACTGTTTCCTAGGTGCTGGGATCCTTGCCAAAAAAAGAAGTTGAAGCAGACCTTGGTCTGATCTGTCAACAAAGGCACTTCTGATGTTCTTAAATGGGACAGCTTGGTCAGGATGACTTCACACAGATTGGTTAGGAAACTAGTTGGCAACCAGGGAGACATTTAAGCCAAAATGAGCCTAATAATGTAAAAGTTTAGATTCTCACACAGCCCTCACAAAAGTTCTCCCTCTTTTTTAGGAGTTTAGCATTATTTTTTATTGGGGAACAGAAGTGGGCCTTCCGCAGTAACTGCAGAAGGAACACTTGGCCCAAGAGCATGGGGTTTCTCCACACAGCCTCTCTATCCACAGATAAAAGAGGAGGGAATGACTTAGCTTTTCCCAGCAGTCACACACACACTCACACCAGCAACCTGACCACCATTGAAAACAAGCAAGGTGCAGAAGCTGCCCTGGACTTTGCTCCCTTCCAGTTCTCTTGCCTCTTCTGCCTTTTGGAAGCCTCAATAGTTTAATAAGCTCCCCCTCCACCCCATGGGCCACATATGTAGGTGTTTTGTGAGTTACAAACAACATAACTGCTCAAATTTTAGCCAGTCAGTTTTTCATCTGCCTGATCAGTTTCTCAGAGACTGCTGCTACTTTAAGACTCTGGAATTTAAAAAAGGGTTACTGTTTTTTTGACACACCCTGTAGGTTGTGTTAATTTATGAGTGATTATTAGAAGTAAGAAGGGTTTTTTTGTGGCAGTACTGGCACCTTTTGAGGGGCTGTCTCCCAGGTCCTGTGGGGAAATTGGTGGAAATCAGTGCAACCATATATATGAGTGCTGGCACATTAATTTTTTTTAACAAAGAAAACACTGAAAGTAAGAGGTGACCCATTAAGATAATATGGCCTCTTTGTTACACTCCTCTCTCAGGGAAAAGATTTCCCAGCATTTTTATCTCCAGCCTCTGCTTTGGTGGAGGGCGCTGGAAGCCCCACTTGAGCTTTTAAATCATACACTGAAAAGAAACAATCATCAAGGGGGAAGAGAAGACAGAAATTGCCGGAAGACATGTACAAACTTTAATAAAAGACTAAGAACTCTCCTGGTCTTTGCCCAGCTGCTGTCCCACGGTTGAAGAGAGAGCTCCCCAGCACACACTCCCCTCCGTGGCCTGGGTGCCCTGCTGCTCACTAGGGAGTTGCATTCAAACTGGCTGGGAGGATTGGGAAAAACTATCAAAGCCAAGCCCTTCTGTGGACATGCACAGGGGCAAGTCTCCCTTGACCTTCTCAACAAACAGAATCTTCCAGCATCACTCAGTGGTTTTTGTTCCTTTTTTCAAAAAAAACAGATCTGGAGTCATTTTACATGACACAAGAAGCAGCAGAGGGGCTGGGCTTCCCATGGGAGGGGGGGGGTTGTAGATGCTTCTCAAAGTAATTTGATTCTGCTCCTGACAGTAGTGGAGTGGGGAATGACCTGTGGAGAACACAGATGCCTCCTGGCCTCTGAGAACCAAGCTAGAATGAAAGAGCCATGAATGGATCTCCCACTTTTAAAAAATGTTACACATTGCCATCATTCAAGGCACTGATTCAGCCTAAGGCATGAGAGAGAGAGAGAGTGAGCTTTTTTTTCTTTTTTCTTTTTTTTGCTCCCTCGCCCCTGCACATGTGCCGTTTTGAGAATCTACATTCCCTCCTTGGGGCTATTATGCAGTACTATATGGGTACCTGCATATTTTCCTCATGAGGCAAACAACACCCTAAAGGGGTGATACAGTTCTTTAAAACGTTAAGAGAACATAAGACACTGTCCTATACTGAGTCAGGTCATTTGTCTATCAAAGTCAGTAATGTCTGCTTTGTCTGGCAGCAGCAGCTCTCTAGAGCCTCCAGCAGAGGTCTTTCACATCACTTGCTACCTGGTCCTTTGAAGTGGAGATGCCAAAGGCTGAACCTGGGACCTTCTGCATGCCAAGCTGGTGCTCTGCCACTGAGTCACAGCCTGCCCTCTAATGAAAGAATCAACCCATCTCACCCACCTCACACCATGTCCCCGATGCAAATCAGGTCCCCAGTTGAAAGATTTTTTAAAACACAGGCCATGTGTTCAGAGATCCCGTCATCCCATGTTGTTTCGTCCTTATTCAGCCACCCCTGTTGGCCCGCAGCTCAGAGGCAGAGCACGTGTTTTGTGTGGAGAAGGTCACAAGTTCAACAGGTAAGACAGACTGGACAATAGCTTGTCCCAGTATAGGCACCTTCACAGTGGTCTAAGATTTCATCTGGCATCAGTTTGTAAGCCATGTTGGCAAAAATTGCAAAGTTGTGTAAATGCAGAAAGTTGCTTTGCAATGACTCAGATAAACAGGAGTCTTGTGACACCTTAAAGGCTAACGACACTTTATTCCAGCATAAGCCTCTGTGGACTAGAGAACACTTCTTCAAAAGCTGTGATTGGGAAGGATGCACTTCCTGAATCATACCCTCTTAACCAGCCGTTTGCTTGATTTCCTTTCTACATCGCCTACATAAAATGTCTACATAATGAGGATTCATATGTCTTAATTACCATTGTTTACAGGTCTGCCTTGTGTTCAGATCCTGTCAAGCAAACATGCTCTGGAAGTTCCCTGATGAAACTTAGAGCCAAGCTACAAGTGACATCTTACACAGGTTGGACACTTGTCAGCTTCCCTCAAGTTTTGATGGGAAACATTGGTGTCCTGGTTTTACAGCTTGGCTCTCCATTACAGCTGCAAGACCAGGATGCCTACATTTCCCATCAAAACTTGAGGGAAACTGACAAGTGTCCAACCTGTGTAAGGCATCACTTGTAGCTTGGCTCTTAGATTCTCAGGTGCTTGGGGGGGTCTGATACAGTTTAGGACTACTGCATGCAGAGACGATGCGTAAACATTTCCCCTCACTTTTTACCTGACCTAAAACATCCTCAGGGAGCCATTATTTGTCTCACTAAGGAAATGTACACATTGCACTGATGAGCTACATACATGTAAGTTTCCTAGGCATTTCACGGCAACAAGGATGGAGCTTCTCCACATGTGCCACTGTCACAATCCATGTTGGGCACACAGGTCCAAAAATCCTATCAAAACAACTCAGTCCTTTGCTGCTGCCGTCTCAGTGCTGTCTTCCCTGACTGTCAGCAGACGGAGAGAGGCGTAGTCCAGTTTTGTGGTGCCTTCAAGACCAATTCTTTAAACTTGTTCTTTAATGTATTTCTATGCTACTTTTTCATTTAAAGAATACCCAAGGCAGCGTGCAGAATAAAACAAAATGCAGCATCAATTAAACACAAGTTTTCAATAACATCCCCCCACAAATCCCCAGGAGCAATCAAATTTCAATGAGTGGAAAGACCATCGCTGCTGTATTTATGGTCATATAAGCTTTTGTGAGTCACAGCCCACTTTAGCAGATGCAAGGCATTCATAGTGAAATGCTATGCAATTACTTCAGTCTGATTCCACTGAAACCGCTGTGCTTAGATTAGAGTAACTCTGAATAGGATAGTCTCCTAAAAAAAAAAGTTTAAAAGAAGAAGGTGAAAAAGAAGAAAAATAAAAGCGTTTGCTTTACAAAGTGAGAGTAAAAGGCCAAGCAATGCGAGAGAGAGCAGCTGGTGGTTCAGAGCACAAGTAAATACAAGATCCAGTGAAAGCGGCTATGAGCATTTCAAGATTCGTTAGCCAAACTGACTCCTTGGAACTGGGATTTAATAGGCAGGCATTTGGCTAGGCCCTGCAGCTCTTTATTCAGAACCTGGGCATGCAAGTCTATTCCCACGTTATCATCATAGCCGTGCCAGTGTTGTCTCCAACTATATCCCATTTGGTACCCTTTGGGAATGAATGAAGCATCTACCTCTTGACGGCTTACCTGAGAGGTATCCGGATAGCGATAATCCGATCAATGGCGATTGCCAGGAGGCTGAAGATGGAACTCTGTGTCAGAACCAGGACGAAACAGGCAATGAAAAGGCAGCCATAGAAGGAAGCGCAGAAGCCAGTGCTGATGGTGATGGCAAAGGGGATGGCCAGCACTCCAACCGCTATGTCAGCTGCCGCCAGGGACACCACAAAGTAGTTGGTGACGTTCTGAAGGTTACTGTTTAGGTACACGGCCCAGCAGACTAGGACGTTACCCAAGATAGCCAGCAGTGCAATGACCAATTCCAAGATAATGTAGACCACATCATAGAGGAAATCTTTGTTCCCATGGACTAGCATGGTGAAGTTGGCGTGGCAAGCCCAGTGTCCATATCTGCAGTGCGGTGGGTGTTAGGTACACACCTCAAGTCATTCAAGGTCCAAAAGGGGTTCTCTGCTCTCTTCTTGTTTTTGGCAGTTTTGGATCCCTATTACAGACAAATCATCAGGTATGGCAACATTTGAGGGTATATATGAGCTAGAGAAGGGAGTCCAGCCACCAGATGATATGGGTCTTTGAGCAAGCAAACAGAACATGCATATGGTCCGTAGGCAGATTAATGGCAAGGTGAACATTAAATTACTGTTGAAGTTTGACAGCTCCTTTCAGACACTTCCTGTCTTTGTTGCAACACCTCCCAGAATGGTTCGCTCTTCTGCTTTTATATTCAAGTGGATCACTGCAAGGTTGGGGACTTTCAACTGTTACAGAGATCCCTATTTCTCCAGTTGTTTGTTCCTTTTAAAAAAGAGAGATGGGGAAGGGGAAGTAAGAGAAACATGGTTAGGTAGCTTTCTCTTGGTAGAGCAGAAGACACCAAGGGACAGAGGAGTTCCCAGCATGCCAGGGGCACAATCTGATACCAGCTGACACCTTGTACCCTTTGAAGTCAGCTAAGCATCCATAGGGTAGCCAGAAGTTGGAAGCAACTTGATGGCACACAACACATACAAGTATCCTACACAGGAGGCAGCCAAACAAGCTTTAACACCATGGCCTGGAAAAGCTGCTTTTCTTTCACCACCCTTTTTTGTTTTTAACATCCAACCTGACAAAGCGTTCTAGAGAACTTGAAATCTTGCACAATGTATCGTGTTATTTTGGTTGGTCTCAATAAAAGGTATTGCATGGCTTTTGCTCTTGGAGTTTAGTAGTCACAATAACACTCATAAGAAAATGGAAAGCCCCGTGCACTTGTGCTTAAAGAAAAGTTAAATTATATTCTCTATAAATGGTGCAAATTTTACACATTTGTTCTTATCAATATTTCTGTTTAGCATAATTTATTCTGATTTTGTTACTCCTGTGAAGTGGCAAGTTTTATGCAGGGCACTATGTTGTCAGTATGTTTTTTGCAATCATAGGGTCTAGGGACTTAGATCTTTTTTTAATTGTAAAGGTGAGATTATTAGATTTGTGCCTTGAAGAACTTGATTTATGTTTTCTGCTCTCCTGTTCTTTGCTGCCATTCAGCCATCCCTCTTGATGAGCCGTCTCTCTTTGTTCACCCATTCAGGACATGATCCAGTCATTTGGAAGTTATTTCAAATAGATACCTGGGGAGAAAAGATCTGAATCCTTTGTGACCTGACCATTATGCAGCAGGGGAAGTGGCAGAATGCACTACAGTCAACTGGTGATTCTAAAACTGCCCCCTCCATATGAACTTGTCAAGCACAGTTGTTCTTCCTGCCCCTCTTTCTATACACAGGTAGAGCAGCTTCCTAGCAGGTATTCTCTCAGAGCCAAAGTTTTGCTCCTTTTCTAGGTTCTGCCCTCTGGGATTCTTGCCTTCACTAAATGCAGACTTGGCTGAGGCCAGAGGCCAGCTGCCTCAGGATAAAAATGATGAAGGGCAAAGAGCATGAAAATAAAAGGAAACCACATTAGTTTGTGATTCACTTCTGATTGCAGGGAAATAATCTAATCTTACAGATTTCATTTGTTTAGAGGCTCACTAAGCTTCCCTCTTGGAGACGAAAGAACTACTGATGATTGCTCTCTTTTGGGACTGCCAGGATGTAGTCAGTTTGCTCTTACTTTGTATTGTATCTGGATGAGACATCTTAAGGAATTATTAACCTCTTCAGCTGCTCATCCCACAGTCCTGATTTTCTGGGGTAACTGCCAATATAATACTTGCAGGCAGACATTAAAATATTTGCACGAGAGGAAAACTCCTCAGAGTCTCACAAGATCAGTGAAGCCAGATCACTCCATACTTAGAAGAGCAGTTATTTGTCTTTTACAGAGACAAGAGCCTTCCAGGAGGCAAAGAGGAAATTAACAAACTCTCTGAAGAGCGATCCTTGCCGGCTCTGTAGAGAGAAGTGAAATTCAAACTACACTTCCCGGCTAACATTGCATCTCCCTTCCCTTGAGCATCCTCGTGTAATTTGTCTTGTGTGGTTTAGCTCTCAGTTTTGGGGCAAGAGACAGCTAAGGGATTTTGCCAAGTGCTTTGTGGAAAAGCTGGGTTTTGAGGCAAATAGGAATCTATTAAGTAATAATGCTATCCCATGGTACTACTGTGCTGGCTGCGGATGTTTAAGATGACAATCCTAAGCAGAGTCATACCTTTCTAAGTCTGTCAAAGTCAATGGGCTTAGAATTCTACGTAGGACCGCACTGCATGTCCCCAATGCAGGTGGATGCTGAAGATACTCAGTCCAATGAGAGTTTATCGTCCTCACAACACTGGCATGATGCTGTGCCAGCATAATCCTGATGCTGGCACAACTCCACCAGAGAGGGACCAGAATCTGGTGGTATTGGGTCTTTCAGGGGAGGAGCAGGATTTATTTGGGATCCTAAACTCTTTTAGCCTAGATATCTGGGCCTATCTTCTCACCAGCAAAAGAGGTCGTGCAAATCAAAATATTCCCATCAAACTCAATAGGATGAAAAAACATTTGCGCTCCATGAACTCCTGAGCTGCTTACACAGCCACAATGGAGTACAAGATTCCAGCTATCTCTACAGCCAGTCACAGCTCTCCTCCAGCAGTACAGTAACCCCTGCCAGGACAGTCATAACTTAGAGCATATCTACACAATATGCCTGACACTTGGAGCCAGAGAAAAGGGGCGAAAAGCTTCCCCCACTGCCCTTTCCACTGGAGAAAGTGGGGTGGGAGGCAAACTGGAAGAACTTTCTTCTCCCTCGCAGCGCTCTCTCCCAGTGCTAAGCAAATTAGCATTTTTAAGATGCATTACCCTGATGTATGTCTGACTGTGAGTCCAGTTGCGCACCTATTACCCAGCATGTGTCAGGCTCATCACATAGCTTGGTCCTCAGACCATGCAACACTATATCATTCTACTTTTGTCACATGCATACCTAGAACATGTATGGGAACATGAGCAACGGGAACTCTAGAGAAAGGGCACTTTGCACAAACAGCCCAGCCTAAATATGAACATTGATCAAGCATCCTGTGAATATTTGTCTGCTCAGAACCCTTCTGACTCATAGGATCAGAGCCTGGCCCCGCAAAACAGAATCTGCAGGCCAAAGAGAGTTCTACGACAGATCCCCATGAGGGGTGAGTCACTGCTGGCCCACTATCTCCTCCATGGGCAAAACTTAAAGTGTGAGCAACATGAAGAGAGGGAGGGGGGAGGGAGGGAGGGAGGGAGGGAGGGAGAGGAGGCACTGAAACTTGAAGGTCAGCAAATGGCACCACTCTCTCCAGCAGTAGGTCGCCACCATTCACTGAGTGCCTCATACTAGATGCTCTCAGTCGTAGATGCTGAGCATTACTCATTATCTATAGTGGTTTCTTCCAAGGAGCTCAAGAAAGCATGCATGGTCTTTCCAAAGCTTATTTTATTCTCACAGCCACCCTTAGGTTAAGAAGAGGCAACTGGCCCAAGATCACCCACTGGTGGCACAGTCAGGATCTGAACTCTGGTCTTTCCAGACTTTGTCCAACACCACGCTGACTTATGATGGTTCCTGCATCTCTTTTGGCTCCTTCTAGGCAGCACACCAACAAATGTAAAGGTAAGATTGTATCCTCATTTCCACTGCATCAGGGATCATGAAGCAGTGCCTACACCAGCAACAGCATCCAGCAGCAACTCTTGGGGGTTACCAAGTCTCACATCTAGCCAAGCTGCCCGTCAGCAAAATGAATGGCATTGAGACAACTAAGCAGCATGACACACCAAGGAGCAAAAGGGGCAACAACCACCAATCATGAAGCAGTATGCGATGACACCCCCATATGAGCCATATATGGAAGGAGCCAATCCACACACAGCAACAACACTTCTGTAATAATACCACCATATTCTACTAAACATCCATAACAAAACATTGAGGACACTAATGCAACCCTGTGCCTGTAACTGTAATTTTTTCAGCAGGGGGAATACAAGATCCTGATTAGGGCTATGCTGACATTGCTCCAGTGTCAGGTAGGTTTGCCAATTATGGACTGGGAAATAACTGGAGATTTGGGAGAAGAGCCCGGGGAGCACATGCTTTGGGGAAGAGGAGGACCACAGCGGGGGATAATGCCATAGAGTCCACTCTCCAAAGCAGCCATTTTCTCCAGGGGATCTCTGTAGTCTGGAGATCAGTTGTAATTCAGGGAGATCTCCAGGCCAGCGTTGCATTACCACAAAATGATTCTGCAAAGATCCAGTTTACTCATCATTCCAATGTAACAAAAATAAATTGATTGGGGGGAGGATTTGCATTGCCTTCCTTCACTATATGAAAAATACATTTTATGAAAATACATTTTTATTCACTTGACCATGGGAAAACCAGCCGGATTGCCACAATTTGCTCTGCTTCCATGGCTGATGTTTTAATGTTGCACAGAAGGCACATACACTTTGAATATTATCATTCAGGGCGGGACACAGTGCAGAGCAACAACGTGTGACCGTTAAGACCATGACATCTGGAAACCAGCACTTCTCACACTGTTATCATAAAAGACCAGAAAACAGCTGGAATTGATACTGCTTTTCAAGCTCTGTTAATTGCATTCATTCCTTCTTATTACCCTCGGCGATGTTCTTGCCTTATTCTCATTATTAAATAAATTTTCTGTGCTCCTCCCAAACCCATCGTGGCTCCCCTGCCCATTTTTCATCTCTTAGAACAGGCTGTTCCATGACAGCTCTTGGTCCCTGACAACAAAATTGTCTTCTCAAAACTCAATAAAGCAGCTGGCGGCAAGCACGTTTCTCTGTAAGGAGAAAGGGTTTGACTTGGGGGCCTAATGAGACCATTGGTATACATTATGTTCCCCCCACTGGTGCAAAAAGCAGCTCCCTGGGGCCACTTCTGGTTGGGAAAAAGGGGCTGGGGAGGGAAGCTCCAGTCCCTTCTCCCTGTGGACTGCAGTTCTAATCTGAATTGGACCCTTCACACAATTGCACACAAGGCAATTGTTTCAAGCATGGAACTCCCAACACATTTCTGGTTTATAGGACAGAAGTAGAAAAGGGGAGATGGTGAGGGAAATGAGGACAATCTAATGTATATTTAGGCCCACAGTCTCCCATTTTATCATCCAAAGCTAGCTGTAATTGGACTGAATATCAGGCGGTCTTGGTAGATTTGCCAACCTCCAGATGGGGCCTGGAGTTCTCTCCAATCCCAACCCTGCTGTCACCAGGCTCCACCCCCAAATCTCCAGGAATTTTCCAATCCAGAATTGGCAACTCAAGGTCTTGGGGCAACTGCTCAGCTATTACTACCAAAGTTTTCAAATTAAGCTTTCTCACCCCGATCTTCTTTCTGTTTGGCTGCACAGTTCTCCCGGCAACGGACACATTTCATTCTTCTCCCATCCCAATGATCACATTTACTGCAGTCTCTATTCCTGTGACCAGCCCAAGTTCCTTACCTCATGCTCTTTTTACTAGAAACAGGATTGAAGGGGAAGCAGAGTTGCCCCACTGCAGGTCCATTAATTAGGCACTTTGCCCATTTCATTTTCTAGCAAGAGATAAAATCTGTCTCATGGTGTACCCTTTCCCATGCTACTTTTGGTGTAAAATGTATTGTGTGCTGTTGCACAAATTTATTAAGGAAGAAAAGCTTGTCACCCAGGAAATTCAGCAGGAAGAGATGACTCAACATATGGGAGTGATTAAAAATATATTCTTTAGAATTTAAAATGGGCAACCAGGGATAGCCAATCTTGCTTCAGTCAAAACAATTGAAGCAAGCCAGTTCGACCTTTGCATGGGCTGGCAGCCTTCAGTCAATCGGTACCAAGTTCACTGAAGTCAAAAGATGAATCTTATGTTCAAGGCAGGCTGGTTAGATCCCCCATCATAGCGCCTCACCTTCCAACAGACACAAGAAACATCCTATCTAAAATGTATCTTCACAGGTTATAGAGTACATAGATTGGGTCTGGCTTTCCTCCCTGGGTCAGACGTAACACAGTCACAAACGAGTTCTCCTCGGTTCCTGTGTGTGCAGTGCCCAATTAGGATAAGGACCATAGTGCAAGCAGAGAAAGAGCTTCAGCTCTCATCTTGGGCCAACTTCCCAGCCTGAAACAGTCCCGGGGGCACTATTGGGCCTACTGGGCCACCTTGGTGGCCCATATGGGGGCAGAAAGATGGGATATAGATTTTGTTAAATAAAATAAATAAATATTGGAGAGACCCACATATACTCCAGGACACACGTGGGTTTCCCCAAATTCCACCCTATTGTGTGTGTGCCAGGAAAAAATGCAGAAACCTGAAATTCTGAGCTTCAAACACATCAATCAAATGTTTAGTCCGTTAGTTCACAGGTGTCAAGTTTGGAACCTGTGCTGGGGTCGGAGAAAGGCCTTGCTGGAATGTTTCTTTACTCTTCCTACTAAAGTTTTTTTTTTAAACACTATTTATCTGCTTCCTGTTAAACTTTTGGCAGGGACAGATGTGAAATTTTATCTTGCTAGTCCATTTTTATTCCATCTGTCCTTCAAGGAGCTTAGAGCAACATACGTAATTCTCCATTCCTCCTTTTATCCTTATAACCCTGTAAGGTAGGTTAAACTGAAAGAGCATGAGTGGCACAAGGTTACCCACAGTGCAATCCTAAACAGGATGGGTTTCAATGGGCTTAGACTGGAATAACTCTGTTTGGGATTGCACTGCCAGTGTGTGTTTCAGGGCAGTGTGATAGATCCAGAGGAGTTAGCCGTGTTAGTCTGTAGTAGCAAAATCAAAAAGAGTCCTGAACTTAGAGCCTGGTCCAATGCTCTAACCACTACACTAATACAGGGCAATGGGGCAGAGGATGGGGGTGGCAGAGAGTGTCACTTTATGAGAGTTTATTGACAGTAATGGAAATAAATAAATAACAACAACAACAATAAATAGAAGCAGATATAAATCTTCTGGCTTCCTTTCCTATTGGTTGCTTCTCTAATTTGTTTTAGATATTTGTCTGTTTCCAGTAATAAGAGGAAATTAAATATTAACAAGAGATTATTTCCCTTGCAGCTGCTCCTTCAAGAAGGAAAGACTACAGAAAGAATGAAAGCACCCCGCAGCCAAATCCAGAATCCTTCGCGGCTTGCTGTGTTCCTTTTGCGGCTGCAATATGCCTGATAACACAAGCCTGTGACTGGAAACACACCATCCAGCAGGAAGTTCTCCTGCACAAGCTTCAGTGAAAGGAGAGGAAGCTCTACAGGAACTCTTGGGCAACTTCTACTAATCTTGCAAATTAAAAATGCTCTGCTGTATTGTTCCCTAGGCAGGTAGAGCTACACTAGGGCACGATTTCTGTTTCCAAAAACAGTGAGCGAATTTGGTCTGAAAGAAGGGTCTTTAGGATGGGGACCCTCAGAGATCTCCCCTGAGGACATTTTTATATGGGAATAGTATTGCAGTCTATTGCAATGCTTACTGCATGCATTACTTTGCTTTTACTGCATTATCTTCTATTTTTGTAATCCACTTTCTGCATTATGGTATATAATGCCTTAGATTGATTTCTGTTTGTGTTGTATTTTAATTCTGTAATCCCAGTCCTATTGCACTGTTTCTTGAGTGTCTCATTGAATTATTTCTCTATTTTGTAATGCACCTTGAGTCTCAGTGAGAAAGGAAAGCTATAAATAAAGTAAATAAATAAATATCCCATCACGACCTTGCGAAAACATCAATTGCCCTTTTACGGAAGTTCCCCATAAGCAGGGCCAAAGCAACGCTTGCCAAAGCCAGAGAGAGAAGATGCCCTCCAATTCCTGGCAGAAAAGTGCCCCAGTCTACTTCAAGCACTCATGGCTGATCTTACATATGACATTATAACTGCCTAGGCAATTTAATAGCTTCATCAGGTACAAGCATGGGCTGGGAAATACCTCTCCACCAATGGAACAAGGAAGGAAAGATGCTGAAAGAAACTTCAGGACACTGTTCATGTAAAGAGTGGATTCACAACACTGCAGAACATGTGATTAAACTGTAGTTTGCTTATGGCCAATGGGCGGTTCTGGGCTGTACTGGGGGGCCACATTGCCTGTTAGTATTCCGGCACTCAGCTCCTGCCTGGCCAGGAAGCAGATCACGTCCCCAAGCTGTACCACCTCATTCTGTAGACAGGAGATTGCAACTCTTGTCAACTCTATAGGACAACCTCAGAATAGCCACTCCACCCAGAAACTGCTTGTAGCATCCTTCAGCCTCCTTAGAAGAACCACGTCCCATGGGACAAAGACAAGAAGTTGGCTTTTGGCAGCTCTCTCCAAGTCCTGCAGCCATTCTGGTATTAGTATGGAAAGGGAAATTCCTTGCAGCAGATTACCCTCACCCCATTTACAGGGTGCTAAGACGGGTGCTCTTGTCTGATTCCCAGAATAAGCCCCAGGCCAACTTGTCACAGAGGACCGACTGCAGATGGGCTATTTAAAGTCCAGTCTCCTGAATGCTGGCTCTAATCTGAAAGCCTGATGTGCCACGGCCATTTCCGATTGCTTTAGCGCTGTAATTGCTGCATTTTGTCTGGCCAAGGGAATTTGGGCATGCCTATTTCTGGCAAGAACTACCAGTCAAATTAACATGGCAGAACAGCAGAATTAGCATTAAGCTACACAGCAGGCTTGACACCTCACAAACAGCCAGATGGGTGACTGACCACAATCGTAAGAATGAGAATCTGATTTTGGCTTGTGGCCTAGGATTGCCAGGTGATGGCTGTGGCACTGGTAGAATACGGGAGGGTAAGTCATGAGGGGCACCTTCAGAGTAATGGCATGACAGCACATCTGAGTTTTCCCTGGGAGTGAGGTCACACTGTCAGCAATTTTTAAAATTAATTCTTCTTCTGCCAGCCAACAAAGTGGCAGCAGGAAGCTGGGGTGCTTACAGGAAGTATCCTGCCATAGTGGGAGCCTAAAAAAGAACCGCTATGATATACAGCGCTTTCCAAACAAATTAGTATACAAACCTAAGGGAGGTGTGGCACTCAGCAAAATGAATGGCATCAAGACAACTAAGCAGGATGTCGCACCAAGGAGCAAAGAGGACAACAATACCCACCAATCATGAAGCAGTATGTGATGACACGCCCATATCAGCCATATATGGAAGGAGCCAATCCACACACAGCAACAACACTTCTGTAATACCTCCATATCCTACTAAACAACCATAACAGAACACTAAGGACAGTCAGGCAATCCTGTGCCCATAACTGTAATTTTTCAGCAGGGGGAACACAAGATCCTGACTAAGGCTATGTTGACATTGCTCCAGTCCTCAAGAGAAAATGTAACCGTGAAGTCTAACTAAACAAAGTTCAATAATGCAATAGATAGATAGATAGATAGATAGATAGACAGACAGACAGACAGACAGACAGACAGACAGACAGAATAATTATTCTATTAATAGTGTGAATAAATAATAGCTGAGTAAAGTATTCCTGAGAGTGCTGATTGCCAGTAAACTTTTCCTGGAGATACTTTGGGAACAAAATTAGGTGCTGTCACAGCTTTGACAAAGGCGTCCGGAAACTGGGTGCTCCAGCCAGCTCTCCATCAGTCATATCAGCAAGCTGCCCAGAATCTTGGTGGTGCATCTCGTTTATGAATGTTCAGACTTCCTGCTATACCGGATAGAACTTTTTATGACTGAATGTGGTATATATAAAGTATTGTAAATTGACTTTTTCATTTGGCAGAGATAATGAGTGATAGTTTCACTCAATCAGCAGTGATTATTTGTTTTAGAAAAAAATCTTTTTCATGAATTAGGACTATTTTGTGATATAAACTGGATTTTTATATTAAGGTGATGAATTAATTTTGTATTATAGAGATGATGAACTATTTTTGATATGGATTTTTGATGTGCAATGTGTTATATGAATTTTTGACATTTTTGTCTTGTGTAGATATACCCCTTGCAAAAAGGCTATTATTTATTCATACTATTAATAGAATAATTATATATATATAATACATTTACATTTTCTCTTGAGGGTTTAGTTCCGTGATTCTCTCTCTGTACATTGACATTGCTCCAGGGTCAGGTAGGTTTGCCAACTATGGGTTAACTGGAGATTTGGGAGTAGAGCCTGGAGCCATCTGGATGCAAAAAGGCCACCGATAAACTTATCAGGAGGTTCCTATGACCTCGAGGGAGGCTGGCTGGCTGACCCGCCTGGCTACACCCTCACTGCAGTGAGGTAGCAGAGCCAGAGACACTTCTCCAGTGTAAAAACCAATGATTGGTTTATTTATTTTAAAAATTCCTATCTTGACTTTCCATTATAGAAATTTTCAAAGTGGCTCACATCAAAAGACACTAGCAACAAAAGAAGCTAAAACGGCAACTCCATGGAAACGCAGCTCTTGTGGGACTGAGGCTGGAGGGCTGCCTCCTCCCTCTTCCTGGTTTCAGGCATCCTTCTGGGACGCTGCTCTGTGGCCTTGGCCTTGACAGAGCAACATGTGCATTCTGATAAGTCCAAGAGGCAGCAGGTGGGCCCAGACCCCCACCCCATACGGCTGGTAAGTTTCCCACCAGAAACATCTCACATCACCTGGGCCTTTGGTCCCCGCCAGCTACTCACTGAACCAAACTTGTAATTCTGTCCCACCCAACGTCAGCTGAATTTAAACCACAAGACCGTCTCAAGGAAGGCATTCAAATTAGAGCCTAGGGAGTCTCCATTTCAGGAATATCAACACTCTTGGAAGAACTGCTGGAGTCCTCCTGGGCTCTATGATTTCTTAGAATCTCAGATGAATCTCATTCTTTACATGTTGGGACTAAATGGCTGCCTCATTAGACAATGGGAAGGAATTTATTCCCCCCCCACACACACACACCAGTGATTTAGGCCTTACGGAGAACAATTCTGATAGTCTCCGGGCTTTAGATGTAAAGCTATAGGATCAAAAGGCAGCCTTCTGAAAATAGACAAGAAGGAAATCAGGCATTTATGCTACAATCCAATGTGTATTTACTGGGGAGAAGTCCCAATAAAACCGGCAGGGCTAGCTTCTCCATAAACACGATTTAAGGTAATTCTTCACGCATCCCTTTCCTGTGCTGTCATCATTCTGGTTGCAATTTGCAGAGTGATTGTTAGAGGCTCACAATTTTTATTCATGCACTTTCCAGTTGCTTTTCCAACTTACGTAAGCCCTCAAAGCGACAAATGAGAATTGCTTTACCAAAAACACTACCAACGCCTTGATCTTTTCCCCCAGTGATGCTTCAATGAAAGTTACTTCCAGATAAGTGGCTCTGGGCCGCAGCATTACACTCTGATCATATTTCAATTACAGGAGAGGGCATCACTCAGTCACGAACAGCAAACAGGCCAGATACACATAGGGAATCCAAAAGATTGGTTCTGCGGAGTCTGAAACATGGGGGGGGGGCACACCTGGCTTCCCCAAATGGCCCCCAGGTTCCCTCTTCCATGCTTTTTGCATTTAGAATCAAGCTGTTAGACATCTGATCTATTTGCCACATTTAAATGGGCTTTTTAAACGAATTATCTGAAAATGACAGTTAAGTGCATCGATCTTTTAATGGAGAGGGCCCTAATCCAATTTTGTACACTCATCCCCATTTCCTGCTCTACCTGTCTATATCTGGCAGGCACCTTCCAGACTGAGTTGACAAACTGCCACCATTTCTCCTCAATAATGATTCCAGCTTAAAATGTGTGAAAGACTGCTTGTTCAGAGGAAGCAAAAGAAATCCAATTCTTTCCCTTGAAATCCTTCTCTGGTTAAGAAGACAGTAAATTGAAATGCTCCTCACTATCCAAGAAGTCGATAGATGTGAGCTACAAGATGCTTTTACAGAAAATACAGGGACTGTTCCGCTTTTTTTTAGCACACATGAAGTCTGAAGGGGATCTCAGAGGGTGTTTGTGGAGTAGCCTGGCTCCTTGCAGCCTAAGCCCACAATGGCAGCATGGTTTTGTAGCATGCTTGCATCTTCCCTCTCTGGCACTCTCCTGTGCTCAAGCCGGGAGAGCAGGGAAACCGGAAATCAAAGAGGAAGAAAAGATTTCCCCCAAATCATCCATCTCTGGCATATCCACACAAGATGGCAGACTGGAGAGAGAAGGTGCCACTTACAAACATATTCTCATCTCGGCTTAAGATAAACTTGCCTGAGCATTTCTTCCCACTTCGTTCTCCGCAACCAACACTCAAAACCACATTCGTTATCAAATTCACACCCTCTCTTTAAACAACTTTAGCTATGTCTCATTTTGCCTTCTCAGGAGCTGTGTGCAACCTGCATGTTTCCATACTCTTTCACTAGCCAACTTTGGTCTGGTATATATCTGATGTCCACCACATACCACAGCAAATAGTCTTTAAAGACTCTTTGTTTCTGGCCTGTAAAAATATTTTGCTTTATCCAATCCATGGATCACAGGTTTCCTAGGACCACAACAGAACATATACTCCCTTTGTTCTTACAATCTGTTTTTCTAGGTGGTCATTTCACACTCACTTTTCTCACCCAGAAGGTTAAAGGAATCATGCCCTATTCACCAAGGAGTTCCCAGCCTGAGTCCTCTAATAGTTCCTCTCCAAGATCAACCCTGCTCATACATCCCACCTTCTTTATTCCAACAGCATCTCCACTCCATTCAAACTATGGACTATTGCTATCACCAAGAAAGCTAAACATTGAAACAAGTAATGTGTTAATTAATTTATTTCTGCATTTACTTCATTTATAGTTTGTCTTTTTGAAAATGGCAGGTCTGTATAGTTTTAGTTTATTATTTAGTAAATTATTACAGGAACATTTTTATCTTGCCCTTCTTCCAAAGAGATCGGGGGTGGGGGGTTGTTTTCCCCTGCCTCCATTTTATCCTCAGAACAACTCTGAGAGCGAGGCCAGCCTGAGAGAGAGTGAAGAGCCATTTAGCAAACTTCTATGGCAAGGGTGAAGATCTGAATCTGGGTCTCCTTGGTCTGACACTAATCATTACACACCGCACCGACCCTATCATGCTAAACAGCACAAAGAAGAAGGTTTGCCTTCCTGACCCAAGTACAAAGAGTCTACATAGCCCCCTTTCTAAGAAGTCTCTTGGAAACTGGAAGGGTGATGATGAGGAATGAGAACAGGCAGCTGCTGGAAGGCAGAAGTTAGGGGAGCTACAATTTCCTGGAAGCTGGAGAAATGGAATCACTTCATTCCAATGACAAATAACAACTTGGGGAAACTTCAGTCTGACAAACCATGTTCTGCTCAGCCAGTCCCAGAGGATATTCTGTTGTTTTTGTTGCTAGGAATGCCATTGATGAGACTGCAAACCTTCCCCTCTTCCTCTTCTCAGGTTTGGTAAAGCTGCACGGAGATGATGGGTTTTTTGCATTGAGAACTGAGGGCTGATATGGACCAGAGCCCTGGGAACGTGGGGGAAGGAAATTGACTCCCTCCACCCCGCACTGTTTCCCTATCTGAAAATACCTCCCTCTGACTGCATTAATCCCTGTAGGGAAAAAAGACCATTATCCACATTCCATGGTTTCTTTACCAAGGGTTAAATGGACCAGAAAGTGGAGATCAAGGGAAAAAGCACACACTGCTAGCATAAGGCCCCCAGTCCATAGCCAGTTTTCAGAGCTTAATAAAAAAAGTGTTGGAAGATCGAGTCACAGAACTCTGCAAGGCACAAATTCCCTCAGACTCATTCAGTGACATCCAGAGCCTAGAAAGCCTTTCAACCCAGGCCTTGGCTAATATGGATAGTCACGGGGCTGGAAGGCCACCAAGCAATTGCAGATTTTGTACGACATACTTTAAAAGCTGGACATTCCACCCCACACCCTGCACATCTCAACAAACAGCGCCTTCCAATCTGTATTGCAGGGTCAGTCATAATGTGTATAAATCAGTCCAAACTGGGTGGCTGCATTGCTTGCCAGAGATAGACAAGCCTTCTTTGGGACGTGGAGCAGGCTGTATCCAGAGGCTCTGAAGCCCTTGGGCCTGATTGCTTTTCACTTGGGAATTTTCAAGAAATCGTTTCTTTCTTTGGTCTCTCTTTTATAATAGAAAATATGAGGGAGCTGCCCCCACCTCCCTAATTGTAACCCAAACTGCACGGGCACCAAAACTGCACGGGCACGGTCCTCCCTGTGACTTTTGGTGGTGGAAAGTGCCATTAAGTTGCAGCCAACATGGCAACCCGGTCGGGTTTCCAAGGCAAGAGGTTTCAGAGGTGGTTTGCCATTGCCTCTCTCTGCAAAGCAGGCTTCCTCGGCAGTCTTCCATCCAAGTACTAACCAGGGCCCCTGCTGCTTAGCTCCCAAGATTTGGAAAGACCAAGCCACCCCGGGCCATCTTTGCCTCTCCTTTTTTCTCCCCAGCAGTTGACTCTCTGACTGGGAACTCTTGGGGGCAGAGAGTTCAGCCTTTTGCGGAAGTTACTCTATAAAGCGGCTCTCCCTTTGCTTCAGACACCGACGCTTCCGCGGCACTTCCACGCGGTGCGGTAGCTGGACAGGTGAGGAGGACCGGCTTCCAACCCCCTTTGAGGCGCCGCAGTTGGGCTGGATTGGCCGGCCACTCTCTCACAGCCTTGCCTACTTCACAGGGCTGCTGAGAATAAAACGGGGCGGGACGGGGGAGAGACTGTATACACCACCGGGAGGGCGAAACGGAAGGGTAACAAATAAAACAAGACATTCTCGGTCACGCTGGGAAGGATTCCGGAGGCAGAGATGCGCTGCAGCCCGTCCCCCGCACCCCACCCCCGGCGTCTTGTGCCGCTCGCCGGTTTGTGGTGGCAGCAGTTGGGGCGGCCGCTTCGTCCCTCACCGGCAACTTCTCGTCTTTGGCGCCCTCGCAGCCGGCGCGCCAAAGTGCAGAACGCAGCCCGGGAGAGCCGCTGCTGCACCTGAACCCAGCGCCTGCCCAAGACGCCGGGCGAGTGCCGCTTCTGCCTCCCTTCCTCCGCCAGGACTGTGCAGCGCCGGGCACACCGCGGGCCAAAGCGGAGCCAAGCCCAACCCTGCCCAAGAGCCTCAAAGCCTCCCAACTTTCTAGCGCCCCGCGCAGCAAGCCCGCTCACCTGCCTTCCTCCTCCGGCTCGGGCGGCCACTGGCTCCGGACTCCACGCCGGCACCCTGCGGCTCCTCCCAGGCGCTCCGCTCCAGCCGGGACCGCAGCCCAACCCGTGCCTCTGCCAAGCGCTGCTGACGCGCCCCCTGCCGGCCGCGGTAGGAGCGCCTCCCGAGCTGGGCTTGGAGTGAAGCCGCCCCTTCCCTGCGGCACTTCCCGAGGCCGAAGGCGGGCGAGTCAGGGACGCCTCGGTGAGACGGGAGAGCCCCGGCAGAGGAGAGCAGCACCGAAGACCCATCGACAATCCTGGGCTGCCCTGGGCTGGCAGTCCCTGGATTGGAGCCCTCCATTGGCAAAGCGTTTCAGGTGCATAGCCCTGTTGGTCTGCAGTCCAAGAGCAAGACCCAGGTCCAAAGCACCTTAAAGACCAACTGGGTTTCCACGATATCTAGTTGGTCTTTAAGGTGCTTTGGACCTGGGTCTTGCTCCATTGGCAAAATGGAGGGGAGGAGGGGAGGCACTTGCGGCTTCCCCACGCGTGTTCTCAAGTGCCTACTCAGCCTGCTTCACACAGTATATTCTTTAGGTGTACATGCACCTCACAAAACTCACAAGTTAAAAAGGAAAGTGTGAATTAAGCAAGCACATGGATCACATAGGAAGATGTGACCAGCTGCAGCTATAATGTGTATGGGCCAGAGATGACACTTCGATCTAGTGAGCTTTGACTCACAAAAACTTATACCTTGAAAATTTTTTGTTGGTCTCTGCAGAGTTATTGCCCTCTGATTTCATTCTGCTACTACAAAGTACTTCTCCCTAGAAGCTGAAATGACTGAGGCTTTCCTACATTGTTCACCTCACAAGAAAACAAGAGTTGCTGAAAAAGACAATGCTAGAAAAGGCTGAAGGGAATAGGGGAAAAGGAAGACCCAGATGAGGTGGCTTGACTCAATAAAGGAAGCCACTACCTTCAGTTTGCAAGACCTGAGCTAGGCTATCAATTGTAGGATGTCTGGGAGGTCATTAATTCATAGAGTTGCCATAAGCTGTAAGTGACTTAATGAGACATAACACAGAGACACACTACAGAATAGCATGACTACCCACCTAAATCAATCAATGTTCACAAAAATTGTTTATCCCTATTATATATGAGGAGGAGGAACTGCAGAAACAGTGAAATCCAAGGGGAGCAAAAACAACCTGTAAAGAGATGAAAATAACCCAGAGGAAGGTCAGCCCATAGTGTAAGGAAGTGGCTCAACACCCAAAGAATGGGGAGATCAACACTGTGTGCCCCCTCCGTCCACTCCATCTACAATAACTGTAGAAGCAGCCCTGCTAGGAGCCAAGGGCAATTTGACAACCCCTCTTAAGGAACAGCTGGAGAGACCAACAGATTTGCCCCCCCAGGGCAATCTCCTGCCCCTTGCACTGGTTTCCAGACCATACCTCTCTCCCATGCACAAGAACCAGGTCAGAGATGATGAACAGGCCTCACCCTGTAAAGTGTTTGGATTCAGCCAAACCAAATTGCATCCTTGCATTGCATGTGTGCTCTTAGGAGTCTAATGCTGAATTGGGACACACTCTCTTCCTGCTACTTTCTAGCTCAGCAGAAAAGAAAGATTTAATTCAGTGCCCCATTTACAGTAAGTTCAAACAACGGTTGTGGGCTATTAATAAAGATCAAGTTGGCAGCTTGAACAACCATGTGGATGTTGCATGCAGCCCAAGTTAGTCCAACAAAGTTCACCTTCACACAATGACGGGACTGTTGGAAGCAGTGACAGGATGTCAGCACCGATCAGATGATTTCTCTACAGGCAACACTTCTTTGGATGATCTACAGCAGCACCAAGAGGCCAGGGCACCCTAGGTTTACAGGGTCAAGAATTGTATTATGGCAGGAGCTTGGCAACAAAGATGCAGCTAACAGAATTGTGGTTATTTTTAACAAGCCACAAAAGGATAAGGGTTGTCTTTTGCCTAATGCCGTTGAGAGCATTTTGGGGTTGGGTCATGTGGCTCAGTGCAGTTTACCTAGCCAGCTAGCTGACTCTACTCTTCCTGGAACATATTAAGGAACAATACTTCCTTTAAGGAATCTTAACTCCTAAGAAAAGATTAGTATGGTCAGTTCAGCATGAGCAACTTGAGCATAGACCCATGGGGGAATCTGTTTAAAAGCATATTTGCACAGCTTCTCTTTCCTGTACAAGATTTTGCAAGTGGGTTACAAATCCATCATTTGCAGGCCAAATAGTTATAGGGTCTGCCTACATCAGCACATGAAGCTACTGTAAACTGAGTGAGACCTTTGGTCTATTGCATTCAGTACTGTCTATTCTGCCTGGCTCTCCAGAGCTTCAGTTAGAGAACTTTCTCATAATTTACTACCAGATCCTTTTAAAGGGATACTGGCAATTGATCCTGCACCCTTCTGCATGTGAAGCAGATGCTCTACCACTGAGCCATGGCCCCACCCCTTACTTACAAGCAACCACTGCAGACCTCAAATGAAACTCCCTTGTACTGAGTAAGATCATTGTGAACATAGTAGATCCTTCAGGAGCAGACCTTTGGTCCAGCATACTCTTTCACATAGTAGCCAACTAGTTGCCCTCAAAGGGCCAAACAGAACTTTAAAGAATAAGGTTTATAATCAATGCCTGTCTGTGTAAGTTTGGAAAGTAATCCATCAACAGCCCCAGAAATCTTGCTGTGGATTTACTTATTTTTAGGAGGTTTGCATATTTGGGATCCTGAGCTTCTCTAGTTTAACTAGAGCAACCCAACATAAACACTCTGTTTCTAAAGACTGATAACCCACACCAATCTAACAGCAAGCAAATCCACAGCTGAGAACATCAGAATTGCTAAAAATTGCAATTTCCTCCGATGTACAATTAGATGGGCTCATCTGGCCACCTGGATCCATGCCATGATAATATTGAGACCAGCCAACCTCTACGCAAAAGAAATAAATGGACACAAATCTGACATTAGAAATGGCAACGTCCAGAAACCAGTGGGAGAACACTTCAATCTACCAGGACATTCCATCAAAGACTTAAAGGTCGCTGTAGTTCAACAGAAACCTTTCAAAAACAAAATCCAACGGGAAGCTCCTGAATTGGAATTCGTATGCAAATTTGACTCTGTCAAGCTGGGACTGAATAGGGTCTATGAATGGTTATCTCATTATCACAGGTAACTGATTTCCTTTACAGAGGTGGTATCAGGGGGAGTCCAGTAGCACCTGGTGTGGGCTTTCGAGGACCACAGTTCTCTTTGTCAGATGCATCTGGTGGGGAGGACTGTGGTTATCGAAGGCTTGTGCTGCAGTGGAATTGGATAGTCTAGGTGGTGCTGCTGAACCCTTTTTGATTTTGCTACTACAGACTAACACGGCAAACTCCTTTGAACTTTTACACAAGCAAACTGATCCCCACACCAAAAGGAGCTGTCTCCATCTCCATATCAAAGGAGTTGTTTACATCCCCCCTCTCCTCCTCCCCCCTCCCCTCTCCTCCTCTATATTTGACCAGTTTCCTTCTGCCCTCCATGCATCTGACGAAGAGAACGTGATTCTCGAAAGCTTATGCTACAACAAACTTGGTTAGTCTTAAAGGTGCTACTGGACTCTTTTTTATTGAGACTGTGAAGCACCCTACATAGGTCTCCCTTCAAAGTCAAACTGGAAACTCCAGTGAGTACAGAATGCCCCAGCTTGGTTATTATCAGGATCTATCCAGAATATAGATATTACATAAATTCTGCTGTTATTCCATTGGCAACCCTTCAGTTACTAGGTTTAGTATAAGGTACCAACTATCACATACAAAGCCCTTAATGGATTGCAGGACCATCTCTTTTGCTATGCTCTACCGCGACAACTTTGCTCATCTGAGCAGGGCTTCCTGCAAATTGGCAAGGCCAACAATTGCCCATATCTGTGCATTCTCTGTAGTGCCCCCTACCCTGTGTAATGGCTTGGCTGGGGAGATCAGAAAGCAAATTGTATAAATGTTCAGGAGGGTGATTTTATAAAGGGAAAAGGGCTATAATATAACGGAATGGTTCAGGAAGATGCTTCGATAAAAGGAATGAGAGTATTCCTTTTATTATCTGTTGCTGTATGTATTGTCTTGCTCCTTCTGCGTTGTATGTCTATTCATGTAGTATCATTGTCTGTGTTGTTTAATGTGCCACATTTAATACTTGTTCTTGTTTCAGATTTTTACTTTGTATAGATTGCACTGAGCTCCATTGTGTAATCTGCCTTGAGTCTTGCGGGCAGGGGGAGTGGAACAACAACAAGAAGAATGTGCCATCAAGTCACAATTGACTCATGGCAACACCCTAAGGCAGATGATAAATAATGTAGATAGATAATGGAACGTGCTGCCATGGAACCTGATGGCATTAATAAAAGGGGGTTGGATACAGCCAAGCAGGAAAGGTCCTTTAGTGGCTGACCGGAACCTCCATATCTGGTGCTGTGGAGAGGAGACTTCCACGTCTTGCTGGTGGCCTTCAGAAGGCATCTAGCAGTGTAGGAAATGAGAGGCTCGACTAAATGTTGTTCTAATACAGCAAGACTCTTCTTATTTTTCACTTTATGAATTTTAAAGAAAACATTCCAGTTTTAGAAATCTGGATATGCTGAAAGAGAGAGACAGAGACACTAGGAAAGAAAAGCTCAAGTGTTAATTTTGTTGTACAAGAGAATTAAGCTATTAAAATAGAACGGCAATAAAGGAGGGCAACTGGAGGTACAGGAGCTATTAAGTGCTTTATTGCATTGCGTGAAACAAAGACTCATCAAGTTGTTAGTTTTATCTCTGCTGCTGTGGGATGAAAAACAGACCCCATTCCTAGAAGCAAGATTTCCTTAGCCCCCACCCCCATACAGAAGCAGCAATAAAGAACTACAGTCACTAAATTGCATGAAGAACAAGAAACATTCCCACTCGGGGCAACAAAGGAGCCCTTGTTCAATTTCCCCACTTGATGCGCCGGATTTGCTTCTGGCTCTAGCACAGAGCTTTTCCGGATGATCATTCATTTTAATGGAGAAGGCCACACAGAGCTCTTCCTTTGCCTTTCCTTCTAGCTAGCACGGCTGTAGCAGGAAATCGTATTTCTCTGGCAATAACCTGCATTATTTTGTCACTACATGTTACTCTAAACACAAACAGACGCAACCTCTCCCCCTTTCCCCCCTCCCAGCATCAGAGTACAAAGATAATTATTTAGGTCACAAGGCAGTGTACAAGGAAGAACAGGATGGAAAGTGGTGATGAAGCAGAGGGGGTGAGGAAGCCAGAAAGAAAGGTGAAAGAAGGGTTGCAGTTTCCTGTGAGAGCACTCCCTGGGCTCCTATGAAGGCAGCTGACTCCTCCTGCCCATTTTTGAGGAGGCAGGGCTTCCAGAAGTTTCTGAATTTTCTTATGGCAGGTGGAGCCTCTTCCCCAGTCTGAGGGCTCTTCCGGCCCATCTGAGAAATAAACTCTAACTTAGAAAAAATTAATAACTCCATCCCACAGTGTTGTCCAGAAGGAACCCTCCCCCAGGGACGAGCCACCCAGGCAGCTTCAACCTTGGAATCTTGTACCTCTGCTGCACTGTGTGTGTTACATGCTGTCAAGTCACTTCTGACTTATGGTGACCCTATGAATTAATGATCTCCAAAACATCCTATCATTAACAGCTTTGCTCAGGTCTTGCAAACTGAAGGCTGTGAGGCTTCCTTTATTGAGTGAATCCATCTCATGTTGGGTCTTCCTCTTTTCCTACTGCCTTCCACCTTTCCTAACATCATTGTCTTTTTCAGTGAGTACAATAGCCTCACTTTACAATAGCCTCATTTTAGCTTCTAGGGAGAATTCAAGCTGGATTTGATCTAAAATCCACTTATTTGTCTTTTTGGCTGTCCATGGTAACTAAAAAGTCTCCTCTAACACTGCAATTCAAATCAATCAATTTTCTTCTTGTTAGCTTTCTTCATTGACCAGCTTTCACATTCATACATAGTAATGGGGGTACCACAGCATGAATTATCCTGATCTTGGTCTCCAGCAATATTTCCTTAAGGATGTTTTCTAGTTCCTTCATGACTGCCCTTCTGAGGCTCAATCTGCTTCTGATTTCTAGGTTGAAGTCTTCCTTTTGGTGGATAACTGAGCTAAGGAATAGAAAACTTTTAACAATTTCAATTTCTTCATTGTCAACCTTAAAGTTGTCCCTCTCCCACTCTAGAAAGCATATTTTCTGTAATTAGAGGGAACTTTTAAAACTACTCATATATATAGGGTGGAAATAAAATACCAGCCAAACCCAGGAGAGTCATAAGCTACCTATCAAGGGCCTTGTCAAGGGCTGGTCTTTGAAAATTACGTTAACTCCACCCGGCTGATACATGTGTATGTTGCATTCCCTCCTAGGGTAGTGGTGGTGGTGGAGAGTACCATCAAGTTACAGTTGACTTATGGTGATCCCTGGTGGGAGTTTCATGGCAAGAGACTAGCAGAGGTGGTTTGCGGAGGTTTGGGCTGGGCTGTCATCAATACGCGGATGACACCCAGCTTTTTCTGTTGATGGACGGCCAGCCAGACATGGCCCCAGACAATCTGGCCAGAGCTCTGGAGGCTGTGACGGCATGGTTGAAACAGAGCAGGCTGAATTTGAACCCAGTGAAGACGGAGGTCCTGCAGCTGGGACGGGGGCTGCCAGATGTTGGGATCCAGCTCCCTGCCCTGGATGGGACACCACTGGCAACTTTGCCAGTGGTGAAGAGTCTGGGCGTGCTCCTGGATGCCTCCCTATCGATGGAGGCCCAGGTCATGGCGGTTGCCAAGTCTGCATTTTTCCATCTTCGTCAGATCAGGCAACTTGCTCCCTACCTGACACCCCAGGACCTGGCTACAGTGATCCATGCAACGGTCACCTCCAGGCTAGATTACTGTAACTCACTCTGCGCTGGGCTACCCCTGGGCCTGATCCAAAAAATACAACTGGTCCAGAATGCAGCAGCGTGGGTCCTGACTGGTATATCTTACCAGTTACATATCACACCTGTCCTACGCCAGCTGCACTGGCTTCCGGTTGAATTCCGAATCAGGTTCGAGGTGTTGGTTCTTACCCTTTAAAGCCCTGAGCGGGTTGGGACTGGCATATCTTCGGGACCGCCTCTCCCTGTACGTTCCCTGGAGACCGCTTCGATCAGCGGATAAATGTTTACTGGTGGTCCCCGGCCCTAAGGAAGCCCGCCTCGCTTCAACCAGGGCCAGGGCCTTTTCAGTCCTGGCCCCAGCCTGGTGGAACGCTCTGTCAATGGAGACCCGGGCCCAGAGGGACATATTATCGTTCCGCCGGGCCTGTAAGACAGAGCTGTTCCGCCAGGCGTTCGGTGGTTGAAGGGGGCAGTGCCATGTCGGCCTCCCACCTTTGGGGTGGGGGAGGGTTCTCCCCACCATTGCACTTGGTTAATTTATTTCATTATTGTTTTGTATATTGATTTTAGTATTTTTTGTTTTTGTTTTTATCTATTTTAAACTGTTCACCGCCCAGAGCCCCTGGGATGGGCGGGATATAAATTGAAATATAAATAAATAAATAAATTAGTGAAGTTAGTCTATTTCTGCATTTTCCATTATCTTCGCTATCAATTCTTCTTGGGGTATTATTGATCTTTTCCAGAAAGATGCCAATAGAATTCTTGCTGCTGTTGCTCCATGAATTATAAAATACTTCTGACCTTCTCCCAATTCTTCTGGTACACAATTTAACAAAAATATCTCAGGTTTAAAAGGAATTGTACTCTGTAAAATTTGTTGTAACAGATTATGCACCATTATCCAGAATTTATGGACTTCTTTACATGTCCACCACGTACGATAAAATGTTCGTGTTTCACACATTTCCAACATTTGACGTATTTTTATGACAGCCTCATTACTTTATCAAGATTTTGTGTACGTGAGTGTGTGTGTGTGAGGGGGAGGGGAGATCCACTCAAACCTGTGGTAAAATCTAAGCAGACAGTTACTTTAGAATAGAGGGTAGCAGAAGGAAGGTTTCATCCTTACATGCAGACTTCTTTAGAGTGAATATGGTCTGATCTGGAAAGTGGGTTTTAGTCACACAGATGCATGTCTTCCTGACCATGCACAGTAACAGAGTTGGAGAAGTACAGGTGTGACATGCCTGAAAACACACAAGAGCAGCAATTTATGATGAGCCTTTATTAAGGTCATACAGGGACAAGGGACTAGGCTAAGGTTGCAGAGGCTAAGATTAGGCATATTTGCTAAGATTTCTGATCCCCCCCAAATAAATATGGCAATTGTACATTGGATTGGGCTGGCAGGTAGTGTTGGTCCGTGGTCAGCAGTACCCTTTGGGCAGGATTAGCAACTTGTATTATACTTGGGGGCTGTGTAACAGGCATCAGATGCTATATAATTCTAGAACTATTTAGACAGTTTTCAGGCAGTTTGGTGCTAAGTAACATGACTGAGGACAAGAACATCAGACTTTTGGGTTCCTTGATCAGTAAAGAGAAGGCATCCAAAAACTAGAAGAACAGGTATGCAAAAAAGGATAATGCACTTGGCAGCATGGTTATTTTAACAGAGAAAATACCATTACCTAGACTGGTGAACCTTATGAAGAAATTCCCAAACTGAGATAGAAGAGCCACCATGCTTTCTGACTTACTAAAATCACATTGCAAAAACTGCTGGCACCACTAGCCAAGAGCATAAGGCTATCATTGCTAATTTAAAGTCTTAACTGCCTGATAAAAAAGTAGAAATTAGGGGCGTGCAGAACACAAGAAACAAGTCGGAAATATGCATGGAAATAATTGTTCCATTTAGTTACAGCTGCTTCTGGAACAGTGAACCAAATCCAGGAAACCAAGTTATAATGAACACCGTGCCACTGAAAAGTTTTTGTTTCAGTTCTTATCACACAGCCTCAGCAAGCAAGCAGGCACTGGGCTAGCAGCATCTTGTTTTGCTTTACAGTCTTATCTCCTCCCAGTCAGAGATAACCCTTACGTTATACCAATTAATTAACTCCATTGGCGGGAAGGGGAAATATGTATCTTGTGTGTGTGTTTTTTGTGGCATTACCCAAGCACTGGTTTGTCTCCCTCACCCCCGTCAGGGCACCTGGATGGTCAACTGCTGTGAGAAAAAGTGCCGCTAGACAGGGTGCAAGTGGTCTGTTCTATCAATTTAAATCAATAAAAGCCCTGGAAGACTTTAATTCTAGTCTTTTGGGGCTCTCTCTTTCTCCGAGTCTAGGCCTGTTTTTTGGGGGGGGGGCAGTTCAGATAATCATGCGCTTGGGCAATAGAGACTGGTGGCGATTAATGTGAGAATGCACATACACTCCATTTTTCAGTGGAATGCTGAATGTCAAAAGGAAGGTTTTGTCCCTCTTTGTGGGAACTAAACTGCAAAGCACAGGGGAACATGGCAGCAAAAAGCAACAGCAGGACACAAAGGTAATAATTGGCAGTATCTTCACTTAGAAAAAGAAAAAAATGAACATAAATCAGGATTTTTTAAAATGTCGATGTGCTGGTTGGAATACTTTCCCACTTGAGTGCTGGCCTGCCACCACCACGCTGCCACTTTTCCACCATAGTGTGTATCTTCTGACACTTGCCTTCTGCAGGGTCTGTTGTGTAGTTGAGGCTTTGACCAAACACCTCAGCCTGATCACCTTGCCTGGTAAAGACAGTATTCCTGCCTCCCTTCAGAGATTAACCCCACAAAGACTTATTCTCATCGTCAAGGACCCTGAGGCTTCAGAACACTGAGCAAGCCCCCTCAAGTATGATGATTCTTTTTGGTTTGTGACTCAGAGGCGTTAAATGTACAGGCACTTTGAAGACAATTAATTAAATGCCCCCCACCCCCCCAATCAAGCACATAGTCCTTTTTTTACACTATATTTAAAAATATTTAATAGAACAAAACTGAAAACAGCAAGAATGCATTTTACAGTAAAGTGTAATTTAATTGGTCTTTTTAAGGTGATGAGCTGAGTAATGCCTTTTCAAGTTCTATAGATAAGCATCAAACCAAGAGCAAAGATTTTCTTCTTGAGCCCATCTTCTGCTTTCGGGAGGAATTTTAAAAAATCATTTCATCCCTCTGAGAGTTTCTCTTGGTAAAGTCATTTATTTCTCTGACTTCTCTGACATGATTTCTCTACAGTTCAGACTTCACACCACAAAAAGTTTCAGATAATCAGTGCAAGGAAGCAACCTACCATTAGTTTTGCTTCATACACCAACTTCCAAACCAATATGATCACCTGTTTCCTCCTCACTTCCTTCATAATGAAGCTGCCTTTTTAACCAAGTCCATGTGCTTTAACTTGCACTTTAAGTTAAGTCAATGAGTCTATATATATAGGATTCTGCTCAAAACCGGTCTTATTACCAATGAGCTCAAGCTCAGTAACTGGATGTAAACGGAAGAGGGCTCTTGTATTTCTTCAATTACAATGCAATAAATAAAGAAGCATCACTGTGGAGCAAGACACTGTCAGTTCATTGGCAACTAAATGGTGCACACCCTTAGTACCGTAGCAATGAGAAAGCAGGAACTCAGTAATAAAATTATGGTGTTGTAGTGTCTAGTTTTAGGATTGAACAAAAAGGGAAAACTGTAAAAGGGCAAGTTCCATTTACATTTTTGGGGTGGGATAAAAAAGGTTTTTGAAATATAACTCCCCTCATTGGGAAACATCAACCCTGTTTACTTGCAGGCTAGTCTTTTAGGTACTTTAGCTACAGATTTGAAAGGAAGAGAAACGTAACTGGGAAAAAGAGTTGCCCTGGAAAGGCATTTTACAGCCCTGAACAAGTTTTGCCATATTCCTCGTACTGTAAACTGTATTCATAATGGAGCTTTTACTGGAGGTACAATGAAACTGACTCTGGCTATGATCTCCAGAGCTTGTTCTGGCCTGCCTCAAGATGCTGTTCTGGCATCTGTACCCTGCCCTGGGGGTCCTTTGGCAACTAGCCTGGGATCTGGATTACATTCTTGAATTTACACACCTATGTCATTCAAAGTGTCCTTTAGGAGTTCCAGGTATACAGAAATAATTGCAAAATTATTGGCCTGCTGAGTAGAAAACAGCTAAGTACATTTATAAACAAAGGCTAACAGAGTTCATTAGCAAACAAACAAAACCCCAGCAATGACAATTCTGGGTTCTCCACAGTGACTGAACTGCTCCATGGTAGGAGCAGAAACCTTCATAACTTCTGAAGGATAGAATCGCAGCAGCCCTTCATCCAAGTCCCACTACTGCAACTAGGTGCCTTAGGAATTGGTAGGCCTTCTGTGCATGCAGTGCCCTGGAGCTGCAGCTTCTCTTAACTCAGGGCAAGTAAGGCACTTGCATGAATAGTTTTCACCCAGAGAATTTTGCTAGGTGTATTCAACAACATAATACAAGAATCAAGGTAAGTTTTGCAATTTTCTTTCCCTATCAGCTTTATAGTGCCATCCTAAGTGGAGCTCCACCCTGTAGAAATCAAGGGGCTTAGAAGGGTGGGCCTCCACTTAGGATGGCACTGTTAATATGACATAAAAGCAAGTTTAGTCTAAGAAGTACAGCCTACCAAGTACTGCTTTTGGGAAAGCACTATTCATTTCAAGAAAGCCTACGTGGGGAAAATCATTGAAACTCCTTTTAAATAGACCCAGGATATGCAGCAGCAGCTCTTGGTGGATGCACAGATCAGAACACACTGCAAAGCTAGCTGGGCACAGAGGCAAGGAACTATTATTGCTAACTACTGAAAGTTCTTTTTTAAAAGGAGCATACCCTTATCCAATGACTAAAACAATTTTTCCAACTCTTTTAATAATACATCATCAGAATTTCTTCAAAGGAAAAGTTCCACTTGCCAAATATGCTAGGAAGTCTGCAGGTGGGAAAAAGAAAGTAAAATCCACACCAAGAAAATTCCTTTAGGAGAAAAAAAATAGGGTAGTGTCCTCAAAGTTGGGAATTGTGTGTGCTAATGCTGGAGTTAATCCAGTAATAAAGTTGGAAGCCATGTTATTGGAGAGCAGAGGTAGGCTTAAACACGTATCCTTACAATGAATAGCTTTTTCACTGGGCCAGTCTCAGTTCAGAAACGACACCATTCTTCAGTCAGGTGGAGCTTGATGTGGGGACACACACACACTCACACACCAAACCTCTTACTTCCTATAGAAGTTGTGTACTTGGCAGAGGTGGAGATATAAGGCAATAACTAGACTATAAGTAACTCGTTCCCATACTTGGGGTGCTACAAGCAGATGATTCATCCAACCTTTTGGGGTGTTCTGTGGAGAAAGGTATTAGAAATTCAATCATACAGATCTCTTAATTTCTGCTGTCCATTTAAATCTTGTGTATTCTGTGGCATCCATTCAGTTCACTCCTCTTCCTTAAAAGTATGAAAACTTGAGGTCTATACAAGGCTGTTCTTAAAGTTCAGGCTTTTGGGGCTAATAATTTAATCTGGCTAGTTTAGCTGTTTGGGTTTCCCCCAAGCACTGTAACAAAACCTTGTTCACAAAAGCCACTCAAAATAGTCTGTAGGAGTTTCATTGGAGGCCAAGGGATGTGGCCTGTGCCAGTCGAGATTACCGTATCAAGTTGGATTTTGGCTTTGCCTAATGTTCCTCTTTGTTATTCAGACTCTCAGGTTTCAAAGTATTTGTAAATTGCTGTAACATACAGCATGACATTTTGCCAGTCCGGACGCTCCGTTCGTACCATCTCGTTAATATCCTACCAAAAAGGGGAAGGAGAAGGGAGGAAAACAAAATATAAAGAAGTTATCCACAACTTGCAAAAAAACTAGGAAAGCATCATGTTCATCTTAATCACAATATTTCAAGTCACTTATAAAAGACTGTTGATAAACAGTCTCAACCCTTAATTTGGTTCAGCTTGGCACAGCCTGGGAAGAGAGGGTACACAGATTTGTTTGGGAATTGTAGTTTCTTATACTTATAGATTGAACATATGAAGTTATCTCACAATGAGTCAGACCACTGGTCCATCAAGGTCAGTATTGTCTGTTCAGACTGGGCATTAGGCTCTCCTGGGCATTAGGCATAAGTCTTTCCTATCACCTACTACCTGCTCTTTTAAACTTTTTAACTGGGGATGCTGGGGATTGAATCTGGGACCTTCAGCAAGACAAGCATTACGCTCTGCCACTGAGCCATGGCCCATCAGATTGACATTATCAGTGGCCATTATTTAGCTCCTTGGCTAAAAACACTGATGACTTTCAAAGGAGCACATGCTTGTTTTTACACTTTTTGTACACACACACAAGCTGGCAAAGACCGTGACAATGATCAAGGAGACTTATTTTTAAACTTTTGGTAGATATGCCTCCTCTGAAATTCAAAATATCTGAAGTGTAATTTCTCTCTTAAGCAGAATGTGCATTTGACTGCTCTCATTAATACAAGATGGTGTAGGCTGTGGAAGACTTTCAGTATATTTTTAGTCTGCTTTGTTTTAAATATTAATAGCACCTGTCCTGAAGTGGGATACTGAAAAGCAGTGAAGGATACTTGCACACTGCATAAGAGGAACTTTCCAGTTTCATCATGAAGACATTTCCCATGGTTCTAGCCTAGAATTCCTTCGTAGAACATCAAATATACATTTAGACAAATTGCACTCATGACTTACCAATGTGGATTTGATGCCAACACTTTCTGCTGCCTGGAAAGCCAGAGTGAAATTTCTCCTCTGAAAGTACAGTAAGTTATTACAAAGTTATTACAAAGACTGCACAATTTAACTTTCAGAAACACTGCCATACTGGCTTGTCCAAAAAGTTTATCACATTTTAAAATAGCAACTTAATTCACTTTCCCTTACTACCTAACACACACACACACACCACACACACAAACATCTCTCTCTCTCTCTCTCTCTCACACACGCGCGCGCGCGCGCGCGCGCACGCACACACACACACACACACACACACACACATTGTTTAGTACCTTTAAAGTATAAGGTATTTTCTGTAAGAATGACCTTATTTATACTAGTGTAGAAATTCCACTGAAGAGGAAGAAACTTTAACACTTTACTCAGCGATTTCTGCAACAATTATATTAAAAACATAACATACTGCTTGAGGGAGGCACTGGAGCCAAAGGAATTTTAAAAAAGCATGGTTCTTTATGAATGATATATGTAATATTTTACAAACAGAAAGTGAGGAGGAATAGTGTGAAATTTTAAGTTCAAACTTCACCACGTTGTCTTGTGTTTGCTTTGTATGTAGAAAAAAAAATCTGAGTCAACATATTGCTAGCCAGGGTCTCAGACTGAGAAAGATCTTTAGCAAAGTGGGAGGGGGAAGTACAACGAAAGTGTTCCTACAAAAGGTAGGAACATTATGCGGGGAAAAGGTAATTAAGGATATGAACGTCTGAATAAGGAGTTATGGCATCTAGCAGTATTTTAACCACATTAGACACAGCTGAGTATAACACTTGACCTTATCCTGACTGTTCAGCTCTTGATAGGGAATGTGAGCTGGGAGGTAAGTATGGAGAACAGCACAAAAAGCCAATCCATCATTCCAACTGCTGCTGAAGTTTGTGATGTCAATATTCTATGAGGGAGAAAATACACACATTAGATAGACAATAAATTAACTTCCAAGGCTTACTTCCAAGGAGCATTTTTACTGTAACAGTGCTGAACAAGCCATCTTAAGAGGCAAACTATACAGTGGAAAAGGACTGAAAGGCACACTACAAAGAGTTAGAAAGTAAACTTCAGAAAATTGCTAGCTCATTCAAAACTGAACAGGGCAAAACAGGTATGCACTTACATGTGTGCAAGCACATATGGGAACTACGCATATGCAGGCCAGCTGTTCTAAAGCTACTAGAGGCATGAGATGCTCGCCTATCCTTTTTGCACACTTTCCCCCTTGGTGCAGCTATAAAAGGTGGGGCAAGCGCAAGCCGCTCCCTCCCTCAGTTCTCTAAGCCTCCAGTGTAGAAAGGAAATTAATAATAAAGAGCACATGGTTGGGAAGGAGGAAGGGATGTGTGCTTGCACAGAAGAACACTCAATAAACAACAATTACAGGTAAATGCAACCCTGTTTTCAGTGTCATGTCTTCTGTGCAGCCCCACATGGGAGATTATCGAGCTAATTTAGATGGGCATGTAGCTCTTTAATGGAAAAGACTCTTCAGGACTGCCTTGCATAATGCTTGATGAATGTGGATGGTGTAGACCAACTGGCCACCTTATGCAGTTCCACTATAGGGATGCCGAAATGAAAGGCTTGACAATGTGGACTGCACCCTTGTAGAGTGCGCTGTAACTTGCAATGGACATGGTTGTTTAGATTTATGATAACAATCCTTAAATGAGCCAAACTATTCAATTTGAAATGGACTGTGAGGTGACCTTCACACCTTTTGGGGGCTCTTTAAATGAGATAAATAGATGAGAATCCTTTTGGAAAGGAGCTATCCTGTCCAAGTAGAAGAACAAAGCACATTTAACATCAAGTGTTAGGAGTGTTGAGATCCTTTGGGCAGAGTGTGCACCGGTTGAGGATAGAACCAATTGTATCTACTACTGTAGGGTGCATATGCCCTTGGAGGATATCTCTGCCTAAAGAGATTCGGGTAAGGGGGTGTGTACCCAAAGATCTCGCCGTCACCTTATCATTTTAAATCTTTTTTAGTGTGTTGTCCACTGTGGACGAAAATAGATCTGTACCCTCAAAGTTAAGGTCTTCTACCCTCATCCTATGGTGAGGTGCTAAGACTGTGGTTCTGAACCATGCATGCCTACATATCGCAATTGTGGAGGCCATAGCACTCGAACAGCAATCTCCAATATGCCTGGCTGTATTGATTTGTTGGAGAGCCTTAGAGCTTCTCCCTGCAAAAATGTTCGCAAGCCTTTGTTTCTCATCAAGTATGAGGCTCAGGTATGGGCCTATCTTTTTCCATAAGAAAAGCTGATAGCGGGCTTTGATAGCTTCATAATTACCGATTCTAAAGGTTAAGGCTATGTAAGCATAAAATTTCTTGCCCAGTGTATCTTTCCTGCCCTCCTTATTGATAAAGAGTCGAGTGGCCTGTGCTTTTCTGGAGGCCCCTGCCCTGGAGGGTCTCAGTAACAACAGACTTGGCAGAAGGGTGAGTAAACAGAAAACCTGAACCTTCCTGTTTCATCTTATACATTGCTTCTTAGACGTTGTAGAAGTCGAGGCCAGCCTGGACCATACATCACATCTAACATGCCTTGCATGACTGGAAAAGTCACCGGGCCAGCCACTTCTAAGTGAAGGACCTTGAAGACTGAATCTGAAGAGATCAGAGCAGAGCAAGTCACCTTAATGTCCAAGGATCTCACCATCTGGACTAACTGCTCTGTATGTAAGTGGAGATTGTCAGTCCTTGGCATGTAAATCCCCAAGTTCTCCACAGCAATCACACAGGTGATTTGGCTGAAGTAACTTTTATTAGAAATCTATCAGGTTCAAGGTGCTCAGACAGTGGAATTGGCAGAAGTGACATATTGAGGGAAAGCATGGTTAGTTATAGGTTAATGTCCCGGCCCCAGGTTAGTAGCCCGTTGAAATTCTGGTGCGAACACCAGAGACAAAAAGTATCAGAGTTTAGACTACAATAAGCAACAATCGCAAATTGGGTATGAAATCATCCCTGTTCTCAGGGAAGATACAATTCAGACTAGCTGCCTCTGGCCTCAAGGCCATTGGCTACAGAAGTGAAACTGTTTAACTTCAAAGCGGAGATAACACACTGAACTTCCAAATAACTGACAATGAATGGTACTCAGAACTCTCCATAGTGTCAGCGGATTAATAAGTTGCACATAACATACACATGGCATGTACTGCAGGCAGGCATACATGACAGAGGCCCTCACTTGGGGAACAGCACAGTCCTCTGTAAGAACTTTTGGTGAGCATAGCAGAATTATTTTCTGGAACTGTGTCTGGAATTGAAGCAGGTTTCGATTTTCATCTTGGTTCTGTACAAACAGAAAGATAGGATTCTTCGTCATGAAAGAATTAATGATGGGGTGGGTATATGCCTGGAGAAGCTTCAAACCTATAAACGTAGTAATGGTATGGGGAACCATATGGAGAATACTGGAACTGATGGTGTCTACAGTAAGGAGTCAGTTCCAATTTATTGTTATTCTCATATGGATCTGAGGAACCCTTTTGTGCTTCCACAGACTGTATTGGCAATGTCAGTAGTGGATAGCTGTTGATGGTTTCAAAACTTCAGGAATCTCACCCTCAGAAAGGGACAGAATTGAAGCAGAGCACCAGCTAGGGGTTGGAGACGGAGTTCTCAGAGCCCTGGGTGGACTTGATGCAACAGACATGTTTGGAGCTGAAGAGGAGGACATTTTCCTCTTTTGCATCTTCGAAGCTGACATGTTTTCACTTGAGCTTAGCTTTTTTCATAGGCGGCTCTGATTGGCACCGAGGTGGAACCGTCAAAGGTGTGGCTGGAACCGACTGGTTCTGATCAGCAACAGGTGTCAAACATGCTGGAGGAATCAAGAGGCCTGTTCTGGATGCTGCAGTCCAATATCTGCAACATTTTGATTGGAGCCAGTAGGAGCCCTTCGAGGCTGACTCCCACAGAGCTGCTTTAAACAATGCCCTTTCATGGTGTGCTTTGGGCATAAATTGTTTGCAGACCACATACAACAAAGCTCTTGCCCAGACAAAACAGGTATTTGTCATGCTCATAGGATTGGGTCATCTTAGTTCCATACTGTGAACACTTCTTGAATAGTGCTTTTGAAGTTATGGATCCAAAGGCCCAAACTTGCATCTATCGTTGGAATCCAGTAACGGAGCAAAGAACACATCCTTCTTAAAGGTTAAAGAAGAACCTAGGGAAGGAACCGTTTGCCCCACCTTTTATAGCCACACCAAGGAGAATAGCGTGTGAAAAGGCTAGGCAAGCACCTCGTACCTCTAGGAGCTTTAGAAGATCTGTGGTTGGCTTGCACGCATTCAGTTCTCACATGGAAGACAGAAGACATGATGATAAACTAAAATTCTTACAGGCCCATCCGCTTAACCACTGTAAACTGCCCAAATATGAGCCTGCTTTTGGAGTCTCTAGCATTCAGTCTTCCAGACAAAGATGGCTTTCGTATTAATTTTATATTTTTATACAACCCACCTTGTACATTTTTAGAATATTCCCTCGCATATTGTCCTTTGAGATTTTGATCTAGTCTGTTTTCTTTATTAAATGACTCAATTGTAAATATCTGCCCACCCTCATCACTTAGTGCCATATTTTGGAATTGAAGATTCAAAACGCATGTGATTTACACAATTTTATGCAGAATTCTTCCAAGCTTACTGACTGTAAACGGGCTTAGACTAGAGCAGCATTGCATTTGCTTGCACCGTCAGTATACTATGAATCATGTAAAAAAGTCTCCTTCTCACTCACAGCTCAGCTTGAGAGCTATGTGGGAATTGTTTTAAAAGTACCATTCTCCCTACTATAAAGAAAGGGGAAAGGAACAGACTTCCTTTCTCAATTTTCCTCGCAACCTATTAAGAATTGATGGAATTGATGAAAGTATTGATGGAATTAAGGACTTTTGAGTCCTAATTATTTTTATGAAGGCATTAGAGCCTGAATGACCAGAACTATGGAAGAGTTATTTTTTTAAAATAAAGTAACTCCATCTAAGGATAGCATTGTGTCATGTCCCATAAGTTTTTTAGTTACCTCATAAGACAATTCTAGAGCTTGCACCCTTATCCCTTTTGTGTGTCACCAATTTCGCTCTAGGAAAATTTGAACATTGTAGATTGTTTAAAGTCAAAATCATTTCTTGACATGTCAGCAGAAAAGACCTTGTCTACTGATCGGAAAAGGTGCTACAGCTACTTTATGAGCCCTCTAAATCACATGTCATAGTGGGCATTTTACAAGGAGCTCAGAAGTGTTAAAAACTTTAAGGCAATTGATATGGGTAAATTTAAACAGGGAAAAATGAACAGCAGCTGAAGAGCTATGAAGTGTTTAGAAAGAAGAGCTGTAATGGAAGACCAAACAGAGGCACTTTTTCATTCTAGTGGATCTGTTTTTCTCATAGATGTTACTAGAAATCCCTAATACTCTGGTCCCTACTCATGTTTGTGCATCCACCTGCACTGCCTTTATAATTACCTCACAGCTGTGTGTGTTTTGAGATACTATGCTGGTAAAGCCATCAGTAACATCTTTCCATTTATCATTCTTAGGGTCCATCTGTAATGTCCATAATTAGGAGGGCACTATTTCTTATGGTTTTTAGCCCTCAAAGTAGGAAACACCAATCATTTAATGTCAGCTGCAAACATTAACTTAATCAACATAGCCAGTAGCAGTTGGCGAAAGGAAACAAAGATTTAGAGGTAGGAGTGATAAACAGGAAGTTGCAACGACACTGCAGGTTTATGGCAGGAATGCTGACTAACTGCAAACTTGATATGGTTAGTATCAATGTTTGATCAATTTGTTAAGTCACCTATGACTAAGTGCTCAGGTCTTATCTTCCTCTGAAAGATGATCAAACATGAGGACATGAGGTATCTAACATTTTGCTGTGAGACTCTAGAGAGATCTCCAAAATATGCCACTAAGTTGTATTAATTCTCAACTGAGCACTTGTATGTGTCAGCAAAGTTGTTTTGGTATATGTAAAAACATCCATGAATATATGGTAGGCCACCAGGTTTCCTGTAGAATGTGAAATCGTGACAAACAGGCATCAAGTTGCTAGCAATGTCAGCCCCACCCCGTGTCATTACTTTGAACTAAGAATAGCTTGAAAAAGAGAAAAGCAAGCCACCCACAACCACAGTACATAAAGCTATTTCAGGAACAATGGAGGAACTAGCTGAGAATAATGTCAATTTACTATAAGCTTGATTGGTGTGTGGGAAACATGCACTGTTGCATGGGAAAGTGACTGGATCCTCCAAGAACAGAACTAGATAGTAGATCATTATTTGATGCCACCACATGATCTCCCCCTAAGGATCTCTTCAGTCATCTCGACATGTTAGACAACCTTATTCAAGTGCAAAGCACAGTGGCACCCTTAAGCTAAACTCATCTGAAGAATCAAAGGGACAAAAAAATCAAACTATTAAACTTCTGGATAAGGTTCAAAGTTTTAAATTTTCTGGCATAAAATGTAGGATTTCATAATGAAAATGATAGAGAAGTTATGAAGAATACTGAGTAAAGTACATAAGAATTAACTTGATCTATGAGAAATGAATACTGTGGCCTTACTATGTGCAGCTGATGTCTGAAGCAGAGTAATTCGAAGTGGAGATGTGTTTTAGAATATTCTTCCCAACTCCACTCAGAAATTCCTTCTGCACACATCGCTGATGGCAGCCAAATTTTAGGACAGATGAAAGGCAAGATCAATCCCATTACATTTCACTGCCACCAAATAAAATGCCAAAATGAAGTAGTGAGGAGTTACATTTATATCCAATGGGGGCTAAGTTGACCTTCCATTGCTGGTATACTTGCAGGGCAAAGATGATCCATCTATTAATTGTCCCTTAGTCATCTGGTTAGTTATAGGGCTGAGCTTTATTGAGAGGAAGGAAGAGGAACAGGTTACTTTTCTGCAACTGATGTTCTTTGAGTGATCATCTATGCAGTCACACCTGAAATTTTGTCTCCAAAGATAATCCTTGAGAGCCTTTTAAAAGATTTTTGGTGCCAACCACTTGTCCTGAGAACAGCAATACAATATATGCCTCAAAGGGGTGGAGCACATAGTCCTGCCCAGACCTTCCCTTACTCGATGCAGCAGGGTAAGATAACTGCACAGATGACCACTCAGTCAGTTACAGGTAAGCAACCTGTTGTTGTTCTCTGTGGAGACACGTCTACAGAAAAGACCTGCAAATTGTCCTGTCCAGAAGTGAGAACATGTGCAATTATGCAAACAGGATCCAGAGCACAGCTCAATGGGGCCACAACTGTCTTGGCCTGTATATCCACAGCTTAATATTTGATGAAGGTGGATGGCGGAAACCAGGTGGTTGCCCTATAATAGAGTTTGCGTATGAGTATACTGCTGCTAAAATCTCTAGAGCTGGCAACTAACCTAGTCAAGTGAGCTGTCATGGAAGGAAGAAACAACTGACATGCCAACTAATAGCACAGCAAAATTACTGCCACTGTCAAGTACCTGAAGTACACAATTTCCTTTTAAGTTCACCACCATGTCTTCTCAGAGCAACAGCATCCCCCATGGTCTCTGTTTCAAAGCATGCCAGATCAAGCCTCTAGCTGAATATCCAGGTGCCCAGGAAAGTGTGAATATGGGTACTGGAAGTGTCTGTACTTACAACGGCTAGCTGGATCAATGCTAGAGTTAGGTGTCCCACTAAGCTTAGTGAAGCAATGGTAGACTTGCCAATTTTGTAATAGAAGCAGGTAGTGGCCATAGGCCTGAATTACATGGCTGTAAAAACAGTATCAGGGGATGTCAGACCAAGCAGATCGGTCTTGTTGAGAATGATGTGAGTGGAAACTAAGCTACCGTGCTGGATAACTGCAAGGCAGACTCCTAAAGAACTGAGCAAAGTCTGAATGATTGGTTGTTATGAGCCTGATTGGTACTTCAACAGTGCAGGCAGGATTCTGTCTGTGCTCCTTGTCAAGGCAGGGAAGGCAATAATTTCTGCCAGTATAAAACCATTTCCCTCTGCACTGTAAGCACATCTGGAATGTGATCTACAGGGCAAAGAAACATCTCCACTGAGATGGAAGAAAGAAAGACAACTGGAGATGAAGAAAGGTAGAAAGGGAATAGAAGGTGAAGTGAATCCATACATTAAGAAAAAAATTCTTTGTGATACTATTACTACAGCTGTCAAACAACAGAACAGGAATTCAGCTGCTCCTCCCTCTTGAGGTGTGTTGCATAATGCTAACCTCTTTAAAGTAGTCAGAGTTGGCATCAAAAATCTTTTATTTTACCTCTAGAAGGCTCCCAAAGATTTTTTTCTGCAGGCTTAAGAGAAGCAAAAGATCCCATAGGTGTTCTTATGCAGAGGCAAAGGTATCTTTCTCTCAGCTCTGCAGTCACAGGGCAGCAAAAGTGACAAATCTGTATTAAAGTTTTAACAATGTAGATTTAAGAAAACTGCTGTGGTTTCCTTATGCTGTAACCCATTCTTTTTCTTTAAGGAAGGAAGTTTTTAAAGCTGGAGTAGCAGTTAAGAGAGTGATGCATGATCCAAGATGTCTAGTTTAAATCTTGTCTCTGCCATGAATTGACTAGTGACAACCCACTTTATCAACCTCAGTCCCCCATTTACAGCATAGAGATAACAATACTAGCCTATATTATAGGACTACTGCTAAAGATTACAAGATAATGTGTATGATCCACTTAGAATTCATAAAGCATTTTAGTATTCCAACTATTAAAAAAGTAACAATTCCCTTGACAGAATTCCTTTTTCCTTTGCCAATGATACTCAACCACTTTTCAAATCCTGAGTCTTGGAAAAAGAGTATCGCACATGCTTACCTAACAGGCATTAATTATGCTGCCAACACAGTAAAATCAGCAATGAATATCATGAAATGAAACAAATTATACTGCTCAAGAGAGACAGCCAGACCAGTGAATAGTGAACAAATATAACATGGCAAGAGAGACTGGCCAATTATTGTTGTTCTCTGATATAAACACACTTATCATTTGGTTAAAAAGTTGCTAGGGAAGATACTTGGAAAACGCTGCCAGCTGCTATGCTTAGCATTAGAAAGGAATTGTTTCAAACAGGAAATGTCTCGCTACTGCCGCCACTATTTAACATTCAGGGAAAGGGAGCTTTTACATTGTTATAAATCCTAGAAATGAGTCATACCACAGGACACACAAGTCAAGTAGAAGCACATGTACTTTTTGCCTTGTTTGAATATGATGAAACTATTATGGGGCAGCGTCATTCACTAATTACACAGCAAAGGAGAGAGGTAACCAACTGTCCAGCAGTCATACCAGATTGATGCTCCTTCCCAGAAACTAATGAGTGATCAGGTGTGCAGACAAATGCTCATCCTGCAGTAGAGGCTTATTGCTTGGCAATGATTATCTATGTGGGAAAGCAGTTGTCTTCTGCCTTCTGCTGCTCAGTAAGCCTTGCATTTACATGCCTCCTATTTTCATGGATCCGAGCAGCTGGAGAAAGCTGGGTCATACCATATCATACCACAGGGTATTCAATGATAAGACCCTATTCATGACTGCATGCTAGACTTATTTTTGCACCCATTTAAATGAATAGTCTTGCACAGGAAAACTTCCTACAGGATTGTATATTATTTTTATATGCTATCACAGGGTTTGCTGTGCTTTTTATATACCATACTTTTGAATAAAACCTAGAAAGGCAGAAGGTTTCAGGATGAAAGTCACATCCATCGCATATACAATGTTGACAAAACATTTGTTTCCACTCATATCACTGCAGCCCACTACCCCCCAAATGATTCATATTATAAGTAGCTCTACAGTCCCCCACCACTGAAATAGTAGCTACATTTCTTCAGAGTGCCCCAGTACTTTACCCATCTAGTGCATTTTTATCCGTCCTTCCACCAAGCAGCTCAAGGTGGCATATACAAAAATAAGTTGTTCCCACAGGTGGAAGGAGTTTCTTAGCACATCTATGCACTTTTTTTTTTTTATAAAGGTCCACTTTCCGGCCCGCAAAAACAAACTGAAACCAAAACAGAACCCTATATTTATCATGGTCACGCCCTCTCTTCAGAGATGAGGAAGACATCCCGATGAGGGTCTTTCCACCCACTGAACTCTGAAGGCAGTGACATCCCTTTCTTAAAACCTCGTCTTTTCCATGGGGACTGGGTGGGTGGCACCTCTTCAGTTTGAGGTGGATGACCTTGTGGCATTAAGACTAGTATATTTTGCCCCCTCGCAAAACAAGCTTACTTGACTCAAAGGCACATCATAATGTGAGTGTGCATGGAAGAGCACATGTTGAAAGTCATGTCAGTTGCCCAAGCAGCCAGACACGAAATTTTTTTTGCACCCACACCTACACAAGAAGATTCATAAGAAGTAGCCAATCAATAGGAGCAAAGCAGAAGGGGTTTTTTGGTACTGACTGCCTGAAATAGAAAGTCTACAGTACCTTCCTGTGATAAATTACAAATTAAAATATCTGAACAGGAACGTTTCTTTTTATGATTTATTCAGAAATATCTAGCATCCTGCCTTTAACAAGTGCGGAAGTAAAAGACCTCCTCTGCAAACAGGACTACATTCAGAAATAGAATCATTTGATAGATGCAGAGATGCCAAGGAAGCAGGGGAGGGATGCCCTCTGTCTACACAGCATGACGTCTCCCATTGTACTGAAAGAGTAGCCTTCCTATTAATGCTCCCCTCCCTATCCTGTTACGTGGTCTTTCAGCTTCCCCCTGTATTGTGAGGCTCAAACTACTGACAAAGTAAAAAAGAAAAAAAAACCTTTTGACAGCTTGAGAATTCTAAATGCTTTCAATACAAGTTTACCAAAACAAGTTCTGCTAGAGAGTTCACAACCTTACTGGCCTGAAAGGCCTTGTGTTTTAATAAATCAACCACAGAACAAGAGAATGACAAGCTTGCGTAGTTCTTTCTGGCTTTGTATAAGTTTATTAGCAACATCATGTAGGTACACACACAAAAATAATCATACATGAATTCAACTTCTTCCTTCTAAGTACTGTAATGCTGGCATTTGGAGAGGCTTTACTAGCGTGAACCCTCTCTCATTGCTAACACTACATAATGGGAATGACTAGTGTGTGAAAGGGAAGCAAGTTATTTTAGTCTTCTTTAATGAGGGACCAACTGCTTTGCCAGAAGATTCATTTACGTTATTGCAGTGTGACTATTAATAATAGCTAAGATTTGCAGCATATGTTCTTGCAAGTACAATATATACTGAGTTCCCTCACAATATATGCAGTGAACTGTGTGGCAGCCTCTCTTATGCTGCTGGTTTCTGGCAGAGGCTCCTATGTTTGCACTGTGTAGAGGCAAAGCTGCAGTTACCTGATAGCCTTCTGTCTTCTTCTGGCACCATTTCAATAAAGCATTCCTCTTGGAGCCTCCATATTCTCTTGCCAGAGCAGACAAAGGGTCTTTCCTTTCTTCTCTATAAAAAAAGTTTAAAGTTCATAATGCATCATTCTCTTAATTACGTTTTTAAAAAGTTACAAGGGGCTTTGCTATCTCCCCACTTCTCAAATTTATATTGGGCCAAGCTAAGTCATTTATGGTGACCTTGTAAGCTGAGCAATATTTTGCCTGCATTCTTGTTTTCTCCTTAGGACCCATGAAACCAATTTCCAGTAGGCAACCTGCTTGCCATTGACCCAGACACTGCCATGTCCGAGGTACTTAGCAACAAGGATAATTTACTGTGCATATTTCACTGGGAGACATGCACACACGAAGGGAACGCTTTAAGACAGATGCAAATGAATCTTCAGAAGGATTGATGCATATCATTTTTCTAATCCTAACCTTGGATAATAGTATTTGAGGCATATCCTAAACTGAACATTGAGCCATACTGAACAGCTTTACTTTGAATTTAGAAAATAAACTGATGGTATCTCTCTACAGTTTATGACTGATTAAGAATGTCACCTTGAAAGAAAAGCAAGTTGGAGTATTAACTACTGACAAACTACCTTCTTTCAAATGCTTTGATTGGAAATACATGTTATGGGAGATGTGTGGCTACTATTGAGATCAGGAAACCCAATGTTGTCTCCCTCTGCCTCTTGATAACTGGTAGGAAAAGAATGCATTTATCACTTTACTGAGCCAGCAAAGTGGAGTGAAGGTGGAAATTCAGAGCGTGTGATGTCACATGACATGTTTTTACAACCTGTTACTCTGTGTGTGTGTGTGTGACACACACACACACACACACACACACACACACACACACACACAGAGAGAGAGAGAGAGAGAGAGAGAGAGAGAGAGAGAGAGAGAGAGAGAGAGAGAGAGAGAGAGAATGTGGCAGCCAGACATGGGAGTATACATTGCCTCTTCTGAAATAACTACACAGGTTGCCAGTTTGTTTCTGAGTTCAATTCAGGGTGCTGTTTTTGACTTTTAAAGCCCTTCATGGTCTGGCACCCACACATCTGAAACACTGTCTGCTTCTATATGGTCATGTGTGCCAACTACAGTCTTCAGGCTGCCACCTGCTGGCTGTTCCCACACTTAAGAGTGGCATACCTAGCACTGACCAGAGCCTAGGCCTTATCCATTGTGGCTCCCACCCTGAAGAACAGGCTCCCTGAAGAGATGAGGGATGCTGCCTTGCTAGAGACCTTTAGGGGTGTGGAACAGCAGGCATCTTTACGGAGGGAGGAATTTAGGGTTGATTTTATTTTGGTTTTAACTTGTAATGTTTTAATTATTATCGCAAGCTACCTTGAGCCAAGAGGAAAGAGATTTTTTTTAATGTTTTTTTATTCCTACTCCAATTTCTGCTGGATAGTGTCCACTCCCATAGACTCTTCATAAAATATGATTATGGCTTAGCTCCCAACAAAGGCAGATGAGGAAGTAAACTTGTTTCTTGACTATACTACTTTAAAAGACTCTTCCTTTTGGGAAAAAGTCCCAATACATTGACAACCAACGTGTCAAGAAGAGTTCGAGCCTACCCTTCTCCTTGAGATGCCTGTTTTCTATGCATAGACTTCAAAGCAAACAGGGTCTTTAAATTAAAACAATACATACAGTTGAAACTTTAAAGAAATTGTAGGATAATATACTACAGAAGCTAGCAAAAATCTTTCCTAGCACATCAGCCTTTGAAGCAGTTCTTGAGATGGGGAAGGAAATACTTGTGGCTTCACACCCTTACTTTGTAAATAATGACTGAATCTTAAACAGAAAGCCTATGTGTGTAAGACTTATTGTCCAACATGCATGTAGATGGCCTTAAATTTTGTTCACGCTCTGCATCAGTGCTGCCTGTTGTTTTAAATTGGAGCCTTGCATCCAGACTAGGCAGCTGGTACAACAAACAAAATAGGAAAACATAAATTAACATACTAGATGAACTGAAAGCATACAGGAACTCTGCATCTTTTTTTCTTTTTAAAAGCTAAACATGCATAACATTGTGAGAGAACAGTACAGTTTGTTTCTGAATTCCAGTAAGGAACGCAGTTTATGTCAAGTTCTTTGTTTTGAAAATAGTGTTGCAGGAAACAAATGAAATGAACTGTGTGGACACAATGAGAAGTGGCTTACAACAAATATTAATCTTATAAATGAGTTTGTTAGGTCACTTGCATTCCAAATCCAAGGACTGATTAATAGTTTAGAGCTTGCAGTACATGCCCTTCCCCAAGATATTCTAATAATGCACAGAAACACTGAAGACCTAACAGGGGATCTTACAAAGATTTATACAAACTTTCAAACTAAAGAAAGTTTAACAGCAATTATATACTCTGAGAAATAGGCGTTAGCAATGAATTTTATATGATTAAAAGCATAGCTGCATCCAAGTGAAAAATATATAGTGGTATTATCTGTGCTCGTGTTCTCAGACACAGCTTCTTTATATTTAGAACAATTCATGACCTGGTGACTGTGGAACTCCATGCTGCAGGCCAAGACAGATGACTTAAATGTCAAGCAGCAGCCAGGAGAGGAGCAACACTGGAGATGGCCAGGTTGGGCTGCGTTCCAGAGTTGGTGGCTCTCATTAATCTTCTGAAGTATCCAGGGAAAACAAGGTCCAACAGAAAAGGTGGCAGAAAGTAGCAAAGGTGAACCGGTCAATACAGTGATTATGGGGCCACTACCAAGAAGCACAGCAGCAGCCAGACACTGAGGCAGAAGCACCAAAGTAGATATCAATAGAACCTATAGCCAGTCCCATGTCCCCAAGGATCAGAACCAGCTTTTTTAGGGGTCTAAATACCAAATACCAGTAGCCATGCCCAGTAGATCTGGTGTGCTGCTGCTGCCTTCAAGTTTGCGGACCAATGGTTTGTGTACCGTTGCTCTTGAATCAGGAGGGATTCTAACTGGAAGGTTAATACCTCATGTACCTGCTTTGCAGGCAGCCCCTGCAATACCTGGTATCTCCAGGTAAGAGCATCATGGCTAGCAAAAACTGAAGCAAGCAGACATCTGGCAGGCTGATGTGGGTGAGTAAGTACAACCCACCTAAATCTGATCATTAAAGTTAATGATGGACTTGCATATTGGGCCCCTGGCTTCCTGCACTCGAGGGGGCGGTGCTTACGCCAGCCCTGAGAGTCAGGAGCCTGGGGGTGATTCTGGATGCCTCATTGACAATGGAGGCTCAGATCACGGCGGTCGCCAGGTCCTCATTTTTCTATCTTCGACAGGCCAGGCAGCTTGCCCCCTATTTTTCATCCCGCAACTTGACTACAGTGGTCCAGGCAACGGTCACCTCTAGGTTAGACTACTGTAACGCACTCTACACAGGGCTTCCCCTGAACCTGATCCGGCGGTTACAGCTGGTGCAGAATGTGGCGGCATGTGTTATCACGGGCCTGCCGATGTGTGAGCATATAACACCGGCACTGCGTCAGCTGCACTGGCTACCAGTGGAGTACCGAATCAGGTTCAAGGTTTTAGTATTAACCTATACAGCCCTATGCGGACTGGGACCGGCTTCTCTGCGGGACCGCCTCTCCCCATATGAACCCTAGAGGACTCTCCGTTCCAGTGAGAAACAGCTGTTAAAGGTCCCTGGTCCCAGGAAGGCTCGCCTGGCATCGACCAGGGCCAGTGCCTTTTCGATCCTGGCCCCAGCCTGGTGGAACGCTCTGTCTGAAGAGACTAAGGCCCGGCAAGATTTGTTATCCTTTTGCTGGGCCTGCAAGACGGAGCTATTCCACCAGGCATATGGGCAATGCTAGGTGGAGCCCCCCTGGCTGGTTGATGAGGCCCTCCCCCAAAACCAATACCCCGTTTTTAAAAAATGTTTTAATGCAGAGGTGCTCTGAAGTTGTTTTAAATTTTTGATCAGTCGAATTCTGTGCTGCTATCCTGATATTTATAATTATATTTTAATTGTGTAAATGAGATGTTTTTAGAATCGTTAATTATAATAATTGTTTTATATATTTTAACCTTTATGTATCTTGCAATCCGCCCTGAGCCTGCTGGAATTGTGGGGAGGGTGGAATAAAAATCGAAAATAAATAATAAATAATAATACATGTCCTCAAGATCCACCCATTTGTCAGACTTCCAGTGTTGTTGCTCAGGCTACTGCTGTCAAGGAAGAACCTGTCCCCTTGGATTCCATCTCCCAGTGCTTGGGAGATCCTTTTGTAACAGGCCTGGGCAGGGGAGGTTGCCTCCATAGCAGCATGCTTCAACTAAGGATTCCCAAGGACATCTGCAACTGCTCACCTGAGCAGGACATGAGTGCTGTGCTATCCTGCCCCTCTTCTTGGAGGACAAAAGTATATTATACTGGCCTTTGTACTACAGCACAAGGCAGCCATCCTCCTTGACCAACAGCTCAGGCCTCTATGTCTGGAATCAGAAGATGTACCACCATACCCTCTAGGTAACCTGCTGCAGGGTCTCTTAATGAAAAACCAATGTCAAGTGCCTTAGGTACATATACTCTGATGGATTCTGATGGAAATTTGAGGGTGTAGTTCCCATACACAGTAGTACTGGGGGGATCTACAGGCAAAGCTAAAATGACTGCAGAGAGATGATGCCCACTGTGACAGTTACTTAGTTAATCCCTTATTCAATTTGCAGATATCAGTGAAGGCCATTTTCCAGCCCCTCCCCTGATGCCAATGTGATGTGGTATTCAATTTCACTGTGCCTCCTTTTTGGTACAAGGCACTTGCCAGGGCTGCTCCAGAGGTGGCTACTACTGCAATTGGCTTAAGGTCAGCATCTATGAGCACTTGAGCTAAAAGACAAACTGATTATCTGATGTGAGAGCAGCTAAGTGATAAGACAAAGAGGCTACTAGCCCACAGGTATAGCTGAAGTACCACTGAAGAGAAACAAAGTCTAATGAAGATAAGATCTGCTTCAAAACAAGGTTCATGTGTCTCATTCACACAAAATGTGACAACTTGAGAATCTCAAGGCCAGTTTACATGCTCATATCATAGGATAACGCTTCCCTGTCAAAACTGTTCTTATGGAGGCGTATTACATCTAAATTCCATAAATGAAAGCACAACCTCCCTGCCTCCTCCCTCCTGCAGCAGCCCAAAATGCCCTCTGAAATGCTGTTTCTGGGGGTTGTGATACTTACAAGAGCAACACGATGGGGGACTTGCAGGGCTTCTGCAGGAGGTGAGAATTCCCCCTGCCCTGGTTTTGCATTTGGATTTTTTGATGAGATCCAACCCATGACTTTGTCCTTAAGTTTCATTTAAATGCAAATGAGCAGCCTCAAAAATTAAAACCAACTGAACCGGACTTAGAGGAGTCAGAGGATGTGCTTTACTGTCCTCTATACTATACTTCATTGCTGCATGTTTGTTTTGGACTGGTTTATTGTATAGTGACCATTTACCCATCTCTAGAGTTTCACATCTCTCTCTTCACTCAGAACTTTATCAAAAACTACATATAAAAATCCAGTATTTTTGCATTATGAGAAAGAAAAGCAAGAAATTGGTTTTCTTATTAGATATGAATTTCTACCTTTTATCTACCAAAACGGTAAAAGAATCTATCCACGGACAACTTTACAAGATATCCTTAGATGAAGACCAATTCCTATTACAGCTGTGCAGTAACAAGCTATGTGTACCTTATTCTATTACGTGTTGTAGGGGTGACAGACGCTGTAGGTGAAGATGAGAGTGACAGCTGTGGTGAAGTGGTCCCAATGGCCATGAGAGAAGCTGGAGTTGCTCCATCAGGAGCCGTAATGTCCCTCTTGATTTCTTCACTGCTTCGCCTAGACACTGAAATGGAACAAAAAACATTGTGGACTCTGTACTGAATGAGAGTTGTCATTTGTCCAGGTTGACAGCAAACCCATCTAACCAATATACAGATGGCATGGAATGTACCAAAAGGAACAAAAAAGGTGGGTTTTCATCAGGAATGTATATTCTGGTGCCCAGGAGAAGGCTAGATTTGTAAATGCTGCCTGTGCTTCGTAACATATACTGTCGCAATTTAAATTTTAATTAGTGAGGAAAAAAGTTTTCCAGAAATATAGGCTTTTATGGTTGCATTGAAAATCTCAAGTTAGAATTATGACATGAGTTTCTGACATTTTTAATGGGCAAAGGGACAACCCTCTTTGTCTGTTCCTAGTCCTAGTTTTCTTCTCTTTCATACATTTAAATCAAGGGAAGAAAACCTTCCTTGGTCACCAGACAACTCTCCTCCTGCACTCTGCCTGCAATACTCAGGCTTCTATTCATTACAGAGTCCATAGAGAGCTCCACCCCACTTTGCCTGATGCTGTGGGGTCACAAAACACAAATGAATGTTAGTTCTTGAAAGGTGCAACAAGACTCCTTTTTATGTCTTACATAAAACTAGCTCTGTAACTCGCTCTACGCAGGGCTGCCCTTGGGCTTGATCCGGAGACTTCAATGAGTCCAAAATGCTGCTGCGCATGTCCTAACTGGAGCTTCGTGTAGGACACACATTACACCTATCTTGCAGTAGCTTCACTGGCTCCCAGTAGAATTCCGGATCCGGTTCAAGGTGTTGGTTCTGACCTATAAAACCCTAAATGGCCTGGGACCAGCATACCTAAGGGACCGTCTCTCCCTGTACATGCCCCAAAGAGCGCTTTGTTCAACTGGAAAACATCTACTGATGGTCCCTGGCCCTAGGGAGGCTCGGCTGGCCTCTACCAGGGCCAGGGCCTTTTCGGTCCTGGCCCCAACCTGGTGGAACTCTCTGTCTGAGGACACTCGGGCCCACCATAATCTTGTATCATTTAGGCAGGCCTGTAAGACAAAGATGTTTCGCCAGGCATATGGTGGAGGCTAATTTTAGTCCATCAGTGCTGAGCATTCCACTAGTCTCCTTCTATGAGGGGTTATGGAGGGTCCACTGCTGGCTGCCCCAAAAAGGGGTACAGTAATCTATCTGTCCGCTACTACCTCCCCTTTTTCTATGCTGACAGGCAGGAGTGCAGGACTGCCCGTCTTGGAATGGTTTTATTGATGCTGTTTTTATGCTGTGTTTATTGTTTTTATGTTGTATTTTAATCAATGTTGTACCTCGCCCTGAGCCCACTTGTTGGGAGGGCGGGTTAAAAATATAATAAACAAACAAACAAACAAAATAAATAAATAAAATAGTAAGTGAAGAGCATGATAGATGCTTGCAAGGGAGAAAAATATGAAGCAAGGACAAAAATAGGGTGGTGCAAATGTCCACCAATGCCAAAGATCCATGTTATTACCAGAAATACATTTGGCACTTTCCATGGCAGGCACTCTTGGCAAAGAAGCTGGTCTGCTGGTAGAGGAAGTTCTCAGCAGATGATCTGTACAGAGAAAAAAGGAGATCATTTCATATAAAAGTTTTCTTATTCCTGGTCTAAACATACATCAGAATGAACTCACAAAACGGACTGTACTACTTCAGACCACAGGTTAGGAATACAACTTTCAACTGCCTTTAAATAAGAAACTAGCACACAAGGAAGAGACGTTCTAATAACTCAGTGCTTGCTATGCTAGTGTTCCGATTCCAAGGAAGATTTTTAAAAAGAAACATGCTGCTGTTAAAATATATCCTCCAAATGCAGGATTTAGTTCAGTCCATTCTATAAACTCATTCTACTGCATATTAGGCTTGTTTGACTAAAAGTAGAAAACATTTCATTAGCTTACAATGGTTTACTTACTTAATATTTGTCACCAGCCTGAAAGACATTAGTATAAGCTTACTTGGATCCTAAGAGACCTTTCCACTTGCAATAGGCACTTTTGCTAACAGTCCCCCACCCCCATCTGACCCCAGTGATGTTCTTCAGGGTCCACTGGAGAGGAAAACCAAAAGAGGGGAAGTAGGGAAGTCACTGCTTACACAGCATGCCTTTGTTCAAGCAGCATAGTATCTAAGCTACTGTCAGTGTCATTTCTTTCAATTAAGAACCAAGAAGGTTAAAGAAATTCGAATTACCCCAGACAATACAGTAATTAATAAATAAAATCAATAGAATAAGGTACATGTAGACTACACACTACTACATGACTCCAGACTGCACTTATTGATTCTTCCAGGACCAAAATAGGTACAACTGAATTACCACCCAAGACACATGTACCTAACTAGGGCAGATTCAGAAGGTGATTTCAAATAAAGCTTTTTAAACACATCTCTGCCTTGAGTTATTGATATTAATTGGAACATACATTCCAACTTGATCCTACATTGATTAAATTTATTAATTATTATTGTATTGTCTGGAGTTGTGCTTGACCACTGAAGAAGGCCACATGGCCGAAATGTGTTTGGTCAGGGTCACATAAAGTTCTGGTTTGAATTTTCAGATTTTTCAGATTTTAATCTGAACTGAGGCTATATTTGGGGCCTGTAACAGTTTTTATATTATCCTGTAATAAATACATGCATTTTGTTGTATACTGATACATATTTATGTTCTGCATTTAGTAATTTTAATATTTGGCCCTGTTATTGAGATTTCGTTAACCTTTTTGGTTCTTAATTCTTGTTTGAGTTAAGTTCTCCCCTATTTTTGTCTTTTTTAGTGTCATTACTTTCAACTCTACCCCTTGAAAACATTCATTTTGTGATCAATTATCATTAATATGTTGGCCCAATTCCATCATCAGCATCTCTTCTATTCAAGAGCACTTTTACAGATATAGTTAGACACGGAAGGAGATCTGTACACATATGCACTGCCTGTTAATGCTGCGAAAGTTTTCTGTCTGAATAGATCAATACAGGCAAAACACAAAGCAGATCCAAAGTATGCAAGTTCTTATTCATATATGAATATAAATCTGTATATTAAACAATCCCAATGGTACTCACAAAGAAAGTCCAACACAAAAGACTGTTGTAAAGCCAAAAATACTTTACATTATAGGTGTGTAACTGATATTGTTCTGGGCAGAAAAGCAAGCTTGGTGCTTGATCATGTTAAAACTATTCTTAAGAAATGTCTATTTTTAAGGCCTTCAAACAGACATAAATCACAGAACTACACCCAACTCACAAGAGCCACTCATCCTTACAGGAATGGCACTTTGCAAGGAAATTTTTCAAGCAAAACAACGTGAAAAGTACTAGAAAAGAGAAATGGAGAAATGAACGTCGGATATGAATCCACTTAGCTGCCATGACTTTAAAAAAAATTGTATCTTATTAAATAAATTGTTAAAATATTGCACTAACAGCAATGCAAGGGAAAAAACCATGGCTAGTGCTCCACACACCAGAGGCAGATCATCTGCTTGGCATAGAGAAAGTCCCAAGTTCAATCCCTACCACTTCCCATTAAGGTTCAAGTAGTAATTAATGTGAACGATCTCCCCAGAAACCACGGAAAGCCAATGCCAGTCTAAGTAGACAATACTGACTTTGATGGACAAAGGGCCTGAATCATATTGATATTGAATCAATATGAAGCAGTTTCATGTGTTTATACAAAGGAACTTTGGACTGTGTGTTGGGTACAGTGCCGCCACCACCCTCATTGCTACAAAGTGACTTTCAAAAGCAGTTTGTGGAATGGCACTGAGGTGGTCTACTTCTCCAAGAAAATGTTAGTCAGAAATTCTTCTGGAGGAACAGGAGCCCTTGAGTGAATGTTAAGTTGCTCTTTGGACCCTAGCCCATAATTTTCAGGTTTTATTCAAATTCAAACAACATCTGAAAGAAAAGAGTTGACTGATTCTGTGTATTAAGCATTTATCACCTCCTACTTCCTGTCTGCTATTTACCCACCTGCCTGGGAGGCACATTACCCCACCTTTTCCCCTGCCAGCCAGGTAAGTAGGGACGGGGGTGGTGGTGTGGCTCTCTCAAGGCCCTGCAGCAGCTGTGCCACTGTGCTGGGCCTTCCTGCCACTGCAGCCACCTTGAGGCCTCCTTGGCAAGCCATGTTGCTGACGACTCACCTTTTATTCCCACAGAGGGGCATGCGAGTGTGCCTGTGCGAGGATAAAAAGTGAGTCGTCACCAATGTCTTACCTTTTGTATATTAGAATATAAATGTTATATTCTTCCATAATTTTCTTCAGAACAGACAAATGATAATTACATCCCTTAGTCACAATACAGTATATTACAATACAGCATGAGATTAAGGATTTCAACCTAATGAGGACAGAACTGGCTAACATGCAATGCATTATTTATATTGCTGTGTTACAGAATTTTACATAATTTTTATAAAGGTTAACAGACCACAACAGTAATATACTGAGACTGATAGAGTAAAGATGGATCTCCTTGCCACCTTTGATACAGTCTTGCAATGGATTATGTATCTCATTAAGGCTGAGATTTATATCCCAACTCTGAATTGCTGTGGATGCTTTAGATAGTGAGACCTAAAAACAAAGATCTCTCTTTGAACAGCCTGTTACTTAATACAAATAATTTATATGGGTTCTCCTTGTTTTAACTCTTCCCGTCAAGGCACACAGGACTCCTCTTAGTTTAATGTTTATTCTTTATTGAAATAAACGCTAACTTTTAAAATAAAGCAAGATATAAAAATAAAGGATAATTAAAATAAAACCTATGCGTATTGAACAAGTACATGCAACAAATGTTAACTCTTAACATCTCTCAAATAAATCTAAAACAGAATTAAAGTAAGATCTACTCTGAAATGCATTGAATTTTCAATAAGCACACATACAAATATAATTTTCTCACCTAGATCTTCATGAGATTTCTCTCAGCAAAATCCTAACTCCGTATCTGGGTGGCACCTTTTATACTAATTAGCATGTGCTATCTACTAAGAAATCTAAGGTTTTTCAGATGTGACAACAGTATAAAAATAAAATTGATTTTATATTTAACAGATTGTTAGATTTTCAATCATATAACATTCTACCTATCCAATAAGAGATGCCATGTCCAGGTACAAGATAAAATGTATAAATTATTAGGTGACAGGAAAAGTTAAGCAATCAGATCATGATTGGTCCAATCTAACAAACAACCGTATGTTTACTACTGTCCACTACTTTTAATTGATTGTCAAAGATGAAAGGAACATCTATGTGGTTATATAATCTGTTAAAAAACTACATTAAAGTTCATACATACACAGTTCACTAGAATACATGCGTACAACTAGGGTATAATAGTCCCCTTAGCCTACCCTTCACTGACACTAACAGTACAATCCTAAACAGAGTTACTCTGGTCTAAGCCCGTTGATTTCAATGGGTTTAGACTGGAGTAACTCTGCTTAGGATTGCACTGTTAGTGTAAGAATGTACAACCGTAATGAATACATTCTTTTCCTGTTTATCAACACTGTCTTCCTTTTCTGTTGCTATCATCCTTGACTGGAATATTAAATTGTAGGTTTCTCAGGGCAGGGCCTGTCTTGTATTCTGTAAAATACATTGCACATTGATCGCAGGAGGCTGAAGGACCACTACTGGAATAATGGAAACATACCTTGGACAGGGATTTCTGCATAACTTGGTCTTTTGTCTGACAGAGTTGAGAGGGGTTTAGAAGCAGATATTGGTCCACTTATGGAATGTCTCTGAAAGAAACACAATTATTTCTGAGAGACAGAAATTATCTTGTTAAACTCTGTTTTAATAAACTGCAGAACAAGTTTACATACTGAATGTTAGAATCTATCTATGCTTTTTGATCCCATTCTTCCTCTGATGTCTCAGGGTAGTAGTGTAGTTTCCTAGCCAACCCCCCTACACAGGATCTTACCCAGATTTTACAAGAACTATTAAGACTGGTCCTTCATGACATTTATTTTGAGGTCTAACCAAATACACAACGACAGTCAACAAAAAAAAAATACATTTATAGATCATGAGTGAGCATTTTAATTAGTTTTCAACTACATCATCATCATCATCATCACAACCACAGCTGAATATCTGAACAGGTGACGCAAGTATGGCATCTAAAGAACATAAATGTGGTATAAACATCAGATGGGCCAGTGTAGTACAGGGGTAGGGAGCAGAACTTGGATCAGTGAGACATGGATGCAAATTCTTACTGAGACAAGAAGTCCACTGGGTCACCTCAGGCCAGTCATTTTCACTGCTTAACCCAAACATGGGGAAACCCATGTACACCACTGAGTTCTTTGGAGAAAGGGAACATGATGAACAGAATAATAAATAAGACTAATAATGCACACTTTTCCCCACAAACATTCTTTCTTGCGTCTGTGATAAATATGCTAATTTCCAGAATTTCTTCAAGCCATGCCCCACACCAACCTACCTGCATTGGAGATACTGCAGCTGCAGGAGGGGTCTTCAGAGGACTTGGGCTCAGCGGGGTACGAGGAATTGTAGTTGCAGCAGGACTAGGAACTATCAAAACAAAGTTAAACTTGCATGTTTATCTCAAAAAATTAGCGTAAAACCTGTTACGCGTTCTTTATCTGTAAAAACTACAGCACAGTCACATTGTGTCCACGTCTTAGAATTCAGAGCTATCCTCGTGTAAGGTCAATCCAGGATCAAATGACATGACTAGAAACCACTTAAGAGAATGCAAGCAAGCCACTCAATTCACCTAAACAGGCATTTTCTTAGTAAAAGATGTAATGTGCCTTTTTGATAGTCAATCCCTTTTATAATATTCAAACAGGTTTTACATCAGCATTGTGTTAAAAGCTAGAAACAAAACAAGGCACCTTAACCCACAAAAAAGCTACAATTGTGGCCTCAGACAAGATTTCTTAGATAAACAAGGCTCAGAATATTTGAATGGGAATGCCTACGAACTTCCCAAATTCCAACAAATATTAATTTCAGTACAGTGTCAGAAATCTTATCATTCAGTGTCATCCTAAATAAAGTTATATAGAGTTACTCTTAAATTAAGACCATTGTCTTCAAGAGAAGAGTGCATCTCTGCTTAGTTACAGTGCACTCCCAAGCAAAATTACTCCAATCTAACCCCTTTCATTTCAATTGACTTTCAAATGGAAGAACTTTGCAAAGGATTGCACTGTAAGTAACAACAGTAATGGACTTATTGTGTGGCTACAACTGAACAAAACATTACCTTGAGAGGCACTATCAAAGGATTTGATGAGCGTTTTTACAGTGGGTGTTGGTTCTGAAGAAGTGGATGACCTGCGACTCAACCCCATTCCTTGCCTCAGAGCAGCTAAGTCCCTTTCAACAGCATTCATGTAGTTGTAAACACGACCACGCTCTTCCTCCTGCCTGAAAATCAGAATAAGATCATCTTTAACTGTTTAGAAAATTATTCTTAATTGGCTGAGGTAACCTGGATCTTGATTCTGTGACAAAAGAGAGTGATACATTCAGAAACTCACGTCATGTTTCAAGTTTAAATCTAGAGCAAGCTGGAAATTGAAAATGTAGTTTTCAAAAAGGAGACTTATCGTGGTTTTTAGGGGGGCAGGATGACACATATTGTACTAAACTGTTAAGTGGTTGCAGACAAAATTCCTCATTGTCTAACCCAAATTAGATGCCACATTACTGGATATTCATAGGACACCTGTGAATATTCATAAGACAATTTTATATATTTGGAAAGGAAATGTTTAATTTGCACTCTGCAAATGCTTAGATATGAACATAAAACAGCCTTCCCAGGTAGTCAAAGGTTGTAGATCAAGATTCTCTAGCTAAATTTCATTGTGTGTCTGTGTGGGGGGATATATTAATGGGGAGTAGCCCACAAATTTTGTCCCTTGGATAGCATTGCCAGGGTAGACTTTGACATGGGTCAGAATAACCATAACACACATCAATTTAATGAAAGCAAGAAGTGGACTGTATGTCGTTATGTTCACTTAGGGCAAAAAGAAAAAAAAACTTGAGCCAGTGGTATCTTTAGGGAGTGGGATGGGATTAATGCTATGAAACACTGAGATCATGTATTAAATAAAGATCCCAGCCTCCACTCCACCATGTGAGACATTAAGTAATTTAACTAGAGTCACATGGGTCTCTACATGAAATGAAGACCTTGAACACCATACAATAATTCAACTAGAGAAAACATTAAGATGGGGGGTGGGGGTGTTTCTTTGTTACATTCCACCCATAAAAAAAATTCAGATGCAGCAGTATTTCTCTGCTCACTCCAGAAACATCAGAGGGGCATAAAACGATGGATTCCTACAGAGAACAGTACCACAGGGGACAATGCAGTCACTTATGTTCTCCCAGCTTTTCCAAAGCTCTTAGGGAAAAAGCAGTCTTAAAGAGGACACTATATCCAGTTTGGCTCAGCTGCACTGTGTAACCATACTGGAGTCACTCCAGCCTGCTCGAAAAGCCTTTTGAAATGGGTGTGCATGTGCAAGCATTAAGGTATGTGCATGGAAAATCAAATGTTCACAGACCTGCCTCTTGTTCCAAATCTTCTCCTACGAGCTTTTATACAATAAGTATGAGGGCAGAGCTCTATTGTCTTTTATTCTATGTTCTATTGCTACACAGAAGCTCATGCATTTTTATAGGTACTTTAGAAATCAGAAATATTATTACTGTACGAAACAATTCATAAACTCTTAGTTTCTTGATGAATAGCCTTCCAAGTTTTAAGAAGTTAATCTTGGAAAAAGATAAGCAAGCAATCCAATTTTCAGCAACATACTTGCGTGATTTTATTTCTTCCAACTCTTTTGTTAGCTTCTCATTCTTCTCTTGAGTTTCATGCAGCCTACGCTTTAGGTCCCCGATTTCTTCCTGAGCCTCAGACTTTATATCATTTGCTATGACCACAGCAGTCTGTAGATCAGCTTGGAACTGCCGCCATTCAGCAGACTCCTCCTGAAAGTACAGAGAATGTAAACATAAATTTTAAAAAGAATGTTAATTAGAAGCAGTGAGGTGCATTATGTCCAAAGGCACTTACATACCACACTCTCATGCTTATACTACTTATACCAGCAGTATTCACTCCACGATTCAAAGAGCCACATTCGCAACCACCATCACGGAAAAGAATGACATAACTACTGTATGCCTTGTGCATCAAACAAATACAATAATGTAAGATATAACTATTAATATTAAACATATAATTATAACCTTTTTAAATTACTAGATTCATTCTGAGCATTTAGGGTTGTCTCTCCCCAGCACTGCTGAACCTCAACCTGTCCTCGTGTATCTGGAGTTAAAGGAAGGAGGGCTTTTCTCTCTGCTTTCTTGCTCTCTCCTCTGAATGAGGCACAGCATCTTATGTGAGGAGCAAGATTCAGGTCCAGCAGCACAAAGACCTGAGAGCTCTGACTCTTGGAAGCTCATACCCTGGAAATCTAGTTGGTCTTTTAAGGTTCTACTGGACCTGAATTTTGCTCTTCTACTACAGGCCAACACAGCTACCCACCTGAAACTATCTTAATGTGAAAGAGCAAATCTGCCCAGGCACCTGGAGGAGAGAGCATGGTGGTCACCCTGCTGTGGCCAGCTTACTCTTTTCCTCAGTGGCTGTCATTATGGTGGTAATCTCTTTTCTATCTGGGCAGCATGCTTTCTTTCCTGCTGCCATCCAAGTAACAGGTTGAGAGAACAGAGGCTACAGAGGTGAGGGGTTATTGGAGATGATGGGCCCTTTACTAACATCCCCAGTATGATGCTTAAGGATCTGGAAGATTTGCAGTTTACCCATCCTCCAGTTGCTGTTTCAAGGTGGGAACCACAAGCCCTACAGGGCAATAGCCTTACTTACTTTCTTGCAACATGGAGTAGGTGCCACACTGGGGAACAGTGCCTAGAAGGTGGTATGTCAAAGAGCCACATATGTCTCCCGAGCCATTTATTATCACTGACATGCTATCTATTACGACTATTGCCCCTCTCCCAGCTCAAACAATGCATATGAAACTGGGTTACCTACCCTGAGCCGCCTATGCAGAGTTTTGATCTCCCTTTCCATGTCATGCTTTTGGTCTTGAAGCTTTTTTACAGTATCTGGAAAAATAAAGTCATTTTCACACAAGTCCACAATCACTAAAATACAAACACAGTAACTGGAAGCACTTTAAAAGAGAGGTATTAATAAGGCAGTACTTTAAGAAGTTCTTAATAAACAATCTTCTAAAGCTTAAATGATGCAAAACCAGATTGTTCAAAAAGGCTTTTGTACTGTAGAAAGGGGCTCTCAGATGCTTCGTTAATGAGCTGAGAACCATAGACTTCACCACTATGTTGCCTTTCGTACTACCTGTTGTCTTAAATATGTGCTCCTATGAGCTACTTGTGCTTCATGTGGTCTAATGTCAGCCCTAGAATTGCTTATGTTCTGTTTCAACATTTCTTCAACTCTGTAAGGATTCTTACTAATGCTATGTCTTTGTAAATTGTGCTTATTTACCCCATGGCATTATTTATGGAAATATCCTTGAAATTGACCGTACTATTCTCACAATGTGTAATCCGCCTTGAGTCTCAATGAGAAAGGCAGACTATAAATGACATAAATAAATAAATAAAATACCACATTCAACAAAAGGACTTGCTTCCCCTCCATTACAACCCTCAAAGACAAACTGCTACATAAAAATATCAAGCCCAAGCAAGATTTGTATATGGGGAGGCAATATCAACAAAGAAGCCATTCAAACAGGAGAGGATTATCCTATCCTTAAACTGATTTAGTATCCCTAAAAGGTTTTTCAATTCTCTCTCCTGTCCCCAAGAAATGTGCTAATAATTCTCTTTCACTGATAAATTTAATAAAAATCAAGTATTTTCACTCTAGTCCCTACAGCACTTACATTTTTAAACATAAGCAAATTATGTAAATGAAAAAATATTGTTCAGCTGAGGCTGTCCCACAGTGACTTCAGGTCTTTTTCAAATACAAGGAATAAAATCATCACATGAAAGATGCCACAGCAATTTTTTCACCTGCAACACCAAATGAATGTAACGTGGGTTTTCTCTCTGTTCACTGTTTGAAGAAAAACATGGTTTGTTTATTTTTTAAATATATATTATTTTATTAAAACAAAAAGGGAATAAAGAAAAGGGGGGTTATTTATTTATGCCTCTTATGTGGCAAACACTAGCAGAAAAATAAATGTACATCCTGCATTTCTTTTTCAAAAGAAAAACCCAAACAAGGAAGTATCACAGACAGCAAGCCGATTCCTTGGTACGAGAAAGTGCTTTTGTACTATCTTCTGCGAAGTGTCTAGTTGTTGAAGGAGAAGGTAACAGCTGGGCCACTGGAAAGGGCCTCGTTCTGCTACTACATCACAGAATGACTGGATGCTGGTTGGGCAACAGAGTAACCATTACTTTATCTAAAACGAAATTGGCGGGCCCCTGTACAGACATAAGCCACAACTGAGGCCAACAGGCGATTCACACACAGAATCCTACATACTCTGCACACTACCTAAGTGTGCAGAAAAATATGGCCTGGTGACAGCAAAATATGCTCCAGAAGAGATTCAAAGTTTGGAACAGCTGCGTGTCAGTTAAAAATTGCGGAGAGGGAGAACACATCCAAGAACGTACTGAATCCTGGATGAAGAGAATCTCAAACCCATACACCCCCAATCCTTGCAGGCTCCCAACATGACACTGTATCTAATAGTGAATGGGCTGGCCCCCATTAGGCTGATGAGAGTAGTAAAAACAGAACATCCTAGACAAACTGGGCCATGAACATACTTGGGAAGGTTCCTAGATATATGAAGAAATATGACTTACTAAATGAATTATGGGGTGAAAAAAGAAGAAAATCTTCCAAAATGGCATGAAGACCAAATATGCTCCAATGAGGGACAGATAGTTGAGAGCAGATGAGTGTCATTTAAAAGTTGGGAGCAGGAAGAGAAATGAGATTGTTCTAGTCCCTGAGAGCAGAGGATCCTAGAGGGAGTGGGATTTCCAAATAAGTCCCCCTTCCCACACTTGCTTCTGGGCCTTTTAAATTTGTCCAGACTACATTTTTCAAAAATTCTACCCATCACTATTTTTGGGCAAATGATTTCTCCAACCAAATATGCATCCTGTACCAGAAACTTGTCATGATAAATTATGCAGTTTAGTTCAAGGTCATAATATATCAGTAATGGTTGTGAAACGTATTATGAATGTGCTGGCAGTGCTTCTTTAAAAAAAAGCTGCATTTGATCAGCATTAATTGCAGGCTATTCTAATGATCTTTATAATCCATAACTTCTATAATCTACATCTTTTTGAGAAAGTTGGTTTAGATTTTCTTTCAGAACATGGCCCAAGAATGAACTGCAAAATATGCCAGGAACAACCTCAGTTTTGCTATTTCTTAATTATTTCTAAAAACTGGCTCACTAGGTAGCTGGAGCTGAAAAAAATTAAATCTGAAAGGAATAATGCTCAAGGTTACATTTTTCATTAAGTTCTCAGTGTGTACATATTTTATTGCACATATAAAACAGTTTGTACAAAATTGTAATTAATAATCTGCATGGCTAATAATACTACATAAATGACACAGACCTAATATTTATGCAAGTATATTGTAGATTTAAAAGATCGAACACCTATTCATAATGACAAAAAGCACTTATTTAAGGTTTGCTTGACAGATGGTGGAGGGGACGTGTTTAAGATTGCCATGATGATAGTTTAGAAGTTTAAGCTTCCTAGTATACAAATGCCCACCTTTAAAACCCAACTCTGCCATCTAGTGAGCTTTTTTTTTTTTTTTTAAAAAAAGATGATTCAGATTACAGTTTCCCCAAACTGCTCCTAAAGCACAGGGGGAGGAGATACTGTGCCTTCCCACCCTGTGGATGTAATCCATTACATGTGAGTGTAATGTCTGAATAGAGAATATGTACATAAAAATAATTTCTATAGGTCTGAGTACCATCATGGATATCCTATATAAAACCTGGAAATTAACTGCATAATCTGGCCCTGTGCATATACACACGAAACAAAATATTACAATCAGAGTTCAGAAAATCTGGAAAGGGAAGCATACTTAAGTTCCTCAAATATGCACAGAAAAGAGATTGGGGGAGGAAGAATATAATTACAAACTGGATTTCATGCTCCCGTTTAATATTTTTGGCATTTTGCTTAAATATCAGCATCTGATGTTATTTTCAATATTTTTCACCCAGCCTTCTCTAGTGACTCATGTCAGCTTACAGTTACATTTTTAAAAAACAGGTCATTTTCAATTTTTTTAAAAAGTATATTAACCAAGATAATTAGTAAATACCCTACCACAATAGCTCCCATAATCCTCACCTAGTTGCAACATCTACCTGAATCATTCAGCCTAACAGAGCTTCCAAAAGACTGAAAGAATGAGTACTTTCCTAATACCACCTTGTATCCGATGATGCATCTATGGAGTGATGATCTTCCTGTCCCTACTCCCGCATCCTTTCTGACCCTGGAAAGACCATTGCTAGGACTGTGGAACTCATGTGGAAGAATAGCTATAAAGGTTTGGGAGGTGCATTATGGAGGATGAAAAGGGGTAGAAGTTGCCTTTCTTCCCTCTTGAACCAGCACAGCTCTGGTTCAAGAGCATACACATGTCATGTGTAGCGCTGCCCTTGAAGATTCAGAAACTTTAGCTGGTGTAAAACACAGCATCTTGAGAAGGGGCAATTTCACTCCCTTCCACCTCCTCACAGCAGTCCTCCAACACACACACCGATATTCTTCCACACAAATTCCACAACCCCAGGAATGATTCTTTTAGGAGTCAGAAGGGGCTGGAGGACTGCAGAGGAACATGGGAAAACTCAGTGGAATTGACACATTACTGGATACAAGATGCCATCAATAAGACCATTCCACAATACCAAGGACACCTAAAAAAGCCTGAGACTGGGCAGTGGCCATTCTAACAGGATGGCATGAAAGAACTGAGCAGATGTTCATTAGAGGAGCAGAGCTGCCACATGGATTCACAATAGGAATCTGTTCTAGATCCTAACGACTTTATAGATAAGAACCAGCATTCTGAATAGACAGGCAACCCAATGCAACCATCTCTAAATAGGTGTAATATATGCATCAGGGCTTGCTCCTGATAACAAACAAGATGCTGCGTTTTACACCAGCTAAAGTTTCTGAATCTTCAAGGGCAGCGCTACATATGACATGACATGACAGAAGTTACTGTAGTGTGCATCAGCATGGGCAGATCAGTTAGTCTAATAAAAATACTACTGTCTTTGCTAAATGATGTTTGGAAAGACATTTTCTGCCAGAAGAGCCAATTGTAGCAAAGCCCCTAAACTCTTAACTAATTCTGACAGACGAACTTATCCTGTCAAGGGTGAACAACATATCACCATCTAATACATCAGCTTTTCCAACAACCATCACTGTTGTTGTCTAGATTCACTGTCAGCTTTTTCTCTCTCAGCCATGAATACAGTAGATAGACACTAGCCTAGAACAGAGATAACTACTTCTGGACACTTAGCTAGATGTCATCAGCAAACTGACGACATATACCTAGCTAGCCAGGTGTCATCAGCAAACTGATGACACCCAGCTTCAAAGCTATGGATGATTTCATTTAAATGTGTCACGTACATATTAAAGAGCACAGGCAACAGGACAGAACCCTGCAGAACACCACAGGATGAATCCCAGGTTGCTGATTCCAAGTCTACCACTGCAACCCTCTAAAAAATAGCAGAGAGTCCAGTAGCACCTTTAAGACTAACCAACTTTATTGTAGCATGAGCTTTCGAGAGCCACAGCTCTCTTTGTCAGATGCAGCTGATGAAGAGAGCTGTGGCTCTTGAAAGCTTATGCTACAATAAAGTTGGTTAGTCTTAAAGTTGCTACTGGACTCTCTGCTATTTTGCTATTGCAGACTAACACGGCTAACTCCTCTGGATCTATAACCCTCTAAAAACAATCTGAAAGGACTTAAACCAGTCTAATGTGTTCCGCTAATCCACATTCCAACTTTCAGGAGTCTCAGTAAAGCTGAATGGTCAGCTGTGATAAGGGCTGATGAGAGATCTAACATAATTAAAAAAGAAGCATGCCTTTTAGGATGCAAATGGAGATTGCAGAGCAACCAAAGCAGCATCTGTCTGATAGTCAGGTCTAAAACCAGACTGAACCACATCAAGGTCAGATAAGTCATTCAAAAAGCACTGAAGATGCTTTGCCACAACACTCACAATTATACTCCCTAAGAAAAATATTTGAGACCATCTTGTAATCAGCTGCAACCCTTTTATCAAGAGAGACAAATGACAAAGAGGACAAATGACAGCTTTTTTCAGTGACCTCAAGTCCTCTTCAAAAAGAAATCCAGCTATCTCACTGAGTCTCTATAAGACTTCATCAGCTTAAGACACCTTACCTATATAATCTGTTCCCAAACTGGCACCCAGGTTGCAGATACAATTAAGCTGGCCCAAACAGTAGCGAAGAATTGTTTCTTTGCTGCTATCAATGCTACTGCATTGACCTTCCAAGGTGCTCTATACCATGTTTTGTTGTATTTCTTTCAATGACACTTTGAATGTCTTCTGGCCCTCTTCGGTATTCCTAACTTCATACTGACCATGAAGTCAGGGTTTCTCCCAGAGAGTGGAAGAGGATGCCAAGAAGCAACCCCCTCTATTGCCTCAAAGGATGTATCTAGAGGTAACCACAAACCATTTTGAAAGGCCAGCACGTAAGATGAAAGTAGGCTACAAATTTTTGATATAAATATATGTTAATGACATGGATATAAAACTATATTTACCATTAGCACATAAGAATTTTCTCCACTATACAGAGACTATTTTTTTAGTATGGGAACCCACAGCAACATAGAAGAGTAAGTGTAGCAGCCCTCCATAAGAAAGATGCACTACTTACTCTCCAAGTCTGATATAATGAGATTGTCGTGGAGTTTTACAGCTCGATGCTGCTCTACTTCATCTTCCAATTCAAATATGGTTTCCTTCATGTCACTCCTTTCTGTTTCTTTTTCTTCCAGCTCTGCCCGAAGTTTTTCTAAAGTCATATTCAGATCCTGAATTTGCTTCTTAGCTTCTTCTTGGAAAGCTCTATATTCATCTTCTATCTATTTTTTAAAAACAATTATAACATTACTTCTATAAGCAGCACTTCCAAATGTTCCTTTACATTCCATAAAAATCTAGTTTGCAATACCAAAATATAGCTGTAAACTATCACACAAAGAATCACAGCAGTTGAATTAATGAACAGTTCCATTATATGAAGTAATTTTTACAATGATTTTTAGTCCTTTCGGAACTGTGTTTGACAATGGTATATAAATAAAAATCAAAGAGATTCACTAAAAAAAGGTTTAAAATGATGACAGAATTGATGACACTGCCCTATGGAGCTTACCTATGGCCAACAAAAAAGAGGAAATCATTAGTGTGGAAGAACATGTGCTCATTACAACTACACAAACCACATTCTCTACCAAAACAAAACCTAAGGCTTTATAAGATGTGGCTTTTAAAGAGGGATCTCAAAATGAGAAGGAAATTCACACAAATTCACAAATTTGGAGGCAGTTTAGGTATAAGGAGTGGCGTCATTTGAGGTAGGAGACCTTTGGATAGCTGAAGGAAGTAGAGTGAAGGTCATGAGTCATGTATAGGTATGTTTTCTAGCTTACCAAGGCCACGGTAAGGGTGAAGAGCTGACAGAAAATCAGTAAGGAATGTAAAGAATGGTATCACATTGTCAGAGGGATTGAGAGAGGAGAATGATTTTGGGAGCAGAGTGCTATATGGAAGTGAGGGAATCAAAATATGACAATGGAAGATCAGAGGGGAGAAAGTTGCCACAATCAAGGCAAGATATGATCAGAGTTTTCACTGGGAGATAAAGAGTCATATTTTTGTCAGGTTGTAGAAAGAGAAGTAATGTCCACTGGTGACAGACTGAATAATAGCTATGAAGGAGAAAAAAAAAGAATTAAAGATAAAGCCAATACTTTGTGCCTATTCTACAGTGAAGATTGTAATATTATCATTGCCTAAGAGAGAAAAAAATTGTAATATTTAACTAGAAACTATCCTCATAAAAGCAACTACATAATCAACATAGTCAAGCAAAGTTCTAAGTCAGTTGCTTGTATCCCTTTTCCTTTCACTGCCTCCCCCACAAAAGGTTGCAGAAGTCATGTGGAAAGAATTTCCTTTTGTTTAATTACATTTTTAAAAAATTACCTTTGCAATAGTGTCTTGCAGGCGATTGGCATCATTGCGTGTATGAGCGAGCTCCTCTTGCAGGCTACTGGCTAATGTCTCTGCTTTTTCCTTGTCAAGCCTGACACTTTCTAGTAAATCTTGTATATCCGATTTGTCACCAGAGTTGTGTATGGAATATAGTTCAGCTACCTTCTGTTTTTCATGCTCCAACTGAGCTTTCAGCCTGTTCATCTCAATCTGATCACTAGCTACTGTGGCTTTGTACTCATCCAAGGTGGCTGCTAGAGTGTTCTTGCTCTTCTGTTCTGACTCAATAATTCGTTCCATATGGTGATTCCGTTCCTTCAGTGCCCCTATCATCTCCTGGGCTTCCTTGTTATCTTGTTCTGCCATTTTCAGAGTGTTGCTCAGATGTTGCTGGACACCAAGGAGCTGCTCTCTTTCAAACCGTGCATTCTCTGCAAGGTCCATGTAACGTTGCTCTAGTTCCATATATCGCCCACTTTTCATGTCTTCATCAATAACGTAAGAAATATGATGCTCATCTAAAAGTGATCGGAAATATTCCATCTGTCGACTGAAGTGTTCTAACTTGTCACTCTGCTGGCACAAGGATTCCATAAGAATAACCTTTTCTTCTCCAAGCCTTTCATTCTCACTGTTCAATTCTTGAGTAATTTGTTGCAAGTCTGCAAGTTCCTGAAGAGTTGCTTGAAGTTCTTCAGCTGTGCTATGCTGGTTCTCTTCCATCTGATGTATCCGTTCCGTCAAACAAGCCACAGATACTTCACTGGCATTGCCACTGCTCCCTTTCCTTGATCTTTCTATACTTGGCACACCCTCGGACTCCGATGATGACGGAGCATCTAAGGCATCATCACTTGAAGTGAGCGGCTGATAAACTTCACTGCACTCACTGTCCAAATTATCCATGGAGTTACTATGTTGATTGTCCATTAATGTATTCTCATCCTGACTCAAAAGATCTTCTACTGAACCAGGGGCAGAACCTTCCACTGAGGAAGTAAGTGTGCCCCCACCATCACTGTGGTTTCCAGCTGCGATTTCAGGGCTCAAGGACTGGTAGCTAAATAGTTTCTCAGTGTTATCCAGCCTTTGCTCCAGAGAAAACCCTAAAGCATTTAACCTATCCTTCAACATTCGATTCTCATTTTTCAGCTGGTTGAGTTCTTCCCGGATGGCAGAGTTTTGTTCTTGCAACTGCAGTAACGTGGATTCTACATCAGTTGGCTGGTGGACAACAATGGGTTCTTTTTCTTCACATTTTTCATCTCCCTCATAATGATCTTCATTAAGGCCTAGCTGAGAGCGCATTTCTCTGAGCTCACTCCTCAGGTGCAAGATCTCGACATCTTTTGTTTTGGCTAAAGTCAAAAGATCTTTAACTTTTGCTTCTAGAACAGCTTTGTCACTGATTTGATTGTCTGATTTAGACTTGCTCATTCGAACATCAGAGTCTGGGTTAGTACGGCTACGAGAGCGCTTTGCAAGGATTGTATCGTTGCTTGTCTGTCCTGTTAAGGGCAGTTTTTTGTTTTGGGTCAGCCGAGAACGGTCACGAATTCTTTCCCGAGAAGAGCTAGATTCCTTATTTCCAGATGAAGTGTTACGTTTAGCTATAGAACTTGTACCTGTGTTTTTAAAACGTTAGAAAACAATTAAACTGGCATGTAATTATATGATTCTGCAATAAGCAATGTGGTTTCCAGAATTATGCTATACATTCTAATCCATATAGTTTGAAATGAGTTACTGAGAGTATGGTACACACACACATCTTACGAAAATGGAACTTAAGAATTGTATTTTTGAAGCAAGGGGAATTTTTAAATCTCATCTGAGTACATAAGCATACAACTTTGCATTTCTTCCAGTTCTAAAAACATACTATTCCACCTTAAAAACAACTATTAAGAAAGCACTATTAAGAAATACAAAACAGGTCTTTAAATGGTGGAAGAGTAAAATTATGCAACCTACCAGGTATTGTTCAGTTTCAACCATGGTCTAGAAAACTGAGGTTTGATACAGGTTCACATGTTGCTTCTACCCATCTTAGTTTTTTCTTTAGAAATAAGCATCATTTTGCCATAATATTCACCTTGACAAAGTATAGCTAGAATAAGAATCTATCATTTAAAATGAGCTTTTTATTCTAGTTCAGAGAGCAAGTCCTAAGCGGTTTCTTGGTTTGGGTGTCAATCATATCAGTTATGGTTAGCACCAAACAGAAATGGAGAGGGAGAGGCTTGTGTACAATCCTCCAAATCAAGCTATCAAAACACCAACCCATGACTGGAAGGATTATATAGACTAGGCTTTCTCAAGTTAACTGACTCTGATTAACACTATATATGGACCATCACTGTGTATGGAAAATTTTAATTTAAATGTCTTAAAGGAAATAAGGATAACAGGGGCATATACCAACATCAATTCTGTAGCGGCCCTACATAGGATAATACTTTTGAATTGTATTTTGCATTAAAAATGTATCGTTGTTTTAGTGGCACTTAGAAAGTTTAGCATAACCCCTACCTATCACTACAGATCTGTTTAAGAGGTCCCACTAAAGGTACTCAAAGAAGTAAAGACAACAGAGGTATATCGCAACGTTTTTTCAGTAGTGCCCAGGATAATGCATCCGAACCTTGAGATTTTTCAAAAAGCAGCCCCAAAACCCTTTCATTCAGAAAAGTTTTGTGAGACTTTTAACTCTTCAGCATGAAAATCATAACAAAAGGTTCAAGGAAATGGAACAGCTTTGAACTCTTGGCCAGAAGAGAATGGACGGGCACACAAGGAACAACTCAAGCTGGTTCATCTACCTTTCCCTCACAGCTACAGCCCACAAATATAGATTAGCATTGTGATCTTAGGTTTCCAATCTTTTATACACTAAGCAGCACAAATGATGAGCAATGCCTTTATTGCTGAAACATCAAAAAAGAATATATTCAAGACCATTTTTCCTTTACCTGTAATGGGTTTGGGTTTGCTCTCCAAGTTGTTCATCATGGTCCCTGTAGTGGGAGGTGCTGAGGAAGTGCAAGTACTCTTCTTTCCCTTCACACCGTTGCTCATAGTAACCCCACCAGCCATCCCAGCTAAAAGATCATCGTTGCTCTTTGTCTGGACAAGAAGATAATGTTATTTGACAGAAAGTTAAAAAAGAAGAAACTAAAAAATGTCTAAATCTCTAGTAACCAAATAAATTGATATCTCACAAATGGCCAGTTATTAAAAAGCTATAGTTCATTAACAATTTATACATGATACTAAAGACATTTTTTTAAAAGTAAAAAACAGGAAGGGTATACAGAGATTTATTTACATTAACAATACCTTTAATTGCATTGTTAAAAAAATACACCATATTTAATTTGAAGCTAGCAGGATGTTACTTCTATACAAAAAGAGTTCTGAGTCAGCTTCAGTCACAGCTCCCAACCCCCATATAGCCTGGCAAAATCCAAATGCAAACCAAAGAATTTGTGACAGCACTGGTTTTGTGATTATAGAATCATTGCTTTTGTTGCTGGATGTATCCCATTCCCAACACAAGTGATTCCTGAAAAAACTTCTTCGTATGAGTTAGTATACGAAGACAGTAAAGACTGATTGTGAGTGATAGATGAGTGATAGACCTGGCCTCTAGAGTTGGAGGTATACTGCCCATTGACACAGAGGCCTTCAAAGTTTAAAAGTCTAATGGTGCCATGAACAATATGAGCGCTCAGCATGCACTTCCTCTCCCTCCATGCAGGAGGGGGGGGGGATACTACAACAATTTTTGTTTTCCTTTTGAAAATCCAGAAACAACATGATATATCATATTCACTATATGGGAGCACTGTTCTGATATGTATTAGAATTGATTTTTTTCCCCCAGCAAAACTTTCTGGAACAATAACAATACTCTCGATATTTAATGGAAATTATAAGCATGCCCTTCCCAACTTTCCAGTACAGAGTTAGAATGATAAATTTTGCAGTGTACACCCCTAATAGGGACCAAGCAGTCATTTTCCATTAATTTGTAACACCAAATAATGAATATTGCAATATTCTTGGGATCTTTTTGATGAGTAGGAAGAGCGAGAGCTTCCCTTAATGAGTTTGTGAAAGTTTCAATGAGAACAGAATGCAGCACCTCTTGCCAGGGTTTGGGAGATATGACCATAGTCAGCCATATGTTTGAAACTCTGGCATCTTGTTTCTGGGTATACCAAAGAGCTTATCATCAAATATTCTTCAGGGAACATCTAACTTAAGTTAGCCTACCTGTTCCTTGAAAAATGGAGATCAGGATCCCACCCTAAAGAGATAGGAGGCAGGCCAAGATTTCAGGAGGGCCTTTTCTGTGGTAACCCTAACTTTATGGAACAAACTTAACTCTACCTTACCATTCACTGCAACATATTTTTAGTTAGACCTAATGTTTAATTTATTCTGAATTACATGGGGGTTTTGTTCTAGAATTTTTAGCAGTGATTTACTGATGGCATTTCAGCCATGCTTTGTTTGTAACGTGTGTCGTATTCTGTTTTAAAGTGCCATAATAAGCTTTTTAAAACTGTGTAAAAAGTGCTAATTGACAGACACTGTGCCAATAAAAATATGGAGGCTTTTAACTCATTCCATCAGAAACACACTTTTTTCTTTCTACTGTAATTGTGCAATGCCATCTTTACTAGTGTAGCCCTTTATCTGTACGGAAAGATTTTTAAAAGTCTTGTTTGTTTTTTAATTGCATTACAGAGTCAGACAGCTGAAAACGTCTCACTTCTTGTCTATTGAGGAAAGGATGCATGATATCTACTAAAAACGAATGGTTCATAAAGTCTACATAAAGTAAACTACACATACTTTGATGATTTCTGATTGTGGCTTGTCTAGTAAAATTGACAGTTTGTGCTAGCAAATCCAAGCTAGTTAAATATTTCTGCCAATTGTCTGCATTGCTACCACACCTAATATGTAGAATATGCTAAGCAGGTTAATTATAGATGTACTATGTAGGTAATAACTGCATTACTGAGCCAAATAGGTCAAGTTGTAAAAACTGTAGTATGATTCAGCCTGGAAAAATCTACACTGAAAGCATTTAATTAACATTAGTCATGCTTCAGGTTGGAGTTTCAAATGCTAAATCTATTGAAAGAGCTCAAGAACCTCTCTCTCTCTCACTGTATATACACACTCTGCCTTCTGAACTGCCTCCACCCCCCTACTCCTAACAGCAGGGAATCAGTTCTCAGGAACCAAAGAAAGTAACTTTTGCGAAGCAGATAGTAATAAGTAGAGAGACACAGTAAGGCATATCTTAGGTGTGGAACATAGTTTCTTTCTAAATTCAAAGATGAGAAGCAAAAACATCTATGAACTCAAATCCTGTCCTAAAGAAAGCAACTATTTATTTTCTATCTTGCACAGAACGCTTCTAATCCAGATTACTACTTCCACATCCAGTCAAACAGGTTTCTCCAGACTGAAGTGAACACCAGCATATTACAGAAAACAAGAAGAGCTTACGACAGGGCAGGCAGAATTGGCTGAAAGTTTATATAAGAAGTAGAACCAGTAAGTGAAAACTGCTTTTGCATCTGTTTCGTTTGGCCTCTCAGTTTCCTGTGTTTCATCTCAGGCCTTTCTGGCTGCATTCAGATGTCATGAACAAATCAGCAGTTCTCATGCTCATGCACTCCCTCTCTCTTGTGCACCATTTATTCTTATTACAGTTTAATCTTGTCCTTCCTCCAAGGCACTCATGGTAGTGTAGACAGCCCTGCCCCCAGCCTGTGAGGTAGATTAAACTGTGATGGAGTAACAGGCCCAAGGTGAACTTCACAGTAATATAATTTAATTCATTTTTAATTTATTATATTTATATTCCGCCCTCCCCACTTTCGCAGGCTCAGGGCGGATAACAAATACAAACACCATTAAAACATTTAAAAACATTAAATAATACATTTAAAAACATTTAATATTACAGTTCATGCTGCATAGTGGTTCGTACATGCCTCTGTGTTCGCATAGGGGCGATGGTTTAACCCCCCCTTCACGGGGGGGGGGCACTGCCCGGCATCAGCCATATGCCTGGCGGAATAGCTCTGTCTTACAGGCCCGGCGAAATGCAAGCAAATCTTGCTGGGCCCTTGTCTTGCAAGACAGAGCATTCCACCAGGTTGGGCCCAGGACCGAAAAGGCCCTGGCCCTGGTCGACGCCAGGCAGGCCTCCCTAGGGCCAGGGACACTTAAAAGATGTTTTCCACCAGAGCGGAGAGTCCTCCGGGGCTCATATGGTGAGAGACGGTCCCTCAGATACGTCGGTCCCAGTCCACGTAGGGCTTTGTAGGTTAACACCAAAACCTTGAACCTCATTCGGTACTCCACTGGCAGCCAATGCAGCTGGCGTAGCACCGGTGTAATATGCTCCCACACCGGTGCTCCAGCAATGACCCGCGCTGCTGCATTCTGTACCAGCTGTAACCGCCGGATCAGGCCCATGGGAAGCCCAGCGTAGAGCGCGTTACAGTAATCCAACCTAGAGGTGACCATTGCTTGGACCACTGTAGTCAAGTCACGGGGAGACAAATAAGGGGCAAGCTAGGATTTGAACCAAGGTGTCCTCACCTGTATGACACTCTAACCATTATACTGCACTGACTATAGTTCAGAAATAACATCAATTTATTGTGATGTCAGAACCGGCACTTTAACAAACTACAGATTGTTTCTTACCTACAAACCAGGACTATAAATCATGAATTAATCCTGATTTAGAATTTTGGTTTGTAGACAAGAAACAAGCCACAATTTATTAAAATGCCTAATTCAGATGTCACAACGAATTGTTAGTTCTAATCCAAGAAATCTTTAACCTGAGCAAGGCACATGAGGGGAGGATAGAGACTTCTTGCCATTTCCCCATCATTACTACAGCCATGGTATGAACTAAACCTAATTGCTAGACTAGGTATCAAAGTTCATCCACATGTTACAGAAATATGAATAAATATCAGTTTCTCAAATGACACTCAAGTTCATTAAAACTTATCTCCAGTATTTTTGAAAAATAGCAATATGCAAGAACTAAACTACAAAGAGCCCCTATTAAAGCAGTAAACATGACAAAGAATCAAACCATTGTTAGCATGACTTACAAATATCCCTCCTGCAAGGGAATACCTATGTAAGCTTCATGAGTTTGCCATTCCACAGCTAGCATTATGAGAGAGGACTAAGATGAGTCACCTTCCAATATAGATTAAAACCAAGCTCAGACCCCACCAATGAAACCATCTCAACTGCTTCTTTTTAAGAGGAAAATATCCAGACTGTCAAAATTGACTGATGGGTACCTGATGCTGCCTGCCATCCAGGTACAAAAGAAAAAAACAAGACAATGTATACCTGAAGCTGGCCAAACCGCCTTAAGGATGCATCATAACCCTTCTTATGTTAGCAAGACAGCTGGAAACTATTAAATAAGCATTACAAACATCCTAGTCAGCTCCTATGTGAAGGGTTACTAATTTTACAATATCAACTCACATCTACACTACACCTTTGCAGTAGACAGCTGAATATTATCTTTGCACCAATATGCAAATACTCCACCATGTATCAGTATGTTATGTAATCATGCCTCCAATGTCTGCAGAAACAAGGCACCATGTCCTAAGCCCTCTCCTCCCACAATGCAGTTAAATAGAAACACTAAGAAATAAACTTTTACCTATCACATGACAACTTGTACTTGATAAGATGCAAAATGGAGGTGATATTTTACAAGAGGTGGATAAAGAATCTTACATGATTTTATTGACAGAGTAGGCATATTTCTACTTTTCACACAAAGTGGAGAAAGCACAGCACTAGCAATGTAACAGCTCAAGCATTACAAATAACTCAAAAAACGACTTAACTAATAATGATTAAATTCTTCGTCAATCTGCATTCACATGCCTTAGGTAACAGTGTAGGTTCTGGTTTTGACCCCATCCCTTCAGTTTTTAAAGTCAGAGATAGTTGTTATGATGTAAGAGTGGAGGTTGGTTGCCTTACAAATGTACTAATATGTAATGAAAGGTCTGTACAGAATGAAGGCCACCATTACAGGGGAATACTTGCAGCATGACATCCTATCGTAAAACATACAAAAACGATTAATGCATAATGGCTGTATTTTTGACTTTAGCACATATATGTGTTACAACATTTAGATCCTATGCCTGTTTTTTTTCCCCCATCGCTATGCTCTAATTTATCCAACAGGTGTACAATTTAAAATCTAATTATAGAAAAAAAATTACCTTCAATAATGGTGCTGCTGTCCCAGTTTTTGAAAGCTTTGCTACTACAGATACTGCAGAACCGTTTTCTGGTTTAACTTTTTCTACTGTCTGTATTTTACTTATCCCTGGGACTCTGGCCGCTGAACCAACAGTCCGGCTTGCTTTCTTCATTCTTGGCTACCTGCTTGCTAGGCATTTACAAATCAGTCTGGAATGAAAAAAATGAACCAAATATTACAAATAACACTTGACATTTCTACAGCACAGTATCCTTGGAACCTACAATGTAAGCTCCATACCACAAATCTCCCACAATTCCATCCTTTGCGTACAAGCTCAATAAACAACATTTCATTTCTGATATAAATAGACCATATCACAATCATGGGCTTGCAGCCTGTTTGTGGGCACTGGAAAAGCATGCCTAGTTTTTCTCTTGCCCAACTTTTGGGTCATGTATTTCCAAGACCGTGTTTCATGCTTCTTAAACTGTTTCTTGCTCAGGCCATTTGGTTAAGAGTCTGTGAGAAAGTTTAACAGTTAAATCATTACAAGAAGGCTAGGATTCTGCCATTGCCCTTGGCAAGGCAAACACTTTCCTTTGTAATCTGGGGCCAAGTTTTCACACCTATGCTTATATCATTTCCCAACTGCATTTGCAATTATTTAATGTAAATATGTAATTAGTTCAAGATAAGCAGTGATCATTTTTTCCAATGAGGCATTTATTCACTAGGGTAAAATATGAACAGGACAAACCAAAGTTAGAAGAGGATTATGAAACCTAATTATGTATCTACAGTACTGGATATGGAAGGACAAAAATGAGGATCATTACTCACTTTTCTTAAGGGTAGAGAATTTCTAAACTAAGGCTGCGTAAAATTATCAAAAAGTAACATATTTAGAAGCCCTGTGCCACCTTAGAGACTAAAGGTTTAGTTTTAGTGGGTTGTAAGGAGACAGCAGAACCTCTTTTGTTGGCTTCTGAGCCCGCTGCCTCCCAGAGGTAAGAAAAGGAAAACAGATAGTTTTTGCATTCAGTCTTCCTCCTATTCTTTGCCCCAGTGGCAGATCTGCTCATTCCATCAGAATGTCACATATCCACTGTGAGAGGAGGGCAAAGGCTCAGCTTGGACAAGTCCTCTGGCCCAGCCAAGCCCCAGAGGTGTGGGAAGAAATGGTTGTAGCCTACATTTACTGCCTATGTCATAGCTTAGCCTCTGCAGTAGTACTCATAGCAGAACTGGGGCTTGGCTCACTCCTACAAGGAATGGTGTGGAGGTACCAGGTCACTTCATATACCCAACACTGCTAGTGGAACCTAATGGTGTAGGGTTCCTAGGAAAACAGGGCTTTCTTTTCAATGAAGTAAACAATGGGCTAGCATGGATACTGTTTACCATTATTATTTGAAGAAAAACTTAGTACCTTTGTAAAAAGTTGGTCCATTCCCAATAAGAAGAATACAGCAAGAATTCAAAAGACCACACATACATCATGGCTTTCAGGGACTGCCTTCCCACTACAGTTGCTTACAGGGCTTAGAGATTCAATGTGGCATGTGGAACTGCAGCCAGAAAGGGAAATCAGCAGAAATTCCCCACCTGTTACAGAAGTTGCAGAGCAATTTGCTCAAAAAGTGTAGAACCATTTCTGCTGATTCTGCTTTATGGCAGCAACCCTGCATGCCACATTCCATGTTGTTCCCAAAGGTCCCTCTCCCTCAACCCAGGAGCAGCTTTTCAGAAACCATGCACTGGTAGGAAAAGGTAGCACTCCCCCCCTTCTGTGAACTTGCTTCATATGCAGTTCATATAAAGGTAAAGTGGATCCAAAAGGTTGATGTAAGTTTGTAAGAGGGTACCTCTTCAAAAAGTTTGAGAACCAATGATCTATACAAATGAATAAACACACACAAATCTGATAATAAGAATGGCAATGTTCAGTAAACAGTGGAAGAATACTTCACTCTCCTAGGACACATTTTTGTTTATCTGAACATCAGCAAATAATCAAGACGAATATATTGTCACCCAGTACAGGTATTAGATCAGCTTAGGAAAGTGAGGAAGATTGTATTATCTGTTACTGCAGAGGTTATATACATTTCATTATATATGTTTGCAAAGAAATAGCACACTGCACCATTTATTTGATAGTTATCTGGCATCATCATTCACATTTTTTCTCTCTATACTCAAAAAGATTGGAAATTTTATGAATGTCTGCCATAGGAGGACAACGTGTCATGCATCGGATTTAAGGAGACTGCAATCCAAGAAAGCTTACGCTGCATTAAGTCTTACTGGTCATTCATGTGCCACAAAATTCCTTTTTAAGTTTTTGTTATATCTAACATAGCTACCACACTGGAATAAAGTATTTTTAATACTTGAAAAAAGCAGTTCATATATAAAAATAGCCTAGTAAAACAAAAAGGAAATGAACTGAAAATTGCCCAACCACCGTAAACATAATACAATGCTGAATTTGTACAAAATCAAAACATGAAGTACAGTATTAGTCTGGGGTGCACTTCACTTCAGTATTGTTCACACAAAAATTTGTACGTGCTAAAATTTTTATGCAAAAGAAGGATCATGTTCAGCAAATGCCATAAGCTCCCTGCCATAGAACCTCTTGGTACAATACAAACATAGTCAAAGAACACATATTTTTATACATCTCAGGGCTGTCAGAAGCCATTTCCCCTCAACACCCAAGACAGCATGATTCGTGTATCCTCGTATAGGATGCTGCTGTGTCATGCTGGAGGGGTAATGACTATGTCAGTTTAGTGGCATTTTCTACAATACTGAATCTTATTTGGGAGAAAGAGTTTTCTAATTCTTCCTAAATCTAGAGATTGATTAGAACTTTCACTTCAAGACAGACATTTTCAGTGTAGTGCAACTTTTGGCAAGTAACTCAGAAAGTAAAATGAGAGCTTCAGCCTTAAGTCTAGCCATCAATCCCATTACATTATTTAACGACTGAAAAGTAAAGGTAAAAACCTGAATTAAAATGTGAAAGCACCACAGCATGCTGTCTTGCAACTATGACCCTCCAATATTTTTAATACACCATGACTCAATTCAAGTGTCACGTTCTCCAAACTCTATGCTGTGCGCTCACGCTGTCCCTCCTCTCCTTGCACGTGCAGATTCCTTCCTTCCACCCTTTCCTGCTTGATCTTACCTAGTTTGCTATGAACCCCAAATTATGCTTAATGGTAGCCATAGTGTGTTCTCAAAACATTATTTGAAATGGGCTGCAAACTTTGGCTTGTGGGCAATTTGTTATCAGATAGGTCAAATCTGGAAAGGAAGGTGAAAATTCATATAAGAGAGACCGGAAAGAAAGATGTAAACCCAAAGCATGTTGCCAATCCCTAAACCATGCTTCAGAAATGAAAGAATGTGAACTGAACAAGTATCACGTGTTTGGAGTATAATGTTTTAAGAGAGAACCACTGCAGCTCATTTACTTCCAGGAGCTAGACAGAGCAAGTATATCACCACCATTCTGAAGTCACTCTATAGGCTACTCATTGGTTACCAGGCTCAATTCAAAGTCATGACTATTACAATCAAAGCCCTTCATGGCTCAGGCGCCTCATGTCTGCGAAACCGCCTTTCTCCTTGTTCTACCATGGCAGCTTTGCTCATCTGAACAGGGTCTTCTGCAGATATTACCCTGCAGTTGAGCTAAATCAACAATTGCAGGAACATGTATTGTGTCTGTGGTAGCCAATACCTTGTAAAATGGCCTACTTGAGGAGGTTAGAAAAGCTCGCACTATCCCAGTTTACCACAAACTATACAAGACTGAATTATTCAGGAGGGCTGTCTACTCATAGTATAGGGCTGTATCATAAGAAATAGCTCAAAGAGATACCTTGGTAAGGGACAGGGAATATAAACTAGGCTATTGAGTACTGTCTGTTGATGTATATCTGCTCCTACTGGGTAGTCCAAGGTTGCTAAAGATGTCATGTTAATTACTTATGCTTTAATTCAGAATGGTTTTCAGCTATGTGTTCAACTCATTGCTATTTTTCAAATTTGCTGTTTCCATACGCTTTTAGAGCTGTTTTCACTGAATGTCCTGTTGACTATATTGTATTTTTGCTCTGTGAATGTCATAAAATCATAGGGTTGGAAGGGACCTCTAGGGTCATCTAGTTAACCCCCTGCAAAATGCAGGAAAATCCCAAATACCTCCCCCACCCACATACACAGTGACCCTTATTCCATGCCCAGAAGATGGCAAAACTCCATCAGAATCCCTAGCCAAACCGGCCAGGGGAAATTTGCTACCTGACCACAAGGTTGCAACTGGCCTTACCCTGGGCATTTAAGAAGGGACCATGAGAACTAAGCACTGATGTTTGTTTTAGCCCATTTTTCCAGCCTGTCAAGATCACCCTGTATCCTGACGCTGTCTTCTACCGTATTTGCTATCCCTCCCAATTTAGGATCATCTGCAAATTTAATAAGCATTCCCTCTATTCCTTCATCTAAATCATTTATTAAAATGTTGAACAGTACAGGTCCCAGGACCGATCCCTGAGGCATTCCACTTGTCACTCTTCTCCAAGAGGATGAAGAACCATTAACAAGCACTCTTTGGGTATGATCTGTCAACCAATTACAGATCCACCTAACAGTAATAGGATCCAAACCACATTTTACCAACTTGTCAACAAGGATATTATGTGGAACCTTATCAAAAGCCTTACTGAAATCGAAATAAACATCTACATCATTTCCCTGATCCAGCAACGTAGTAACTTACTCAAAAAAAGAGATAAGGTTAGTCAGGTATGACTTGTTCTTGAGAGACCCATGTTGGCTCTAAGTAATCACAGTAATCCTTTCTAAATGCTCAAGGACTGATTGTTCGATGATTTGTTCTAAAACTTTTCCAGGTATAGATGTCAAGCTGATGGGTCAGTAGTTACCCAGATCCTCTTTTTTCCTGTTCTTGAAGATGGGAACAACATTTGCCCGCCTCCAATCTTCTGGCACTTCACCTGTTCTCCACAAATTCTCCAATGTAATGTACAGAGGCTCAGAAATTACATTTGCGAGTTCTTTTAGTACTCTTGGATGCAATTAATCTGGCCCTGAGGACTTTGTTTCATTTAAAGACACTAGATGTTTATGCACTTTCCCTATGTCAATCCTAGGCTGTAACTCCGCCCCCCCTTTCATGTGTTCTGTTTTTGCTGAGCACCATTTCCGAAGACTGAGGAAAAATAGGAAATGAACATTGTGCCCTCTCTTTATTGCCTGTTACAATTTCACTTTCCTGCCCCTGCAATGGGCCTACCATGTCCTTGCTCTTTTGAACATAAGCAAAGAACCTTTTTTTTGCTGTTTTTAGCATCTCTTGCTAGCCTAAGCTCATACTGAGCTTTAGCTTTTCTAACGTTCTCCCTATGAGCATTGGTTATTTGTTTATTCATTCTTAGTTATAAGGCTCTCTCCTTTCATTTCCTAAATGAGTCTTTTTTCTTTCTCAATTCATTAAAAAGCTGTTTACGGAGCCACCTTCTTTAGGCTCCTCTTGTTTTCCCTTCTCATAGGAATCATTTGTGATTGTGCCTTCAATATTTCACCTTTAAGAAGCTCCCACACCTGTTGAACTCCCTTCTTAAGTATTTCTGACCATGGGATTTTGCCTAGCATAATTTTCAGTTCATTGAAATTTGCTTTCCTGAACTCCAACCTATATGTCTGACTACATACAGCTTTTCCCTTCTCCAAGACTGTAAATTCCAAAATCACATGGTCACTGCTACCCAGGCTGCCCACTTCTTACATCCCGTCAACTAGTTCTTCCCTGTTGGTGAGAATCAGGTCCAAGACAGCAGAACCCCTTGTTTCCCTCTGCACCTTCTGAAAAATGTTGTCAGCAAGACAAGTGAGAAATTTATCTGACCTTTCATTTTTAGAAGTTTGACTTCCAACAGATATCTGGGTAATTGAATCTCCCATGACTACTGTGTCTCGTCTCTTTGTGAACTGTGTAATTTGTTCTAGGAGTTTCTCATCCAAGTTCTCTGCCTGGCTTGATGGTCTGTAGCAGACCCCCACCAAAATATCACTATTATTTCGGCACACTTTACCTTCTACCCCTCTCAGTAGGGAATCCCCAATCACCAGCACACACATTCTTCTATACTGGGGAACAGATTGTCCTAGCTGTTGATTATATTGTATTCACTTGGAGTATGTAATCCACCTTGGATCTCAGTGAGAAAGGTGGACTACAAATAAACAATATTAATGAATAATAACACATATGATTGCAAGAACATTAATACAGACTATATAAGTAAAGGTGGAATCCTGAGGTTTCAAATCTAAACGAACATTTAGAAACTTTCCCATTCTTACTTAGACTATATTTTGAAAATACATTGCATGCATTTTCACTGAGTTATCCATTTTACATGCCAAGAATGGCAGCAAGACTCAGAGCCAAGACAAACTACTGAAGTATCTGAAGAAAAAACACATACCTCCCAACTCTACAGCAATAACTTACTACCAAGTGAATTCAAAATTTCAATTTGAAGATCAAATATCACTTCTTCCCCTTTGTACAGAGTTTCAAATAACAATGTTACCACCATATTTAAAAATCAATGTATCTAATTCTCAGTGTGGCTCCTTTTGTGGATACTTAAATCCAGAGACTGGAGCCATAGGCAGCCAAGACTGCTCATTCTATAAGCCTGAGAAACGCCCCAATTTTGCAGAAAAATCAGATATCTAAATTTTTAAAAATGGGGAATTAAAAAAAGCCAAAATAAAAGAAGCAGTGCTGTTTCTTTAAGAAAAGAGATCTCAGTGGCCATTGCAACAATAATATTGCTAGCCTTCACATTTGGTCAGTAACAGGCAGGGGGAAGAGCCCTTGCCATAACTATTTTGGGTTTCCCAGTCCAACCTTGATCTACAGGTCCAACAGCAACTACTACGCAACTTGCTACCATGTAATTTGTGGGATTCACTCAGATGCAGCAGTGTTTACTGGATGACTTGGTGCTATACAACTTGCCTTAGCCCAGCTGCAGCCTCCTCATAACTTGTATAACTTGGCCAGGGCCACCACTGGCCACCACACAACACACTCAAGTGACTAGTTACCACTTATCTTTTGGAACTTGGCCAGAATTTTCCTGGGAAGATTATGCCATGGAGAAGGATTTTGGTGTAGGGGTTAGAGTGCTAGATTAGGATTTGGGAAACCCATGTTCAAATTCCCATTCTTCCATGGAAGGTTGCTGGATGGTCCTGGGCCAGTTACACACACTCAGCTTCTTACCATACAGGGTGGCTGTGAGTATAAAACTGAGGAGAGAATAATGTAAGCTGCTGTGGGTTCCCATTAGGGAGAAAAGTGGGGTATAAATGAAGTGAATAAATAAATAAAACCTGAAGAGGGGGTGGGGGCAGCTAAAAGAAAGGTTGGTTGGTGAGTGGAAAGGAGAGAAGGAAGCAAGGGGGTTCAAGGAGAAGAGAAAAGAAATAGTGAGGGAAAGGGAATGCAAGGGAAATGAAGTGCCTCCCCACACACACAAGTCCTTGCGAGTTCCCATCTTGTAAATTTATAATAAAATAATGTGGATCCATGCCACTATAACCTAGATACACTATTGTAATTCATCTTACAGAGGTCTGCCCTTAAAATCAGCTTGGGAATACACGTTCCAATTTTCCTCCTAAAAATGCATAGCATTTTAAAGAATTTTTCAGCACAAACAATAGATCTGAGTTTAATTTATATTCAAATGCAAGCCAAGCTATTATAAGAATGCAACTGATGGGCCTAAAATATTTTGGAAGACAGTTTTCAAGCAGCTAAGAGCTATGTACTTGAAGAATACAAACTGCAGCATGAAGATTATAGTCCTGATACACATACAGGATGGAGCTCAATGAAACCAAAAGTTTTACCACTGAATTCATAGGGAGATGGATTATGACCATAACGAATAAGGGCTCAATACAACAGAAACTGCAAAATGTCTTTAGAACAAGGAAAGGCAATGTAAGGTGGTCGAGTTCAAAAGAAACAAGTATATATTTCCACATGCTCAATGAAGTTCTGTGGTCCATATTTCTGAAGAACAGTTCCCCATGTTGCATGAGAAGCTGTTAAAGAAATGTTTATGGTTTTCTCCTGTTAAAAAATCTTGGGTAGAGGGAGATATCTTTCTCTGTGAGAGATTTTGGAGAGCTGCTGCCTGTCAGAGGACAGGTTAGTGAGCTAGATGGACCAATGGTGTGACTCAGCACAAGACAGCTTCATGGGTCCTGAAATTGAAGGGAGTTCCATGCAACAACATTTGGCCTCCTTCCAAAGAGAGAAGGGTACAAAAATTTATCTTGGGACATCCATGCTCCTCTACACACCCATAGTAGTCCTTTGTAATTCAGTCAGTTTCTGTTGGCATAATACATTCTAATAACAAAGTACCTGGCTCCCATGAAGATAATGAAATCAGCATAAGAGAGCCAGCCGCAAAGAGAAGTGTTCCTGGGGAGAAGGGATATTTTGCTTACCTGCTTTTGGAGTGAGGCAAAAGAATGAGGAGGAAGTCATGGCTGTCCCCAAACAAGAATAAAACTTGTAATGAGGCCCACTGACTTCCTAAACTGACAACTGGAGCTTTTGGTGTTTAAAGATCCACAATGCTGTTTCTGAGGCCCCAAATATTCAACACAGCAGAAAAATTGCCCTTTGAAACTGTGATTAGAAGTAGATGAGGAGAAAAACCTCCCCTCTGCCACCCCACCACCATGGAGCAGTTTCCCTATGGGGATCACTTTGAGATTTTTAGGATTGAGCAAACCTATGACAACACCCAGGTGTATAGACTTCAAGACTTTTTTTTTTTTAGAAAAATATATGGGACTAGAAGGAGTTGCACCCTATTTCTAAGCAAAGCAGCACTTTCCTCAAAGGAAAGATCAAAATAAAGTCTGAGAGGATGAGTCTCAGAAAACTACAAGGCAAAAAAGCCCAATGGAAAAAATAGCAGAGGAATATTATAAGTGGGGAAAGACGAGCTTCAGCAGCAGCAGACCTGAAGAAAGGGTGCCCCCTCCTTTTCACAATGAAAAAGTTGGGAAAATGGAATGGGGGTGGGGGGAAAGAAGCAACCTCTACTTCTTTAGAGCTTCTAAAATCTCTCTGTGGTTGGCCTGTGCACATGCAAAACCCACGTGAAACTGCACATGGTCTCATGATGCTCAACCCACTGTAATATAGTTTGAGTAACTCTTTTCTAGATATTTACATTATGATGGATTAATCAAAAGAGGCAGGTTTAAATTAGTGAATACATCACTGATTTAAATCAAACATTTCCATTATTTAGATACCTCCTAAATAAAAATGTGTTATTTGTTGCTATTATATTTTACATTTTTAACTAATATCATCCACCATAATTGACATACAGGACCCTAGTGATTTTGGTAATTATGCCTCAATGACTCTGCCACAGTAATCAACACTCTTGTGAGACAACCAAGTATCACCTCATTAGAGAGAATTATATGGGGCATGTAAATTAGTGCATAAGGAAAAGATGGTTATGTATTTATTTGTAGTTTGCAATATAATAATTTAGTTTAGGAAGGAGCTAGTGATACCAGAAGAGTAAATATTTAGCAATAGATAATTGCCCCTGGTTGGAAGACACCAAGAAAGTAAAGGGTTGCTACACAGAGGCAGGCAATGACAAACCACCTCTGCCTCTTGTCTTGAAAACCCTACGGGGTTGCAATAAGTCAGCTGCAACTTGACAGCACTTCACAAATACACACAATTGTTTGTGGTCATTTGTTATTATGCTCATTTGTGGAATGAAAGCTTGATTACTGATTTATAACTGTGATACATGTAATTTTTTACCTTCGTTTTATTCTTTGTTTCTCATGTTTAGCACACTAGCTGTACTTCGTATTTTGTTATGGCAAGGCAAATAAAGTGAACTGAATTTAATCACACTCAGTGCATAAAGAGTGATGGAAAGAGCAAGAGCTGTGCATGAGTACGGCAACAAACTGCATTTTTAAATTGTGCCCAATCTCAATTCAGTATGAAGAACTCAATACAAAATTCATTTCAGCTATACTCTCATTGTCTGGCCTTAGGTTAGCTATTGTTTTTCAGTCTTGGCCGCCATCTCTTACACAGGTATAATAATAATGGTCTAGCTTACAAGGTTGTTACAAGAATTACTCAGATACAACAACACATATAAAGCTTGTCGACTATAAAATCCTATTTATATTGCTACTGATTACAATGAAACTTCTTAGGTGCCTTCCAGCCAATTACACTCACAACAATGTACAATTGTTCTAAAAGCATTAAAAAACTTAACGAAGTTAAAAGACAGCGGTGCCAAGGCACATCAAAAAACCTGCAAAAGCCTTCTCAAATACATAATATTTGTGTTTATTAATCATCCATCTTCTTGAGTGTTTTAAGGAATTAATATCCAAGCTTCTTTCCATCTGGAACACGACTATTAAGCATCCTACATAGCATCCTAAATGCTAATTTTCATTGCAACATAATACAGCCCACTTTGTTATTCTCAGTATAGACAGTGAATATAAAAAGAACAGTAAAAATGGAGTAAAAAGGTCCAGCTGGTGTGTGATACTTCTATACCAATTAAGCGCACCACCAAATACTTCTATTGTGAATGGTCTCTACCCACTTATCTTGTTTACACCTGAGATTGCATTTATTTAGGGGAGGGGGGGAAGTACTCCCTTTTCCCAATGCTCATAAGGCAGTTTATCGATCAAAATCATTGCAAAACCCAATAAACCTACAACATTTGCACAGAAAGGTCACAAGCTGCCCTTCCTGAATTTCATAGCCCTTTATCGCCACTGTTGACATTTTCTTCTGAGACCATGTGCCTATAAAAGTTCCACTGTAAAGACTAACAGATGTATCGTGGCAGACGTTTGGCAAATCACCGTCCACGAGGAAATCACGCCAGCAAAAAGCCTTACAAATACCAAACGTTTCTGCTCTCTATTCATTCATCTTCTTAGGTGCGTTAAGGGCCTAACCACCAAGCTTCTTTGTATTTAAAAAGTGAGCATTCTGATAGACTTTAAGGACCATTTTAAGCTCTGCTTGCTGGCGAGAGAGCTGGCGCTGGCGGGGACACCCCCCCCCCGCAATCCTCCTGGAATGTCCATCTGCCACTTTAGAAGGCAACCCCAAAGCTTCCACCACAGCACTGCCTGGAGCCTCAACAGCGCCACATCTTCCTTTTTGTTTTTGCAACGACAGCTGAGTCCCCCCCACCCCCCACCACTGGAACTAGTTCTGAAAAGAGTCCCCCCCCCCTCCCGCCCACCCGCTACACAACAAACCCCAAACAAGGCAGGCAGGCAGGGCGCTCTCCGGCGCGTACGAGCAAGCCACAGCCCAGGCAGGGCGAAGGACAACGGAGAAGCTCACCGAGGCAGGCCTGGGCGGCGGCACTCGACCCCCTCCTCGGTGCCGAGGAGGAAGGCCAGGGGGCGTTTCCTCCTGTCGCCCTCCCGAGGCGACCTCGCTCGGCCCTCACAGGGCTGCGTCGCCTACTATTTCGTTGTTGCTATTACTACAGCTTCCTCCTCTCCCAGTTTAATCACTAAGGGGAAACCGGATGAGGCACATCTAAGACCAGCGGCGGTGACAACCGGAGTGACGATTATACTCCGCTGCCTCAGAGCCAAGAGCCGTACTACGCAGGCGCCAACTAATGCGCAGGCGCAGGGTGAAAAAAGATGGCCAGAGTACGCGGCGTCCACAGCCCTCGCGGGTTCTTCTGCGCATGTGTAGCTCTTCTCTTCGTGTGGGCTGTGCGGCAGCCTCTGTTGCCGAAAAGGGCGGGAAACGGGCCTTATTCGAAGGGGAGTTTCTGCTCACGGTTTTTCTTGACCAAGGAGACAAATTTGCGGTGGTGGGCTGGTCTGATTAAACGGATGTGCTACAGAAGTAGCTGCTTTGCAATTTAGCCCCGCTGTACACAGGAGGAGGATGGAGGAATGAGGCAGGAGAATGTAGTGTGTAATATGGTTGCCAAACTTCAGGTTCTGGCCAGAGATCTCCCGGAATTACAACTGATCCCCAGGCAATAGAGGTCAATTGCCTTGGAGAAAACGGCTGCTTCAGAGGGTGGATTCTATGGGATTATATCCTACTGAGGTGTCTCCCTCTCCAATCCTGCCCTCTCCAGGATCTACCCTCCCCCCAAATCTTCAGGAATTTCCGAAGTGGGAGCTGGCAACCTTAGCTGTCAAGTTGCTTCCAACCCATGAATTGACCTCCAAAACGTCTGATCATAGACACCGTTGCAAAGTCCCCTAAATTCTTTTGCCTAAACTACTACAGGAAAATTGTAATTTAGCTAGGAAACAGCAATGGGACTATCCTACCAGGTGCCAATCCTACCTAAGAAACCCAGAAACTACAGCAGAACAACCATTCACAAGTTGACTGCCCCTGAACTGGACGTTTTGACAATTCAAATACCAGCATGAGCTCTCGAAACAGCCCATTTACAAAGCAAGCAGCTGGGAATCCTAGAGTGTAGCTGAATTTGAGTCCATGAAAATTGCCAAACTATCCTGAGGTTATACTAAAGTCTACTTAGGTGCCTGAATAGTCACACTTCGGTAGAATTTACCAGTTGCTTCATTACTTGTAGATTAGGGTGATTTATGCTTTTTGTGATATTTAATATTGTACATAAATCTTTTTATTTCACACACTGTTTAAGGATTGCCTTCCAGGGGACAGTCAGCCAGGTCATTAGTTCTGTTCTTTGTCAGAGCACTTGAGGCAGAAATTAGACATTTCTTATTGTACCCCTGCTATGAACTGTTTGATTTTGAGGAAAACTCAGTACATTAATAAGTAGCCTGCAACAGCTGACAACACAAATACATTGCAAGTTTTTTAATTCAACAGCAAAACAGGAAGAAATGTTCTAGAATCGTTGCCTGTAGTTTTGCTGCTTCTGAAGCACAGCTGGTAGAAATGATCCCATATCAGTGCTTACTAGCATTCACATTTAAGTGCATCTGTGTGTGTTTATATAAAGAGAATAACTGCAAATTAAGATGCCAGTTTAGGTAAACTGGATTGTTATTCTAAAGGGGATCCCTGATGCTTTATCTAATAGTTCTTAAATAGCTCCACACTTCACATAGCAATCAATTGCTCCAGATACTCTATGGCAGGGGTGGCCAAACTGCGGCTTGGGAGCCACATGTGGCTCTTCTAGACACATTGTGTGGCTCCTGATGGTCTCTGAGTATCGCCATGGCCATACATTTTAGTTTAGTTTATTTCCCTTTCTCCCTTCCCTCCTTTCTTTCCATGTCTTTCCCTCCTTCCTTTTCCTTCTTTTCTTCTTTCTTTCCATGTCTTTCCTCCCTTTCCCTTTTTCCTTCCTTCTTTCTTTCCATGTCTTTCATATTTTCAATAAAAATATTGGGGTTGCCAGGTCTGACTCAGAAAATACCTGGGGACTTTGGGGGTGAAGCCTAGCAAGGATGTGACATCACTTTTGTAATCACTTTTGTGATGTCACTTCCAAGCCAAAGGTCAGGTGATGGCTCTTCCCAAACTCCACCCCTTCTGATGATGTCACTTCCAGCATACTGCTCCAAAAACCCCCCTTCCTGTGATGTCACATTCAGGACACTCCCCCAAACCCACCTCTTCCTCTGAAGTCACATCAATGCATCATGTCTTGCGGCTCTCAAACATCTGACATTTATTCTATGTGGCTCTTACATTAAGCAAGTTTGGCCACCCCAGCACTATGGTTATCCCACTTTCGCCTACACCGTGAATCGATAGTATAACCTTGTATCTAAGCACTTGTGAACACGGTGGGGAGCCCTAGACCAACTGAGGTTACCAAATGTATACATGTTGTCCTACAGCAAACACTAAAAACATGGATGCGCTGGGGTACATACAGTGATTGTGCCTGCTATGTAAAACTGTGTAGGTGCCTTTATAGTGTAATGACTTCTACAGTCACTGTATGATCAAGATGAGTAGCCATGTTAAGTCTGTAGCAGCAGAAAAGAGCAAGAGTCAAGCTCAAACCCTACCACAAATTTTGTTAGTCTTATAGATGCTACTGGACTCTTGCTCTTTTCTACAGTCCCAGTATGGTAAAGATTAGGCATTCTCCCTAAGTCAGAGGACTCCTTGGTGGATGATTCCCACCATCATTTATGGAGGCAGGAACAAATTCTTTCATTTTCTGCCTCTGACATGGGAGTCACCCTCCTCTTCCATTCTTTTCCTGCTTCAGTAGGAGAGCATCTTAGACAGGATTTGCCTTTCATAGCATCATAGAGATGGAAGGTACCTCTAGGGTCATGTAGTCCAACCCCCTGCACAATGCAGGAAATTCACAGTTACCTCCCCCCCTCCACACACACACACTCAGTGACTCTTACTGCATGCCCAGAAGATGGCAAATCAGGATCCCTAGCCCTTGCTACCTGACCCCAAGGTTGCGATTAGCCTTACCCTGGGCATGTAAGAAGGGGCCACGAGAATTAAGCACTGATGTAATCCTTCCTGCCCTCCCTCTCCTGCTTTTATCTAATTTCTGATCCTCATTATTTCTTCTATACATTTCTAATTCTAGTCTTATTCCTACATCTATATCCTTTATTCTATCTAAACTGTTCTTGACTTGGCTATACTATTGAGGAAGAATTAAACAAGACAACACAGAGACGGCAGCGACTGCATTTCGTGGCTCTATTAGCACATCAAGTGAGTTCACTCAACTGCTCCATAAATTGACAACAAAGAATGGAGATGGCAACAGCTTTCTTTCCAAGGAGCGAGAATCTCCCCTCGTTGCTGACGAGCTGCACAACAGAGGAGCTACAAGACTGTTAGCAGGCTTGCTATGGCGCCCCCAATGAAACTGTCTCAGTGTAGCAAGGAGGAAAAATGCATCAAAAAGCGCTGCTTGTTACACTGTAGTTTCCACAATTCCTCTAGTGGCTGATGGTGGTCAGACTGCATGCTCTGCTGAGGACCGCAGAAAAATTCCTCCCACCCCCATGGGTCTCCAGGAGGGCGCAGAGCATAGCAGTGGCAAACAATAGCCTTCTATGGAGCAAGAAACAGCCTTCATCAATCAGGATTCTGCAACAGAAGACATCAGAGCCTTTCAACACAGTGGTAATGTAAGGGCCCTGGGACCTTCCCCCTCCTTCCAGACTTCTCTCTCATCAGACAATGAGAGAGGAAATGTATAACTTCTACAAAGGAGAAGGTTTTAAAGCGAACTAAGCCTGTTCTAGCATTTCCTCTTCACTCTCCCCACAGAGAGGGAAGGACAAAATCCCCCAATGGCCCTCCAAAATGATTCCAGAACAGTCCATTAGCATGAAAAGGGGGAGAGATCACAGGCATTGGGGGAGAAGAAACTGCTTCGGATAGTGAACTAGAGGGAGATGAGGGTGAATTCCCATCTTATGAAAATGAAAGGGAAATAGAGATCCTAAGCCATCTATTAGAATCTTTAAGAGTGAGGAGGACTACCAATACCTATTACCAAAAACTATGGCAACACTGGAACTCTAAGAGACTTCCATAGTGGAAGACCAATCCTCTGTAGTCCCTGGCCACAAAAACAGACCAAAAGGAAATAAGAGTTCTTTCCTAGATCTAATCCATCAGAAAGGGTTTTCCCATTTCTGGAATTTTTTAACAGTTGAGGGCTGAGTGGGCAAAACATATGGCAAATAGGCAATACTTGGGCTTTATAAAAAAAAATGTACATTTTATCATTTTTCACCAATGAGTTCTTACATGTCCTAATGGATGCACCTGTCACAGCGCTACAATCCTTCAGTCTCAGAAGATGGATATGGCAACATAAGAGATCATCTGGAAAAGAGGGCTGAATTTGCCTTGAGGAAAGCCCATGAAGCCACTTCTATGACAATAAGAGCGTCAGCAGCAGCTTCTTTAGTATCCAGGGCAGCTATCGTCTGGACAAGGAAAATCATCCAACTTATTCCAGAGAACAATCATTGCCTGATGGAGGGAGCCAACAGAATTCTTATGGCCTCATCATTCACTGCAGATGCTGCATTGGATGCCATGATTTTTCCTTGAGAGCTATTGGTGGCAACAGCCAGACGAATCTTGTGGCTTCACGCTTGGCAAGTGGACTACCAGTCTAAGGTGATAGTTACAGCCTACCCCTTCCAGGGTGACAGACTCTTTGGCAATTCTCTGGAGAAAGATCTAGTAGAAACCAGAGATAAGCAAAAAGCACTACCAAAACATTGAGATGCAGTGACAAGAGATCATTTGGAAACTTCCTTTTGACCCCAACACACCTTACCCAGATTTTGACAAGATAACAGACCATCTTGGACCTATACAAGACAGTTGTTCAGACAACACAAGTTCAACCTCAGATTTGGCAGACAAGCTGGAAACAGACCAGAGGGGAAGGAGAAGCAAAAACCTCAAAGGCATGGCTCACAATCGATTCGGGGGGGGGGGCTATGCTTTTTCAAGAGGTTTGGAACAACTCACAAGCAGACAAATGGATAAAAGAAATTGTTACCAACAGTACACAACAGCTCTCCATAACCCCACCAGAATGTTTTGTCTCCTCACCCCTATACAAAACCCCTCAAAACCCCACAAGAACCAAAGCAATTCAACACTTACTACATATTCATGCCATTAAACTTGTACTGAAGACAGAACAGGGACTGGGATGTACTCCATTTTCTTTACGGTTCCAAAGCAAAAAAGGGATTGGAGGGCCATCTAGGATCTGAAGTTTCTAAACAAATTTGTGAATCTGAGACACTTCAGGATGGAGACCCTTTGTTCAATGATCGAATCCCTGCAACCACATGAATACCTTTCATCCATTGACCTCAAGGAGGCTTACCTCCACATCCCAATATTCCTGGGACACAGGAGATTTCTCCGTTTTTGTGTAGGGGACCAACATTTTCAATTCAGGGCCATTTGTTCTTTCAACAGATCCAAGGGTATTTTCAAAGGTCCTGATCAACCCAGTTGTGCATCTAAGAGAACAAGGTGTTCACATTCACTCTTAGCTGGAAGATCTGTTGTTCCGATCTTGCTCCAGAACCAAGTCACAAGAGGACACAGCAAAGACCATCCAATGCCTTCAAAAGTATGCTTTCATAGTGAATTTTCAAAAGAGTTCTCTACAACCAACTCAGCAACTAGAACATCTGGGCACCATAATAGACACCAACAACAACCATCTGTACTTGCCTCGTACAAAAGCACAGAAATTGAGGGACATGTCTGTGACCGTCATCAAAAGCAAATCCTGCCCATTCGTGACACCATACTGATGGGTTTGTTCATTTCGACCACAGATGTGGTTCAGTGGGGAAGACTCCACAGGAGACATCTCCAACAGTTAATGAAACATTCCAACTTCAGATATGCAAGAAGGAAAATCTTCCTATCCATATTCCCCTCAAGGTAAAGACTAGTTTATTATGGTGGACAAAGATGACCAACCTTCTAGAAGGGAAAGAATATTGGATATCAGAGATGAGGTAAATGTTCACAGATGCAAATCTGTTGGGATGGGAAGCGATGTTACAAGACAAATCAGTACAAGGCCAATGGTCCAGGACAGAAACCAAACTACCAATCCACTTCTTGGAGCTCCAGGCTGTACATGATGTCCTCATCCATTTTAGTCCTCAGATACTCAACAAAAATGTTGTTATACGAATAGATGTGACAGCCAAAACATATCTCAACAAGCAAGAGGGTTCCAATTTACACGACACGAGGAGTTTTTACGATGGGCAGAAAAGAACCTGGCATTGATAAAAACAGAACACACAAAAGGATCTGTAAACATCCGAGTGGACTGGCTGAACAGACAGACCATCCTTCTAGAGAGAATGGTCTCTCAAGAAAGACCTATTCTGTTTAATAATCGCTCATCTTGGTCTAGCAATGGTGGATCTGTTTGCATGACCAACAAATCATCAACTTGATCAGTTCCTCAGCAGGTTCTTTCACCACAAAGCCAAAGTCAGATGCCCTGATGTTGCCTTAGCCCAACAGCCTTCTGTTTGCCTTTCTCTGCATCCCTGTAGTATCCAAATAAGAAAAATCAAGCAACAAAGGATGGAAATCATATTGGTGGCTCCATTCTGGCCCCATCATGCATCATTTTCAGTCCTCCAAGCAATATCCATAGCTCCACCTCTGAGGCTCCCTGTGTCTCTAGACATGTTTCAACGCGGTCCAATTTGGCATCCACATCCTGAGTGGTTACAACTGACCACTTGAAAATTGAAAGGAGTAAATTTCCCAGATTAGGATACACCACTGAAGTCACTGAAATACTCCTAGCTTCCAGGATACTTTCAACCATACGGATCTACAACACTTCTTGGAAAGCTTTCCTTAGATGGTGTAGGAGAAAGGGAGTGGACTCCTTGAATCCTCAAATTAAGTATATATTGAACTTTCTACAAGATGGAATCTCCACTGGTCTAAAGGCACCAACTCTTAAATGACAAGTTGCAGCACTATCAATGGTGTTGCCTCAATCCAACTGTTTTAATATCTCTAAACACCCACATATAAGACGTTTCCTCAGGGGCACCGCCGTTAAGGATCCTCCACAAACTCACAGATTTCCCGTGTGGAAGTTACACACTTCTCTCCGTACTCACTAGATCCCCATTTGAGCCTATTAGGGAAATCTCTTTGAAGTGGTTGAAACTGAAAGTGCAATTTCTCACAGCAATTACATCAGCAAGAAGGGTGTCAGAACTCAGCGTAGTATCTATCAAACCTAAGCTATGCGTCTTCCATAAAGTAGTTTTGAGAAATGACCCAGCCTTCAGAACAAAAATCAGTTTGTCCTTCCACAAATTGCAGGAAATCTGCTTCATCCTTCTGCCTCAATCCTAAGCATTCAAAGGAAATGAGGTGGTACACATTGGACATGAGGAGAGAGCTCAAGGTCTACTTATATAGAACTAAACAACTTAGGAAAACGGGTTCCAGAAAGTAGATATGCCAAATCTAGTCAAGGGTTAAGGGATCCAGGCAGCAGGTCCAAGTCCAATCCTGGGTCAGGGGTTCCAGCAAAGCCAATAGTCAGGTCCAGTCCAGGGGTCAAGGTTCCAGAAGTCCGGTAACAGCAAGATCAGTGGAGCAGTGGTAAAACATACTTGTTGCATCTACAACTCGCTGCTTCTCCTTGCTGATTTTATGGTCAGGTTTTATAACAAGCTAAACTCCCAGCCAATTAGTTGGCTGTCATCCCAAAACTGCTCATCCATCTTGGTGGCTGACAGTTGCCGATGGTCCATGCACTCCTCCTCCTTTCCTGCAACTCTGTGTGCCTCTGACAGGGGTGTAGGTGAGCTAGGAGTGTCCTCTGAAGTCTTGTTGACTGTTTCAGAGCTACATGGTGTTGGCCGTTTCAGCTGTAAGCTGTGATTTCTGATCAGTTGGTAACCTGATCTCTTGTTGCTCTCCTCCTGGCTCAGGGTCAACTGTAGCCAGTTGTTCAATTACTGGCTGAGGGCTAGGTGCAGGCAGCTCTTCATCTGATGAATTCATACCATTGCTAGGCACAGACTGACTTATGATAGTAAGGATCACTGCCACAAATGCGGCCTTCACAAAACATGCTACAGTAGAAGAGGTGTGCAATGCAGTCACATGGTCTTCCATCTCCATTTATAAGACGCTACAAAATTAACATTTACAACTTAGTGGATGCTGCATTCAGCAGCGTACCCCAGTATATTCTAGATGCAGATGATGACGACCCACCCAATGGGGACACTGTTTTGGGAGGTCCCACCAAAATGTCCTCCACCTCAAAAGGAGATCATTGGACACTTACCATAAAGGGTCCTTCTCCTCTGAGGACAGGAGGACATCTTGTCCTTCCTGAAGTCATCGTCCTTAATTTCAGAGGGATCACTTTGTCTTGTTATTTAATATACTTAACTATTATTCTCTCTTCCTTTTCTGATTACTGTTATAGGGGACTGTTAGCTCATGCAATTACGTGTAAAGTGACTGCTTTCAGAATTACCAGAATGGAAGAGGAGGGTGATTCCCACGTTAGAGACAGGAAGTGAATTTTTTCCTGCCTTCCTAAATGGATGGTGGGAATCATCCACCAAGATGTCCTGTCCTCAGAGAAGGACCCTTCACAGTAAGTGTCCAATGGTCCATTTTTTAAAGAAAAGCAGGACACAAATATGAAAAATACATCTAAAGTAGTTAAATTCAATTTCTGGAGTAGAACTGGAAAGGAATTCTATCAAGAATATAGATTGGTGACTTACAGTTCCCTTAAAAGCACTTTTCAGTGGAGAGAAAGGCATTCTGCATATCCTCAGGGGCATTTCTTTACAAATTACATGGCTGAGTATTTGCATTCAAAAACAAGAATCCGTGGTACTGCCCTAAATCAAATTAAGCCTAGTTTCTAGGATCTGCAGCTTGTTTCAAGAAATTTGTTCATATTGTTCATTTATGAGTACCACTTGTTGAGAATAAAAAGCCATTTGAGTTCATTAAACAGATACAGAAGAAATTTATTTAACATTGTGTACAAACAAGGGCTACAAATGCCTTGGATTTCTTTTTTTCCAAATACAGGTTTCTTAATCCCTTTTCCATCAAGTTTTTTAAAAATGACACTCTTAACGTTTACTTCTTTGCTGCAGCTTTTCTGATCTGACAGACAAAAACATTTTCTTCAACAGCAGTTCCATGTGCCCAGCACCTCTTCAAAATAATTCTTTTTTTTCCTTTTCTGCATCAGAGCATTTAGGATATAGAAGCAAGAACAGCAGCAGTATAAAATGCCAAAGCAAAATGCTTTAAACATGAAACATGGCAGTGTTAAAACAATGACAACGAATATTAGTTCTGTGGTAGAAAACTGATGATCCACCAACAGTGACCCCCGCAACCCTTCTACAACTGAAAATGTCAGCACTAAAGTATATAATTTAATTGCATTTATATTTAAATAAATAGTTTTATTCATCTGCTTTCCTCTATTCCACATGAATTATAAATGCTTACAACAGTAGAAATAAGGAAAAGTTACAGATGGTACACAGGCAAGAGAAGTCTCTTATTTAAAAGAACAGAAAAAAAGATGCATATTTCATAATGTTTTTAGATCTTAATTCAGTTTATCTCACCAAGACAATTTCAGTGATACAATATGATAACCTTCTTGGTTTCATTTTATATTTTTATTAGTTTGTATTAATGTTGTTTGCATGTATATGCAGTTTGATATCTTCACACCCACCCATACTCACATGCCCCGTGATATTTCTGAAGTGAGTTATGGACAAATACATTTGAGGGCCTTTTTGTGATCACTCACTCCCTAAAAACCCAAAACTTAACCAACCACCAAGCTCTTGTTTCCATGGTCATAAGCTCCAGTACAGTTAAAAAATTTCTCAGCTTGCTTTTCTTTAAAAAAATCTTAGGACAAATGTCTGTATTGAACAAAAGTATTGTGTGGATGGATAAGGCAAAATTAAGTGTCTTGAAATTCCATTTATTTTTTAGGAGAGGGTTCAATATGCTTTTCTCCTATTGGAATCAATGAAATTTAAAAGAGTTGAAGCTTTGACTGTGGCTGATTCTGCACACGTTGGATAATGCACTTTCAATGCACTTTATCAATCGTTTGAGGAGGATTTTTTGTTCCGCACACAAAAAAATCCGTTCCAAATGATCTATAAAGAGGATTGGAAGCGCATTATCCAACGTGTGCGGAATCAGCCTGTGTCACAATCATTGCCACCTTTTCATCTATGCAGCGATGGAGTAGATTTCCCTGCCCATGTCAAGAATTTTGTCAGCAGGATAGTGCAAAACCACCCAGTCATTCTCACCGTCAAACAAGCTAGAGCCAAAGACTGTCCTTGAGCCGAGAGAGTCTTAATCTTTCTTTCAGTTGACCTAAATCAGACAACCCCCCATTAATAAGATACCCTATCTGCTATTTCCCTTTCTAGACAATTATCACTTCCTAAATAGCTTACTATAACTGTAATATAGTTTATGGACATACTCAAGAGCAAGCATTTCCTATGCTATCATGTGATAAACACAGCTACCTATTTGAACATGTGAAATTGGTGTTTTGAAGTTATCATATGGAACACTGAATCATTACATTTTATCTTGGGAATCATTTACCCAGTAGAATGCCTGCCATTTTTTCCCCTGATCAAAACATGCATTTACTTTATCAGAATGTTTGAATTCACATTTGTGCACATTTATAGATAGAGTAGAACTGCTTCCTTTTCCAATAAATGTGTCGCCTTCTGCAGGAGATATCCATGTATGCAAGTAAACTCTCTTAAACCCGACTCATCATTACTGGAACAGGGAGAGTTTCTCAGCCTGCCTTTTCAAGTCTCAGCAGGACATATGTCTGTATAAAACAACAGTATCACGTAGCATGGATCATGCAAAATGAAGCATTTTAAAGTTCAACCTGTAGGACATACAATGTGACCATGCAATTCCCTGCTCCCAGATATTCTGGGATCCACATTAGTCTGAAGATACTAATACATAATCATAACCCATAAATTAACTCCCAAATCCAACCAACAATCAGAAATGGCAACCTGATTCAAAATGACCCTTATAAAAGGAATCAACCCTGATTTTTAATGAAAAACAGATCTGGATATGTGGCTAAAAGGTCCAGGCAGTTATTCTGCCTTAGGCATTGAATCCACCTAAGCAAATCCTACTAAATATTTTTCTCTCCCTTAAAAACCTTTGGTGGTAGACTATCTAGCACCTTTTTTTTTTAGGCAATCTCTTCTAAAACTGAACCATTCTCGAATTTAGGAAGTTCTTCCCAATCTCCTGCCCAGCTCAGACTAGCAGTGGCTCATGCAAGCTGGTGGTTTCTGCTTTCTCCATGTGTTTTACTTCTTGTAGGAATGAATGGCAACCATTCACTTCTATGAAAGGAATGCACTGGCATGGGAGCTAAATCTGAACCTAATGACCACTTTTTTTTTTTGGTGTGGCATGTTTTACACCCCCATCAATAGCCTAGCGTATCATAAATCAATTTACTTAGTGTCCTAATGAATGTAGGAGCTTGATTCTCAGTGGTGCCCACTCTCCGCATATCCCAGCATTCTATGCTCAGCCCTGCCTTGGTTCAGTATTTTAGTCATGCTAAGGTGTCACAGCTTTTTAAAGACTAGAAAATGGTTTGAAATTTTGTAAAATAGTTGCATAGATCAGCAACACAATAGATGGCAGTGTTAAATCTGCTTGTGAATAGAGGATCACAACTTAAGGGTAAGGAAAGGATGACAAAGGCCACATGCAGTGTCTTTATACTGCTCACAGACCTCTTATTCTGACGAATTTCATTATTGCAGAAACTTTAGGGAGCAATACCTAAATATTAAGGGAAGTGTGGCTGAACAAACTATTAAATTTGAAAGAACAATGGCTATACATTCCTCTTGAGATAACAACACTGGTAACTGTTTTCAAATGCAAAATGCACCATGGAACACATTCCTGATCAGAGCTAAGAATGTGGCTGAGTGGAAGATCAAACAAACTTAATAATTATGGGAAAGTCTCTATATTTGATTCCTGTAGACTAATAGCAGCACTCTATGCTAAGAATTGTGATAGTGTTCTATACCCATGCAAAATATGTCCACAATCCATCAGCTCCAATGCTCAAACAAATCTGCTCATGTAGGGAATCTACAAGCACAGAACATTTGGCCTGTGAAGGCTTGCAGAAGGAAATCCTAGCACATACTGAACTTTGGATTATTCCCAATATAAATCATGACAGTGCAATTAAATAAGCATTTTCCAACCTTGTCCTGCACTTGCTGCAAGGCCAAGAGCTTAGAAACAAGCTATATGTGACCCCCTCAGAACGGTGCATGAGAAATTAAACCTCACCCTTGACTCACAAGGGGCATGTGGGGGACTGTAACCTTTTTTTAAAAAAAAATTAAGTTCAGTCTTCCCTATCTCAAAAGCTTTGGGCAGATAACGCTAGATTAAAAGGCAAATATAAATATGTTCTATTAAATGTCAGAGCCCAAAGCAGCTACCATCTTCCGAAATTCGACTTGTAATCCAAAATCCCCCAAATCAATGTAAAACTATTAAGATTTGTTTTCCCAGGAGTGTCCATGGGAAGAGATTTCCATAGTTGAGGTTCAACTTGAGAAGACTCCTCCCCCCCTCACTGTATAAGCCTTTCCTATCTGAATGTGATGCATGGCAGATGGCATTAATCAGCTGGAGCACTCATGGTTATTCTTCAAGATCACAGTAATTCACAGAGGTAGTATCAGAAGGACCCTAATGGGTGCTTTAATTTGTTGTTTTAGGTCTCAAGTCATTTAGAGGTTTATAGACTGATAATATTCTATTAACCAGGGCATGTTCTGTGTCCCCAGATCTTTTAAAACCACAGCACACAGAAAGCCAGATAGGGAAACTGGAACCACGTAAGTGAAAAAACAACTGAGTCACAAGTTTTTGGGAGCAGGTCTTCCAGAAATGTATATTAAGGCATAGGATTGGATCCCCAGAAGATTGTGTAGCAGGCCACTTCCACCCTTGACTTTTCTATGACTCAATTATACCCCTAAGTCACATGCCTATTGATTTAAAATTCCAGGCTCTAGATCTGGAGACCTCTTAAACCCAGCCATCTCCATTGTCGAACCAGTACTGGAGGGCCAATGTCTTGGCTGTGATTTTCAGCTGAATTTGTGTGAGATGGATTGCCAGAGTTAAATCCATAGGGAAATTATGAGAAAGTGAGGGCGTTTTGGTTGTTGTGGATTTTCTGGGCTGTATCGCTGTGGTCTTGGCATTGTAGTTCCTGACGTTTTGCCAGCAGCTGTGACTGGCATCTTCAGAGGTGTAGCACCAAAAGACAGAGATCTCTCAGTGTCACAGTGTGGAGAAGATGTTGGCAGGTCATTTATATCTACTCAGGAAGGTGGGTTTGGGCTGAGTCATCCTGTGTTTCCCAGGGTGCGGAATGCTAATGGAGGGAGGCATCACTGTATCCTGAGGAGGTTCTTTTGCATATGGATTGGTGCTTGATATGCTAATCTTCTCTGCAGGGCTATTGTAGGATGTAGAGTATTTTGTTAGCCTGGTGTTTTTCAGGACTGGAAACCATGCTCTATTCATTCTTAAAGTCTCTTTTTCCTGTTTGAAATTTGCGAAATGGCGAAACGTCAGGAACTACAATGCCAAGACCACGGCTATACAGTCCGGAAAATCCACAACAACCATTGTTCTCCAGCCGTGAAAGCCTTCGACAATATATTGAGGGTGTTTTCCTCATAATTTAAAGCGGTTAGGGTCAGTGCCTAATCTCCTGCTCCTGTTGTCCATCTCAGGGTAGTTTTTTTCCCTCTCAAAATTTGTAAACTAGATCTGGGCTTCTCTTGGTTGTAAATACATACAAGTAAAAATTCTGTACACTCTCCCTGACAGGAGATTAATTTTTCTGGGACAAAACCCAAATCACTTTATTTGGGATACCTGCTTTAAAAAACCATCAGAGGAAATCCTAAATTCATCCCACAAGCCACAGGGGAAAAGCAATACTAAGTTCGGTCTCTTTGGTTTGGTCTGGGGTAGGATTCTCCTCCAATCCATCTCACCTTCTCTAGTCCATCTCATCTCAGCACTTGAAGGAGCAACCGCCAACAAAATTGGCTGAACTACCAGCAGGGTCCTTCGAGGCCTGTCTTGGATTTGTCAGCATTGATTCAACCCTCCTCAGTGGGAAATGCAGTAGTGCACATCAACCTGGTGCTCAGATCCCTTATTGAAAGACCCTTTACCTGCTGTAGAGGACAGGGATTCTCACAGAAAAAGGAGAAAAACAGTCTCCTGTCCAAGCAGGGCATACAATCTGGCACTTGTTAGCTTTGAGGCAGAAAGCCCTAATCTCTGGCAGTGCCAAGGTAGTCTTAGTCAGGCAATGGGGCAGAAATCTCCTGAAGAAGGCAATCCCAGTACTTAAATATAGGTCAATGGCTGCACACCACAGTTTTAACTGGCTTATCACCACCATACATGGGACAGTCTCAGGCAGCCCATATCACCCAATTCTGTGCCATCTTCAAAGAGAAACAAAAGCCATCCTGATGTGGAGACCATGCTACTGAAAGGCAGCTATAGTGGTTTTAAGAAAACTCCAAAAATAGAGGAAATAAAGAAGCTTATCTTAAAATTATGAATCTTTTTTTTAAAAAAAGAGTTCCCTGCATAAAATGGCACTTAAAAAAGGCAATCCCTTATCCTTCAAATTGAGTTTAAATTGGGCATCCTAATTTTTCTTTCCCCAAATTACCACTTTGTAGAAAAACATTTGTAATCATAGAGCAACCATTTGTAGTCTGACTAATTATGCACTCTCTCCTACAATCCAGAAGCCAGCATGAAAAGAATCAACCCAAGTCTGTAATGCAAAAAGGCTCCAAAGCCACCCCTTAAGGATTATCGACAGCAACCATCTCACAGCTACACACTATACAGCATCAATTCAATATTAATATTTCAATTTTTATATAAATAAAAAAACACAAAAGGCAGGCAAGATGAATTGGCACAATCTTTGTAGTATTGCTTTTCCAGTTTTAAACTGCAGCCCTGGATTATGGAACAACAAACAACACAAGGAAGAGCAACTGATGCAATCATTGCAAGTGGCACAACTTCAGAGTGATCAGGCAAAAAAGGTGTGAAGCCCTTAAAAATTGCAGTTCTTAAGAGAACCCCCCCCTCAAAGTGTAGCAAACTTCAGAGTCTTTCTAGGCAATCCAATCTATGCCTTTTGCTTCACCAGCTCCCACAGCCCCACTGTGCTGGTCCTTTATAGCCACATAAATGTGACAGGATTGTGCTGCCTGCAAGCAGTTAGTAAGAGGAGGAATAATTCTTGCTTCTACCACTTCTCTGCTCCATGCACACCCTGGGAAAGCTATCTGAAACAAAATTCAGGTAAAGATTCCCTTTTCATTTGAGGGGCAAGAATTATTCCTCCCCCTACTAACTACTTAAGAGAGCAAGATTGGCTCCGTTCAGTATACTTATGCCTTGGATCCACTGAGTGATCCCAGTGTCTGAACTCTCTGTCCTCCAGCACAGTGTGCCCCACTCCACAAATTAAAAAAAAATGCTGGCTTATTCTACTGCTCTGACAACAAATGAATCCAGGTGGCAGAATTCTGAATTTCCTGCATAGTACCCAATGGGAGGGATGGAGCAATGGACTGCTCATTCACCTTCTAGTTCAGTAGCTCATCCCTCTCTAGAGAGGTTCCCCTCTAATCAATGTCTTGGAAGCACGGATAGATGAACAGCTCACACGAGGAGACAAAAGTATGCAGACAAAGTTGCTTACAGATAAATACAGCAAGGCAGAAAACTGCAATTCAGACAAGCCAGTTGTTCTAATATGAGTATGACCCAATTACTTTGAAATAAGAAGAGGCCAAGCCAACTTTAAAAACACATTTTATACCTTCCAATTGCTTTGTAGCACCTTCCCAATACTTTGTAAACCATGTATCTGTAAAGAGTCAGGATTGATCCAACAGCAAGAAAATATGGGGACAAAGTTTGGAAAGATGTGGAATTAATTAGTCAAGAGAAGAACTTTTGTCACACAATATCACACACAGAGGTTTCTATGGTTGTGCTGGAGGACGAAGAAGCGCCAAGCAATATAAATCCTACATGAATTATTTCTGTTAGCATGAAAAATACTGCCCAAGCTTATAAAGCTTCTTTTTCAGAATGTGGGACTCCACAGTACCAAAGCAGTTAGTATTATGCCAAAGTAAGAATCAGAGCAGTTGTCAAAACAATTGTTTCTCTGCTGCTTTTTGTCCTCCTTTATTAAGAAAGGTTATCTGTGTTTTATTTTTAAATCATGACCTAGTGGTACAAGAGTCCTTGGGGGAAATATCTCCCCATTCCAAACAAACCAACCAGTTTAACTTGATAGTCTTCACACTTTAAGCAGGAAGTGGATTTGTCTTTTCTCTTGCCAGCACTCCATTTCTGATCCTGGCAAAGTTGGAGGTGGGAAGGGCATAACTAACAATGATGTTGCATGACTGGGTGAGAAGTGACGGAGACAAATGAAATCTCAAAGCAAAAACAATCCCTGTTTGCCTGTATCTGGACTCTGCAGTTCGTTCATGTTTCCAACTCCCAGTATTGATTCTTTTTTAGTACTATAATTCCAGAGGTGGCTGTTCTAGTGTCAACAGCATGGGCAGTTTATTCTGCCACAGAAATTTCTGCAACAACCTTAATTAAAAACGGAGTTTGAGCTTCTGAAAAAATACAAAATTCTACCTTTTCATCAATCAGTTGCTAGGTTATTAAACATCTTATCAAAACATTCCTATTTACCAAAAAAGGGAGGGAGGGGGAGAGACACTTCATAAGCAACATACAAAGTCTCAGGAAAGAAAATAAAAATTCAAGTATCAAAAAAGCTATACTGAGAAAACTTTAGATTAAGCAGCCAAAAAGACAGCCATTGACCTCCAGATCTCGGAAAAATCTTTAGGAAATGGCCACGGTGTTTATGGTGGAGAGCCAACATCGAGTAGGGTAGAAAACTGGAAACGTTTTTTTTAAAAAACCTAAAAACCAAACAACAAGAAACAAGATGTGAGAGGAGTTTTTACAAGTCATCCAATTATATTTGGAAGGCCAGGAGAATCCAGGTAGTCTCTTGCACTAGTACTGCCTGTTGGGGTTTTTTTTTTTTTGGTCCAAACAAAAAGAAAAGTTAACTAACCATCCTTGTTTTCCCCATCTTCCATAGGTTTCTTTTTATATATAGACCTTTATATAATACACAATGGTCTGCCTTTTTGAGCAAACCCCTCTCAAAAGGGAGGAGCGGGGGCGGGGGTCTGAAACAATAGGCAGGAAAATAGAATCTGCTCCTCTGTTTGTCCAAGGAGAGAAGTACATAAGGGAAGAAAAACAAATATGAAACCAAATTAATCAAGATTTGTATTTCCAAGGAACTGGTGTCATGGATGAATGACACTAGATTCTGCACTATTCAATTAAAAACAGTAGCCGATAAAGCTACACCTTCAACATATCCTTTTGTTCTGTTTCCCCTTGTCTTCATAACTGGTCCAAACAGACATCACAAAGCTTCCTAATGATAATTGCATTAATTTTAAAGCACGCACACACCCCAGGGGGTGGGGATTTGCTCTCTCAATAACCACAAACACAGTTCTTGCCAGCCACTGTTTCCCTCTGGTGGAAGAAACTCACAGTGCACTTGCTCTGCTGTCTGGCACTGTCCCCACCAAGTTGTCAAATCAGCAAGGTCACCCGCAGTTTCCCCCACCTTACAGTGGTCAAATAGACAGGAGTCTTTTTTAAATCTTCAGCCTGCCTTTGCTAGACAAAACAGCAGTAGGACTTGCTTCCCCCATGTAGACAAGGACAGGCCAGGAATGTCTAGAAGAGGAATGATTTTTCTGTGGTTCCCAGAGCAGGCAGTGTACCCCAAGAACAAGTCCACAACCCCCTTCACTGCTTGGCAAGCCTTCTACACTTCTGTGGAGAACAGGATGCTCTGTCTCTTGCTGTCTGGGGTAGGGATCGTCTCTAGCTGCAGGAAGTAGAGAAGAACTTGAACCTGTAAAGTACAGGGGACAAAGAATCAAGGAGTGCATTGCATGGGCCCAGCGTAACATCAGATGCAAAGCGAGGCAGTTGCTGTAGACAGCAGAATTTGAAGTCTAGGTATGGGAAGCAGCACAGGAGGCAGAGATGGCAACCACACTGGGGCACAAGCCCCCATGAAATGATCAAGAGCTAGCTCATGGAGGAGATCTTCCTTGTGGCTGACCTGGGACCATGGACTAGACAGGGCAGCCTGCATTCAAATACTCAACTACAAAGCTCAACAGGTTTCCTGGGATAAGGTATACACTTGAAGCCTAACCAAACTTGCGTGACTGTTGTAAGGATAAAATGGGATTGGCTGAACTCCTTGGAAGGAGGAGAGGACATAAATCATATGCAAGGCACTCTTTGCTGGGGGCATGCAGATATGACAGAGGAAGAAGAGGCCATTGTTCCTTGCTCCTGTTATTTCTATTGGATATCAGTGCTAGAGAGCAACAGGGGCACACTGGAGCAAGCAGTTCCCATCCCTGACAACCATGAAGCAAATAGGGCATCATGTGGCCCTGCTTCTTTCCCATATTATGACATGCATGTTCTGCAGTGCCCCCTCTACTCTAACCAAGAACAAACCTAAGCTCTGCCTGGTAAACCACTGGGTTTCACTTGGTCTTATAGCATTCCACAGACTCAAGTTGCAACACTTTTCCTGGGCTGTATCACTTCCTTTTACCTGGGACATAACTTCTAGTGACCAGCTATCACTCATGGCTATAGGCTGGGTTGGATTGGCAGGGATCTTGCTGTCCTTCTCAGATGGCCTGAGTAGCGTTGGTCCAAAAACAGTTGCTAGATTGTGCAGGGACATCTTGTTGATGCTCTCCTTCTCAGCAACCCTGAAGGAGTTTGGGGAAGGAGAAAGAGCATGAGAACCTGATTTTAGAACCTTGGAAGAGGGCTCATTCATTCACATATCCTAATCCACAAGGGTGTGTGTCATAAGAAAGCAAGATGAGGCAGCATCTGACACCAATCACTTTTGTGTAGGGCTACCACTACAGGCAAAACCAGGTTAGGGCACCAGTCTCTGTTGGGACCAAGCTGAAAAGAGACTTTAGTCAGACAAGACATTTTAAATTACCACAACTGTAAAATGAATTTTAAATAAATAGATACTTGGCTTAAAAACTGGCATATATGGATAAAAGCACAAGTCTGGTGCTATTTCTATAGACATTCATCACACACGCTGAGCTATCAATTCTAACAAATGCTCCTGTTTTTCATTACTATCTCATAACATGCACTACTTGGGTACACGGTTGATAAAGTACTATGCTCAAACCATCAGGGCATCCCCAACACAGAATTTCTCTCCTAGTGAGTGCTGACAGACTCTGACAGCTTCTTCTTCAGCACTGGCATTACCTCTTCAAATGGTCCAGTAGGAAAAGGAACGTGACAAGATTAGGTTCTGGAAGAGACAGCAGTAAGTTCAGCATACAGCTTTCCTTTGCAACGGGGTCTGAAAGTGCTGGAGAAGAAGAGAAACGTTTTCAGTAAAGGAGAGCAAGAGCTTTCCCCGATGTATCATTTCACAAGACTCAGAAGTTAACAGACAATTCATTGTGCACTCACATTATAGTAGAGGCCAAATTAAATCCAGATCTCCATTTTCCTAGCCCCCCCTGAACCCAGCTGTCCCTATTCCCCTTAGGCAGCTGTATCCTTCCCCCTGCAGACAGATCAAGAAGTCCAAGGATGCATTCTATCATGAAACTGATCCTATTTTTGGTTTTTAAGAAGTCCTCTACAACAGCAACTATAATGAGACACAGGACAAACTCATACCAAAGTTACAATTCAGACTGCAGAAAGCAGACCTTGTGCCATTACTTTTACAGGCTCCATCTTCTTTGCAGATGAGCACCTAGGAAATGGACCTGTCAGGTCTGAAGATCTGCAGATATGTGGACTGATGGATTAAGACATCCCAAAAGAGCATATCTAGTCCTTGAGAATACGATATTCATAAATCATCAGATGGCAACCTCCCAATATGGAACTCTTGTTTTAATATCGGGTCGTTCAGTTGATGGGTAAAAGAATAGCTTCTGCTTCCCTCTGCAGCAGGGCCATTTATAAGGCTTCTAACATCTTGCACTGGATTTCCTCACTACTGATCAGGCAACCCTGAAGAAGTATGTTAGTTTTAGTTAATGAATTCACACCAATGTCAATACATACCAATGCCTTCAGCAAAATTGGGATAGAGTTCATCTGTGAAGAGAGGCTCAGGCAGTTCTCTGAAATAGAGCTTTAGAGTCCCTGCAATGGCATTGACATCCATCTCATTCATCATGACAGAGACATCTTTGTTATCTGAAAGAGAGAACATGGAGGAAAGGCATGAAGGAAGTAAAGCTTCAGGCTCCTCACATGATGCTCTTAAAGTTCCCCTTACCACAACTGCTTGCTGAATTTGGGCATCACATTAGCTATCTGTACCTTCTCACACTCAAGGTCCCTCCTCGGTTTCCCATGTAGTGATAATAGTTGCTTGCGACACTTGAATTAGGCAAACTACTGTTACTATAAATCTGGATGGCCTCTAAAGATGCTCTTAGGTTCCCCCCACCCCCAATGATGAAAGTACTGTAGGTGATTAGTTCTACTTACTTAGAACAATTATATCTCCAATAAATTCTCAAGATAGACAGAACACATAATCATATGTTTCATAATTTTTTAAAATTAAGACATTTTTTTAAAAAACGGCAAGATACTAATTTAAAGAGATCTTAGAAAAAGAATTCTTCAAATGGTATAAATGACAGTAAGAGACATAATTAGAGGCAGCCACTAAGTTGGCCTTTAACTGGGTTTCCCAACATACTTCTGAAACTGTGAGTTCCTGCAGCAGTACCTGCTCGGACAGTGTCAGAGTTGGTCAGGTATGGTGGGTGGAAGTGACCTTTCAGGTACTTTGGATGCAAACCATTTATGGCTTTAAATGGTCAGAACTAGCACTTTGGGCTAAACCCAGAAGAGGGAGCCAATGTAGTTGGTACAGGATAGGGGTTATACTCATTGCAGCCAGCCCCTGTTAGCATTCTGGCTACCACATTCTGAACCAGCTGCCACTTCCAGACAATCCAGTTTTTCACCCTCACTGCCTTCAGATACTGGTTAAGCACACTCATTGCTTTCCTAGAACTAGATGGAAAGGAGATATAGAGTTGTGTGTCATCAGTGCTCTGATATCGACTTGCTCTAAACTCGCTCCTCATATGATTCCTCTTAACAGTATCCTGTAGATGGTAAACAGTATGGGAGACAAGATGGAATCTTATTGGACCCCACATGGCCGGAGTCCCCCAACACCAGTTCTGAAGCCAACCTCAAGGAAAACTCAAAACCATTTCCAACAGATCACCACCAAGACTCATTCCAGGCAGTTCAGAAATAACTTGGTGGTATCAAAAGCTGCTGTGAGGTTTAGGAGAATCAACAGGGACACGATCCCCTTGTCAGTAAATTGCTGAATATCATACGGTGAATCTGTATTTAAAGGGGTTATCTGGAGCTGGTGCTCCCGGCACCAGTCTTACCCTGCCAGAGCAAGATGACACCATCGTGGGATCCAGGATCGTTGTGGACACCCCAGGAGAGCAAAAGCTGGCAGTTGCAGGTCCTCTGTGCGCAGCAGAACCCGGCTACAGTGAGGTGGTGGTGAGGCATCGAAGGCATCCTCGGCAACAAGGCACAACTGTTCCACAAGCCTGATGCCCCCAGAAACAAGGAAGGCAGGACCACAGTTGGAGATGATGGGGGCCAGCTGGGTCCCAGACAGGAGCCCAGGAAGACCATGGAGGCATGGCCTAGGGATGTCCCTCTGAAAGGGATAGCATGGCCAAATTGGCCACCCCATGGAATGCGCAGCTCTGCCCATGTGATGGGTGGTGGCTGGATGAGGCAAGAGATTGGGCAAGGGATCAAGAGAACCTATAGACCCAGAGGCCTGGCAGCCCAGAGCAAACCCTCCAAGAGGAGGGCTGGGGGAGGGACTGCCACAGGATGGCCTTCAAAAGTTGGGGGAAGGAGAACTAGGAAGGAAGGGCGTGGTTGTGCTCTCAGGGTAGGAGAGGCAGCTGAGAACCAGTGGGAGAGAGGGAAGCAGGTATAGCAACAAACCCCTTTCCCCATTTCTGAGGCCCTCACAATCCCCTCAGTGAGTCCTGGAGAAGAACCCCTAGGAGGGGGATGCAGCCCCAGATTCTGCCTCAGGCCAGGAGGAGTCCCATACCAGGCGGCGTGTGTGTGTGTGTGTGTGTGTGTGTGTGTGTGTGTCCTAATGTGGTGGTGACATGATTCTTCTTCTTGGAAACAGTTGATTCCAATATTTGTAGTCAAATTTAGCTTTCCAAGATAAGGTAAATCTAGAAGGCAGCGGTGGGACAGTTCCAGATATTGGATGAAAAATATTTTCATTATTCTGTTAGATTTTGGATACAGACTGCACTAGCTGTCCTGGTTCACAAAAGGCATGTAGAGTTGGATAGAGCAAACGTGGCTTTCCTTATTCTTCTAGAACTCTCAGAGGCTTTTTGACATGGTCTACCATCAAATATTCCTAAGCTGCCTGTGACAGATGTGGCAATGCTTCCACTCCAGAAGCTGGGCCGATTCCAGATGACTAACCTTAAGGCGCTTCATGCCGCCCTCTTCTGGATTGCGATGGGGAAAATGCGAAATATCGCGTTTCCTCGCGCAAGTTTTGCGCGTCGGGAAGAGGGCGGCATGAAGCGCCTTAAGGTTAGTCATCTGGAATCGGCCCTGGTGTCAGAAAATAGCTCCAAGGGTCTGTTGCTATTCCCTGGAGCTATTTCCCCTGGCACTCGTCCTGTGGGTACTGTAATATCCCATCTTCTCTGCAATGCTGTTTGTAATAGGTATGCAATTGCAGGGAGACCTCCTCTGGAGTATTGTTTTAATATGTTAACACACCACTTTGGCGACAGAAAACACAGAATAGAAATCAATACACAAGCTGGGGTGTGTTGGGGGGCACAAGCACGTATGAGAAGCAGCCATGCTGAACGCATACTAGCTTTTGGCCTCTGGCCAAAAGGAACTAGAGCAGATTCTGTGACTGTTCCTGGTCAACCTACTAGGCTTGATGGACCATTGACGTGAGTGGAAAAAGAAAACCTCACAAGTATATACTCACTGACATCAAAGGCAGCTTTCAAAGCCTGGATATCGGTGGCAACACCAGACACCCGATAGATGCCCACCTCCTCCATGCCACGGCGCTCGATCTCCTCCACGCACTGGCGCACAATATAAGGCACCTTCGATCTTTCTCTCCTGCAAGTTCAAAAAGGTATACAGGTTATTTTAAGACGCAACTTCCTGTCTGGAAGATGCTTGTGTCCCCTGCCATCCCATCTCTACATCCTTCCATCTTTAGGTTCTTATTCAGGAGAGGGTAATACCCAAGGCACTGAGTGCCAAACTACATGTTAAGATCCCCCAGGTTCTGGCCTTGGTCCTTCTCTACTCTCCCTATACACCGTGTCCCTGAGTGACTTTATCACATTCCATGGCTTTCAGTACCACTTCTAGGCTCCCACCCAGCACTCTCCATCTCTACCCCTGAATATTCTCCCTCCCTTCAATTTCAGATATTCAGTCGCCTGTCTGCTGTTTCTGCTTGGATGTTTCATCTCTGGCTCAAACTTCGCATGCCCAAGCTTTCCTCCCAAGCTGCCCTCTTCATTTCCACAGACAAGGTCCCCGTCCACTCTGTCAACAGAGTGATCTTGGCCTGATCTTTGGCTGCTTGGTCTCCTACGCCACCTATGTTCACTGTGTTTCCAAGTCATGTAACTTCATGTGGCCCCTCCCTTTCCATTCCCTGGGTGAAAACTGGTCATTTTAAACCTGACTATTGCAACTTCCTCCTCTCTGTTCTTCTGCTGTCACTCTTCAGCCACCGCACCTCTTATCCAAAACACGGCTGCCGAAATCATTCATCCCTCATTCTGACCATTCTATACCCCGCCTTAAATCTCTGCACTGTCTTCCGGTCCACTCCTAGATCCAGCCTAAGCTCCTCATTCATTCTTTCAAAGCCTGCTATGGCCTTGCTCTCTAGCTCATATCCCAATATGACCCTTCCTGTGATTAAATATTTACTATCACGCTTTAAAAAAAAGTTAGAGCTAAAAATATTTAGGAAAATAAGTACTCTCATTCAACCTCTTAGGTTTTTTACATGTAAATTTGAAGTGTGCCTTGGTTGTCCTGATCACATGACACTGAAGGTAAACAAGGGATTCAATTATGTGGGAATCCAGGTAACACCAACTTCCTAAGCATAAAACGAAGGCTTGGTAGCTTGGAAAATTCCAGGGCGTGTTATCTCATAACTGAGGAAAAGGCCACACTTTGGTTCCTGAGCACAGCAGAATGCATGACATTCAAAGTAAACAAGCTACATTTTTTTTCAAGCATACATATGTGTGCTTATTGATGCTCAAGCTCACAAAACACAAACATTCTCCCTGAACTACCCAGGTGAAAGCAGGAAAATGAATACATGGAAACTTCCATTCAGCATCAGCATAGGATGACACAAAAAATCTACTTCAAGGCAGCATTCCTGGAGGGGAAAAAAAGACAGAATGGACTGACTCACTTGGTGACGACAGCGATCTTTACTCCAAAGACTCCAGTCTGCTTGCGAGATGGCATTCTCTTTAAGCTGAACTCCCTGCTTGTGAACTTCACAGACAGCTTCACTTCAGCCTATGAGACACGGAGCTCCAAAGCTATTCTTGCCAATTACAGCAATCCCCATGTTGCATTTTTACCCAGCAAACAATTCATAAAGGTACATGCTGAGGTGCTACAGGTGTTTGGATGCAGGAGACTTGGGGCCCTTGATCCCTGCTGTGCCCTGAACTGCCTGGCCTCTCTGGATTGCTTCTGTTCAGCCCAGCCCTGCCTTGCCTTGGCACAGTGAAAGAAATGCAATTATATACGGCACTAGGATCATATTATTTAAAATACAGAGATAGAGAACTTTCAGGAATCTGAATATTCACAACAATGCCAAAAGAAGAAGAAAGCAAAAGTGAAAAAGTTTTACAAAAAGGATGGAAGCGAGGGAGCATTTCTCCAGGTTCATTACTTCAGGCTTTTTCATTCCAAATGTGTCCCAAGGTTTCTGATGGCAATATTTGTTAGCTCTGTTTTCCCATTTTATTCTCTGCCCACTTCCACTACTTAACTCCCCCCCCCTCCATTTTTGGCCTGACGGTACTCTAAAACTAGATGTAATATACTCCAAAGGGAGGGGAGAGCTAAAATTAAGAGGCTTGAGGCTGCATAAACTGGGAGGGGGTGTTAGCTCCTCCCACCTAACCATGTTCTGCTTTATGTTGCTCCCCACCCCCAAATTTTAGAGAACTGTCATGTCCAGCACTGGCTCAGACCAGCTGGGCTTACAAAGCAGCAGTTCCTTATTTCTGTAATCATCCTTCCCGCTTGGAACAACTTTCCCCCACAAAATAATTCATTTCCAGCTGAATGGAGCTTACTGATGCAGCTCACTAAATGGTCCCTCTCTAACCAATTTTTTGTTTGCCCTTTTAACAGGAAACATATTACACTAATAAAATACTGCAGGCAACTCAACTGTCCAAACCTCCCCCCCTGCCCCTGCTTCCACATCCAAATATATGTATTCTAAATTGGTTCCAAGATTATTTGCCATGGGACTACATAGACAGTTCCCCGTGTTTTAAAAAAAGGAAAATGGGACCACAACTGCAATTGCCTTTGTGTTACAGACAGACAAACAGCTAAAAGCCAAAGGTGGGGCAGAATGTTCCCCCACACAACCTTCACTGAAACAAACAGGAGACACGCTGGGGTCCCATGTGGCTCCCATTCATTTCAATGAGGCTTGCCCAGAATAATACCCCAGAACAATTGTGCCTCATTAGCTGGTTTGTGGGCACATCAGGGAGACCATTCCAATTTCCAGTTGTGATGGAATACAATTTAAAGAAAGGTTTCCACAGTGCAGCACTCAGAGAGTGAGGGAAGGAGTTAATAACAGCCTGATTGACAAGGCTGCTCTACCCCGTCTCTGATTGGCTAGTCAGAATGACAGTTGGTGCTGACAGGATTTTTCAGTTCAATTAAGGACTTTTTTTTAGTTGAGTTGAGAATGTGGAGTCTGACAAGGAGGGTCAGACTGGTACCCCTCTGAAGTGAGGAAAAAGAGAACGTTTGCTCTAACTGAGACAACCTTGTCTTAAGGAGGACTCGGTTGATATGTCCAAGTATAAAAGTCAGCACAAACTGAAACCTGTTTACCCAGCCAAGATAGAACTGGAGGCATGTTTTTGGCAGAGTGAGTGGATAGTAAATGGAAACTCTCATTCAGCCAAGTGAACTGGGTTATGTCTTATGAAGAAGAATCATTCCTGCTCTAAGGAAGATGCCGGGTCTGTTATAAAGGGAAAACTGTGTTGAACTAATGTCTGGAAATCTAAGTTTAAAAGGAGAATGTGAAGAAACACTGCTCTGTGAAGAAACACTGTTACTGTAAATAAAACACCTCTCACTATCAAGATCTATTAAGAATAAACTATCCTTAAAGGAACTTATTTTGCCTTTTAAAGTATTCTATTTTACCGACAAATTTTACCTAAGCAATTTCATTCCCTGACTGACCATATTCCATCCCTGCCCTGTGGCCAAAAATCCAAAGCAATCTACAGAACCTGTGAACAACCTCAGATGTCCCATCGCTACAAAGTAACAGAATGCTCAAGTTCCACATGTATCTTTGCTTCTCTACAAGACTGTCACTTGGAAATACAGCTTTCTTGTTTCTCCCACACAGGAGATCAAAGGCTGAATTTCCAACATGACATTGCTCCAGAGCAGGGGTGGGCAAATTGCGGCCCGTGGGCCACATGCAGCCCGCTACAGAGTTTTTTGTGGCCCGCCAAGACAGTAGAAAAGTGTGATAGGGTACATTTGTCTCATTAAACTGATTCTAAAATTAAATGTGCTTGCAGCTATAGATGATATGAAATTAGCACAATAAATAAATTGAATAAAACTACCACTATTTTATTTAATTTATATTTATTGATTTTTATGATACAATTTATACCTTTTCTGAAATGCAAAGTTAACTAATGAATGCAATCATTTTAAAAGGTGCGGCCCTCCGCTAACCTCCGCTCCCACGAAGTGGCCCCCGAGCCAAAACAATTGCCCACCCCTGCTCCAGAGGAACAGGAGTCCAAAGAACCTAAGCCTGCTATACCCAAGGAGTAAACAAATGTTTGAAACTCTCCTATGCTCACAAACATGTTTGGTTCCATCTGCCTAGTGAACAATTAATTTTGCTATCTGAGAGACAAACAAGTAACTGTACAGGGTCTGGCTGGAAGCCCATCAGAGCCTTACTTCATAACATGATATTTGCATATATATATAGTGATATTGGCCCTTTTCACACTACTTACTTGCTTCTGGAACATTGTGAAATGTAGCGCAAAAACTGTGGAAGATAGCGTCTTCTCGTGAGAGTTTTGCACGATGTCGCGCAAGTTTTGCACGATGTTGCACAGAACTCTAGCGAGAAGATGCTATCTTCCGCGGTTTTTGCGCTACATTTCGCGATGTTCCGGAAGCAAGTAAGTAGTGTGAAAAGGGCCCTGGTCTCTTGCCTAGAGAAGGGAAAAATGGAGAACTAGTCATGGGTAACAAGGAGAACAGGGCCTCAAAACTGATGAAGCAAACATCAGTGGCAGCCAACCTGACATCTTGTATTCTCAATACTTACACCATTCATCAAAATGACTGTGCGTTGCCAATCTTTATCTTGCAATGTCTGTGGATCCAGCTGAAAATAGAAAGTTGTTAGCATGTTAGTGATCAGCTGTAGAAACTACATCAGATACTTAAAATTATTACGTAGGATTAGGGGTATCAGGATAATCTGAATGACTTTCCCTGGGAAACAAGAAGCACAATTCATTTTTTAAAAAGTCAGAAATATGTTAGGCCCTTTCTAATTAATCAATTTTCTTCCAGTGTGCTGATGGACTTTCTGCAGAGCTTTTGGCATACAGTCGTTTTCCAAGTTTCATCAGCTTTATTATGGCCTGCCCAAATCTTAGTTTTTGACACACAGAGCTAAGGCATCTCTTTGACTACCAAACAGCAGACGAGGTAGTAAATCTGTTCTCGAACTGTACCACCTGAAATGAATGTAACAGCAGGCTCTTCCATATAAAAAATATAACCTATACACAGAAGTCTAGCATGCTGTGGAAAGAGCTGAGAAGTTATATACAAGGATTTTTTTAAAAAATGTTTCACTATATGAGAAGAGCAATTGAAGTGGTACAGTCCAGACACATTTTATCTGCTCTTGTTGAGAGTTACCCAGCATCTCCACCTGGATGCTCACTAATGTCACAGAAACCAATCTGCTCTTCAACTTTCCCGTATTGCACAAAGCTCATCTGGGGACAAAGAGGAACTGATGCCAATCGTTCCTCTATGCATCCTGTCAGGGCAATTCTGCAGGGGGCAGCAGTGGCAGATACCTGAGCATTCCTAGAAACTGGATGGCTGGATGGCAGCAGTTCCTACATCTTTTTACATGCTCTGTGCAAGGACGTAGCAACTCTCAGGGTCTCCCATTGTCAGGAGGTCTTTGATAAGAATGTTTCAAAAGGACTCCTCCACTATCTTGGTACTGCAAGGAACTCTGTACATGCTCTGAGGAACCTGCTACAACCTAGGTAAAATATACTTAGTTGAGTTAGACCAACTGTATTACTTTTATTTGACAGACTATGCGCTCTACCTTGTGTTTTGCATTTTGTCCCCTTTCCTGCCCTTTTGGAACACACCCACCACGTCCCCTTTTTTCTACAATAAACCTCCTTTCTATAAAGACATTTTTCCAGCTTCCTTAGTACAATACATTTCTCTGTGATATTTCTCTAAATATCTTCCCTACAAGCCAGGCCACCTGGGCACTACATAGTTGTTTCCTATAAGGTATTTTCCAGGGTTTCCACCCTGTTGCTTTGTTATTTTGCTAGGATGCCTTCTAAACTAGACAGTCTAGATTTTATTTTTTTTATTTATTTTGTTCATTTATACTCCACCTTTCTTACTGAGATCCAAAGCGGATTACATAGTACAAGTGGGATACAATATAATCAATAGCTCAGATATTTACTGAGCAAGTACCATAATGAACAACAGTCTGGATATCCATTGAAACAGATCCAATAAGGTATGGTAGCAGGAAATTTGAAAACAAGCATAAAGTCAAGCATAGAGATGAAATCTTCTGAAACAACACATGCATACCTGATTTACATGGCATAGTAAGCAATGTGGAAAGCTCCTGTGATACTTACCTGCACCAGTATCCAATACCATATCGCCCATGTCTCTACCAAAGCATCGCTCTGAGCTATTTTTATGACATAACCCTATAATCTGCGTAGAAAGCCCTCCTGAATAATTCAGTATTGCATAGTTTGCAGAAAGCCATGGGAGTAGGAGCTTTCCTGATCTCCTCAGGTAGGCCATTCCATATGGTGGGGGCCACCACAGAGAAAGCACGTGTGTGGGCAGCTGTTAATTTTGCCCAATTGCAGGGCAGTATCTGCAGAAGGCCCCTTTCAGCTAAGTAAAGCTGCAGGGGCAGAACACAGGGGGAGAGGAAGTCGCACAGATATGAGGAGCGAACACCATGAAGGGCTTTGAATGTGATAGTCATTACTTTGAATTGAGCCTGGTAACCGATGGGAAACCAATGGAGTGATATGCATGCTCTGTCTAGTTCCTAAGAGTAAGCAAGCTGCAGCGTTCTGCACCAGCTGGAATCTCTGAGTAACTCTGAGGAGACTTATGTTCTCAGGAGGTATCTGAGTAGTGGCAGATGATTACCAGGGCGCTTTCCAAGGAACTCTTGGTCTAAGGAAGTTTCCAGCAAGGCAAGTCACTTCCCCTCATTTCCTAACCATAACAATTTGCATTATTTATTGCAAGTTATTCTGAGTTCCCAAGGGAAAAGCCTGGTTTTTAAAAAAGACCTCTAGAGCAATCTAGGATTGCTTCAGCTGCTGCCAAAAGGTTCCGTACCAGTCTAATGCCAGCTTGGGCTGCAGCCCCTGTGGCCAAGACACATGATGGGAACCATGCACCCCACACCACAGTCTCAGTGGAGGCCTTCTCCTCCTTCCTGCATCTTGGAGCATTTGGGGTACAGCTGACCTTTCTGTTTAAGCCGAGTCACTGACATTCTTGAGACATGAAGCGTGGCAGGCCTTCTTGGAAGGCAGAACAGAGGTCACAAAGTCAGAAGTCAAGGCTCATTCAAAAAGCACCTGTCCCAAAAAGTGAGAAGGCTGGACAAAGAGCTCTCTATCTTATTCTGCTGAACAATAAGACAGGAAAATGGAGGGAGAAAGAAATAAAGAGAAGCAGTGGTGATGAGACAATTCCACAAATACCCAGCTGTGGAGCAGACATGACTGGAAGGGCCCTCTTCCCTCTTAGGCCCTCTTCAGCTTAAGCTAGCTCAACTAATTAGCACACTGACTGCTGAGCGAGTGGGAGGAGTTACGTCAACCTTGATTCCTCCCTCCACCCACAGAGAAGAATGAGCCTTGGAAAAAATGCATAACAGATCCATCTCAGAAAGGAAGTTCAGTCCTGGTAAGGCCACTAGGACAAATGGCAAAGAATTAAAGAGAGGAAATTAACGATATTCCACAACAGCAGCGTTGTCCCCAACATGGCACCCAACAACAATTTTCCTGGTGCCCACATGCTTTTAGAAAGTGGTTGGGGCCAGTTAGGGCTGTTCACAGCAGGATTTCTGATTAGACTGGAGATCCAATTGGTTGTGCAGATTAAGATAACATTTCAGCAGCATCTGCCATCACAGTGTTGGTTGTATTCTCTCGCTGTTCTCCTTCCCAGTATATTTTTAAAATTATCCTTCTTCTCCCCTGCATTTGGGCTTCCTATGTGTGTGACTCAGCCTCTTGCAGCAGCCATTTTGCAGTTACACCCACTACCCAGTGTCAAAATTCCAAAGGTGCCACAGGCTTAGAAAGGTTGGGGACCTCTGTCCTAGGCAGGACAGTCAAGTAGCTTACATGATTGATGTGGCGGGAGTGGAGAAAAGGGCAGCTGAAACAGACAGATAAGGTAGCCTATCTGGAAAAAAAATACAAGTGGGCAGCAAATGGAAAGGCAGAGTCTAGTTTTAAGTCTATTTATAGAGTGAGAATCTGGAAATTCCAGGTGACTCACCCATATGGAGGACAATTGCTTTGTCTGGGCAGTACATGCACCTTTGATACCACAACAAAGCCATAATAAAAGTCATACACTAGTGCACCAACATCATCATCCACATATTTGGATGTAATCACATGATTTTGTTTTTCCTGCCACACAACATCTTTCAATTCACCACGGATGGAATTTACATACAATTGGGTCTTGTGAAAGGGATCTGAACACACTGAACTCCTGTGTCATAAAGCAAACATTAAGCACTGAGAAACATTCTCTTTGCCATTCTGGTGACTCAAAAGACCAATCAATTTGCACTGCTTCTCTCCCCTGCCCTTTTCTTTTGCTGGGCGCTGACCGGTTGGCCACTCGGTGGAAATCATTCCCTCCCTCCCCAGATCTCCATACAACTCCTCTTTATCATTATTATTTTAAAATGAGAGAAGGGTCATCATAACACCATGACTCTCATACTGCTCTATTGTGAAATCAAGACTGCAAATTCATAACCTTGTAAATTGTGCCCACAAATTACATTTTCAACATCTGACTAACTCTTTGTCGTTAAGAAAGCCTGAAACAAGCCCCAAGCAACTGAGCATCCAACCCCCCCTTTTTTAATTAGGAGAGAGTCGCAATGCTGTGATGTTTGTACATTCCATCCCTTTAAGCACAATGTCCATCTTGTTCCATGATGGCAATCCACATTCCCTACTGATCACGTCTTGGGTTTATTTTTTTAATTTCCTTTCTTTAAAACCAGGGCTCTTGTTCATGGTGATTTGGAAACAGAGCTGGGTTACTCATCTCAAGAATCCACTTTCCCCATCCCAGAACAGGGTCACATGATGTGAAGAGGCCAATGAGAATGCCATTTTGTTTGGGCAGCAGCATTTTAACATTTTGCTCTGCAGAGAGGCACAGTTATGCGCCAAGCAGACAATTCAAACCACACCAGAGCAATCTGCCAGCAGCTAATGGAACAAGTATGAAAAGTACTTTGTAGGTTTCTCCCCAGAACTCTGCCATCAATTGCCTCTGGGCATACTGAGTTCTCCAACTCCTGCACTGAAATTTTAAAAAAAATAGTGATGTTGGTTCTAGCCTCCACAAAAGGCAGCTTCAAACAGACTGAGACAAAGTTTATATAGTTTGCTGCACTTCCTGGCACTGAGTAAGCAGGGTATGCAAGGTGGCAGCAGCAGCAAGCCTTCCAACAGAAGCTGGAAAGAAGCAGCAAACGGCAAGGCACCAACACTATTGCCCAAAACTCTAGTAGATAGTGCTGCAAGTTCTTTCTTTTCTTCGCCAATATACCTCTGGAAGCAAGGCAAGCAGGGCACCCACATTGCTGATACTGCCTACTTTACTGACACAGACACACATCACTGGGGAGCCTGCTCCTTCCATCGAAGCATGGCATCTCTGCCACCATTAATGTTTCTGTGGGTGCAGGTGTCAATAAAATCAGCAGCTGCAGCAGAAGGGCTGACCGCCTTGGTTCTAAGTGAGCTGTCCCAGCAACTGCCTCACCTTACCAACTCAGGATGTTGACAATGCAGAAGTGGGCAGACCTTGCCCTACTCCATTCTTTTCCCTTTTTAGACAAATGGTGGCAGATCACTGCCATTATGTTTGGAATCTGGTAACTGTATGGACACCAGTCATTATTTCTGGACACTAGCACCACTGCTGAGCAAAAAAAGAATTGGATTTTTGGCTGCGTTGTTTCATAACATCAGGAGCTGGAAAGGATGGCTCCTAAAACCTGTGTGCACTCAAGGAAGCTAATGCGGTTATGGAAACACAATGCTGCATGAATTCTTAGGTGGAGAATGTTTTGGTTTATCTTCACACCATGATTCTCAGCACAGCTGGAAACATGCTCACATGTGGCAACAGGAGCCCCTTGCAGACAACTCCTGCACAGAGAGCCAAAGGCAAGCACCCACCTGGATTTGGCCTTTGCCCATGAGTCTATCCGTTGTCTCTCCATCTTCTTTGGTGAGCTTGGATTTGTTGTAGCATTTCTCGTAGCACAAGAGCCGCAAGGTCTGCGAGCCTTCCAGCTCAATCTCAAATTCCTGCAGGGCACAGGAGGAGAGTAAGGTCACCAAGGGAGCAATAAGGAAACCAACCTTCTGCTTAAATCTACTGGTTGCTTTTCCCACAGGTGGGCTGTGCCCTTCCTTGAGGATAGCAGGCAGGCTATGGTTGACTGACATATTCTTATCCTTACCAGAGGGAAGCACACTCCTATCTTCTTCAGGAAAGGTACTAAAGGGTGAATGATTTCTAAAAATATTTGATGAACGAAATCAACACAACAGAGCTCTAAACATGCCCTATGTACTGCCACAACAACCGAACAGCCACAAGATAGCAACAGAGGCAAGCTGTCTAACTGCTTGTGCCTCCAAAGTAGAACACTCTGCTCTCTTCTGCTCAATGATCCTTCATAGAAGATGCTTCAGGGGCCTGGGGTGGGGGGTGCAGCCAGAGCAACAATGTGAAAAAGACCAGAGCTTTTGTTTTCATCTTTCCACTTATATCATTATGTACAAAATGCAGCCATCTGCTTCTCGGACTCACTGTGAGCTCCTCTTGACTTGAGCAAAGAATTTATGCACAGGCCAATCCCAAATCAAAATCCAACAACATAGCCAGCCATCCTCAACACATGCAGAAAAGTTCTTCTGCGCAGGATTCAGCTAAATGAACAGGAGGTACAAAAGAGCATCACCCAAAATTGGATACATGAAATGGGTTCTCTTAACTTTTCAAATACGATGGCCTAATGTGACTGTGCAAAGACTCTACCAGAAACAAACTAGCCTGGAAAAATGAAATTCCTTAGCTCTTAAAACTGTCCATCTTATCAGAACCATGCCATAGAAGCCTTCCTTCCACTGGAATCAGAGAGCTCCTCCTTCTGATGGCCCACACAAGGAGAAAGTATTTGCAGCTGAAACAAACAAGCTGACTGATTAACTGGCTGCCACTTCTCCAATGGGCAGAAGGGCACCCCAGAATGCCACTCTCACTCACCTCATTCCAATTGGGCTCGGTTGTGTCTCTGTAGACTCTCGTTTTGGCCTTGTTTACAAAATACCCAAAGGAATCCACTTCTAATGTGCAGTACAGGTCTAGAGAAAAGAGGGTAAAGCAGCAGCACTTTGAATACAATTGCTAATCCCTCTTACAGTTTTGCTGGTCATTGTCTGACTGTGTTGGTCACTTTCAGGGTCATTACAGCAGCCATCTGCTTTTTTCTTTGCAACCTGCAGCTTGATTCAGGCCCCTGAAGTTTCCAGTCATGCAAGTACCTTTTCTCTGGACTGTGAAGATTAATTTTTGAGGGAAGGCAAGTTGATAGATAATCAAGGGACTAGGTGGAGAGCGCATTCCCTCTTTAAGGCTATGAGTCTTACCCAATGCCTGCATAAAGGGTGTGTAGTGCAGGATGGGGTCCTGGTATGTTACTGGAATTTTTTTTCTTTATGTTTTTATTGTTGATATGGATACCATCAGGTATTTTTCCATGGGCTACCTTGAGCCCTTGGAAGAAATGGTAGGCTTTAAGTATTTGAATGGACTTTTGTTCGGAGCTACTGGGCAGTGTCGTTGGCTAGTCATGGTACAGAATAGTTATTCTAGCTCTGTGTGTTCACTGCACATACATGCACCTACAACTCACTCGAACTCTGTTTGAAGCCGCTAGCTGAATGGACAATGACATTCAGGAATCCATAGAGACCAGGAGATTCATCATCTGTATTTGAAAAAGCACAGAAAGTTTGTTGTAAGGGAGACAGGGAAGAAAGAAGCATTTCCCCAAAATTTGTCAGTATAGCAAGAATTACATTTTTGTATTTTGTTCTGAACGCTGTCAAGCATGTTTTTCCCGAATGTGACTGACTTAAATGTGCTCTGCTTTCATTTGGGAAAGGCTCTCCTTCTTCCCTGGAGCAATAATAAAACGATGCCGAGATCAGGGACCTGAGCAATGCACAGCCCTTGTCTTTGTTTAATGCTGCAGCAGTCCTGAGAAGGAAGGCACTGCTTTTCTTCATACAACAGATAAGGAACTGAAGCTATCCCGTAAGTATATGATTAGAATCAGTCCTTTCAACTCAAGTCCGGCATCAGGATCCACTAGACTGGACTTCCTCTCAACTGCTTCTATATTTTCCTGTAGATCTGGATTTTCCTAGGCCTTTTAAATTTTCTGTGTCATCATATATTCCCCACTTAATTAAGACAAACGAAGCCCTCTTTTAAAAGGTAACTGGATTGTAAGTAAAAATGCCCATTTTTTTTTTAAATATACTTTACAAGTGTCCAAAGGCAAGTCTAATAAAGTCCCACAGCTGTCAAGGTTTGGGGCTAAACTTTGAACGCTGCTGTTTCACACACACCTCCACAAAACTATCACTCTGTTGTACCAAAAACTAATTTTACTTTGTGTACAAGGCGAAGGAATGGTGATATAACAGAGCATTCCTTTTTCAGCAAGGATCACCGTGACCTGAGGAACCTCTTAGTACTGTGAAGACCCAATGCCAGGCACAACCATGGCAGGTTGTAGACTCCACACAGTACTCCACTCAACTGTGGAAACACCCTGCTGCTGCTATCATAGGCCAAGATACTAGGGCTAGGTGTGATGGTGGATAATGGAGGCATACTTACCTTCTTTGTTGATCGTGAGGGGGATGTGATGCACAGTTTGAAGCTTCACACAGGAATTTGTCAGCATTTGAAGCTCCACCGATGTCAGTGAGAAGCTTTTGAAGCCTGAAATTCAGAAAGAATGAATGCTTTGAAAAAATAGTAAATGGGATCCACTTGGAACACTTGGAAGCTTAGAAAGAGATCAAGTTGCAAGCAAAGATGTAAAGACTCCTAAAAATTTGGAGGTTCAGAAAAAATCAAATCAAGGAGTGACTATATATGGACCTTGATATATGTCACAACATCAACATCTCTTATAAAGCAAGGCTGGAATCCTAGTGGCTCCATGGAACTCCACGGGACTCACTTCCAAGTACAGTAGGCATAACAGCAGGACTGCCAGGGTAACTATACTGAAAATCAATATATCCCAAAACTCAACATTTCTGTATTGTATTTGTATTCAGTACCAGCTCAATCATACATCCCTGAAAATACTAACATACTTCAAAGATTATTTCTCTAGTCAGTGGTTTGGTTCAAATGCAAAAGCATCATGATGTCTAGAAGATCTTCAGACTTGCAGTTACAGTTTTTTCCCAGCCCGATACTATGTGTACAGCTAGGTAATTAGATATTCCAGGTTCACAGCAAACAATAGTTTACCATTTCCTGTGTTTTGCACTGCAGCAGGATTCCAAATGGCAGTTTATTTCTAGCTTGGAATCCTGATTTACAGGGGAAGCATAAACTATCACTTTATCTAATTCTGATCCTTAACAGGTGGCTCAAATATCCACACAGTGGGGACAGGGAAAAATAGGAGAGATTTTTCTACAAGCTTGAGGGAAGCCCCAGGTTTGCAGAAAATCTGAAGTCTTAAAACACACACACAGAGCGGAGAGGTTAAATCCCCCAAACAGAAGCTTAACTGCAGGCTGAGCAAACTGGGGCTTTGCTTGCACCATTTCCCTTTAAGTAAGAATAAAGGTGTTCCCCTCTCCTTTACTCCAGCTTAAAGGGAAAAGCCCCAGAAGCTCCACACTGTATTTGGGAACAGCATGACGCTGTGTGGAAGTCCCCCTCCCCACCCCCAAAAGGGTGTATGCTGTGTTCCCCTTGAGAAAAAAAATCCCCACATGGAAGCAGCCAATCACTGGTTTCCAGTTGTAGACAGAGGTGGGAATAATTTGGTTTGCCAAGCCAATTATGAATTGAAGTGGAACGGGAAGAGGAGACTTATCAGAACACGAGGAAGTCAGCCACCCACACACAACACAAGAGCATGTTTGTCTTTAGCAAACAGAAGGAGATGCCACAAGGATGGTCCCTAATTTCAAACCCCCCAGGATGCCGCTCAACTCCACCCCTGGAAGTCAGAACTCTTCACATACATTTTTTCTGCTGCTCCCGGATGATCTCTCGCCACTCTGCTCGTTCGTAGTCTGAGGAGATGAGGAACGTGTAGCTCTGAGTGCCCCAGGAAAGACAGAGAACCAAGATTTAATTTTCTTATTCTGCAGATCTTATTTAACAGCTCCATTATATCACTATAAATCCAGACCCCCCCTGGGGGGGGGATGACAAGCACTGCCAGTTCAAATCTCCACAACTACTGACAATAATTTCTTGCTGGATTGTTTCTTTTAAGGGATCTGGTAGTTCAGCAGAACCATTTCAGTCTACTGTTGACTTTCCAGGGAGGTTGAAATACTCTTCTACTGGTTTCTGAGAATGCTTCTATTTTCAATGTGTCACTCTTTGTTTGCAGACATTCTCCAGCTTTGACCGTGAAAATGACAAAAAAGGCATTGCTGGCCCATTATACCATATATCACATTAGAGGCTGTGCTGCTGAAAGGGCCCTTGATGGTTTGGCTGATGTTTTGGTCCCTATGATAGTGGATACAGGGACAGAGCCGGCACTAGAATTTGTTGAAGGACTATTCCCTCAATTTGTATTTCTACTGGCTAGTCCATTGTTCTGGCAAGTAATTGCTTTAGATTGGGGGGGGGGCGCTCCTTGCAAGCAAAGACTGGCCAACCTTCCCACAAGGCCTATGAGAAAGAAGGATCATCTTCCAGGAGAATGATATACTGCAGAAGTTTTAAGTTTGGAACAGCAGGTGACAACCAGTCACGTTCCATCGTCTTACTTGGTCCGCCTGTTGTGTCTAATCCATCTGGGCCTAGCCCTGTCAACTGCAAAAAACTAATTCATCACAATTGTCCCTTGCTAGAAATAACACTTTCAAAGCCTCACTTGTAGAGCAACATCCCCAGCCTAGACCTGGGCACGAAAGAAGGCAAACCAGGAACTTCAGTCAGTAGCTACTGTTATGAACCCCTCACTAAAAATGCCGTTAAGGACAATATGCTGCACCTATAAAATAAGAGGCAAATAAACACAGCAGCACCAGGTGCCCATGCCAGTGTTAGGAGAGGGAAGGTCCAGGGCTTTGCAAAATCGGTTGCAAAAATTCCAATCTTGATTCCTAGCGACTATGAAAGAGTACTAAAATACAAATTGCTGCATACATTAAGGAAGTTGAAATTACATGGAAATAGTGTCTTATTTCTTATTAATGTTACATGTACAAAAAAAACCTCTTCCTTTTTTCACATGCGTACATAATTTTATTTGATACTTTGGGACTTTCTACCCTAGGGCAGGGAGGAAAAAACAAAATCAGTCACGTAGGAATTCCTACACATAGGAATTCGTTCCATGTTCAGGTCTTTTCAACACTGTTATCTACTGTACTTCCTCCCAGGAGAACCACCCCAGTGGTGAGAACCTCAAGGAACTGGGTGGAGCAGAGGCAGCAACCAGCCCCTTCCCTTGAGGCTGGAAGAGCAGTGATAGTTATGAGACAGAGACAAGGGGAGTACAGTAAAAAAAAGTACTATTTGGATCCAAATATCAGGAATCCTATAAATATTCTATATTCTTAATATTCAGATCCAATTCACTATTCAGATCAAATTTTATTCAGGAATACCAAATATATTTGAATAATATTCCCTATGGGGGAAACTATCCAGGGGCTGGGGGGTGGGCTCTTTCAAGTACACATCATCAAAATATTAGGGGACCTAGTCCTTTCTGTCCCCTAAAGATCCCCCAAAATTTCAGGAAGACTGAACCCAGAGGTCCAATTCTATGTGCCCCACCAGAACCAAACTAAATGCATATTGGGACAGGGAGGGCATGAAAGGATGAGCCGGTGCTAGACTCTCGTGGTCCTTTCTTATGTGCCCAGGGTAGTGCTGATTGCCACTTTGGGGTCAGGAAGGAATTTCCTCCAGGCCAGATTAGCTGGGTACCCTGGAGGCTTTTTACCTTCCTCTGGGCATAGAGCAGTGGTCACTGGGGGAGGTGAGGGGGAGAAATATCTGTAAATTTCCTGCATTGTGCAGGGAGTTGTAATAGATGACCCTTGGGGTCCCTTCCAGCTCTATGTTTCTATGAAGTAAGGGAACACCAAACCAGAGAATCCCACCAGAACCAATGTCAAACCAGAAAATCTCACCAGAACTTAACTGAAGCAAGGGACATGGTTGCAAGCCCAACAGAAGCAACACCAACTAGAAAACCATTGTCAAACCAGAGAATTTCACCAGAACCAAACTGAAGCAAGAACACTTGCAAGCCCAACTGAAACAACATCAAAACAGAGAATCTTAGGAAGCCTGCAAAAAAAAAAAGGTGGGGGGGGGCACTCACCCACATGGCAAATCTCACTCCCTTGAGAGATATTTTGCAGTGGCCGAAACTTCCAGATCAGTTTCACTTGCTGCAATCTATCCTCGAGGTTATGCTTTTTGCCCCACAAGATACACAACTAAAGTATCTATGATTTAGAGGGCAGAGGCACAGTGTATATTCAGCTTCAAGTCATGCCATAGGACTAGAGATCTGCTCTTGAACACAGACTTGCAAAAGAAAAAAATGTAACATATGAACCCAGCTAGAGAAGGTTTGGAGATTGAACCATAGCTCAGAAGAGACACATCTCCACTACACATCTACATCAGTCTTAACAGCATCTCACACCCTTAGGCAATATCAACGGGACGGGTACATTTAAGAATCTTAGAACTTTTACTGAACTTCAATCCCCAGGATTCTTTAATGAAAGCAAAGAAAACTAAATCAGCTTCAAACTGGTTTAAAGTGTTAGAGGTGAGAATGCAGGATCCCTGATTCAGACCCTGGAATTTCTGATTTAAGCAACAGGATAAGCAGGAAAAACACCCTGTCAAGAAACTAGCTTGCTTAGTTCTTTTCTTGTTTCCATCAATCATTCTGAATTAGGCTTTTGGCCTAGCTAAAATAATATACATGTTTATTACTCTCTTTCTTTATACGCCCCCCCTCCCCTTCCGACTTTGAAGCCTGAGGCCAAGATGGCACTGCCGGCTCTCAGCCTGGTAAGACAGAGCCTTGCCTCTGCAGGTGCTAAATTCTCAAGGACAGAACTTTAGGGAGACCGACTCTGGTATCCCAGTTAATTAACCCAAGACCTCATGGGAGTAGAGTAATGAATTCTTCTCTTTCACCTGTGAGGGTTGGTTACTGCAGAACCACTATCGCAGGTTTGGTTCCTTTTAATTGGCTATATGGTTATGGCTTACAGTAGGCAGCTCGCCTTTAAAAAATGTCTTTTAGTTTGCTCTTTGTTCCCTCTAGGTTCCTTCTTGGTTACCCTTGGGGTCCCTTTTGTCCCTTTGTTTGGATCCACTCTGGCCTGAAGGATCAACCTTTTTCTATGAAGACTATGCGGTAGTGGAGTCCTATAGCCAGCATCTTTTTGGTTTTGTCTCTTGGACTTGGCATCTTCAAGACCCATTGAACTTTGTGTTCTGCCTGAAGGTAACGTCTGGATTAAGCTATAGGTTTCTAGTGTGTTTGTCTAGCTATTTAGTCTTTGTTATTTTGCTTCTCCTGTTGCACACTCCTGTGTGTGTTTATAATTTGGCTTATTTCACTTCCTTTAATAAATTCTATTAGCTATATTTTGTGGCTTATTCATTTACTGCTTCAATCTTAATCTAGTGCCTTGGCCAATTTTCCATACGCTACCCAAGTAATTTGTCTCTGGACTCAGCCTGCAGAATGCCTACCCTGCAAGGTTGACTCCAGTTTGCTTACTGCCCAGATGGCTTGAGGCTTGCCTCTAGGTCTCAAGCTGTGGGCTAGTTAGAGGAGCTGGGGGTGGCTGCTGCCCTGGCAAGTGAGGATCACTTTCCAATTTTATATTTTTACTCTTGCCACCCCTGGGAAAGTTGGCAGCCCTTCTGGGGGATCCTAGCTACAGCTGCCCCTGTTTTTTCTATACACCCTATCCAACATCCTCATAGCCAATCAGGACGGACAGTCCTAGATGGTGGGGGCCACTCTGATCCCTCCATCCATGTTATCATCTACTGTATTTCCAGAGGATTCTGAAGACTGGGTGCGCCTGGGAGGGCTTCACTTTTGCCCTGCTACCACCACTAAGGTTGACACCAGAGGGCATCGGTTTTCTGGCATACCCCTTTGGCCTGGGACATGAAAGTCTACAGGCTTATTCTACTGTGGAAACTGTACATGTGGACATCAATCTACTTATATGTCTGCTTGGACTTAAAGTAGTGTGGCTGAAATTCTTGGAGGGGGGGAGCCAACAGACTGACCTCCTCTATGATATTAACCATGCATATTATAACCAAGTACATCAAGGGAACCTATGAAGCCAGTACTGAACATTCCTGGTCACTACCATCAGCCTACTGCACCTACTTTCTTGGTTACTGTGCTTAGAAGTCCCCAAGGCCCCTCACCTTGCCATTCCGATTGTGCACTCGGAAAGCCATGTTGGGAGACATCAGTAGAAGCATGGATTCCTGCTCTGAAAGCTTCTTTTTCAACCTTTCAATATTCTTGCTACCCTTGTTGGCCCTCTGGTGAAAGAAAAGCAAGAGAATACATATGAATAGGGCATTCTACTTCCCACCATTCGATAGATATATAACCCAGTATTCAGAAGCATATATCAGCATTTAAATTTCCTTAAAGCTTGTCTGTCGCTCTCACTGTTGCCAAGATACATTTGAAATTCAGCAGAATGCTCTATTTGTTATTTGGGGGGGGGGGTTGTCCTGCAAAAGGGGAGAGTGCAATCAGGAGAGTTAGCATAGCATAGTAGCTAGAAGACCAAGCTCTGAACAGGCAAGTCCCTGGTTCAAATCTAACCTCAGCCACAGAACTTAGCCACTTGTCTGACAATCTCTCTCATCTTATGTTTATATCACAAGTTTGTTGGAAAGACTGTTCAGAAGTGCGCAAGCAATATAAAATGTGCTATTATATAAATGTCTATCTTTACTTTTTCTCGTTGGATGTCGCTTTTGAGCTGAGAAATCTTGATTTTCATGGCATCCAGTTCTTCGTCTGGCACAAGCGACATGTTTTGCACTGCCTCTGAATCATCAACAGTCTGGAAGCTGAGGTCCGAAAGTGGTATGTACCATTTACAGTCATACTGTTGGCTTTTCCTGCAAAGACAGAGGGTTAGCAAGCTGGTCCTCTACTCACCTTTAGGTATTCTTAGCATTGCAGCTTTGCAAGACAGTGCTGTTGCCACAGCTAAGCCTGAAAACAGCTTTCAGTCTGGGTCATATACATTCAGATAGACATGCAAACGCTGCAAGATCCATATGCAGATGCTGGGCTTTGTAATTCCTCCCTCTTCTTCTGCAGATGTGCATATCAACATCTTGAGAAGACCCATCCCCCAAAACTTAACATCTTTGCAGTATTTTGAAAGCCTTTTAGGGGCTCTTCACATATTTTTCCCCAAATGGATATTAATACCCTGTCACGCCGCGGAGCGCCCCCTGGCGGTTGTGGCGACGGGTCTGGGGGGGGCTGGTCCCCGCGGGTCCGTCCTGGGGCCTCGGTGGGGCGAAAGGGGGGGGTACTCAGGGCGTCGGAGGCTCCTTCCCAGGCGGCCTCAGACTCTCGGGCGGCCCTTGTCTGCACCGGTGGCACCGGCCAGCACGTGGCTCCACCCGGGCCAGCTGCCCCTGTACTGTTCAGGGCAGTCTGGCCTCCTTCACCAGCGTCAAGTGCACCTCTCTCTCACTCCGTGCATTCACCACTCTCCTTCCTTCCTCCTCGACCTGCCTCCGGAGCCTCCTTAAATCCCCTTTTCCTCCCCCCGCCTCAGTTCCACCCCCGCTCCCAGGACCCTCCTCCCAGCGTCATGCCCACCACCTGGGCCACCTGTGGCCACGCCCAATTCACCCACCTCCCCTTGCCCCATTGGTGGGGAGTCTGCAGGGTTGCCTCGCCCCCCTCTGGCTCCCCCAGCCTATTGCCTCCTTCCCTCACTGGGGTTGGCCGCCTCCGCCTCCCCCTGCGTAGCTCGGGCCGTTTAGTGGGCTCCTGGTTGGCTCTCCCGTCCTGGGTGAGCCAGCCCTTTCCCCCGCCCCGCAGCCTTTGGCCGCTGCCCGTGCGGGCGTCGGGCACCTGCGCCGGCGTCTGGCAGCCCCAGGCAGCCCCGCCCCGCCTCCGGCGGCCCTCTCCTGCTCCCGGCCTCCCTTGCCGCCGTCCCGCGGCTGCCCCGCTCCCCGGCGCTCCCGGGGCGCCTGGGTCCCTTGCCGCCGCCGCGGCCATCGGGGCGCCCGTGCTTTCTGCCGCCGCCGCGGCCTCCCGAGCGCCCGGGCTCTTCGCCGCCGCCGCGGCCTCTCGAGCGCCCGGGCTCTCCGCCGCCGCCGCGGCCTTTCGAGCGCCCGGGCTCTTCGCCGCCGCCGCGGCCTTTCGAGCGCCCGGGCTCGTCGCCGCCGCCGCAGCCCCTCGAGCGCCTGGGCTCGTCGCCGCCGCCGCGGCCTCTCGCCGTCCCCCGGCCCCTGGCTCGAGGTGCGTGGGGCCGGAGTCTCCGTCGGGGGGAGGGGGGGCGGCCAAAGTCCGAGGGCGCCTCGCCCGTCCTCGGACACACACACACCCCTTGGCGTTGCGCCGGGCGGTACCTCGCTGGTGAACATCCGGGACAGGAAGTCGGCGTTGGCGTTCAACTTCCCTGGGCGGTGCCAGATCGAAAAGCTGAAGGGGAGAAGAGACAGGTACCACCTTAGTACCCGGGCGTTGTGGTCTTTCAGGCGGGACATCCAGACTAAGGGGGCGTGGTCCGTCACGAGGGTAAAGGGGTTGTTGGTGAGGTAGTACTGCAACGTTCCGACAGCCCACTTGACCGCGAGGGCCTCCTTCTCTATGACGGCGTACTTTTGCTCGGCTGGTTGAAGTTTCCGGCTGACGAATAAGATCGGATGCTCCTGCCCGTTGTAGTCCTGTGACAGGACCGCCCCGAGGCCGCTATCGGAGGCGTCTGTCTGGAGGAGGAAGGGCCGGTCGAAGTCGGGGTTGCGCAACACGGGTGACCCTGCCAGAGCCGTCTTGAGGTCGTGGAAGGCTTGTAGCCGCTGGGATGTCCACTGGACTTGGTTGGGCTGGTCCTTCCGCAGGCAGTCCGTCAGGGGACTGGCCCTGCTAGCGTACTGGGGGATAAACTTGCTGTAGTAGCCTACCAGCCCTAGAAACCCCCTCAGCAGCTTCTTGGTCTTCGGCCGGGGGCACGCCTCCAGAGTGGACACCTTGTCCGGGAGGGGCCTCAACTGTCCCCGCCCCACGAGGAAGCCGAGGTATTTCAGTTCCTGGAATCCGAGTCGGCTTTTGGTGGGGTTGGCCCGTAGCCCTGCGCCGCGGAGGGCCTGCAGCACTTGGCGGAGGTGACGTAGGTGGGACTGCCAGTCGGGGCTGTAGATGAGGATGTCATCTATGTATGCTGTGGCGAACCCCTGGCACTGGGCGAGGGCCCGGTCGACCAGCCGCTGGAAAGTGGCGGCCGCCCCGTGCAGCCCAAAGGGCATAACTAGAAACTCGAACAGGCCCTGGGGCGTGGCGAAGGCGGTTTTCTCGCGGTCCCCGGGGGCCATGGGGACTTGCCAGTATCCCTTGGTGAGATCTAAGGCCAAGAGGTAGCGGGCGGCCCCCAGCTGGTCGATCAGCACGTCCGCCCGCGGCATGGGGTACGTGTCGAACTTGGCCACCTTGTTTACTTCTCGATAGTCGACGCAGAACCGAACGGAACCGTCTGGCTTCGGGACCAGGACAATAGGGCTGCGCCATTCGCTGTGCGAGGGCTGTATTACGCCCAATCGTAGCATCTCCTCTACTTCCCGGGCCACCGCCTCCCACTGTTTCCGAGGCAGGGGTCGCCACGTGGCCCGGGCGACCTGGCCGGGGTTCGTGGGGATGGTGTGTTCGGCCAGCCGGGTGCACCCCGGTCGAGTGGAGAAGCAGCCCGGCAAACTCTTCAGGAGGTCTTGCAGCTGCCGCCGTTGTATGGCCCCAGGGCGCCATCCAGGCGCGGCATGGTTTCCTCCGGCCGCCGGTCTGTCCAGGGGAGCTCCCCGGCCGGGGGGTCGGCGGGGTCGTCCGCCAGTTGGCAAGCCCCTTGGGGCCGCTCCTGCCACCCCTTGAGGTCGTTGACGTGAAGGCGTTTGGTCTGACGCGGGGAGGCCCCTCGAGCGCCTGGGCTCGTCGCCGCCGCCGCGGCCTCTCGCCGTCCCCCGGCCCCTGGCTCGAGGTGCGTGGGGCCGGAGTCTCCGTCGGGGGGAGGGGGGGCGGCCAAAGTCCGAGGGCGCCTCGCCCGTCCTCGGACATACCCATATCAGGGAAAACCATGTTAATCAATGTATAAAACAACCCCAAATAGGGGACACTTAAGCAATTGCAGGTACACTCCTCAGATCAACATGCCACTCTTGAGAATGCATTGTTTCTATCTTTTCTGACTTTTAGGTTCATGACGGCTGGGAGCTAGACAATCACATAGTGCTGTAGGTGAAGCTTCCAAACAGAAGCCCCCCTCCTCAACACACATCAGGTGCACAATAATGATCAACTTGCACGCTCCAGATACCAGAAAACATGCAATGCTTCTGCTTCAATTCTGGATTTTGCCTCTGCTGTGCCAGTCAGCTCTTTCCAACATGCTCCCCAAAACACCCTCAGTGCAAGCATAGTCCCCTATTTGGAATCCAGCAGAGAGATCCTTACCCTCCAAGCTGCTTCTTGAGTTTGGCACACAGGAACAAGTCCGTGAAGAGAAAGACATGGCGCAGTTTGCGGGCTCCCTCAACCAGCTCCACCATAAAACTGTCCTTCATGAGCTGCCGGTGCTGTCAAAAAGAATGAGATGGCTCCAGTTAAGCAAGCAGCAAAGGTAAAGAGCAGCACCTTGGGTTAACAGGGTGTAACTGAGAAACACCCACTGCAGGAATAGCTATGTTTGCTCATAAGAAAGTCGGGTGGCTTGGCAACTGTAGAAAGAAGATGGCCCAGAGGCAATAACAGGAGTGTCGTCCACACAGGGACAAGATTTTGTGGTTTCCCTGTTGTTGATGCAGCTGCCGATAAAGCATAGCAGCAATGGGGCTTCCACATGACAGGTTTCCCTTCAGTTACCCTGCCTCAATCCCCCCCAAAGTGACCACCCCTCTTCCTTGGGCCACCAGGGCTTCGCAATTTAAAAGAAAATTAGCACTAGAATATCATTATTTTGATATACTGTTGTATTGATAGGTGTAATTTCCAGCGTTTATTTTTTTAAAAAGTCTCTAGCTCCTTCCTTTGCAAAGGTACAAGAAAAAAAGTATAGTAACACAAGGGAAGGGGATAGAAACTTTAAAAAAAAGCAGCTGAGAAGTGGGACCAGGACTGAAGAGAATCCAAAACAGCACAAAAAGGTAGAAGACAAACCAGTAAGCAAATAGCTAGCAGGCTGTCCCTTGAACAAACAGGGCAACAGCAACCACTCCAGATAGTGAGACAGCAAATCATCCACACCCAAATGTTAAGTTATTCCAGTCTTTATAGATGAACACAAAAGTTCCACCAGTCTGAACTCGTTCTGTGATGGGCAAGGAACCGCTGCAAACAGTCCAATAAACCCCTCGCAACCAGACCCCGGAAAAAACACTCCTGCCACCCACCCCATACTCTGCATTGAATACTTCCATCCATAATGACAATGGATACTTTGCACGCTAAGAGAAACCGAGAACGGGTCACTTTCCTCCTCCAGCTCATTCTGCTTTGCTGTTCATCCTTTGCTGATGGGCCAGTCCCCTTTTTACATCACAAAGGATGTGGAAAAACTAAAACTGCCCAAGGAGTTGACCAAAGGCTGTTTTTTTCCCTACAAGCAATTTAAATCTTAGGATGCCATGGGAGGGAGGGCCTCGGGGAAAGGCTTGTGACACAGCACAGACTCCACAACAGGGAAATGCAGCAAACAACTTATTGCCAGGGAAATGTTTCTGAATAGTCTGGATGTGTGTATTTTGGTGGGAGTGAGCCCACTGCTCAGGATCCCAAATCCCCCAAGCCAGCCAGGACCCTTACTTTTGGATAGTTTGCCCAAGAGAGCCAGCAGCTGACCATCTGGCATTCTACCTTCTGGCCTGAGTCTTCCCTCACTAGAGGTGATGAAGATGATCCATGACCTAGACGTAATTACACAGTTCCTATGAAGGGCTTACTACTGTTTTGGAAGCATGCCTTGCTGCCTCCAAACAGTAACCCTAATGCTTGAACCAGATCATATTCAAGGATATGCGGTTCATGGAGGGAATCTGTCTGGCTTGCTACCTGCTTTCAGCGGAAGACAAATATTCTCCTGCAGCTGCGAATGGCTCATCCTCAAGACCAAATCACTATCCTCTGGCTTGCTCAACAGATTGAGTCTCCCACTCACCACCAGAGGTCAGCAGAAAACTATGCGGGATCATAATTATTTGCAGGAGAAAATTACACCCTCTCATCCATAGAGTTTGCAAATCCTGCCAGCAAAACCCTTTGCAGATACTTCTCCCATAGCTACAAGCACTGTTATGTGCCATTTATAACTAAAGGTGTGGGGGGTTTTTCCTGCCAATTCACAGTCTATTCCTTTATCAGGAAGCAAATCAAAAGCATCAGCTAGGTATGTTGTTTCCCCTACATGTAACATAAATTATTTTTGTCTACATAGAGGTTGTAGGTAGCCACACTGGTCCATTGCAGACTCCAAAAGCAAAAGCCATGTAATACTCTTTATTAAGATCAACACTTTTAGAAGATTCTCAGAGCTCAGTAACCTATGCTGCGGCCAAATTCTGCTCTTTAGCTATCAGAAAACGTAAACTTCTCTTAGTGAAAAACACATTATAAATTTTTTATTTTTATTTTCATTACTGTTATTCCATTTTAACTCTTATCCCTTTTATGCCTTTAGTTTTCCTGTACTGATAATATTGATTTATTGCTTGTAATCGTATTGCTTTATACTGCTGGCTTTTGCTGTAATAAATTGGATTTGGATTTGGATTTGGATTAAGATCAACATAAATAGAAAAAAGTGTGCACATTTTCAAGTTCTCCAAAACATCAGGCTGGGTGTTGGAAGAGAAGGGGAAGATGTTTCAGGTCATGATCTTAAGAGCTCATTTCGGCATCCTGAAGGTAGATATTAGAATTGGGTGGAGCTGGTATCAGGTTGCACCTTTGGCTTTTTGAGGAGAAGGGGGTTTACTATTTTATGATATTTTTGAACTGCATGACTAATCTTGGATTTTGCTCTGGACCAACGTAGCTACCGGCAATCTCTCTCTAATTTGGAAGTACCTGAATTTAAGCTGATAGAAAACAATTATTCAGATGGAGAAATATGGCCTGGAGAAAGACTGGGCTTATGGAAGAAACATCTTTTTTCTTGTCTCCCTTCCTCTTTTATTGGTTTTTAAAATCCATCTTGATGTAAGGTTTTGGAGAACCTGAAAGTCTGCATACTATTTTGTGTTGGTCTTATTAAATGGCTTTTGTTTTCTAATTTATATTAGGGATGAGTTAATTTTTCCCACAGTTTTTATATTTGCTTATATTCTTCAATGGCTTTGGTCCTCTGCCTGGTGCTACAGGTTTTGCAAACCTTTGTATCATATTTGCGAGTCGCATGGCAGTTGTATGTACAATGTACATCATTTATAGGTATAATATATATACAATTTTGGATGAATGACAGGAAAAATGCATAAATATGATGCTGAAAATGGAGTGAAAATAAAGAATCTTGGGTTTGAGTCACACAGAGAAGCAAAATCAAAACAGGGATTTTGAGATCACACTAGAAGGGACTATAAATTCAAAACATCTTTTATTTATACTGCCTGAAAATTCTCCTGGACACCATGCAGGAGACTTGGCTAGCTTTTTTATTCCTGGAATCCAAGAGGGTTATTCTGCCAAAATAAAGCCTTAATATACTGGATTCAAGTAGCTGATTTTCCCAGGGCGATACTGACATTTTTCGCTTGAGATTTTTTCAATACTTAATGTTTTGGATTGGGACCAGTTATGTATTCACCAAATGCTATTTGCACCTAGTCTGTACCTACAGCTCTTGTAAGCATACACATTCATAAGTGTTTGGGCAGGGGTTTGTGGCTCTGCAAGCAGAAGGTCCTATGTTCAGTTCTTGACATCTCTAGTCAATGATGCTATGAATGCCTCTCTGCCTAAGCCTCTGGCAAACCGATTTCAGTCAGGCAGGCAATACTAAGCTAGCTGAATCAATTGGTATATTTACCCAGATGCAATATTAATTCAACGAATGGCAAATCCATCATAACTTGTGAGCTTGTCTTCAAGAAAATTGCATGCAGAATTCCTTATGACAGAATATCATCCCCTGAATGGACCAAAAAGCTCTCCATTCTAGGCAGTTATTTTGTTTCCAAGGCAGACTGAAAAAAATGGGTAGCTCCATATTGTAATCTAAATAAAATGTTTTAGAGTGTTTTATTAACACACTAAAACACCCCAAATACCTTCATTAGAAAGCCCATGCAACATTGCACCAAAGTTAGAGGAACTGCCTCATAAATCTGGATCAAACCAAGGTGTTTTCATACCCTTCCAAAAAAGCTGCAAAGTTCAGATTCTGGAAACCAACAGCTCTGGTGCTACAAGTAAGAAAGCAAGGCACATTCTGTTTCCCAGGAGACCAGAAAAATTTCAAAGGTCTATAGAAATAATTATATATAAATGTGAATTTTTATAAAGGGTTTTTTGCAATTTTATAAAGTTCAATGCATAATGCAAAGTGCTAAAGTGCTGATAAATAATTCATAATAAATATACCATTCAATAATTCAATAAATATCCAATAAATAATTAATTAAAGATGCATGCAATCCTGACCAAGAAGTCCAACCGCTATAGTTTCTCCAATCAGATGTTGTTGTATACACTTGAGATGGCATATATAATGTATCTTGTCCTATGGTTCTATGGTGGAGCTTCTTCACAAGACAACATGGTCTAGTGACTACAGCCGAAAGCCAAAAATTGGGCTGAAGAGCCTGACAGGTTCTGCCAGCCTGATATCCCGTTTCGGCAAATGCTTTTTCAAAGGCTCATGAATATATTATATAAATTGCTCCAGCATTTAGATTCCCATCTCCAAGTGATTGTGAAGCCAATGGACCATTGCTCTTTGATATGAAACATAACATGACATGAAGCACTACATCCCAAACACATGGGAATCAACGTACAGTTTTAGCTGCAAACAATCTCTTTGGTCCTTAAATCTCCCATTATGGTCTGCTTCAAGCAGGAGCAGTAACAAGAGCTGGGGGGTGGGGCAGGGGTTGGGTGGAGAGAGAAGACAGAAGAGAATACAACACTGCAGAAAAAGTAATGGCTCTGCATCTCTGGCTGAATTTACAACCGATTTGCACACTGAGTCTGAGAGAGGGTGTCAATTTGCCAAGGAGTGGTTCACTAGCAAACTCCATCCCTGGGGCAAGAGAAACTGAATTCCACACAGAGCCTGGTTTGGACAGATGAAGGGCTCTGATGAAGGGAGCTTGACTCTCACAAGCTTATACCCTGGAAATCTTGCCGGTCATTGAAGTTGCTACTGAACTCAAATTTGCTCTCCAGATATATCCAGATTGCCATTCTCCATGGAAAACTGCTCTCTCTCCAGCATGGAACAAGCTCTGTTGTGCACCCATTTTGGAGCAGCCAAAGCCCAGGTCAGCAGAAAAAGACAGCCTGTCTACAGAAACTTTCCCACAGAGACTACAAGCCAGTTTCATTGCCTTCCTTATCCCAACCAGTTCTCCCTCTTTCCATCAAAAGACCTCAAACTGCATTCACCCAGGAATCTCTCTCTTTTCCTAGGACACCGATGCCCAGTCAAAAATACCCCACGATGGCCCAAGGATACCGGGGGGGGGGGGGGGAAGAGTGCTCAGAAAAGAAGATTAGCAGATGGCTTCAACAGAAGCAGCAGGAGGCATGCTAGTCACGCCAACACTGGAGGGGTATGTGACTGAGGCTGACTCAGGGGTATGTGACCGAGGCTGACTCAGGGAGTGTACGTCATTCGGCAGGCAAGGCTGAATGCAGATGCCAGGGGCTCTTTAGTTGAGGATTTAAGCAATCTTTAGCAGGAAAAAGGAGGGTCACTGCCACCACTTGCATCCTGGGAGCCCAGAGCACTATGGTGAGAACAAGAATCTCTGCAGGGGCTTCAGACTTGTGGTGATGTAGGTGCTGCGACTCAGAGCCAATGTGGGGCCATTCTCTTTTACTGACATGACTCAGCTTGAAGGAGAGAGAGAAGGAGCTCAGCAAGCAAGACAGGGAAAAAGAAAAGGGCTTTGGGGTTAAGCCAACCAAGGAAGAAGGCGGCACACACACACACACACCCCAGCCAGGAAAAGGTCAACAAGAGTCTCTAGGAACAAGCTCGGCCTGCTTCTGCCACCCACTGGGTAGTCACAGAACCAGTCAACGCAGAACACCCCACAAAAATGCTTTAGCTGAAATTCCTGGAAACAGCTAACAAATTTCACATAGAACCTCTGCTGGAATGGACATACAAGGCACTGGCAGCCCACTCAGGGCCACTTGGAATCTTTTTTAAAGCCCACACTCAGTCTTTGACCATAAATCAGAAAGAAAAGAGCCCATGTGGGGAACAGCTTTCAAATTCTAGGTTCCAACAGTAAGGAACAAAAAGCTGTCAAAATTAACCTCTTGAAATAAAGGACACAGACAGAGACAAGGAGGTCAGTTGCTCTATAAGGTTGCAGAGTGTATTCTGGGGACTCCAGGATTTTCTTGTTGGTTTTGCCTCCAAAGAACTAGAAATTCAGTTTTGTCAACAAAAATGAAAGCAGAGATGTTCAGGGTTCAAAGGAATCTTTGGTTTCATTGTCTGCAATTCCTAAGCAAACTGACCTTCATGCACGTAAGTGCAGGGGACAGATCCTTGCATAGCTTCAGACTAAAAAGGAAACAGATGCGGCTAATGAATGGAGCGAGGTAGGCAGCATGCACACGACTGTTACAGAAGAGGGCAGGCTCAGGAACAGCCAGCTAATAATGGCTTACTAAACAAATATTGTCGTAAACAAGTAGAAAACAGGTTTTGAAACATCAGAATCCTGGACCAAAACTGGCTGGTTACCGGACATGTCTGCATGCAAAAGGCCAAGTGGTACAGTGTCAGACCGGGAAGGCTGGGATTTAAGTCACTAACAGTGAAATCCTAAGCAGGATTGCTCCAATCTAAGTCTGTTGATTTCAATGGGCACAGACTGGAGTAACTCTGCTTAGGATTTCACTGTAAATGACTCTGGGCCAGCCGTATATACTGTCAACCTACTTTACAGTGTTGTTGTGGGGATAAAATGGGGGAAATACATGGGTACAACCCAAGTTCTTGGGAGGAGCAAATACAATCAATAAATAAACATATTTGAAACAGGCTCACAGCAAGAACATTAAACAATTATTCAAGTGGAATCGTGAGGGGAAGCCCCTCACACAAAGAACTGCTACAAGGACAGATGCAGGAGACGGGGGGGGGGAGGTGTGTGTGTGGATTCCAGCGCCAGCTACTGTGAGCAAGCAGGCAGGAACTGATGTCCTTTGCAGCACTTGGTAGATGAGACACTCCAGGCAGAGCCTGCCATGCTGCTCCCCCTCCCAAAATTAGCCAGCTATTACTGGGGATATTAAGCACCAGAATGGTTGCTTTCATCAACACACCAGCAGCAAAGTCTAAGTAAGGGGCAAAATGTTTAGCCTTTAAAAGGAGAGAAAGAGCAGCAAAAAAGAACCAAGAAAGACAGACATAGCTCCTGGATGCTAGCTTTAAAACATTTTAAAAGGGAGTCTCTCCCCTTCCCAACTTCTTTCCTCCAAAACATCTTCAATAGAAGAGAGCAAGATTCAAGTTTAGCAGCACTTTAAAGACCAACAAGATTTCCAGAATATAAGCTTTCAAGAGTCAAAGCTCCCTTCATCAGATACCCGGAGCTTTGACTCTCAAAAGCTCATACCCTGGAAATCTTGATGACCTTTAAGGTGCTCCTGGACTAGAATCTCGCTTTTCTACAGCAGATCAACATCGCTACCCACCTGAAACTCTCTCATAGGAGGGAGGGAAATAAATGCCCCCAAACCCTTCAAAGCAGGCTCCCTATCCATTAAAAGAAAAATGCATTATGCATCAGGAGAAGTCAATTAGGTAAAGCAAACAGCACACTGTCTTGTTACCCTGGGGTGTGTGTGTGTCTGCAATGGGGGAGAGGCTGAACCATAGCCCTCACCCCACACTGTGGAAGCAGAGTCTCCTTTCAAAGCAAGCAAGGAGAAAACAAAGGGGAGCCATACAACCCTCTTAAAGTGTCAAAACCACAATATGGCCAAGTATCAGTTTCTGTTACCCACTTGGATCAAGTGGGCAGCCATGTCTCTTGGCCAAGTTAGTATTGCATTAGTTTTGAATTGTTGCATGTTTCAGCATTTAATCTGCATCTCACCATTTCCACAACCATCTGCCAATCACAGCACAACACCCTCTCAATTGAAGACTGAACCCTTCGGGGCTGCTGTTTTCCTACAAGTCTCAAGGCCACTGGCTTGAATATATGCGAGTCAGCAGCACTCCTATGCTGAGTACCAAAAAAAAAAACCCCACCCTGGAATGAGGCTTGTGTAGGAGAAACTCCCCAATGGCATACAAGTGGTAAAACCGAGATGCAGAGCATGGTTTGCCATTTCTATCACAATGAGCCAGATGGGAGCTGGCCACAAGCAAAAGGATAATGATTTGTTGCAAAGCTGCAATTTGGGTTCAGAAAGGCTGAGTGAAGCAAAGCATCCATCCCACCCTGCCTGAAAGGGAAACGGAGCATGGGAGGAGCAGACTGCGAGCAGAGACAGCACGGCAAGGGAACGGCATCCAGAGCACTTTTCAGGTTTGCAACAACGCTGGAAGGAGAAATTCTTCCAACATCTGTACGAATGGAGGGATAGTGTAGAGAGTTGCTTCTGAATGCATGAAAGCCCTTTCAGGTACGTTACAAGCTGGCATTTTCATCACTGGGATGATGACAAAGACATGGATCGCCGCAGGGGACATCAACACCACCCCCTTTCTCTCCCACACAGGCCTGGGCCTCTCCTCATTAAGATTCTACAGTGCCTTCTTCAAAGCCTGCCTCCTACCCAGAGACATGAGCAGAACAACAGCCCTCCCCCCCCCATTATCCAGCATCCCTTTGCATCAGCATCCATTTAATGCAACCTTCCACTGCCCCCAGCTTTCCATTGTTCATTTTTGTTTATACACATACAGAATATAGTAAACAAAGCCTGTTATAATAATCTTTCCCTTCCACCTTCTTCTGCAGGCTCAGGCAATAGTATTCAACATTTTACACAGATGGCAGAAAGATAGTGACTCAACCAGAGCTGCCCTAACTGAGCAATAATCAGTACCCAGAGCTTGCAACTCTGAATGCAAAATTATCAATTGGCTCTGAAAAGTCAAGCCTTCCCTTCAATCAGTATTCCTCCAGTCCAATACGTCAAGCTCTAAGGGGATATCCCTACTTTAGAAGTCGGCATACACAAGCCAGAACACCACCACGGAGGAACACTTGAAGACGTTGCTCTTTCCTTCTCCTGCCTTGCCTCTCCCCTTCTTTGGTATGCAAATGATTCTGAGATCTTTGCCAGAGAAAACTTTGAGTAATTCCTCAATGTCAGAAACAGCAAGAGGCTGCTTAATGCAGCCCTGTCCCCCACACCTTTGGCATTTCCCACCTTCAGGCCAACATGTTTGTGCATGAGGCACGGGTGCTGTAACACAGACACGCCCACAAGCCCACAGGTGTTTCACCTCTCCCTTCTGGACAGTCATGGATTGCCTCCTGGGAGTGATCTCTTCGTTGATGCTAGAGAGGAAGTTCTGGGAGATACGGAGGGCATCCTGCAGGAGCGAGTAGTCAGGGTGGCTTGAAGGAGTGTGCTTCAGTAAGTCCTGCACCAAAACATAAACACCATAGGAATTGTAGCCGACAGCCTAGCCAGGAGAGAGAGACAAGCCCGTGAGACTCTTATCCTGACCGACCTTAGGGGCAGGCAATCTTTTGCAGCCCCAAGCTGGCTAGTACTTTTTCACAATCTGTAACACCAAAAGGTGTTACAAGAGCTTATAATCGGGGAACAAAGGGCAGAGAGGGAAGGAGGGATGAAGGTGAGCAGAGGCCAGGCCCAGGGGTTGAGGACAGCAAAAAGTCAGGCTGGAAGGGAAAAAGGGTTTGAAGAAGGAAAATTAGCATGCGCCAGGTCATTGTGGAGGAGTGAGGGTGATGAGGAAGGACATGGAAGTTCAAAGGGTGAGGCCTTCTAAAGGAAGGACCAGGAGTAGGGCTGTATTGGGAAGGGACAGAGTTCTCAAACCCAACGAAAGTCTAGGCATCCTCCAGAAAAAAATGCTTTGGGCTGCCTTTTAGGGCTCAATTATACATGGTGCTGGAAGTTCTGAGGGCAAAACACCCAATGTTTTCATATGCTAACTTTCTCAGGTGCACGGAACTCCCCCCCACCCCACCCCCAATTTGGGTTGGGACCATGGCACAACAAGGAGAGGGAGGGATTAAGTTTCCCCCTTGTTTTGTTTCCCTATCTGAAAACAGCCGCAAGGCACTGCTATTTGCCCCACTATCGTTAATATACAGGTACCCATATCAGGCTGGAAGCCAATCCATTCCATACATTCACTACCCCCTTGCTGAGAAGCATCCTAAACCAGCCTCCCAATGCTAATCCAAAAAATACCTTCCTGTAGCCAGTCGGATGGGGTTGCTGCATACAAAGCAACAGCAGCAGTGATAGTGCAAAAGGCCTGGTTTACAATCCTGATGCATTTCAAATAAAGCTCTTCTGAGGGGAATTGTCACATCCCTCTCGTTACTCACAATCACAAAAAAGTCAACTACTGCTATGGCCTGCTTAAACCCAGTTCAAGAATGGTGGTAAGCCATATGAAGTTTATAAATATAGATTTCCTCTGAAAAGAGTCTTACTAAAATACACTGGAAATAAAAAACTGCTTTTTCCTATACAGCCACTGCCGCCCATTTCCTGTGTACTTTTCATAATTGTTTTGATACCTTCTGTTATTTTCCATCATGCGCAAATCTCTAGGATATCCCGCAGACAGACACTCACAGCGATTGCTGACTTGCCACATCTGTTTGGTGTGGACCACCCCCTCCCTAAAGCCTAACCATTAAAAGTTACTTACATGAAGGACGAGCGTGCTGCGTGTTACTCGGTCCACTGGCTTGTACAGGAGAGCTGTGAAGAAGAAAGAAGCAGGAGTGGAGGAAGAAATGTTACCTCCACAAAGTGACCTGGACACCACAGAACACAGAAAAGGAGGAGAAAAGGCCAACAGACTGAGCCTAACACCAACTTACATTGGCTGGGCAGGAGGGCAATACTACCAAGTTCTTTGTACCAACCGATTAAACATTATTCCAGTGTTTCAAGGCCACTGAACTGGTAGAAGGCAGAGCCCTTGTGCCTAATGGGACTGCACTGGCACAAGGTCAGAAACAGAGACGGTTCAGAAGCACAGTGGGAAAAGAAACAGAAGACAGTCAGAACCACTTAGAGGATGGCCCCCACCCCCAGCGACACCATAATGTGTCGGTGTCAGTGAAAACTTTCAGTATAGTCAAAGAGGACCAAAGAGCTGCTGCATCTCCCGTATAACCTCTTCAGCCTCAAATCCACAGCTGACAACAGGATTCTAAGTTGGCAGCCAGTCATAACATGGCACCAGCAGTACATAAACCCCACCCAGGACAGAACAAAAAAAAAAAGCACTTTGATACTCAAGGGTAATTAACTTGCAGAATTCACTGCCACGGGATTTAGCAAGAAGAGCTAATTTTATTAGCTTTAAAAGGGGATTAGACCAATTCACAGATCCATCAATGGCTACAAGCCATTGTGAAAAATGGAAGTTCTATGTTCACTCCTCTGAACAACAGCACTGAGAAGGACAATAGGGGGAAGCTTTGACCATTCCTTGTTTGTAGGCCTTTTGGGGGCATCCAGTTAGCCACTGTGTGAAGCAGGATCCTGGTCAAAATGGGCCACTGGTCAGATGCAGCATGGCTACTCTTAAGTTACGACTCAGAGTAACACTGTGTCATATACTTTTCTCAGCACCTGTGATTAGGTGCTCGCTAGGAACCACAGTGACAGCTCCTTGCTCGTTACTAGCCCTTGTTTCCTCTCATCTCCCTGCAACCAGGTAGCCTTTCAACATGTCCAGGATATTCTCCACCTTCCATGCCATGCACATGAGAGAAGCTTGTGGGAGAGGACACAGTGGCTTGTGGGAAACCAACTGTTCTCTTTGCCCTCCCAGAGCCATAGTGTCTTTTCCAGAGTATAAGACAGCTACTTAGGAGGTGCAGCAGTACACAGTATGGAGATACAACAGTGGAGGCAGGTGCACCTTTTAGCCCATTATGAAGCTTTCAAGGGCTGAGACACCCTGCAAGAATCAAAAGATGCCAGCAGGCCCAGTCCCGTCCATGCTCACCCCACAAGACACGATGATCAGAGCTGCGTCTGTTCCAGCTCCACCTCTGCTAAGCTGTATCACTACACTGCCACAGGTGTTTGGCATCATTCAGTGACATCAGTGGGCATGGCACATTACAGCGTACAAAGATACAGGACCTCAGCCTCATGTAGCTTACTCTAAAATTTGAGACTATCTGTGTTCATTCACATGGACTTGGACCGAGTTTCAGTAGGGGATTAAGGAAGGGGAACTGTATTCGAGATCTGAGGAAAGGTAGCAGCATCTCACACAAAGACACTCCCCATCACCATCTTTACATCTAAAAATAACAATTACTGGCAGAATGCCTGCGGAGAGAGGTTTTGCCTTGAAGGGTCTTTAACATCTCCCTACAGCATGACTCAAACCCACTTCTTTGGTGTCCCACCAATGTACAAGACAACTCCTGAAGCCATCTCCCTTGTACCCTCACAGAGGCTGCATTCCCTGAGTAGGGAATGTTTGGGCTGCCAGGGGATTCAAAGCCCTGTGTGAACTAGGAAACTGTCCGCTCTTCCTAGGTGCCCACGTGTTTTGATGGTATATGGAAGGTTTGTGCAGACAAAGTGTGTGTGAAAAGACAGAATGATGTCATGACTACACTGGTGCCTTCCCCACATGGCTACTGCACAGCAATATCAACAAGAGATCTGGTAATTGATGGGTGACAATGAAATTACCAAGGATACAGTGAAATTACAAGGATATACACTAAATTTTCCAGTGGCAGAATGGAACTTTCCTCTCTCCCCTCTAACTGAAGCCCAGCAATCTCCACAGAACGCTGCTTCTGGGGTCTAGGGGACACTGAAGAATGACATGAGGGGCATCCACAGCGAGAAGGGGGAATTAGTGGTAATTGCCAGTTTAGTCTGGAGTCAACACTATGTGAGTGGCTGACAGTATTAACAGGCTGGTGCTTGTCTGTTTAGGCTACTGATTTGGTTCTGACTTTGTAACTGGTAGACCACAGGATCTTGGCTATGTTGCACTAAAGTAACACCACTGGCATAAGGGGACCCTAGTATCAGCCTGTGTGTATGCTGCCCTCTTCAATGCCATTGGTGAGCTATGGAGGAAAGCGAACAGTATAAATCAGGGATACACCATGATAAAGCATGCACATGATCAACAGTAAGCAAGAGCACAAAGGTATCACAGAATCAATGTGAGGTTAAAAGTTCAGGGGCAAAACAAGATCAGTTTGCTCGGCCTATGAGCAAGACAACTTTGGAAGAATGACTTTGGCAGCCAGATTACTATACAGGAAGCTTCCTGCTCTGTATCAAGATGTTGCCCTTTTAGTACAAGCTCTGTAATCCCTCCCCCCCCCCCACACTCAACAATACATATTTTTAAAATCAAGAACAACAAATTCTACATTTGAAAGTATGCAGACTAACATTCTAGTAGTTCGCAGAATTAGTTATCTTGTGATGGAGCCTTGACCTTTTTTTTCTCTTATAGTTCAGAACCAAGCAAGCTGAAATTTGTTCTTCCTTTAAGAAAAGACAGGCAAGGTTCTCTGGAAACACTCACAGCCCTGGCCAGGTAAGCACTATAGCCCTTAAGTGCTCTACTCACTTTCCAAGGAGTTCTTTGTTGTCTGGTCTTTGGAATCCTTGGCACTTCTAGCTTTCAGATTCTATAAAAGGGACAAAGAACAAAAATTGCCAGAGGGTGAGTTTTTCTTCATGAGAGGCATGGACCTGTCAAATGCATTCCGCCAGGCTTAAGCACATACTGTTGCTGAACTGCCACTTCAAGCCAATTCTAGAGAAGTTATATCATTTGTCAAGTCAAGGAACCAGTGACCCAAGGTCCAACCAAACTAAACTATGGACCTGTAACACTGCAGCAAAGGAACATGATGGGTTTAGTATAACTTACAAGTAACACCTGGCCCATCACAATGCCAGAACCCCCTATGAACTTTCAGTTCAAGAGCAGGACTCCCTGCTGTAAGACAAAAAAAATAGGGAGCCACTTTCTATTCTGGTAACAGCAAAGAAAATATCCCAGTAATTGTGATGGACCTTATCTTGCCTATGAAATAGAAAGCAGCCATGAGAGGCAGGTGTGAGGTCACATACATCTACTAACAAGGAAATTCAGGGGGAGAATCTAGTCTGAGCTCCACAGCAGACTTCCCCTGTTGCATCTTGGGAATATCATCTAATCCCCTTGCCATATATGTATGTGGAAAAAGAGCTGTTATTAAAACAGAGGGACCCAAAAAGCAGTAAGTTTATGGAGAGAAGTTAGGAGAAAGGTGAGGTACAAAACAAGAAGTGAGAGTCTGGGAGATAGCTTAGGCAGTTAATTCCCCAGCTATAGCAAGGTGGGGAGGAATTCTACAAGTTTTAAAAATTAAATCCTAAGGATATAGACCAGAAGGGGGGTATATATCTCAGAGAAAAGAGATATAAGAAAGGATGAATGAGGCTTCTTGGTTTTATTTTCTTTGTCCTTTGAGATGCACAGTGCTTGGATTTCATAGAACATCCCGGTGTCCAGGGTGCGCCACTGTACTTTGCAGAAGGATAATGAATCAGGTCCCAATAGAAAGTGCAGTAGCCAACAACAAAGCATTTGGAGGCTGTACAGGATTTCTGTAGAGGAGCCCCAAGAAAGCTCTGTGTCATGAGGCATCCTGCGCGAAAGGCCTTCACTCCCAGAGGAAACCAAAGGAGAATATAACATTATATAACATATAATATTACGAATCTACTTGTCACTTGGAAGACAAGAGCCATCTTGTGTTGCTCCTCCTCGCTACACTTGAGGCTAATGAAGCCTGTGATTTTCCAGACAAGGGTTGATGTGTGCCACTTCAGGCAGCCTTTCAACAATTCCCTTGCATCTCTTCTGCTATGACGATTCCATCGCACCATTCAAATATCACCCCCCCTCCCAGCCCTAACCCACAGTGTGATATAGCCAACTAGGACAGGCATTCCAGTAAGGAGGCCTCATGAGGATCGGTGGCTGTGGGAATTTCCAAGGTTAGCATCTCATTACAGCAAGGCACTCCTGCTTCATCTCAGGGAGGCGAAGGTAAAGTGCAGATCTTGAGCGACATAAACAGCCATGTGTAAGAGAAAGACAACTCTGGCTCGTGGAACACATGGAATAAATGGGAATTGTGCAAAAGCATCAGCACTCTGGGCCAAGGGCTGCAAGAACATCCCCAGAGCACCATCTGAGTACATTAGCCAGACCAAGGCACTATGTGTGCTTGAACATCATAACGTTACCTCTGAGATTTCTGCGAACTGAGCGTTGGCCTGACAACACTTCTCTGCCGTCTCCATGGCAACCTCATAGTTATCCACGAAGGCTCGGTACACTCCCAGCTGGCTGGCCTGCAAGAAACAAACATGAAAGGAAATAAACACTGGCGAGTGGAGGGAAGGGGGGAGAAAAGATGGCTTCTGATTGCATTCACAATTATACAAGGGAGAAAAAGAGACCTCCTGCCACACGGCCTTTTCTCAGACCAGTGTGTGCAAGACACAAAAACACCATCCCTACATAGGATCTGGGCAGCAAAAGAAACAGTCACTGGCCTGCTCAAGCAATGACTCCTATGGAGGCAACATCCCCAGTTTTTTTTCCAGTTCTCCAATTGCTAGAACAGGCACCATTCATGAGCCTATTGAGGAAGTTTTGCCAGAAGCAGGTTGGCCTGAGGTCACAATCCCCAAGGAGCCATCAAGGCAGCATGAACCAGGCCCCAGTGAATGCAGTGCCCACCCCTGAACATCTGCTGATAACTCAGACCCAAGTTCTACCAGAAGCAGATGGCTCTACCCAGAAAACCCAGCACTAAAAAACAAAGGATGGGGCGAAATCAAGACACATCAGCAAGCACAGAAGTCATGGCTAAAAGACGAGAAGGGCAAGACTGCGGAGAAGTGACTGCAGCAGCAGCTCTGGAAATGCTTGAATAAGCCTCTTTTAATCACTGGGACTTAGCGCTGATCTCGTTTGCTGACTTGTAAACAGCAGCCACAGTCTGTGCCAGACAGTATAAGACACAGCTTGGGAAATCCCAGGGCAAATTCCAAGCATGTCTGAACTCTTAAGGAATTGTTGTGCCACATACTGTAGGTACACCAAACCATCCAAAGACAAACTTCTGAGCAAAAAGTGAAGAAAAAAAACCCATATGTCAACAGAAGGAACCTGTGTTTGGCTAAGAAGCTCCCTTGCAATTTCCTACAAATGGTGTTTAAGTTCTCAAGTTCTTTCCGGTTCAGAAATGAAGAGTCCCATCTGGGTTTTGGTACTTGGTTCCCTGACTTTATTGAAATCCATTTAAGAATGTGCCAACACAAAAGAGAAAAAAGACAAAAAATTATTCATCTTTTTCTGTTACTGGAAGTATGAATGGCAGCAGAGGGGAGAGTGTCTCTGGTTTTGCCCACCGTGAGCTGTGGCCTCAAGAATCCTTTACCCAATGAACACCTCCTGGTCCTTTAGCAAACAGAGAAGAGAGCTGCAGTTTGGAACCCTTGCATGACCCCCCCCCACCGGAAGCACCTGAGGAATGCAGCTTTCTTTTCTTTAAAGACAAGAAATTCCATACCCCCCACCCCCATCACCACCTCACAAAAGATTGCTGGAGACCTTCCCTTTTGCAGCTAGTTCTGGCAAATCTTCTGGAATACAGGTAGCTAGGGATCTGTGTGGGGGTTCCCTTAACTACTGGGAAAACGATTGTCTTTTATGAAGCTTTGTGAAGCAGAGTTGAGAAGCCAAGATGGACAGAAAGGGGGGGGTCCTCTCTTTTTGTGCTGCTGCCTATGTGCTCATAGCCTTGATCAGGGCTCATTTTGAGGGGGAATGCGCAGGAACGCAGTTCTGGTAGTTCTCCAAAGAGATCACATCAGGTGGCCCCACCCACCTGACTCTTGGCCATTTTGGGCCCGTTTCTGCCTGGATTTGGCCCAAAATGTCCAGGATCGGGCCTAAAACAGCCAGAATTGGTCCCAAAACGGCCAGGATTGGGCCTCTGATGGGTGGTGGATCACTCTCCTGCTCAGCAGTGGCCCAATTCTGACCATTTTGGGTCCCTTTTAGGCCATTTTCAGCCCCCTTTTGCCATTTTGGGCCCAATTTTGGCCCTGAATGGTCAGGATTGGGTCCAAAACAGCCAGGATAGGTGATGTCAGGGGGTGTGGCATATGCAAACCAGTTATGCTAATGACACACTTCCAGAGATGTCAAGGGGTGTGGCATATGCTAATGAGTTGTGCTAATGAGTTATGCTAATGAGTTCCTGCAGCTCTTTTTCTACGAAATGACCCCTGGCCTTGATTAATGTAGACAGAAATCATAGCTGTTAGAAGATAGACAGTGACATTGGAGTGCCACACAACACAATGCACAGAGCATAGCAAGGAAAAAGTGGACTGTGTGGAGATGGGGGGATAGAAAGGAAAATGGTATTCTCAGATTTAGCATTCTTTGTTACCAAATCAGTCAGGCTTGGAACTATGAATTTATGTAGGCAATTTTACACTGGCCTCCATGTACCTATGGCAAAACAGAAAGCAATTCCTTAATAGGAGTCTCCTATTAAGATAGCTAAAATGTCTCTAAATATGCCAAACAAATGTTGGAAATGTGAAATTAAGGTGGGTACATATTGCCATATGTTGTGGACATGTAAAAAAGCAGTGGAGTTTTGGAAGATGACTCATAGAATGATCCAGCAGATTCTCAAAATTCCTATACCACTGAACCCTAAACTTCTTCTATTAAATCATATAACGGCTCAGGTGAATAAAAACCAAAAACATTTGATTCTGAATATAATTACAACAGCTAGAATTTTATATGCGAGATTTTGGAAAACGAGAGATATCCCAACACAAGATAATCTGATTGAAAGAATACTCAATACAGCAGAAATGGACAAACTATCCAGTTTATTGAAAGATAGAGATAGTATGATATATGATGATCTTTGGGACCCTTTTTACGATTGGATACAAAAGAACTTTGAAGGAACTTAATTCCGAGTTAAGTTGAAGACCGTTATGGACAGTGTTAAAAATGAATGGAAAAATTGTAATAATAATCTGACCTATGGATTACAAAAAGATAATAAGAAAATATATCTGACTGAACGGTGCAATATATTTGAATTATGTAACTTGTATTTCCTTCCCCTACCCTTCTTATTCTGTATTCCCCCTGCTATCAATAATAAAATTAAAATATCTTTTAAAAAAAAGCACAATTCCTACGAATTTCTGACAATTGTTTGCAAAATGTCAAAAGATATCCAGAGTATATCACATAGTATTTCCTGATGGTAGAAAAAGCTGGTGAAGAATGATCAGAACAAAAATGCACAGGTCCCTAAAACATCTTTTCTTGAGAAATGTAAACAAGCAAATAATTGCTGCTGAATTGGTCATCCTTCGGGTTTACCTTTTGCCTTACAGCCTACTCTTATGAAGTGTCACAAGATGCAATAAGTATGACAAAGGAACCAGAAAGTTTACATTCTACTATATTACACAACAGTGCAAGCTCTAAACCAATGGACAGGAGGGCTCCAGAGGCTTTGCTTGAGATCAGAAGGACAAAGTTCATGGATGCTGAGATCCCTGTAGAAATACAGTGGAAAGATAGTGGCAAAGTCACTGGAGGGAGGGCAGTACAACCACTAACTTTGGGGATAACCTTCTGTCCCACACATCTGCTACACAGGGGGACTGCTGTTCCTAGCCAACATATTTCCTTCCCCATTGCATTGTGCACTGCAATATGTGGCAAACAATGGTGTACCAGAAACCACCTGGAGTAGCAGAGACAACAGGTGCATTGAAAGTCTAAGATGGCCTGAGAGACTCAAAGGTAAGTCAATATTCATACCCTGGTTTTCTCCCCAAAAGGGGATACAATACAGCTGACCATGTTTCTCCCCTCCTCCAGTTTATCCTAAGAACCAGCTTGGAAGGGAGGCTGAGTTCAGAGACTATGATTGGCTCAAGGACAAGGTCACCTAGCAAGCTTCCATGGCACAGTGGGAATTTGCACCTGGGTCTCCCAGATCTTAGTCAGACACTCTAAGCACCACACCATGCTGGCTCAGGAAGGTACAGCTGTTCACTCACCAGCTTCTGAAAGAGGTCCCCCACTCGCTGCTGGTGGCTCCATTGCTGAACACGTGGGAAGAGCCCATCATAGAATTCCTTGTGGATCTCATATAACTCAGGCACTTTGAAAAAGATGGTTTCAATCTGCTGACTCGTCAGCACAGGTTGGGAGGTGGTGGCAGCAGCTTTCAAAGGCTTCATGGGCTACAAAAAAAAAGAGGTCACAGATCGTGTACATTCACAAGCACAAAGCAAGAACCAGGGACTTTTGTTGGGCCCACTTCCCCAGGGGGAGTGGGATGGACAGAGGTAGCCAACCTATCCTTCTAACCCAAGAAGTTCTCTTGCTCAAACTCCACTGAAATAAACAGTAACTGTGCAAAAGCACAACAAGTGAACTGTACTCCCTTTTTGTTTTTCCACCTCTGAACAGAAAATTCCTAATCAATACACTTACCAGCAACAGAGCCTCAAGATGGCTTAAATAAGTTTCCTCACTAGCCAGGATTCCAGAGAGCACCCATTTCCTCATCTCCAAGCCCTTTTCCAAGTCTGGCTCACTCTAGACAAAATAAACAAGTTAAAAAATTGTTAGACAAAGTAAAATGGGCAGCTTCTACATTTCTTGTTTGACACTGGTGAGCTCTCCCTAACTGTGATGCCGCAGAAGGTTCACAAACATTCTAATGGACTGCTGAGGGGGGAAATTCTTCACTGACAAACAGCCTGGCCTCTGGGTAGCACTGGGCAGAACAAAGTGTGCAGGCAAGGGAATTTTGAAGACTGGTGGCCAAACTGCAGAGTACCTTTGGCCACAAGCTGGGTCACAGTTCCCCCAATATTTGTTTTCCCTGAAATCACACGGCAGCTTTGGGGAACATACTTACCCAAGTGCTTCAGGGTTTGATCTGGATAGTTACTGCAATTCCAGGGGAGGAGGAATTCTTCCCTATACTGTTTTTATAATTCAAAATGATTCCACAGGGGCATTATTTGCCTCACTGTGTGGCTGCATGTGCAATGAATACCGCACACACAATGGGGCTCATGGCCAAATACATCATATAGCTTGGCTCTGGAAGACTACAGGTATGCATGGGGTAATGGGACAGAAGGATTCGGCTCACATCTGGTTTAAACTCTTGGGCTGCTGACCGTTAGTATATTAATAAGAGAAACAAGAAGGGACACACACATACTTCCAATAAAGGCAGTAGCAACAGAACCCAAGGTATCTAAAACTGATACACAAACCCACAGGTAAGGAGCTGAGAATTTTGATCCTAATCTTCTGTTGCCTTTTAATGCCTGTAACCCTTCTGCAGGGAAGTTCCATCCCTCCAGATCTCTGGGAACTGCCACTGCACAAGGAACTCTCAGGACCAGCTGAAGAGCATTCAAACAGATAATACAGAGCTATACAACAACACACTCTTTTTAACAGGTAGAGACCCTCTGAAACCTGTACACAAACTTGTATGCTTGTTGAGAGAAGAAAAACTTGTTAGGTGCATGGTGGGTGGGTGGGCTTGTAACTCAACACCAACAAGTAGCTTTCCCGTAGGCGAGTGACATATGCATTATGGAATGACAAAGTGTCCCAGAGCAGTTTTACAGAAAGCTGCTAAAATCCATGCTGCATGTCAGAGTGAGCCACACCTTGGGCTGCCAAGTTCTGCCCTTCCTAGCTCCCTTTCCTTTTTCTGTGGCCTCTGTCCCGGTCTTCCCTCTTATGACCAACCACACCCCACATCTGCGTCAGAGCCCAGTTTCGTGTGTTGTGATTGGTGTTCTTCCTGATGTTCCAAAACAGAATGTGGAGGATGGAGTGCTGCATTTTGAGCCTGTCAGGAGCACAACATCTCTAGCATTCGGTGCCTGTGTGCTCAAGCGTCTTTCCCACCAGGATGCTTTAACAATCCAAAGCACCAGGTCAATCTTCACAGTTAACAGAACCCCTGTATTCTGATCATCAAGAATGATCCCCAAATACCACTTGCTCACTAGATATGCAACTTGGCTGCTACAGGCTGTATTTAATTACAGAAAACCGGGGGGTAGGGGCAGCAACCCTAAGTATCAGGCAGAATCCACTCTATCCTGAAATATGATTCAAGGGACTTGAGACCTTTTCCAGCAGCTAGCATTTGTCTGGAGCACATGGATTTAACCTCTGGAAACTCAATGGATAATACTGCACAGCATCTTTCATTGGTACCTCCCTCCTCCAAGGGAAAATGTTGTTCTCCAGTAGGTAAATTTAAGAACAAACATAGGAAACCTCTCGCTGTGATTTTAGAAGAGCATTTTAAGAAGCTGCGCAAACTCAAGGCAGAGACTTCAGGAACGCTCCCAGTGTGCGCCTGGAAGGAGGGTGAGGAAACCAATTCCTTATTAATTGTACAACACATATTATCTTCCGAGGCTTCTGTTTAACAAGCTGCTGAAGCTGGGTTGCTTGAGTGATGTTGAACAGGGAATGTTTTCAGCACAGTCTGCCATCTCCGCTTCATGTGGGGAGAGGTGGAGGAGCAAGGGAGAGAAGCCAGTATTATTTATAACCACCCAATGGCGTACGTGCCAACCTCTGCTCAGGAAGGGCCTTGTACGTTCAGGCAAAACCATTAAACTGTGGAGAACAAGAGGTGGGGGAGCTGGAGGGGAAAGTGAAAGTCAGCCACAAAGCAGATGACCTTGGGGTGGAAACACAATGCGGCACAGGGAAGGGAAAGCTGAGATGCTGAGGGTGGAAGGGACACCTGACAGGAAAGCATGGGGTTTGGTCAGGAATCACAGGGTCTAAGCACCCCCTAGCCAAGGGCCTGGAAACTTCTCTATCCTTGCTTAATGGAGGAAAATAGTGCACCAACCACTCAGGAAGGAAAGGCTTTCAAGTTTTCTCCCCCCACCCATGGGCCCAAGTGCTCACTGCAGCTGCTTGGTCAGACCTTTCCTTTCCCAGTTCTATGATCCACCACTTTTGCTTGTTTGCAAGTAAGCGGGGTAATACACATTCGCTGATGCCCAGCGTGTTTTGGTATGTGTGCATAAAAAAGATCAGCAGGCTAAAGATGAGGGAGTGATGGAAAGCCAGGACAACCCACTTTACAGAGGATGCAAGAGCAACTATGTGACACAATCCAGTTTGGGGGGGGGGCAGTGCAAGATAAGGCTACCCCCTACAACCATCCAGCAGGTGTTAGGCACCAGCGATGCCAATGATTACCACTGATTTAAGGCACACTATTTAAAAAGCACCCATCTCCTCTCTGAGAGGCAAAAACTGGTCCGGGATCAGTTCTTCTAGGGAGGGAATTCTCCTATGTTAACCCCATGCCCATCTGCCAAGACCATCCAGGGAAGACTTACTTCAAATCCTTCTACTATCCAAGGTTAAATCTGTGTGTGTGGGGGGTGTGTGTGTTGCAGCGGAGTCTCCCCTGCCAAACAGCCTCTGGAAGTCCCAACCCTTGCTCCTTCCATGGAAGACTTCAGAAAACTGGTTTAAAAATGCATTTCAGAAGAAAAAAAGATTTGAGTATTAATCTGCTGTGGTTACATAAATGGTGGCATCACTGGTGTGGTTCAGACTAGAGATGAGGAAGCCTGCCTGGAAACAAACAAAAAGTGAGCAGGGCTTTCTCTCAGTTTTTCCTACCATTTTCTTGCTCGACAAAAGCTACCCTAGAGTTGCTTGTACTCCTGGCTGGGAAGAGCATACAGGTATTTTTTTTTTCCTCCAATGGGTGTAAAAGCAGCCCTGTGGTTACCTTTTCCAGCAAAAAACGAGAGAGAGAGACAGAGAGAGAAAAGGTGACAGAAGAGAGTGTGAAAGTTTTCTTCTTTCCTTTCACACTGTTCTCCTCCCTTTCGATAAAGCAATAATAGAAGTTGCATTTGGAAAAGAAAATACATTGTTTAAGATAGACATGGAAAAAGCTGAATATGTGGTTGAGTCCTCTGCTGTTGTAATCAAAGGATGTAAGTGATGATGCATTTTCAAAACCAGTTTGGCTGCCCTTCATGTCCATTTAGAAAAGAATGTACCGACTACCCTGCCCACCCCCCCAGGCTGTTGCAAGGCCATCTTTCCAGAGGCTACCACCCTGGACTGGCTGACTTGGCACAGGTTGTTCTTAAAGACTTTTTTTTATTCCACTACAGAAGCTAAAGAGTTTTTTTCACAACAGCTGGCTGGAAAAAGCTCCAGCTCCTGAAAAAAATAATTTCCAGAGATACAGTCCTGTTACAGCGGCAGGAACTGCCATCAATGCGTTGACATGGAGAAATATGGCCTTCAGAAGCACACAGGCATTACTGCAGCAAGCGGCTGCCTCCCTCCCCCTCTTACCAAACCAGACTCCAGGGAAATTAAAAGGCCTTGCTTTTGTGTGAGCCGCCACTAATGAATCATAAAGAAAGCAAAAGGAACCACAGAAAGGTAAGCCACAGGGACAGCTATGGAAATTCAGGCACCAGGCAAATGACTCCAATGGGCTCCTTTCTGCAGTGGGCAGAGCAGAAAACATGCAGAGGAAAACACTCCTGAGCTATGCCTTGGGCTGGATTCTTCTTCACAACCTTCCAGAGCTTTGAATTCTCCCCTTGTATTTGCTAAAGTCACAAAGAATGCTCTGCCATCAGAGTCAGTTAGAGAGCCTGCAAGACAGACACAGTTTGGTGTCCCCCATCAGTGCTGCTTCGGTGGAGCTTCTATCATGTTGAACAGTCTGCATCTTGCATCCCTAAGTACAGTGAGGTCTCCAATTAATCAAGGGGTTAAACTGTGCTTGCTTTACCTGACAGCCTGCCCCCTCAACACACACACACACACACTCAGGGAGGAGAATTTTAACTGGCAGCTTGGCAAAGGGCAGAGGCAGCCCCTGGGAAAGTCAGACCTTGTACATCCAGATCAGTACGGAACCTTCCTTTACTGGGAGGTGCCTGAAGAAGCTGCAGATTCCTCTAGACTAGATTCTCATGTGCATCGAAGGGTTGGTGAAGCCTAAGAGAACCCTGTGCAGAGTCCAGTCCAGGAAAAGCCACCCTTGTTCAGATTGCAAGGATCTGCCACAATTCCACCTCTGAACCCAGGGCAGCAGAGTTTGGGTGCAGCTCTTCCTAGGGAAAGGAAGCAAGATTCTAGCCCACAAGGTTGTGATGGTATGCTTGAAAGATAACAGGAAATTTCCTGGTGTTGCGGGTAAGGTTTTAAGCTTTACACACCTTGATTTACAGAAGCAGAACAAACTCACACACTTAAGTAATCCAAACAACAATATATACAAATATACACACTCTTGGCCAGAAGTACAGAACAACTCGGCATCATCCATGCAGCACTCCAAACCTCCCTTAGTAGTTTCACGTTGATACTAAAAAGCACAGAAGAAAAACTGGAGCCCCCACAGTTCAAAGGTCATAGGTAGGAGTAACCATCCCCTAGCACAGCCTTCTGGATTCTATCATCCAAGAAAGGTAAAAACCAGCACAGCACAGTGCGTCCTAATCCCATTCCAGCCCAGTATTCCCAAAGGGTACCCTGGTCAATATATCTCTTGTGTGTCTTAGATCAATACCAACAGGGATACTCATCTCTCCTCATCCTCTCCCTCATCCCCCCACCCACATTAATGCATGCACTCCTTGTCACATGTTAAACAAAGCACAATACAAGATTTTTTTAAAAGTGCAATACAGCCTTACTTGAGAGAGGCAAGGAATATGAACAAAGCCAAAACCCAGAACAGAAAAGGGTAAGCCACCCCTCCCACACACAGTCCTTGGAGAAAACAAACCTCAAGTACTTTGTATGCTTCTGGGACCCTGACAAAAACCAGACCACCTTTATTTTAAGTGCTTTTAACATGTTTGTCTCCATTCAATGTGGATTCAAAGGGGCTTACAATGCAAAATACACTCCCTTCTCATACACCTCACAATCAAAAACCATCAAATTCCACAGACACACAACAACTAATCTACCCACTATCAACAGACGAAACTACAGGGTCAAGAGGGGGCCAGAACAGGTGGTAACAGCACTAGCCTTGATGGAAATAGGCTGTATGTAGAACCTTTGTACTTTTCAAGATTTAACAGATACATTTCCACACAGCCTCTGTAAAATGCCTGTTCATTTGGAGGTCCGAATCTGGAATGGCCACCAGCTGATTCCAGCACATGAATGGTTCTGCAATGTTTTAGCCCAAAATTCTTGGCACACAGAAATGTCCAGGAGAGCATTTTTATAAAGAGATTAGAACTTAGTATAACAGAACATCTCAGGAGGTCACTTTTCTAAGGGAGTGCGATTGTAGGCTATTGCTTTGTTTATGTATCACTTTCCTCTTCTGCACTGTCCTCTACATTTGTAAACCACTTGCTGCACAATGCATCATCATGCCTTCCACACTTTTTTGTTTGTGTTTGGAGGGAGGTATTGTTGTTTGAGCTACAACAATGTTTGTTGGAGGTCCTTGCAATCTAATCATTTTTTTAAAAAACTCTCTAATTCATCTTGAGTCTCGGCGAGAAAGGCGGGCTATAATGTGATAAACACACATGACAACAAACATCAGCCCAATGCTCCAGCAAACTATGATGGCTTCCGCATGGAGGTTTTGGTGCACAGACTGGAGCAGATTTTTTCAGAGCATTCACGTAACACTGTCCCCTTAAACACCCACTTTGTGTTTTCCCCTACTTCACTGCGTTTCCAAACTTGGCTTGGTACAATCTTTTTGGAAAGATTGGATTTGGAAAAACTGCATTTGTAGGCCAACACGGACAAGGCAGTAGATATTTTTGCAGCCCTTGCCCTGTTGTCACTATTACCTCCATCACTCGGAGGGATTAAAAAATCAGCAATTGATATTTCCCTTTCCCTATACATCTCCACAACAAAGGGGCTAGAGACTTACTTAGTTTCAAAAATGAAAACTGAGAATTCAGAGAACTACAGAGATTGTTATAATGCTGTAGCCATCTGTCAACTGCAGGTTTTATTTAAATGCCCCAAAAAGCCATCCAGGGGAGCAGAACAACATCAACCATGCAGGAAACAGGGTAGAGAGCTTAAGGCAAAAAAAGTGAGGGGGGGAACTACATTGTGTTTCATTGCTGCTGTGAATGTCTTGGCATTTGTAATAGCAATGAAAGTTACACAAAAAATAGTCTCCACATGCAAGCAGCCTGTGTCAAACTGAATTTCCCCTATAAACAAAAAAACATACCAAACGGCACCATTCTAGAGAGAGTTACACTCATGACTTCAATGCACTCAGAAACATGCATTGGTGGAACAGCAAGTCTTTTTCAACATTCCCAGGTTGCACCTTTGAAAAGGCAGGCTGGCACTATGAACAGGAACACGTGTTTTCTAGCCCCCCTTTCTTTTTTTCTCTCCACAGGTTATATTAACAGACCAAAGGTGCTTAACTGATTTTGTGGACTCCAGCGATCCGGAGGAAAGAGTCTCTCTACTACCCCGGCTTTTGGAGCTGAGATGCGGAGAGGACGAGGGTGAGTCATCAATGTAGGGCATCTGGTCATGATGTCGCCGCTGCTCCTCAGCCCTGTCCACATCATAGGCGTAGCCAGGGGGTATCCCACTGAAGGAAGCATCTGAGAAGAGAACAAGCAACACTTCAGAAAACTGACATTTTGCCATGTAGGCACATACCCCTTTTTAACCTTAAGTCTTCTATTCTGCCCTGCCAAGTATACTGCAGTGTCCCTGGCCTTCTTTGCCTATCCTTCTGGGTTTCCCTGCAGCCATGACTAATGCCTCCTGAAGACCAACATGATGCCTCCCCAAAACTGCACTGAAAAACCTTCAGATGTCCTCAGCACTGTTTGGAATTGCACCTTGTTTTGCAGCATTCCCGTTTCATAGAACAGACATCTCTACCAGATTCGATGGCATAGGTTGTGCCCTAAGTTCCCAAGTGCCCTTCATAGAACTGAAGTGTACAGCCAGACTGAGAAACAGACCTCTAGACTGAAATATCTTAGGCTCCTCTAATGGGTCGCTGTAGCCCTTTGTAATCAAGATCCTGTGGGGTCATCAGTAAGTACAGTCAGGGTGACCTTCAGGCCCTTTCCAAACTCAAAGAAAAGACCAAGAACACTGGGAAGCAACTGTTGTCTTTATCTTCTCTACCCATTATGCCTGTCAGTGTGCAAACAAGTGAGGTCACCAACTAAGAGGCCAGCAGCACCTCTCCTGACATTCCTTCTTGCAAGCTATCCCAGATGTGCCTCTCCCCATATTTCCTTACAATACAGAACCTGATTTATTACAATGGTGTATCGATATGATGATATTCCAAGGGAGGATTTTAAAAAAAAATAACATCCCGTGGCGGCAGGGAAGGAAGTGGCTGCCATCGGAATATGGTCAGGGAAAATGGCTGCAGTGCAAGCCAGAAAATCTAAATTTTCCCACCCACACAACAGTTACCCCAAGCTTTACTGCAATCTTTCCCCAAACTCTGTAGCAACACAGGTTTCAGAAAGATTCAACAAAAGCCAGAGAAATCCCTGAAGGTGCATGAAATGCTCCACAAGGCTGCAGGGAAGCAGGAAAAAAACCTGCTTCCCAAAAGCATTGAACTCGGGGCAGATAACCAATAGTGGAGGACAGCAGTGACAGTTTCCTCATCTTTTCTTGCAGCGCCAGACAGTTGCCAGTGCTGTATGAACAGTATCCTCCAAACTGTCTTTACTTCCTTACAGAACAATATAGTCACACAAGCAATGCTGGTGGAATGACAGGGTCATCTGTCATGGCCTGATCTCTTCTGACATTTAGCTGAAGACAAAACAATAGTCTTTGAAGAGCTGAAAGAGGTACCACTGCACATGTTATGCTTACTCATGCCATTTATCGTTTCTGGTCATACAGGTTTTTTGTATTTTCAAAAGCCTGCCAAAATCTAGTGGACCAGAGGCAACTCTGGGACAACAGAAATGTGCGCGCACACAGGAGAAATAACATAAATAACATCATCTAGTAAATAATATCTGATTAAGCTTCCATTAAAAGGACAAGGCTTTTCCCCCCTACTTTCAAGCCACTTTCTGCTGTCTTGGAAGTCACTACCCAGTCTTTGGAAGGTATGTTCCTTAAGGATGAACAAAAACATTATCTGGGTGCAGGAAGCTACAATGAGGTATTTTGGGATGCAAAAGTGAAGGCAGCTCAGGATTCGTGTGCTTAAGATTTAATCGGCATTTTAAAAAAATCTTGTTACTAAACTATTATGTTGTTTTTTGGGTCCTTGTAACTTGTTGCATTGTTAGCTGCCCTGAGTATAAGGAGATAAGGCAGGATATAAATAAGTTAAATGAATAAATAAATGTGTGCCTCCATGGGGAGGAGATGACTTCAGCTTTCTACTACTCTGCAAGGAAGGGGCAAGCATGAACTTCCAGCGGGGAGGGGTCGGTTTTGCAACCACAGGTCCAAACCAGAAACTTAAATTGTTACCAATCGGGTGTCGCAGTATACATGATTTAGAACACAACCAGTAAGTGTTCAGCAGCCACAGTGTCAGTCCTATATGGATACCTAATATTTTGTCTTGCATTCTACATTTTGAATGGCACAGCTCTGTCTGCAACAGGAGCGGACAACCAGAAGGCAAGCCAGAAAGTAGAAAAAGCAGCAAACAGTTTGCCCATAAGAGTTTCTGCATTAAGGCATGTTTTTCCCAGGCAAAGGAAGTCAGTTCTACACAGAAGCAGAGCATCAACCTTAAACCCAAAATATTTTACTGTTCTGCTTAAGAGTGGGGGGAGGTATCACAGTTTTCACATTACAAAGGATATTGAAGATTTAGGAGGCACTTCCCTGATGCTCTAAAATCCTGTTGTCCCTCTAGAATGCTGTTTTAATGGTTTCAATTATCTATTTCAGTTAAATGTTTAATTGCTTTCTTTAAAATTACATATCAATAATTTTTTAAAAAATATTGTATTTGCCATCAGCTGCCTTGGTCCCAACTGTGTTAGATGAAGGGCGGGGTATCCAAATTTCATTACAATTACATTGAATGAGAATGCATCCACAGTCTGTAGCATCACTAAGCCTGGGGGAGGGGTGGTATGTACACTGAAAACCAAAATCTTTTAAGCAGAGATTTATTTATTGTAGTGTATTTCTTATCCCACTTTCCTGTTCAACAGGAACTCGATGCGGCCTGCAAAAACAATACTACAATATAAGTACAAAATACAGTTTAAAAAAATAAAGCAAAAAGGTACACAAAACACCCTGGGATAGGTTGTTATCTACCACATTTGGTGTTTTCCTGTAAAAAGTTTTCAATTTCTAAACATTCACTATTTCATAACATTGTGGGTTATGTGCCATTCAGTTGCCTCTGACCTATGGCGACCCTATGAATGAAAGACTTCCAAAACATCCTATCATTAACAGATTTGCTCAGATCCTGCAAACTGGAGGACGTGGCTTCTTTTATTGAGTCAAGCCATCTCATTTTAGGTCTTCCTCTTTTCCTACTGCCTTCCACTTTTCCTAGCACTTTTCAATTTCTAAACATTCACTATTTCATAACATTAGTAAGAATGAATAATTGCCTTTGCAAATACTTGGGCAAGCTTGGCAGTATCAAAGTTGTAATTAATGTTTTAAAGTAATTATCCCTAGGAATTTTTGTGATGACATGTATGCTTTTCTTAAAATGTAAACTTTGTGAAAGAAGCATATGTGATAGTGCTTTTTACAAGTATTGTTCCAGTAAAAATAATTTCCATATAAAACCATTGTTTGAACATTTAAGCCATACAGGATCCCCTCCTCGATTAAATACTTCAGTTCAAGTATTTGTTATTGGGACATTAATATGGGGTACTTTGAAATTTTCGTTTAATAAATATAAGTAAAATGAATGTGCTAAATCACGTCAGACTCTACTTAAGGCCTCAGAAAGTTTTCCAGTTTACATTTTTCAAGAAAACAATTATCACTGCTCTCAAGGCATCAGGAAGAGTCTTACTACTTTTCCCACCAAGGTGAGATTCCTTCCTTCAACAGGCAAGCCAACTGTGTAGCTGATTGCCTTACAAAAATGAGAACCCCACCTTGAGTCGAAGGAGAGAGGCGGAATATTTTACTAAATATAAATACAGCAGCAAACGCCAGGCACTGCAAGAGGCCTGTCAAGTTACTAAGGAAACAAGAGTCCATGTAGCCCCTCCTCCACTCTTCAGCGACTCCAAAGCCGTCCCTCTCAAGGGATTCCGGAAAATACAAAGAAGCCCGCCACACTCTGCTTCATTTTACAGTGGCTGTCAAACTTTTTAAAGTGAGTTACTTAGGCTATTTTTCAGGACCCAGTTGCCAAGTAAATCTCTGCTTCTTTCCTCCTCCCCAACATATAAGGCAAGAATCTCACATCAATTAACACAGAACATCTGCATAGCTCAACATGTTATTTGTCAATTGGTTATGCTTTGTTTCGGCATTATATTAGCTGTGTATCAGATTTTTGCTTGTTTTTCAAAATTTTCTGCAATTCCAAACCCAATCGTATTGTTTATTGAATGCCCCAGTCATATTTAATACAACTTGAGTTTCAGTGAGAAAGATAGTCTATAAGGAACAAAAATAAATAAAAGCGTTGGACAGTATCTTACTCCATTAGTGTGTGCAACGCACACAGAGATTTTCATGTTCTCCTTTCCTGCAGTTTTTCTGGACCCATGGAATGATTATTTCTAAATTGTAAGATCTGTGCAAAAGAACACCAGTGAGGGTTGGTGGGGTGGAGTAAGGAGGGACGGGGGATGAAAGTGACCCCTTTCCTCCGCAGAGCAGCTCTTGGGGAAGGTCAGAGGAGGAATGATATCAGTTCCTTGCTCTCCTTGCTCCATCCCCCACAACTCAGTCTCCCAACCCCTGAGAATTATTTTTCCAGGAGTGTGGATTTACAAACAGTAAACAAGATGCATGCAGTGGTAAGGATACTGCCTGATTTTTCATTTTTAGTAAATACAAGCAGGGGACTTGCAATGACTTGCAGGGGCGCCTCATTTTCCCTGCCCCCACTATGTCCTCTTTCCCTTTCCCACCCCTCATTGCCCCTCCCCTTTTCTTGCTTCCTTTTCTCCCTTCTACCACCTTTGTCTGCCCCCATCTTCTTTCTGCCTTCCATCCGAGGCAGCCTCTCCCCTATGGCCCAGTTGCATTGTGCAGACTGAGCCGGGCCGAGTTGCATGGTGGGGAACCTGCAAAGACTTCTGTGAGGTATTTCACTTTTCCTTTTACCCATTTCCCCATAGTATTTACTTTTACCTTCCATATGCTCACCTTTCCCTATGTCCTTCTCTCCTTGAGTCCCACTAAAAACTTACCTTTTATCTGCTCCCCCATTTTCACCTATATTTATTAATTTACTTCATTTATATACTGTCTTTTTGCACAATTTCACACATTATTAAGCAAAGGCAAACTTGAATCTGCCCTCTCAAAACCGCCTCCTCTCAGTTCACCTTATTCCACTTCCTCTCTCCTAGTCTAAGGACTTGCCTGATAAAGAATGCTGGCCCTGACCCATAGTTTGAAAATGACCAATATAGAGTATTTATATGCTGCTTTCCTGAAACAGACTGAGCATGAAGCAGTCCCCACTCCCACACAACGGTCCCAAGTCTATCTGTAAGGTGTGCACAGAGCCAAACAGTGTAAAAAAATGATCCCTTGTGCAATTTTTAAAAAATGGCATCCAACATAGTTCACAGCAAGAAATACCACAATGTGAACCAAACGCGCCCCTTTTCAGGATCCCATCCTCAAGCGCTTTCACTAGCAAGCCACCCCAACCCCAACCCATCAAATTGTGATCAATCTAACCATTCAAAGCATTAGCCTGGCACTGGACATCCAACTGCTAGCACAGGCTGGTCATGGCAGAGAACACTGAGATTTGCTTCCAAGTCTGTCCCTTTGGAATATTAGAATTCCCGTTTCTTCCAGGCTTCTGCAGGAAAACTGTCCATGGGCTGGAACCAAAGGGACCGTAGGGACAGCTCTTATCACCTAATGCTGGACAAAACAAATGGCACAATCCAATCCATTTAGCCTTTCCCCTGCAGAATTAGAGATGTGGGACCTTCACCAGCTATGATCTTGACCAAAGGAGAACACTGTACAGTAAAATCACATGTCTAAGATGCCTCAGTGGTCCCCTAGCCCTCATTTCACTTTGCTTTTCCTAATGTATTTAGAACACACGTTTCAAGGAGGAGAAGGTGGTCAGAGCAGCTTTGCAAACTTCTTTCAACATTGGCAGCTTCTTGCATACATGAAGCAAGTGTCCTACAGCAGAGCTACTCTGTACATGCAATTACACTTCTGCAATTGTATAGCTGCCAGCTTGCATAACCTGGGGACGAGCTATGGCTCAGTGGCTGAGCACCTGCTTTGTACAGAACTCTTAAGATCAATCCCAGGCATCTCCACTTAAAAGATCTTGGGAAGCAAATTTTGAGAAAGACTTTTCTCTGCATGCAATCTTGCCAGCCAGAGTAGACAACCTGAGCTAGACAGACTAATGCGCTGATTTGGTTTATGAGTTTAAAGTTCACATGTGCATAGTGAAATCATTAAAGCACTGAATCCCTCTCCTGAGGACCCCACTTCTTCAAAGCCTTTTGCTCTTTCAGCTCCATAGGGAAATGCCTACCCCTAAAAGCCAACGTAAGCTAGTGAAGCAAGAGCACAAGTACATATTTTTTTCTTGGCTATGCTCCTTCTTGTGCCACTAAATGGCAATGCCCCTATCTGGCTTATGCATCCATGTCCATAGCCAGATTGGGGCGGGGGGGGGGGCACAAATACAAACAGATCCTATGTACACAGTCGCCTTCACCAGTTTAACAGCATAAGCAGAACCTTTTCCAAACAGCTGGAATTTTACCACTCAGCTGCTCAAAAGGAGAACTGGTCCTAGTTTTAGTCTCCCCTTCACAATGGGATTACAAATGTTTCGCAAAGTCTATGTGCAGGCAGCCCTAGATATTTTGTGCATACTCCTCTGCATCAAGGAATAACTGATATCAACACTTAACCTCCACTGTGATGTATGAAAAGTATTACTTAACCAATTCTATTCTACTTTGGAATTGCAAAAGATTAACTATGGGGATTTGGGGGACGTTGCACTAAGGCAGTCAGGTATGTTTGAGCAATTTAACTATGTATGTCTAAACTGCAACATGATTTCCTTTTAAAAATTCACCTTTGCTCCAAAGTACAAAGGTTTCCTTTTGAAATGATCACTTTAGCCACTCCCTTGGTTTATCAACCACAAGAAAAGCCTGTAGCTCCCTTCCAGAAGAATATGGGCAAGCTTTTCATCTTGTGTGCACAACTGTGTGAGATTAAGTTTGTGAATATGCTAACAACATCAAATGGAGGCAGTCTCAGCTGGCTGCAAGGCAAAGCAGGTGCCTCCAGCAATGGATTTGGGATGCTGCTACGGGCAGCAGCAAAAGGAAAAGCTAACAGGCATGGAAGCAGGCAACCCTCGGTTACAAACCTGCAGGAAGTTCCTCCTGCTTAAGTTCTCTTGAAATGAATGTGGGGAAGGTTATTTCACAACTCCCATTCATTTCCCTGAGGCTTGCACAGATGGACTGTGCTCCCTGATAATTAGTGCAGAGGGAGATGCCATTTGGATCTCCTTCCGCAGACACCAAATGTCTTGGGCCAGCCCTGCTACACCACAAAAGTAGAGAGAATGACCTCTTTCTTCTTGGGCCAAGGTATTTTCCTTTTGTGGGCATCTTTATGTTCTGTGCACCCTGGAACTAAAGCTGTCTTCAAGCTGTGTTACCACCCCAGTGGAACAACACACAAGTTTGGGTGGAAGAAAAACACACAGAAACATTTTAAATTAGACTTTAATAGAAAAGGCTAAGAGGCTATTGGAAAGAGTAAATAAGGGTGAACTGAAGAGAACAAGGACTGGCTCAAGAGACCTGTACCTTATTTCAATGAGGCCCATGCAGGAAAATCTGAATTGTGCCCCATGACACTTCGTATGTGCAAGGAAGTGCAGAACAGGCACCTGTATATGTTGGACTATTTATTATTGAAGTAAATACTAGTTATTAGTACTGGTTAACTCCCTCCTGGAGGAGCCGTGGCTCAATGACAGAGCACCAGAGCACATGTTTTGCATGTAGAAGGTCCCAGGTTCAGTCCCCAGCAGCTCCAGTTAAAAAGAATCAAGCAAGATCTCCACCTGAGACCTTGGAGGGCTGCCGCCAATAAGAGAAGACAGTGCTAACTTTGATATACCAATAGTCTGATTCAGGAGGCCCGTGCAGATGGCCTGTCTGCATGTTGACTCCCTGCATGGGAGGGAGGGAGGGTGGGAATTAGCGTGCTGGCCCCGCCATCAGACCACGACTTCGTGTAATGTTTAAACTATTCCTGCATCTCAACAGGAGCCGTTTGATCACACCCACCAGGAACTTTCATCTGCCATTTTTCAGAACGTTCCAGGATTTGCAGTAGTTTTTGGCCCAAGCTGTTTATACTAAAAAAAAACACACACACACAAAAACAGAAAAAACCCAGAAGACATTTAAATGTGACTCACATGTGCACTACATTAAACTGTACTGCATCTGAGAAAAAAATTACTGCTTCTGTTTCTTCTGATACTCGTTTCTGAAATATACCTGATTTCCTACAGGTTGGCAACTGACCTTCAGCAAATTAAGCACTTCTCTGAATAGGGGGAGACTCAGGCTTTGGACAATATACTACTTTTCTTCCCTAGCTATTAACCCCACTCCCTAAAACACACCCACAAGACATTGCATGAGGCATCAACAGGCTGCCTCAGTGGCAGCTGGTCACGCCCACAGTTCATGGGCTCTATCCACAAAAGAGAGCTTCTTCTAGTATCAGAATCAAGCTTTTCCTGAAGAAGCAGGGCTCCCACCAAACCAGCTAATTTGCAGGGCGAGACCATTCCTGTAGACCACAAGCAGAAATGTGACCTAACCTAGTTCAGGAGGACTTTGTCTTGCATGTGTTCTAGACTTAGGAGCTTTACTGTGCATCTCTTGCTCTTTAAATCACAAAGCTCCATTCCTAGTTTTCCCATTTTCATTCACAGGATCCTTGGAGCTAGGGTTGCCAATTGTGGACCAGGAAATTCCTGGAAAATTGGGATGGAGCCTGGAGGTGGTGCAGTTTAGGGAGGAGAGGGACCTCGGCAGGGTATAATGGCAAAGAGTCCAACCTCCAAAGCAGGCATTTTCTCCAGGGGAACTGATCTCTGCAGTCTGGGGATCAGTTATAACTCCAGGAGGTCTCCAGGGCCCACCTAGAGGATGGCAACCCCCTCCCCTGAAGTCCTAGCAGCTAGAGTTTTTACCAGCCCGTGCTGAAGAGGGCCTTCTTCATACAACTGCCAGGTGAAGAGTCCAGTCCAAAATAGGCACAGAGGGCATAAAGCTGATCCAGCCATATACAAACATACAGAGAGCAATATTCACGGCATCGTGGGGGTAAAAGTATGTAAGGATTGTAGGATCATGTGAATGATCCCTGCTTTGAAACTGCTTGGGGAAAGTTTCAATGTAACAACTTCTACCCTCTGGCCAGTTTCTTCTTACTTCGCATGCATCTGAAGAAGAGAACTGTGGTTCTCAAAAGCTTATGCTACAGTAAAGTTAGTCTTAAATGTACTATTTACTATTTTGCTACTACAGACTAACATGGCTAACTCCTCTAGATCTATAACTTCTATCCTCAGAAATTCAGAGTAAAACTGCATCCTAAATCAAGTTTAAAATCCCACCCCCTAAATGGTATATTGAGGAGGTTTTTTTTAATAGAAATAATTTCAGCCACAGAAGAGTTCTATAATTTGGGACTACTATAAGTACAAATGTCTTCAACCCCTTTATTAAAAAAGAGAGATTAAAAGCAAGAATTCTGAATTATAACTAAAACCAAACATCTCATCTTCAGTCAGAAGTTGGTAAGGAGTAAAAAGTATTTTATTTTCTTTCCCATTTTTATTTTCTACAGCAGAAACTACAGAAACAGAAAGTCTGTTTTGAGGGGTACGCTTTTCCATTCCCTTTAGGAAATCTAAGAAGTGCCACTCTGAAGTCTACACCACACAACACTGCTACTATGAATACAGCCCAAGGGAGTTGGGGAAGAGAAAAGCCTATAAGAATAAACCCCAACAAGAAATTTTACATTGTACAGAATGAAGCACAAGTAGATTTAAACATTGCCAAAATGCCATTTAAAAATATAGCATATACCCCAAAAATAGTTTTGCAACTTGTATTCAATTTAAATTATTGCATCTAACAGTTCTTTTATTATTTTTCTGTAAGATAATAAACTACAGTTGCCAATTACAGGTTGATAAATATCTGGAGACTTTGGGGGTAGAGCCTGGGAAGATCAGGATTGGGGGAGAGGAGACACTTCACTTACCTCATGTCTTCTGTAGGCTTCACATACGTGCTCTCACACTTGTGTGATGATGTCACTTCTGAGAAGTGACATCATCACACTAGCCAACTGGCTCCCAAGCTTTACACAGGGCTAATTCTGGCCCGTTTGGAGCCAAAATTGGCCTCAACAAAGTGCAGAAGTACACCCACAGCCAGCAATGACATCATTTCAGGAAGTGACATCATCGCCCCAACTGATGTACGAGCACCACATATATTCCTGAGATGCTTGCTGGTGGCAGGTGATCTCCATAGGTGGCCCAAAACCGCAAGAAGGTAAACCACCAGGAGATTGCCCACTACCAGCGGGCACCTGGGATCCCTACTTCAGCAGGCTGTAACACCATAGAGTCCACCCTCCAAAATAGCCAGTTTCTCCAGAGGAATTGGTATCTGTAGTCTGCAAATCTGCTGTAATTCCAGGAGGTCTCCAGGCACCACCTGGAGATCGCCTACTCAATGAACTTGTTTTGTGAAAATGTGCTGCTTAAATCAAGTCCCACATCGAAGCATTCCACTGCGCCCAGAGCCCAGACTTAGGTCTGTTTGGTCTGGGGCAAGATTTTTGCAATGGTTCCCTGGCTCATTAATTTCTTTGGAGGCCTGAACGGTACGCAAAGATGCCTTCTGGAAGGCAAGAAAGGCTGTATTTTCCACTAGCTTTTACAGACAGGCTTGGATAGTGGAGGAATGCCAAGATAAATAATGTAGAAAGCAGAACCCTGTTCTGCAACTCAACACCCTCCTGCCTGCCCACAGCCTGGAGCACAACCAATAGGTCCACTCTCAGGCTAGCTCAGTGGAACTGCAGCTCAAATTCAGCTGCACTTAGCACTTGCTGCTTCCGTGAGATCGAAGAGGCGCTCGGCGCCAGGAGGCCCCATGCTGCACCCTGACCTCTGGGAACCAGGCGCTGAACAAGACAAGGAGGTAGACAAAGCAAAAAGACGACTGGTGTAAGACATGAAAAGGGAGGGAAGCACTGCAAGAGCCCCAAATGGGAGAAGGTTTACTAAGCAGAGCAAGCACAGGCTTCCCTACCTGCTGCAGCACTTGCAAGTCCAAAGGGAGGGACTTGCTAAACGGCCACAAGGGGGGGGGGTGCCTTTGCAGAGCACTCCCTGCTTTCTTCTTTCAGCCAAACCTCTGGGCAAATTTACTAGCAATCAGTTTTGTGCAAAGTAGAAGGAAAACAGTCAGACATCCCCCCGCCCCCCTTTCTCCTGCCCTATTGGTACATTCATGAGGGGGGGGAATCCCACATTCCTGGTGGTGTATTTTAAAAGGTGAAATGATGTGTTAAAATAGTGTATCACTGGAAGGACTTTAAGAGGTCATTCAGTCTGACCCCATTACAGATGAACAAGCACTTGGACCTCAAGACATTGCTAACAGATTTCACTGCTAGGCTAGAAGGATGCCTGCTTGGACCAATCAGGGCAGCCTGTGAGAGAAAGGAAGCAAGCAAAGGGATACTGGAGATTAGCCTGGCAAGCAAGGCCACTGAGATTTGGTTTTGCTAGTGCACACACATGACTATGCTTACTAGAGGGGGGGGGGGGCAACTTTAATACTTCCCTCTCTGATTTGCTCAAGCTACTAGGTGAAAGCTTACCAAAATGTGGAAGTATCTACAGAACAAACAGTTCCTGAGTCATTACTCGGACGCCCTGAGAACAGAAGAGACCCTCCTATGCTCCTGGTCAAAACTCACCAATGTCCAAGCAACCTAGAAGGCAAAGCCAGTTAAAGACTAGACATGGGCACGAACCAGGAAAAAAACGAACCACGGGGTTCATGGGGTTTCCACGAACCAGCACGGAACTGGGCCCAGTTACAAACCAGTTTGTGGTTCGTGGGGTTTAAGTGCCCCTTTCCAGCAGGGAAAGGGGCATTTAATCATTTAAAGGTCCCTTTCCTGCCGTTTGCAAGGGGTAGGACCCTTTAAACTATCAGCTGGCAGGCGGGGGAATCCCCTTCTGCTGCCTTCCAGTTGATAGTTTAAAGGGACCTGCTGCTTATAAGCAGCAGGACCCTTTAAACTCCCCAAACCCTACGCACTCGCAGGGCAGCAGAGGAGGCCAAAAAGGCCCATCCCACCCCTCAAATGGCAGCCACGGCTGCCATTTGAGGGCAGGAGGGCCTTTTCCCACCTCCTCCGCTGCCGCGTGGGCCTGCAGGGCAGCGGAGGAGGCCTCTACCACCCCAGCATCAGATGGAAGGTAAGTGGGGGGCTTGGGAGGGGCTGAGGGGCTGAGGGTTGGGCCGTTTAAAGGGCCCTGCTGCTTGCAAGCAGCAGGAAAAGTTTAAATGGCCATTCCCTCCGGGGAAATGGCCATTTAAACTGGCCGTTTAATACGAACCAAACAAACTAGTAGTCCAGTTCGTGGAAACGAGCTTCCACAAACCCTGGTTCGCGAACCACTAACCGGGCTGGTTCGTGTGGTTTTTTGGTTCATATTTAGGTTCGTGCCCATCTCTATTAAGGACAGATGAAACAGCAACAGAATACACTGGGTTACAAAGGAGCCCCTATCTGCACAGTGCCTGTTCTGAGAAGAAAAGGAGCAAGAGAAGCCATGTCAGGGAATGGGAACAAGATGGACTCTTAGCCACACAAGGATTTGTAGTTTTGGTATTTAATCCTTTGGTTGTTACTTGGTGCCTCCTCGCCGGGGAGTGGGTAGAAATAGAGAAGATGCTTTTGATCCTGGGTGAGGTAAGGAAATGCTCCAAATGGCTAAGAAGTCTGTGGTTTGCTCAGACAAGTAAGGGCTCTTCCAGGCCACTTCCAAACCTGTGATTCCCACTAAGCCACAGCACTTCCACATCATGTCGGTCCTTGAGAAGATCTTGATTGCCCATCGCTTCAGGCTGGCAGAGGCTACCAACCTGGCTAGAATAATGAAAACTGGGTTAATGAAATGGGGGAGGGGATCAGCTGCTGCCAGCTGGCTATGCTATGCTAGCATGAGGGAAAGTTTGTAAGGCTGCATCCCTAAAAGCATGCTTGCTATTGGCTATACATGACCTAGCTTCTGCAATTCTACTTGTCTATGGGATCCCTGTGAGAACTAAGCCATAGAGTGACATGCTCTCAATATGCTAATGACACTCAACTCTACCAGCTCCTTCCCAGCAGTGGCAGTCTCATCTTTGCAGGATGTCTTGGAGGATGATGAACAAACCTATTCCATCTGGACAACATGACGTAGGTGAACATGCATGTCCAGAGTGGATTCCTTTATCAAGGATCAGGATGGAAGCTTGGAAAGTGCCCCTGCTTCCAGACTTGCTCCGGAATTCCCAGTTTAGGAAAGGATTTTTAACTCAACTTCCAATGTTCTGGGAGTCAGCACTTACCAGTTATAGTCCTCGTTGTTACTTAAGATCTGATAGGCTGATTTGACAGCTGTAACACTTGATGCATGGAGCTTTCCCTGAAGTCAGTGGGAAAACTACTGGTGGCCCAAAATATGGCAGCCCAGTCTATGGTTGATGCAAATCCTATACATAAAAGCCGAGCTGTATTGGCAATGACTCACTTTTTATCCTGGAGCAGGCACACTGAGGCCCTGTGGGTGCACCTGCGCCAAGATAAAAGGTGAGTTGTTGGCGTGGCAGGCCTCTGAGGGGCCACGGAACTGGCAGGGAGGCATAGTGTGGCCCTGCAGCCGCCATGGAGGTGGCAGGGAGGCCATGGGGGGGGCTCCCCACAGCTGCTGCAGGGCCTTGGGAAGTCCACCTCTAGCCTCTGTGGCAGACCTCTGAGAGGCCATGGAGCTGGCGGGGAGGCGCAATGTGGCCCTGCAGCCACCATGGAGGCAGTGGGAAGGCTGCACTGGGAGGCAGGGCTCCCCATGGCCGCTACGGGGCCTTGGGAGATCTGCGCTGGGCCTCTGTGTCGCTTGCAGCAGGCCTCTGAGGGGCCATGGAGCTGGTGGGGAGGCACAGTATGGGGAGCCCTCCCACAGCCTTCCCATCGCCTCTGCGGGGCCATGGGAGGGCCACACCTGCATGGTCCTCCTAAAGCCCCTCTGCTAGAGCCCATTGTGTTTATTTTTACAATGGGCTCTGTTGCTAGTCATATGGAATACATGAGTTTCAGTGTGCTTCCAAGATAAGGACAGGTAGCGGATTTTAATTTTTAAAGCCTTGTATGGCCTGGATCTGAATTACTATAGACAGAGTGCTATAGATCAGGGTGGGCACTGAGGAGCAGGAGTAACCAATCACTTTCCAAGCAATAACAACAATGCCTCCACCCTTTCTCCAGTGCTGCTGTGATCTCTTCCCTTTAAAGCAGCCACAGATAGAGCTCCAATGAGAGAGCTAGTACAAGCGCCATAGCCACCATAGATAAAAGTTGATTTCTACAAGGATTAGCCTTCTTGGTGGTGGTTCTATGCTTGTGGAATTCTGCCACATGACACTTACCATCTGCTTTGCCCTGTAAAGAGGCCAGCAAAAGGCCGCTCTTTGTAAACAGGCTTGGAGTAATAACAGCTCCTGAACTTATATTTCTGCTTTAACGCTTTGTGAAGATAAATACTTTAATGGCCTTATTTTATCCACTGGGAATTTAAATACATACTTTACATGCTTAAAAATTCTGACTTGCAACCAAGGTGGCGTGAACAAAGGTCCTACCTTCTCTATTTCATTGCTTGCTATCAACAGCACATCCAGTCACTCGGTCTGGCACTTACAGACTTGGAACCAGGACAGAATGAAAGCGAGCATCCTTGGATGCTTAGTAGAAGGAGAGAGTCCAAGCAAGCAGATATAGCAAAGTGGTTAATACTGGGCTGTGATTCAGGAATTCTCAATTCACACAAGGCAAAAGGCACGCCCCTGCATCCACACACACACAAACTTAAAGCAAGGAAGGGACACGGCAGCTCTCCAGAAACTAGATCGCTTGTGCTAATTTTAGTGAGGCTTGTGTGCAGGAGAACTTCCTGGTGGCTTGTGCTCCCATCATCACAGGAAGGCACTGCTGCTTAGATTGTCTATACTTTGGGCACCAATATATCTCAGACCAGCTCTGTCTGTGTCCCAGACCGCAGCTGGATCCTGCTGTCAGTTGATTCATTTAGAGGCAACAAAATGGTTCTTTCCTAATTTGATTTGCTACGGCAGTCAATTTAGCCTTTGGGGACACTTAACCCCCTTTCAATGACTTAAACCACCACCACCAGTCGGGTATAGCCAATAAGCAGCTGGGCTACTTGTGCAATGAAGCTCTACACAGAAAACAAGTAGTCTGTGCCAAGGTTCAGTTTAGCCTGTTCAAAATTGCAGATTGAAATTTTTCTTCTTAAACTTCAGATTTGCTCAACACAGAAATGGTGTTGTATCCCTATTGCAAAGCGACACTGATCCAGAACTACTCCACAGCAGAATTTATCAGCTTCTTACTATAAGTGCTGTCACTCATGGGGAATGGGATGTGACAGAAAAGGAATGGGAGAGGCAAAAGAAACATTTTCCCTCTACCTCTTTGCTGCAGGTTCCCATGAATGGTATTTGCCTTCTCACTTCCAGTTTGACTTCCAGTTTGTCACTATACTTGCACACAAAACTATTGGAAATAGAAGTGTAATCTTTAAAAAATGGCTGAGATTCTATCAAGCATCACAACTCACACAGTAGCCAAGCATGTTAAGAAAGATGCAAACGTGAAGGGGAAGGGAGGAGAGACTCAAAGCACTGCCTCTACAAGAAAACATTCCGGAGCATCCCAGGGGGGAACCCACACAGATAAGCCATCAACATTAATGGACCTTAATAGCTTCTGGTTTGCAAGGCAGCAGACAGTGGCACCAGAGCCCTCAAAACATCTGGGGGTGGGGGGAGTAACCTTGGGAGGCGGTGGGGAGACAACAAAAGGTACACAACTAGCCAATACCTTGCTTGGGGGACATTATCCTAATGAAGTGAGGGAAAACTGCATGTCATATTATACTGTCACAGTTCTGGTATGTCACACAAGGAAAGCCGATCAATTCTTATGGACTGTTTATACAATCTGCAAAGCTTTTCCCAAATGGCACCAATTCAGGTTGCAAATTGGTGGGATGTGTGTTTGAACGGTCGTCCGCATAGAATAGAAAGCTGGAGACAAAGCTTCTCATTCTAACCATGGTTTGTTAAACATAAGGAACTCACCCATTTACACCCCATGACAACATTCCAACATGCAAGCTACCCTCATCTACAGCCTGAATTGGTACAATCTGGAAGAATTTTTAGCTCTTGCGCAACTCTTGTGGATGTATGCCACAAGTCAGCTCTATCTGTCATTTTAAGAAACATGCTGACAAAAAAAATTCTCACCTTGCCTAATGGTTGGACCGCTTACAGTGCTTGTATTCATTGAAAAAGAGGTTTAAGGACAATGCAGACACAGCAGCTGATTTGGTGCCTCATTGCAAAGCAACACTTTGTTCATTTGAGGTCATTTAACAAATTCGTTTCACATAAAGACACTGTCGTTGAGAGCACCAGGTTCTCTTCTAGAAGCAGGATTCTGCCCACATGGCCAAGGAACATTTTAAATCTTCCAGCAATGCCTGTGGTTAACCAAGGCTTAGATGTGCAGAGGCCAGCCTTGGGGTTAAAGTTTTCTTTGCTCAGCATCTGCTTTAAATGGCAATGGGTACCAATTAACTTCCAGCACGTGAAAGCCAAAACTAGCATAATGGTTCACTGCTGAGGGACTGCATAGATTTAAGAGCTCGGCTGCAGAAATGGGGTTGGCTGTACAAGGCATACTCTCATGTCCCACAGCCAAGCCCTTCCTGTTTTCATGGCACAGACAAACCAACACATGCTGTGCAGTGGTCCCCAGACTGCTCTGCTCACCCACCACTCAGCCTCCCCATAGGTCCAGACATGTTAGCTGTGTTAGTTTGTAGTAGAAAAATAGTAAAGAGTCCAGTAGCACCTTTAAGACTAACCAACTTTATTGTAGCATAAGCTTTCGATAGCCACAGCTCTCTTTGTCTCCCCAGAGGAATGCCCTGCCCAGAGGATGCACAAACAAAGAGGCTGAGACTGCCGACTTGTATAATCTGAGGACTTCCATGCAGACTACTTGGATCTAAATGATTTCAAACAGTGCTACCCTGATTTAGGAGGAAGCCTGCTGCTAGCTTCAGTGTTTCAGGACTCCATCAGTTCTTATACTGATTGAATTTTAGAAAGAGCCAAAACAGACTGGCTCTCAAGATCCCCCTTTAAAATTATCCACTTCAATGAATGTTCTCAAGAACAATCTGCAACATGTGCATTTGATAACCAATTTTTTTTTCAAATAGCAGCCAACATTTGATAGTACCGACAGCATTTAAATTTTCATTTAGCCATTTAATCAGTAAAGAACATTCCACTAAACTGATGAAGTGTGCAAAACCAATCCAGAAATAATCCAAACACAGCAGCATTGCAATATCAAAGTGTCCCACTGCAGTCAGCAAGCTTTCAAGGTCTTAATAAAAATGTTACATTGCTGGTTTTGATGTTTTTCCAAAGGGCCAATTTTTTCCTGTTGTTACCTGCAATCTGTGTCTGTTTTGGAAAAGCCAGAAACAGACCCCTCCACTTAGAGGAAACTGAAGTTGGATTTCTAAGATATTCTGAATGCTCATTTCATGACTAATATCAGGTCCATGGATACTAGAGGGATATAATGCTTACCTATGCTGCCTTGAACATTTTAATGAAAAGTGTGGCCTATAAATAATCTACATAAATTCAAGGGGGGGGGCAGAAAGTTAAGCTGTAGTTGCTTAGAAACACTGCCATTCTCCCACTCTTCCAAACATAAAACTATTTTCTGACCGTTCATCTTACTGTTTAATTATGTGATACACAGTTCCCAGGTCTGTCTACTGCCCTCCCCCCATCCTGTCACGTAAATGTGCAAATTTAGATTCTCAGGCAAGTGAGGGCCTTGATCCAGATCAGATCACAGCATGTGGGAAAGAAGGGGCTTCAGTCCTCCCACCCCTCACTATTTTTCAGGGTGGATAAAAATCAATGATTTAAAAAAAAAATCAAAAAAATCGGATTTTTTTAATTTAAATCGGATTTTTTTAAATAAAATGCTTTTTGAGGAAAATATATTACCATCCAAAGGTTATTCCATCATGAAATAAAGATTAGTTTTTAATTATGTAGAATAAGGCTGTCTATGTTTAATTTTTTTGGTAAGTAAATTCCATTAATCCATTCACAATGTCATGCTCTTCCAGAGGTTTTTGTAAGATTATTGGGCAGTTTCTCTGCCTACAAGATATTATCACAGATGCTTGGTTTTGCAGTTCTCAAAACTGAATTTGTGTCAGCTCAGCAGAGATCACATGCCTCTTCTTCACAGCAAAAATATTATAACATGAACAGAGTCGAGAAAAAGACCTTAATCCTATTGTTCTACAAACCTATGAAGACAGAATCAACCCCTTCAGTGCTAAGTTTCAAGAAGTTCAGTGAATAGAAACAGTATTTTCCTGATTGTTTGGAGTGGAATAGATCTGCACAAGAAGAAACTAAGTGTGAGGAGGGAGGGGCAAGCTGTACAAAATGAAAGTGAAACTTTTTGAGCACAATACTGTACAAGTCTTTGGATCTTTGGTGTGTATGACCTGAGGTTTATCACATTCTTTCCTTGGAGGAAAAAACCTATAATGGCAGCAGGCCGTAAAAGAGACCCAGTTTGGGAATACTTTAATGAAGTTCCTTTACCTATCGGTAAGGCAGGCATGCGTGCAAAATGCAAACACTGCAACAAAGAAATGCAGGGCCTGGTGGCCCGAATGAGGCAACATCATGAGAAGTGCTGTGATGAAGATGACCAAAGAAACACATTTGAACAGGCAGGATCTTCAGGTTGGTAAACATTTTTATTGAATCATATTTCTAAAGACTTCCTTGAACTGTCATGTTTGAGCAAAATTATATTTCTTATTATTACTGCATTTTACTGTCATTTGGTACAGTTATGAAGAAAAGCAAATATTCCTTTTGGGGCAGTGCTGTACAATAAGCAGAAATTGTATAAACAATAAAATAACAGCATTGACTTTTTTGTTTAGGGGAATTCATCGTCAACATTAAGGATTCTGGAAACTATCCACCTTCAAGATCACCATCTTCCTGTTCTACAGTTTCAGAGTTATCCATCCCGGATAGTGCTTCATTTGCATCATCATCAGACACCCACAGTATATCACCTAAAAGAAAGAAAAAACTCATCCCTCCTGGAACCACCATAGATAAGTTTGTGATAAAAACTAGCAGATTAGAAAAAGAGTTAATTGATGAAAAAATTGCCCAGTTTGTTTATGCAACAAACTCTTCTTTCCGTCTGACTGAGAACCCACATTTCATTAATATGGTTCAGTCACTGAGACCAGGATACAGTCCACCCTGCAGAGCAGATGTTGCAGAGAAACTGCTGGATAAAGTGTATGACAGAGAAATGGAGCAATGTGCAACAGCTCTGGAGGGTAGAATTGTGAACCTAAGTATTGATGGGTGGAGTAATGTCCACAATGATCCTGTTGTATGTGCTTGTATAACAACAGAAGAAAGGAAAGTCTTCCTTGCACAAACAATTGATACGTCAGGAAATGCACACACAGCAGAATACTTACAAGAAGTGGCAGTAAAAGCTATAATAACATGTGAACAAAAATTCAAATGTCTAGTACGCAGTTTGGTCACAGACAATGCTGCAAATGTATCCAAGATGAGAAGAAATTTAGAAGAGCAGGAAGGGAATACAAAGCTAATAACATATGGTTGCAGTGCTCATTTGCTGCACCTCTTAGCCAAAGACTTAAGTGTTCCAGAAATAAAGACTAATGTTGTTGAAATTGCTAAATACTTCTGTAACAATCATTTTGCTGCAGCAGCTCTGAAAAGGATGGGTGGAACCAAGCTAACGCTCCCACAAGATGTTAAATGGAACTCTGTGGTGGACTGTTTTGAGCAGTATATCAAGAACTGGCCTATTCTGATGACAGTTTGTGAACAAAATCGAGATAAAATAGATGGCACTGTCACGGCCAAAATCCTCTACATTGGGCTTAAGAGAAGTGTTGAACATATGCTGAGCATCCTGAAACCCATCTCTGAAGCTTTAAACAAAATACAGAAAAATAGCTGTTTTATTGCTGATGCTGTTGAAATTTGGAAGGAACTGAGTGAACACTTAAAAACAGAACTACACATGGACAGAATTAAATTACAAGCATTAAAAAAACGAATGGGACAAGCACTATCTCCAGCTCATTTTTTGGCAAATATTGTCAATATCCAGTACCAGGGTCAAAACTTAAGTGCTGAGGAAGAGGAGTTAGCTATGACACGGGTATCCAGCAATCATCCATCTGTAATGCCAACTATAATAAACTTCAAAGCTAAGGGGGAACCATTCAAGAAATATATGTTTGCTGAAGATATTTTAAAGAAAGTCACACCAGTGAACTGGTGGAAGTCACTTAAGCACTTGGATTTAGAGACTGTTCAAGTAATGATTTCACTTTTAACAGCAGTAGCTTCTTCTGCAGGCGCTGAAAGAATATTCTCTTCCTTTGGACTCATTCATTCTAAATTGAGAAATCGTTTGGGACCCGATAAAGCAGGAAAGCTTGTTTTTCTTTTCCAGATTATGAACAAAGAAGAAGATGAAGATGACGAGTGAGCTACAGAGGACAGTATTTAAGTTTTTCATGTGTAGGCTGGGCTGACAGTCTAAGTTTCTTAAAATATATATATTTTGTTTAGCCAAATTAGTTAACAAACATGGATATTTGTTTAAGCAAATAACATATGCTGTAATGTTATTGTTTCAGTTGAATAAATAAAACTATTTAAATTGTTATTATTAAGGTAATGATTATTTTTCTCCTTCCAATAAAGTACAACAGAAAAGTTGTCCAAATATGAATGATTAACCTAAACTGGGGATAATTCATCTCACAATAAATTAACTATAATGTGTTTCTAATAGTATTAAAATCAGTATTTTATACAACTGTAAAACTAATATGAAAAGTTGTTATTCTAAAAATCTTCATCTACTTGCATATTAAAGTTATACCAGCAAGAATTAGTCTTTATGTAGAAAACTATGATTTAAATCAAGCCTTACTGACTAGTGATTTAAATCGTGATTTAAATTGTGATTTAAATCAGTTTGATTTAAATCAAATCCACCATGCTATTTTTCTAGCCTGAAACAGCCTGAAAGAGCCATAACTGCTCCCACATACCTGAGAAAACTAAATCTTCAAAACAGCACCCATCTGCTGGAACAGACAGACCTTGGAACAGTGCACTGTGTAGTTAGTTAGGCTCCAAACAGTATAATCTTAAACACAGTTACTCCAGTCTAAGCCCAATGGATTGCACTGTTAAGGACTGCACTGTAAGAGACAGTTTTTGGCAATGATTCTGTAAAATGTAAATAAGCTACAGAGTCCATACTAGAAAAAGGAGAGAATTCCTTTTATCATTCGCAAAATACCACAAAGAATGCCTAGAGCAATCTTGACTTTATGAACACATGAAACTGCCCTATACTGAATCAGGCCATTGGTCTACGCAAGGATATGGGCTCACAAACTCCACCCTTTCAGGCTCCAGGAGCTCATCAACTTTCATTGACATCCCAGGTCTCCATTGGGCAATTCACCGTCTTCCCTAGTTCACTTATTCCTGGAGGTGTTTTTCCAGCTTCTCTCTGGGTAATCACAGAATTACAGAATCACAGAGTTGGAAGGGGCCATACAGACCTTCTAGTCCAACCCCCTGCCCCATGCAGGATGAGCCTAAAGCATCTCTGACAAATATTCATCCAGCCTCTTCTTGAAAACTGCCAGTGAAGGGGAGCTCACCACCTCCCTCGGCAGCTGATTCCACCTTTGAACTACTCTGACAGTGAAAAAGTTTTTCCTAGTATTTAGCTGGTACCTTCCTGCATGTAATTTAAGCCCATTGTTTCGGGTCCTACCCTCTGCTGCCAACTGGAACAGCTCCTTGCCCTCCTCCAAATGATAGCCTTTCAAATATTTAAAGAGAGCAATCATGTCCCCCCTCAATCTCCTTTTCTCCAAACTAAACATTCCCAAGGCCCTCAGCCTTTCCCCGTAGGGCTCAGTCTCCAGACCCCTGATCATTCTCGTCACTCTCCTCTGCACCCTCTCAATTTTGTCCACATCCTTTTTATAGTGAGGCCTCCAGAACTGCACACAAGCCCTGCCGCCAACAAATCTTAAAAAGCGTATCTACTGCCAGAAGGATTTATACTTCCAGCATTGAATACGGCATTGTTTAAAGGCTCTGCTTAGCTGGCCTGGTCTGCCTTTAATGCCCTTTGGAACGGGCATCTGAATCAGGCATGATATGGGCTCAGAGATCAGGCTCTGTGCATTCAAATTATAAGTAAGTTTAATAAATAATACAAAATCTGTACAAGCATCAAATTAAGCAAGCTTATAAAGAAACAGCAAAACCATGCAATATTTTAGCCCTGGCTCTAAACATAACCCAATGATGGTGTCACTTGGATAAGCCATTAACTGGTGAGGTTACCACAATTTAAAAGTCCTCCATCACCTTGTTCTCCAGTTTAGGGGCTTCTCCCTATTGTCTCTCAACACGTGGGGAAGATAGAGTCCCAGTGTAAAAGCTAGCCCTTCATGAATTGAACAGCATGAAGAACAAAAAAGAGCTTCTCCAGTGTGTCAAAAGAATTTATAATCTCCCCTTTGGGAGTCCATTCCCTTTTGAGGTCATTCCTCTCTTTCCGCCCAAAAGGAAGAGAGACAATCTAACATTTGGTTCCTTCCCCCAAGAGGTATTACTTGGTAAACTTTTCGTCCTATTCTAGCCAGGTCCTTGTACATAACTAAGCACCAAAGTGCTCTGTGCTTGCGGTATAGTTTTCCTTTTGCCATTCTTTCACCAGTGTTAAAGCTTCTGGAGAATGTATAGTGTAGTGCTAATTATAGGTGGAACTGAAGGTGGAGAGCATTTCTCCACAGTTTATCAAGCTCAGTATTGTCTGTTCTGACCGGTAGTAGCTCTGCGGGATCTTAGGTAGAGGTCCTTTAACTGGAGTTACCAGGAATTGAACCTGGGACCTTCTGAATGCCTATCAGTGAGCCACAGCCCCCACCTATGTAACTTCCTTGTGTGTGGGGGTGAGGGTGTTTATCTCTGCCTCCATGTCTTCCACTGACTCACCCTTTCTTCACTCCTCGCTGGTGTAGTAGGCAGCTGGTGGCGTTGCTTGCACACCATATGTTATGTGCTGGATTTTATCCCCTTTGGGGATGGCTCCAAATTGATTGAGCAGAGACAGTGTTCTCCCAATGAAGTGAATGATAGCACACCATGATAGCAGGTAACAAATGAATCATATTAACATGGTAAACAACTAGCCATAATGGTTGTTGTGGGTTTTCCGGGCTGTATTGCCGTGGTCTTGGCATTGTAGTTCCTGACGTTTCGCCAGCAGCTGTGGCTGGCATCTTCAGAGGTGTAGCACCAAAAGACAGAGATCTCTCAGAGATCTCTCGACACTGAGAGATCTCTGTCTTTTGGTGCTACACCTCTGAAGATGCCAGCCACAGCTGCTGGCGAAACGTCAGGAACTACAATGCCAAGACCACGGCAATACAGCCCGGAAAACCCACAACAACCATCGTTCTCCGGCCGTGAAAGCCTTCGACAATACAACTAGCCATAAGTTTCTACCTCTGCAGAGATCCAGAGATGTAAAGAGAAATGACTTCTGCCTGTGTCAAGTCTTCAGCACAAACCTCTGAAGGACAGGTGTCTACAATGAAATACATCTGTTGTTGCTGAGCTGCCAACGTTGTTTTCAAAAGATCTAGCAGCCCATGCCAGAGCACTCCCAAAGAGGTCTGGAGCTCTTTTCTCACAATTCCCATGTCAAACACTTTAACCATCAGAAAACTAGTACAACAATACAGCAACATGCTGCACTTTAATACACATATTGGATATATGCACATTAAGAGCAACAACTGGAGGCTTAGAAATTATTTTGGCTTTGCACCTTCTTGTACTGGCAAGCAGACAAGAGAGCAAAATTCTAGCCATGCTAATAAAATTCTAGCTGGCGAGAAGCCCTATATGTAAGGCTGCCAAGATATAACCTATCCAGATAGGCTCATGTGATACTCTTCAGCAAAAGAAAGCAACTTCATCCACACAGAGTGAAAAATGACACATTTGCTTTGGAGGTAACTATTCTATAAATCTGAATTCTGTGCTGTCCTCAGAGAGATTAGGAAGCAAAAGGTCTTAAAAGCAATAAACAATGGGGAAGCATGGCAAAACTGCAAATAGCAAGTAAAGAAAGACAGCTACAATGCAACCCCAAATGTCCACTAAAGCCTTATTCTATCATATATCACCACTTCAAGCCGTCAAAAGGCACTGCTGCATAAGCAGCTAAACCTGCCCCATGCCTGTGCTCCTAGCAAAAACTGTGACCTTTTCAAGGAACATGATAAAGCTCTCTTCCCAAAAAAACAGCTACCTCTACAATACTGCTCTGATCTACAACTTACTGGGCACGTTTTTCAGGTAACCTTATACAAAAAGTTATCTGTCGACAGATGATCTTTTTGACCTCAAGTCTTGTTTGCTGAAATGCCGAGTTGGCACAGCTGGGATTAGAAACTGCGCTTGTTAAAAAGAAGGCAGCAGAAGTGCTGAGGGTTGGGGGGTGGGAGTAGGGAGAGGAGATGCTGGATTGGTGCAATCCTTTCCCACAACCTCCCACTATTTAGTACCCAATCCTGTTTTGCTTTATTCTCTGTTGTCAGGCAGCATGGGGTCTTCCCTTTTGCATCCCTGCTTCCTCTGAGACACATGGAAAGAAGAGATAAGCCTTCCTTTCAGTCAGTGTCTGAGAGATAACAGCCATGGCTTGTTTAAATATTCTACACACACATTTTCCCCTCCTCCAACCACAGCTCAATACAATCAACCCCCCTCTTGAGATTTACAAGCCAAGCAGGATTAGAATTTGCAGTCAGACAATCTCAGCTCTTCCATTAGGATTCCATGATATTCTAGAATAGAAGGACCTCCATTTTACCTAAGGGAGACCAGGCTCAACTTCTGGCTACAGTTGGCCAATGAAAGGCTTCCCTCCTTTTTGGGTTAGAGAATTATTCCCAGTTCTCTTGCGAGATTTTAACGCTGCTGCTACGTAAACTGGTTTTAAAACTGGCATCTTTGCCTCTGTTCTGTGTTTAGTATGGTGCTGCTCTGCTTGACAATACCTTTTTTTATCTGTACATCACTTGGAATACTTAAGTAAAGAATGAAACTAATAAAAGTTTAAATAAATAAATAATTGGACAAGAAGAAGAGAAAAAGCAATGGCTATATCCTGTATTCCTTGCCCACAAATGCTTCAGCCGTACCAGTCACTACGGATTGGATCTAGTATGGTGTTTCTGGGGGTGTGAGGACTTCTTTCCAGAGAGCACAGTTTTTCTGCCTCTCCCATCCCAAGTTCTTATACCCACAGAAACAACAATCTGAATCCAAGCCAAGGGGACAGGGCAAGGCCAAAGCAATGCTTTTGTATCTTGAAGAACTGTAACAAAATAATTTAATGCTGGCTCCTTAGTCCAACATATAGAAAAGTTTTTTCAAGCTCTGATCCCATGCAGTTATTACAAACACAGGCTCCCCTTCTTTGGATAATCTGTAACCAGCATAACTAGTAGTGGCACTTCTGCTGACAGTGCAGTGTGAAGACAACTCACTTTGGACATCAGAGTTATAAACAATGAGTGAAAGCAAACAGGAGAGCGGCTCAGTCTCTGCTCCCATGTTCCTGCTAAAACCAGAGGATTCCCATTTCGTAAGTAAGAATAAAGCAGTTGTAGCAACAGTGTAGAGCACTTACCCACCCTAACCCACAGCTGCTGTTTGGTTGCAGAAGAGCATCCACACTGGGTGTTAAATGTTGCATGCTGTTTTTCCAGCAAATAATTAAAAAAAAAAAACCTTTGCTCTGCAGGTTTTATGAGGTTTATATCTGAAAAGCAAACATGGAAGGCTGGAAGCAGTTTGTTTTCAGAGAAAATTAAAAATAGAAGGAAATAAAGCCCCCAAAGTATGCTGCAGCTTCCGAACAAAAAACCCAGGAAATTCCAAGCTGTGTCCTGTTTGTCCCCCACTGATCTCTCTGAATACTGAAAGAGTGGGTGAAAAGCCAGAACTCCAGCTTACCATTCTTGGCAACTAGAAGACAAAATGTTGCTTGGCTTATTCTACATTCTTTCTTTAGCGGGCTAGGGATGATTCAGCTGGTGGTACAGAAAAAGAACCCATTAACCTAAATCCACAGCCTGCCTAACAAGCAGTGTTATCTGCCCCCTCCCACTGAAAGGCTCAACCACTCTGCACCTACAAAGTATCACTTGAATGCCCATAAGTACAGGCTTTGCTGAAGCACTTAAACTGAACAGAGATTGCTCCACAAAACTCAGGTGCTAAAGGTCCCTACAGCCTCTCCTAAACCTTCTCGGGCAAGTTCCTCTGGGACGTCAGAGCAGCTAAGCCACTAGTTAGAGAAGTCTTAGCTCCATATCCTCAAAACATTCTTGCATCACAAGAAGCATAATCATGTAACACTGAGGTGGATCCCATTCTCCAGTGAGCAAAGTTTATTTGTTAAATTATTTATCCCCCATCTTTCCTTTTTGCTCAAGTTTGTAGCCTCCATCCAATTTAAGGAGCTTTCCTTAACTGGTTCTTCCATAGGAGGAAAGTTGGATCCACTGCACTGCCTTATGCAGAGTCAGACCATTGGTTTATCTAGCTATGCCTGGTCTTCTCTGACTGGCAGTGAGTCTCAGAGTAGGGGTCTTTTCCAGCTTGAAGGACCTTCTCCCATACTATCCAGTCCACCAATTAAGATCCTCCTCAGATATCCAACTCCCTATGTCGACATCTGCAGAAGTGAGAGAGGTGGTGACCACAAACAGGACTTTTCCAGTGGTGGCACATGTGGAATGCCCTTCCCCTTGAAGCTCACCTGAAACCTGCCCTGTTCTCTTTCAGGCACCAGGCCAAAACATATACAAATTTTTAACTAAGGAGTTTGGTCTTTTAAAAGTGTTTTATGGTCTGCTTCTAGTTTGAAGACTGTTTTATGGGGACCATTTTAGGCTGCTAAATATTTTGTTATGAGAGGGTTCTCCAATTCTGTAATTCTTGGAGGATCCTAATAAAAAGTATTATGTTCTCCCCTCTCCCAAGGATTGGTTGGTACACAGCAAAAAAGTGTGTGGGGTTCTTAAACATACAAATAAGAGGAGCTTCTTCTCAGCAATGCAGAAAGACGTTCCAAGTGCACACAGAAGAGCACAGGAGAGCCTCTTTTTGTACAGATCTGAGTGGTGGCATCCTTGTTTAGCTCTTTGCTACCATGCCAAAGGCATCTGTGAGTCTCTCTTTAAGCAGCGACAAGAGTCATTTTAACTACACCATCAAAATAACTGGCATTTTGCAGACTAACAGACAAAATAAGAGAAGTCCCTTCTTCAAGGACCTTACAATCAGCAGAATCTTGTGATACTGAACCACTTCAAACATGCAGCTGTACACCTACAACTTCCTTATAGATAGAACTCCCTGATCACAGACAAATAGGGTACAAGAAAATTATCTCATGAGGAAACTGTCAAACAGGATATCTGTTCTTTCACATGCTGCCTGAAGTGGTACAATCGAAGACAAGCTTTATCTTTAAATTTTGCTGACTTATTAAACCCAGCAGTTTAATACAGGAGAAGAAAGAAGATACACAAGGAGCAAGGGATGAATGTCATCAAACTTTGAGTTTCAGAGAAAAGACTAACTCATTATTTGTGAAGTACCTAACATAGTTGATGAAGGTGGCTGAAGTCAAAGTCTTGTTCAGAAAACTATAGGCCAATGGCAGCTACCCCAAAGTAATGCCATAGAATACATTATAATTGTTTCTTCCAAGAGCAAAGGGGACAAACAAGACTGCCCCCATCCATTCAAAGAGAGGTCCAACATGCATCATTCCAAGAGTGAGCCTGTCACAGATGGGGCCATAAAACAGTTATACTACCACATTCGGTAGTCTCCAGGGGAGTAACAAAGTGATTTCTTCACTAGACAGACTGGCTTCCTAGAGTTAAAAGGGAAGGCTTTTAACAGCTGCATGGGAGGAGGTTGATTTGTGGGAGAAGGAAGGAAGAGCAGATTCAGAAGGCAAACAGAACATTTCAAAGACAAAGCAAACCTGAAAAGTAACAAGAAATACTTTAGACCTGGCCCAGTCAAAAAGCCAGTTCCAACAGAGAGAGCAGACCTGGATACCCAGTATACTATTTCAAATTGCACATAGGGACTCCTAGAGTTGAAAAAGCCTCTTGTGCATGCAGTAGCACAAAAGGTGCTCCATATGACCTGTGACTGGTTAAGAAACTGTCCTTCCTCCCAGACTTGGCCAGGCACACTGCAGCAAAGTTCTCTCAAAGACAGCATAGAAACTTCAGCTAGAGCAAAATGTGGCTGCTTGTCCGCTCACTTGAAGACAAACTAATAGCAATTCTGAAGCACTTCTATTGGCTTCCAAATTGTTTCTGGGTTCAATTCAAGGTGCTGGTTATCATCCTTAAAGCCCTTCATGACATGGGGCACAGATATCTGAGGAAACACCAAACACACACTTAGGTTAGCCCTACAGTTTCTTTTATCCATTCCCTTTCATTGAATAGCATAGTTAACTTCAGTGACAGCCTGGGAATTCTTTGCATTTGCATGGCCATTGTGAAACAGAATTCTCAAAGAAATATGACAAATTCCAACTGTCTTGATGTTCCAGAAGGCATATAAGACCTAATTGTTTTAGCAAACCTTCTGTATAACTGAATGGTAAATCTTGCATATTGGCAATGAGGATAGTGGAATTATGGGAGGCTTATTTTATTTAAATTATGTTTGTTTTAATATTGTTAGCTACCCTGAGCTTGGTTTAGAAGACTGAAATATTTTAAATACATTAAATCAAGAAAAAGCACAGAGGAAAGCATTAAATACCCTGTTTCCTCTAGTCCAATACTAGAACACATCCCCAAGGCTACTATGATTTTTTAAAATGGGGGCCATCATGAATCTCATGCCATCTTGTCTAGTCAGGCTCCAAGAGAAAAATCAGACCAACTTTATGAGTCTCTCTACACCAGATGCCTTGATGCATGTTCGTCAAGTGAAATGCAATGTTAGCCAGGAAGCATAGTTTAAAAAGAAAGCACCAGCGGAGATCGCTCCTCAGAGGGTTTGTTAATGTCATCTTTGTCTTCCTGAAGGCTCTGTCAATTTCATCTCTCCAGTCTAAAACTGTGTGGGATTGCAACCAGAGGGCAGTGAGGAATGGAAATGGACTAGAACTGCCTTCCAGGCTTGGACCTGGAGAGGTTATAATGGGCTGAAGTTTCCCTTCTGGCATTTCAGAGGTCCTTCACACAGTTCCAGTGTATAGCAAAGTCTCTGTCCTGTCGCCTGCTCTGTCGTTTTAAACTTTCCTTCCTGGCTAACATTGCATCTCCCAACACATGTTCTTCATGTGTCAGATGTCTTGTGTAGAAAGTCTCTATATTGCACTCCGCAATCCTGACCTGCATAAATCCAGAGTTATGGTGGACTCATTCTGGGAACTGTTTACACATTACTGTCTCTTCCTCCACAGTAGCCTCAAGTGGCACCATCCTGCAGGCTACAGAGGCTCCTGGTTCAACTTCCAGCAAAGCCTGACCGACAGTAAGAGACTGGTGTTACAAATGCACCAGTCTTTTCTGTCATTGACCTCATTGGACAAAAGATGTTCATGTACCAGCCGAAAACACCTTACGCAACCACAAAAGAGATTTAAAATGTTCATCTTCCACAGAGTTGTTCCCATTCAGAGGAGAAAGTGTGGGCAAATATCCATCTTCAGTGAACTAACAGGACAGCGTCTCACATGAAATTACAACTAACCTGCTCGTAGAGGAAAAAAACAAACACTGCATCACAATTCAGTTTCCTCAGGAATATTTGGTTCAATTGATAGGAAAGTGCTCTTCTAAGATTTTCACACACCCTTTTCTCTCTCACAATGAGTTTTCCTTATTTTAAAATAACTCCTTTTTGGATAAATAAAATATAACAAATGTTGAATTGTTATAACTACATCACCCGATTGGTCAGTAACATAGAGACTACACAGCACCCATTCAGACACAACTGCCTCCACTGCAAGGCAATGCTTGGTTTGCAACTGCCAAACATTCTGTGATCAGCCCCAGAACTGCATGGCAGCCATTTTGGGATTGCCCCCGTGGCAGCCATTTTGTAATAGCACCCATTCCCAAGATTACCAAGAATGTCCACAGTATTGACAAGATTGGCACCCCTTCACTAGGCCACAATGAGCAGCAGTAGGGGACAGGAGACATTTTTTCTATATAAAAAAAAAGCTCACAAGAGAACTGTTAATTCTTTGTGCCAAAGCCCAAAGATAAGCTTCAAAAAAGCTAAAGATGAAAATGAAATTCTACTTCTTTGCCCAACAGATATTTATGTCGGGCTGAAACAACTGGCTTTCCTGGAAAATCCAAAAAAGCAAGCAAATTGGTTTTTAAAAATCACATTAAAATGTTCATATACAGGTGACTCTTCTCCCTTTGAAATATACAGGTATGCCAACATATACACACAAACCAAACATCCTCACATAGCCCTTAGCACCGATTTAGTGATTTAGCACTGATTTAGGGGGACCTGGTAACCTTATGACCTTAGTTCATTAGGCCTTTGGTTCTTCAGCCATTTGCCATTGTGTTAACAAAAGCCATAACTGGCAGTATCAGTGAATGCTTACAAGGCTCAAATGTCAAGTCTTGTCAAACCTTGTCAAACCTGGTTTTATTCTCCTTCCACGGCAGAACAGGGAGAAAGCCCATCAGCAAGGAGACAGAATTAGACAGTAAAGATCCTCCCAGGTTTCAATAAATGCTCGTCAAGTAGCAATTTCCATCTCAAGCTTTTAGGAATAAGTGTGTATTTTCTAGACACACCCCACTTTAATCAATAGAGAATTCCCCATGAGGCTCCCTCATGGTGCCAAGCCACTATTCCAAGTTAAATGGGCTATTGTTGTTTTAAAGTTAAATACCACCACAATCAGAAACTAGAACGAGGAAAGGAAGCTGACAGTCCTTCTAATAACATTGTCCTCCTTCATACCCCGCACAACCATTCCAAGTTCCTAAACCAGCACCCTCTTTCATCAGAACATTCTGTTTTCTGACTGGCCTTGAAACAGTCTTGTTCGGGGCCACGCTGATGACCTACCTCTGAACGAGTATTTTTGACAACCATGTGGGGAAGCAAAAAAGCAGCCCCTCCAGGAGGGAAGGCTACAAGGGCATGCAACTGTGACAAGCATCACAGAACACAAACCAGACCTTTCAGTCTCCCAGGATGCCTCTGAACACATAAATGGAGCTATTATGTGAATTCACTGGCCTATTTTCATACATCAATTTATCTGTAAGTTAAGTATAAGTATTACAAAACCTCTACAAAAGAACCATTTCAAGGCTTCCAAAGCACAAGAAAAAATTCTCTAAATGGGGAGATAAAGACAAACATAGTAAGAGAATGCTCCTCTGACTGACCCCCTAATCTCCCTTTCTTCCCCCAGTTGCATTGGGCAATATGGAATATTACCAATGATGATGTCATTCTTAAACATTAACACAAATGGTGTTTCATCCTCACTGCTAAACAAAAACAACTTTTTGTAGTTATCTTATGAACACAGGCGCCTTGGAAAGTTGGACTATTCTCTGTGCAGCTCATGCAACAGCTCTGTATTATGCACATATATTTCCTCCTGCAACCCATAAATCTGACTCACTCACTCCAACACAGGAACATAAGCAATAAATGATGTTCCAGTTGGTAGGATTCAAACTAAGTGACCTACATGCCAGCATTGCTTCCAGGATCCCGCAGAATAATTTTTTCTCTTTCTTTTTGCTCCATAAAGAAGCCAGAAGAGCCCAAAGTCAGCTGCTCCCACAGCCTTCCCACATTTTACCTTGTGTTGCATTTAAAGGAAACTGGAAGGGTTGGAAACTGCTGCAAGAGACTGAAGCAGCTGGAAAGGGAACCACAGAAGCAAAAACCACCAGTACCATCAAGAACACAGCAGGCAACATTACACACTTGGGTTTCATTCATTATGTCCAATCCAACTCTTCCATTTTCTCTCCCTACAGTATGTTGACCCTTCCCGATAAAATAAAAAAGGCAAGCCAATCAGTTCCTGACAGTGCAGAATGAGAAAAAGCCAAAATAAAAGAGGCAAAGCACACCTCACCTACCCAGAATGAACTTGCCACAAATATCCTATGATACAACTCTTGGTCCCAGATCCCAGAAATGCAGGGGCTGGACATGGTAACTCTGCAAGAAAGGGAATGCAATCTGGGAATGTGAAGAGACACTTCCCCATTAATCCATTTGTCCATGACTATCGAACAGCTTTTGGAATAAAGTTCAAAACTGTTGTCTTTATTTCCTGCTTAGCTCTCTCACAGAAAAACTACTTTTGGCAAACAAAAGTAGCTTTTGATTGCCAAAATAGTGGTACAATAGTGGTAATTATTTGCTTTGCTTTAGTTTTTTTTTTAAAAGAGTTCTCCCAAGTTTTCGATCTGGCTGACAATCAGTTCTAACCACAGCATGCCAAGAGAATTGTCCAGACAGAGCTACTTTCTCCCCTCATTCTGAAGACACCCAAAACATGACTCACCCAATTAGGTGTCAATGAACAAAGAAAAAAAGCAGACTTTCTTGATCAGCCTTCAGTTGTTTGCACTCTGCTGCAGAGATTTTGCAAGCCAAGAAAAGGAAGTCCTCTTTCATAATATCCCTTACCTGCAGCATTCAACATCTAAAATTAAAGTGTACTGACAATAAAAGAGAAAGACAGAATTCAGACACAGAATATTTACTCATGAGAAAGCTGTGGACCAGAACCCATGGCTTGAAATACATCATGCCCATTATCCAAAGAATACCTAGAGGGTTGCTCCAAAAGCAATCTAAATTAAGTGCAAAAGATGGGCATGGAACTATGTCTGCTCCCCCGCTCCCGCCACCAGCTAGGAACAGTAGCAACCGGAAAGTCAAGCAGCCAAGCCTGATTATGTCCAATTTTCCCAGAGCACTTTCTTGCACAACTACGGCACTGGCTCAGATAAGGTAGCCTCTGGAGCTGCAGAGCTGCAGAAAATAAATCACACCTCTCAGGGCTGCTCTCCCTGACCAGAGGCACCTGAGACCTTGCTACACTCTTTCTGCCCCACCAGCCTGAGGCCAGGAGATGGGCCAGAAGTAGTTGGCAAAGGCCTTGCTAAGGAAAATAGTGCATCCACAGATCAACATAACTGGATTTGGAGGGGGGGCTGCCCTACCCCATAGCTGCCTGTATCATGAAGAAGCCCCACAGATATTATGACAGAGAATCCAACTTTCATTTTTAAAGAGCAAATTTCTAGCTATAGAGATGCATCTGTGAGTGACTTTTCCAGTGAAGCTTCTCTCATCTACTCTCCACCCCACAGAGAGAGATGTGGTACACACATGTACATGTACCTATAGCTCCTCCAGCAAGTTCTTTCTGCAAACAATTTTCTCTCCGACCTCTGTCCTGCATGACAAGGATTTTGGAATGGACCAGACAAGCAGGCCATTCATTCACTCATGTAGGCTGCTGACAGCTGCTTTCCCTCTATGGCCAGTTCATTCTGGGACAGAAGCAGCAGCAAGGAGCAATTCTGGAAGATCAGATGGAAACGAGCCAAGGGAAAGAGGACTCAGTGGAGACCTGACAACAGCTCTTACCGAAGGTGCTGAGTCACCAGCTGAAAAGCAATTGGCACATCTGGATGCTGGGGGTAGCAAAGGATCAGACCATACTTTTAAAAGGTCTTATGTGCTACAACTTCAAAGCACAAAAAATTAACCATTGCATATTTGCTACATAATTTAACATTTCCACAGCAGAAAATAATTCACAAGTCAACCCCACAAGAATGTGTTTCCATGAAGCAATTGTCTCTTGTCACCTGGTACAAAAAGGAAACACCTGGGAGCATGCATCACAGGGTGAAATTGGTGCTCCCTTTCACATGTACAAAGAGAGCTTTATCTTCATCTCATCTCAAGTGTCCCACAAATCCTGTGCCTGACAGCTACACTCAAAAACCTCAAATCTTGCAACTCCTCCCTTCTATCACTTAAGTAAAGAGATGTCAAGAACTCTGAAAAAATCTATATGCACCCAAAAGATACAGAGGCTAGTGGAACATGCATAATTTCTTCTGAACGTAGGATTAGAAACTCACCAATATAAATTTGGAGGGGCTGCCTGGTTGTGTGTGTGGCCAAACTCAGGCGAAATGCAGAAGGCAGTTCTGCTTATCCACTCTATAACTTCTGGACTAAAACTCTAGTAATAGTGAGAGGAAGGAAAAAATTTGGAAAAAGGGAAGAACAGAGGAGAATTCTAGTTCTAAAGGCAATTAAAGGATCCCACTTTGCAACATCCACTCAAAAAAACTTTGGCCCTTGCAAGGTGGCCAAAAGAACCGAACAAGAAGTGAAGTATGCTGATCTGAAAAACTTGCTAAAACAAACTTCAGTGTTTTGATTAGGAAAGAAAAGATTGAGCTTAGGTTCAGTTTCCCAAAAGGCAGAACAAGAGACACAGCAAATATATACACCAACTCTCCAAGCAATTAAATACCACACAAATTCTGTATTAAGAAAAATGCAAAGCTGAGAAAAGGCAGGTTGGCTAGAAATCAATGCAATAGCACAGAAACTGGTTTGGACGCCCGGTCTGCTTCTCATCAAGTAGAAACTAGGCTAGTTTCTAAAGAAAAACAGCAAGGGAAAGAAACCAGAAATCTGTGCAATCTTCCACTTAAACTTTTTTTGATGCCATAGAACAGCGGCACTATAATATTCATATGAGTAGTACAAAAACAAGCATCAGAAAATAACCAAAGCAAGAAGGTGGCAGAGGTTGCTGTGCAAAACAAACAGAACAGGAATACTGAAACTGTGGAGTTAGGCCAGCAGCATTTTGTTGTTTACCATTTAACAGCACTCCAATTGGGGCACACAGGCGCATTCTGCAGGTTCTTCACATACTGGAAGACATATATGGACCACTCATACAAAACAATTAGGTAAATAACAGAGAAAGGAGCACTGGCTGCAGTCTCTTCTCCACAAGCTGAGCAACTGGCTGGGTGAACTAAACTGCAGCCTCTCTTAAACAAGGAATCCTAAGTAAAACCATCCAAAGCCTCTATACTACTTGGAAGTGACCCAGTGTTATTTCTAATCCCATCATTCAGCCTGGGAGAGGAATTAATTGCTCTTGGGTTAACAGTGGGTACACAGGCCACTTTGTGGGTCACAAAAAGTGTACACTTGGTTGAGAAGGGGGGCACTTGTGAATGGGCTCTAATTAGGGTTCCCAGGTGCCCGCCAGTGGTGGGCAAACTCCCAGGGGTCTGACTCCTTGCCTGCCAATCCACCGGCAATCGGCAGGAGATGGCAAACCCCCCCAGAGGTCACCCGCCACTGGCAGGCACCCTAGGAACACGTGCAGTGTACGCACGCTCCCAGAGGGTATGACAACATCATCTCCAGGAGTGACAGAAGAGACACTTCCGGCACAAGGTAAGTGCCATGTCCCTCCCCCTCCTGCTAGGAGGGTATAGAGACCTGACTGCCATAGTTCTAATATTTGGGCACACAAACTGAGCATTGGGACAACTACTTCTGGGGCAGACTAGCATACTGTGAGAATGGTTATGGGCTGCAAGAATCGAAGGAGTTCTTGCTGCTATGGGAGGCTGAGAGGCATCTTGTGCATACAGTTAATGTGGGGTGTCATCAGGAGAGATGTGGTTACCTTGTTGCTAGGGGCTGTGTGGGAGAGGCCATCGCTGTTGCTATGCCAGCTCTCTTCTGCTGCTATTATTATGCTTTTGATGTCACGGCTGGGAGAGCATAAGGCACCAGCCAGTTACACTAAAGCAAGGTCCAGTGCAGCAGATGTCATCTCAGCTGGACAAGCGCTTAAGGATTCTTCTGACCTAAAGCAGAGTTAGCATTAGAACACACTGTTTATACAAGCATCCATTAATTTGAACAGTTCCCCCCCCCACTGCCTTCCAGGTTGGCTAATACCTTCTACTGCCTCCTGTATTTTTGTTTAAATTCTGCTTTAAGATTGCAACCTGATAGCTAACCTGCATTCTTTATAGAATTGACTGTGGTGCCTCCTATTCATGTAAAGGCAATTTTAAAAAATAAGAATGTAACATTTTCAAGGAGTCCTTGGTGTCCTGCTGCAAATGTTGCTTTACTAGATTTTATTGCCTTAAAATCAGCATCTTGCAATCTTAATCGCTGTACTTTATTTCATTCGCCTATGAGTCGAAGGCACAGCTTGTAATTTTTTTCTAAAAATCCAATCTGAAATAAATGTATTTCTCTTGGTTTTGCTGTTTTTTTGGGTTGCCTCTTTTCTCAGAGAGAACATCTCTTGCAAGCACCAACTGGTTACATTATGTTCACTAAAACCAATCGATCAATGCCTTCACAAACAGACCTTCTCCTGGACTGCTCCTCCCAGAAAGCTAACTCAGCTTTGAGAGAGAACAGAGGCCTTCCACCCACCTCAGCTGGAACTAGCTCCAGTCCAGGGCATCCCAAGGTTACTTGGACGCCCTCGCTGTCAGCGATGACACCCAGGCTTGTTTGCAAGGGAACTGGTGGAAACAAAAGACTACTTTTCTGACAGTGCACACAACGCTACTGCAAAGACTCAGCTACTCATGTGATTTCAGTAACCACCATTCCTGTTGTCTTAAGGATGAGAAACTCCCTGAATAGTAAATCAGAAACAGGCACCCCTTGCTTGACTGCATAAGGAGTGATAAAGGACTTTCCACATTTTGCTGTTTTACAGAAATGACAGGCCGAGAATGCATGAAGTCTGGAGCGGCAACACGAGAGCAGATATGACATCAACCCAAGGTCCAGTGCTAGAAACCAGCTGGTTCCTTGTAGGTAGCTCCCCATTTCGACAACATTAAGAATGTCATCATTCACAACAAAAGCTGGCAGCCTTTGATTCTATTTGATTCTATTTTTATCCCACCCTTCTTCCAAGGAGCTCAGGGTCGTGGATATAGTTTTCCCCTCCTCCATTTTTTCCTCAACAGCCCTGGGAGGCAGGTCAAGCTGAGAGAGGCAGAAGCTCACACACTGAGCATCACAACTGAGTGTGGAATAGAAACCTAGGTCTTTCCAATAATAGTCTGCCACTTGAGCCACTGCACCAAATAAACTACATTTGGGGGGTTACAAAGAGGCAAAAGCTAACTAGAACTCTATTGTGAACTTTTGAAAAAACATACCAGTTAAGTTGTGGGCATCAAAGTATCATGGTCTTAATTACCTCCACTGTTAATTAATGGTACAAAAATCAAATTTGCTGTAGAAAGCTATGGTAAGATCCCAAAAAATACAGCTTTAATCAACAAGACATATGTTTAAATGGGTGGAGGAAGAGACATCACAGGGATAGAAATTATCTTTCCACAGTTGGTCCCTTAGTCAATTTTAGGGAAATCCACTTAAGACATAAGAAGCAGAGGAATAAACCTGTTAAAAAGATTATTCCACACTCTTATTGCTGCCCTGGCTGCATTTGCCAAAAAAAAACCTTTTTAAAGGCAAAGCATATGAAGGAATGACTCTGCAGAATACTGACCAAAGGCCAGTACACCAACAACAGGATTTTCAAGCTGTACAGAAACAGGCACAACCAAGAACAGCTTCATGCATTACGACATTTTATTGCAGAGATCCTCTCAAGTTTTCCACGTGCTAGCATACATATACAGGTAGAAGAAACCTTTACTGTGGATCATGAAGAGAACGATGTGGTAAGCAGCTTTGCTTGGGGAGAAATACAAGGTACAAATACTTTTAAAAATGATATTTCTGCCATCATGGTGGGGCTGAAGGCTTCCTTTTGAGGACAGTACATGCACCATTAAAACAGCCTTGGAAAAGTCCACAGCAAAATGAACCAAGGGGAGGAAATGGGGCAAATCAAAATCATATTAGAAGTACCCTAAATCCTTTTTTCCCTACCATTTAAGCTCATTAGAGTTGATCCTCCTCAGCTGCTTTCAGCAGCAGTTTCTGGGTTCTCATTATTGATTTCCATAAAAAAGATTACGCAAATCTTAAATAAGGTTATACAAGTCATGAAGCAAAATGAAGCCAGCCTTCCTGAGTGGTCACAGATCAAATTCTTTTTTTATATATATATATATTTATATTTATATTTATATTTATATTTATAATTTATATATTATTTTTATATAAAAATATTTATATTTTATATAATATATATATATTATATTTATAATATACATACTATTTAAAGCACCTCTATTCTGCACTTTTATTGTTAAAGCATATCCAAGGTGGTTGCATGGAAAATAAATAAATAAATACACATTACCCCTCTCTCAAATTAAACTGCTGACCTGCTCAATTTATTTAATTCATTTTGGATTATAAGGAAGAAATGAAAACCCACTTGCTGAACATACAAAGCTGCCTTCAGCCCAGTTAGAACCACTGACCCCTCTAACCTAGTGCCAACGAACCTGACCAGCATCCCAAAAGTCCAGGTAGAGTAACCTTCCTCTTCACATCATTTTACATAACCATTCTGGGGACTGAGCCTGGAATCTAAAGCAGGTGCTCCATCACCGAGCTATGAGCTCTTCACTCCCTTGTTATAAAAGGAGCTCTCATTTGAGCAGCCTACCCCCTACCCCCCCCCCCCCCAAATCACACTTTGATCATTTTACAAAATGTGTCACAATTGTATCAGACACTCCACTGTGGAGGTTCTGCTACTTAAAAAAAAAAAACACCTGACAATTAATGCTAATGAAAAATAAAATATCTAATCAGGCCCTCCATGTTCATTAGAGAGTTGATGAGTCGTTAACTGTTTAAAAAATCCAGACACATAAAAAAACATGCAAGAAACCAGCCCCAGGTATTCATAACTTCAAAAAGATACCACCTGTTATGCACAATTTATTACAAGTGCTATTCAGAATTCTAATACTACTCACCTATTAGAAAACAGGACTATAATTTGTGCATCTTTGCATTCAGATCTGTACAACCCTTCTATACCTGAGTCTGCAATCCTGTCTTCTCTCCTTTGGGTACCCATACCCTTTACGGGCAGAATAATGCTGAGCTGAAACACAAAACCACTACAGAAATTTATCCTAGAGAATTACTGATATGAACACATGCCTCCTGGGAAGCTCTTCTGAGAGCAAGCGGTTGGCATGGCAAAAGATAAGTTTATTTATAAAGGCCATTCTTGACCAGCCTCTGCCATCCCACAAAAGGCAACCTTAATTCCAAACCATTTCCAAGAACAGTATCGGTGGTACCTTTTTGCTCTCATTTTAGTTTGCAGACCATTGATGGCTATGACAACACCACTACATCTGTTTTCTCTGCCAGGTCATATTTCCCCACTTCTTTCAAGATGAGGGGGCTCTCTCTTGAAAAACTGAATTTCAAGGCATTTTCCCTCCCTCCTTCCATTGGTTCCTCCATACATATTCCTACCCTTCATATCAACCTAACTTAAGAAAAGTGCTGTTCGGTACTTTCTCACAAGATTAGCTCTAAGGATAACCAACCACAAATGTATTCATGACCACACTTGTACTCATGAGCCTGTTTGATGCCACCATACAAGCTATGAGCTCCAGAAAGCTGAGCGCTAGAAAGAACTCTACCAGACTCTGCGCTGGCATCACCAGCCAAGCTCCAAGGGCAGGTCTGAGCCTAATCAGCATCAGCTAATGAGTCAATGACTCCAACTCTTCTTGAAGCCTTCTGGAACAGAATTTTGGTTTTAGACTAGCATTCCTGTACAGGGCACTTGAGAATGCATATAGCCATGTCTGCATTTAGCAGTAACATTTTCCACCCAGAAGAACAGTCTATGCTGGATCAGTCCCAAAAGTCCAGTCTGTCAGCTGGAAGCTCTTCAGAAGCTCACAGGAAGAGCAAGTTGGTGATGCCATCTCCCATAATCTATCACTAAAGGTTCCTTAATTGTCTCCAATTAAGGAAGCTGAATTTAGCAACCATAGCTAATCTCTGCCAACTGGCCTACCCCTCCACAAATCCATCTCATTTTTTCAAAGCCACCTCAGAGTCTGATTAGCTGTCAAACAGACATATATGTATGTATATAAGAATGTAAGAGCCCCCCTCTCCACTGGATCAGATCAGGAAATGATCCATCTAATCCAGCATCCTCTTGCACACAGTGGCCAACCACTTGCTCCAGAGATCCAATAAACAGGGCATGAAGGCCTAGGTCTTCCACTCATGTTGTCTCCTAGAACTGGTAGGTATTCAGAGGTATACTGCCTTTAGCAGCAGAGGTGACATAACACCACTTGGACATTCCTTTTGAAACTGGCATAAAGAATCTGGAAATTGCCATATGGGGCTGCCTTTGAAGACTGTCTGGAAGCTTCAAAAGGTTTAAAACACAATCACAAAGCTGCTGGTGAGAAGTGATTCAGGAATACCTCTCACCAGTGCTTAAGCACCTTTCCTTGGTTGCTAAGTTGCACCTGGGGAATAATTTAAAGAGCTGGCTTCCTTGCCTTTAAAGGCATAAATGGACTGGGACCGGGGTTCTCTGAAAGGACTGCCTCTCCCCATACAAGTCTGACCAATGGCAAAGAACTCCATCATAAACCTTGTTCGGTGTGACTCCAGCTTCAGTGGACTACCATGAGAGACAGAGCCTTCGGTATGGCACCTCACCTCTGAAATTCCATCCCATAACCAAAGTGCACCAGATCTGTTGACGTTTTAGCACCAGCTTTTAAAAAAACAAAAAAAACTCTTTTCCCAGACTGCTGAGTTTTTTTAAACAAAAAAAAATAGACTAAGTTGGACCATATATCTGCTTCTACAATGATATTGTTTTCTTAACTTTTAAAATTGCTCCATTTTCTGTCTGATTCTTGGCTGAAACAAGATTTTTATGCCAATTTTTGCTTAAGTTGCTGTTTGCTTATACTTTTTATTAACCGTATAAACTTATGTTTAAACTATGTACTTCAACTAATTTCTTGAGGTGGTTTATACTTTAAAAAACACACCCAGCAAGGAACTTACGGCTGCTAATTTTAGTTAATTCATTAAATTAATTGAAGAGGTGTCCTTGATTAATCTGTCAGATCATGTAGAAAATGTTCTCTATTTTAATAAGATACTTATAAAAGCACAGGTAGTAGTTAGTTACCACTTTAGAAGAGGCATATTTCCTCTTCACACAAAGAAAGGAATGCCTCTTCTAAGTCTGTACTTGCTATAGCTTTGTTCCTTCCAACCAACTGTTAAATTTGTATGTCCATTTGTGCAGATTTAACCAAAGTATCTGTTATAAACCATACAATTAACCCACTAAGCCGTCCAATATGAACAGAGCTTCCAGCAAAGTTGCTCTACAATTTGTAAAGTGACGAGGGTGCCCCACAACTGGAGCATATGCTCACCTCCAATTACTGTTTTGCTCAAAATTTCCTCCCTCGCTATGCATGGTGGTGATGTTGAATCACCAGCATTGCTCAGTCTAAAAAGCAGCAGGCTTTGAGCCCATCCCCTCCCTACAAGAACAGTGGCTCCCACTCACTATTCAAGTGTGGTCAACATTTGAATTTCTTTTCCTCACTCTAATTCACCAGTGTATGGGTTCAGCTCATCTAAATGCCCATGTGTAGGGCTTGTTGTACACTGCATCACCACCCACCCAAAGAAAATGCATCCAATTCTCCACTAAGAAAACAAGAAAATCTGTGCTGGAATAAATCACACACATCACTCTGCTTGTTTTGCACAGCCTTGCATCATTTGCATGAATTTTTGCAGATTGTCAACACATTTATGTAGAAGCAAGTGCCACTGAAAAGCATTGTATAAATGCCAAGTATTATAATACCATCAACAGCCTTCTGGAGAAACTGAGAAGCAGAGAAGAATCAGCCCTCCCAGCCAGGAGAGATGCTGACAGCAACCCAGAAGTTGAGATAAGAAATCATAATATGGTGGGAAACAAACCAGGAGAAGAATCCTGGCTGATGTCCATCAACTTGCCAACAAGGACAAGACAAGGCTGATACTCCTGGACTATCCACATGTCCAATTGAAGACCCTTTGTTCAGGCAATGGGGGTACCTGGGAGCCACATGTACCAGCCACAGCCAGTAGGCGTATGTTCAGGGACAGAACATACACCCACTGGCTGGGAATATGAAGAAGGAAAGCAGTTTGGAGGTGAAGGCACTGGCAGGTTCCCCATGCAAAGCTGGCAAGCTCTGCCAACATACATCTTAACAGAATAGCTAATTTGGTTAATCACCAGTGAACTTGAGAAAACACTCTCACACACGCGTGCTATTTTTACTGCATGTTTCCTGCCCTTTTCCCAAAGAACTCAGGGCAGCATACATTTTCTCTCCTGCATTTTAACCTCAAAACAACTCTGTGAAGTAGGTTAGGCTGAGAAAGCAACTGGCCCCAACTAATCAAGAGGGCTTCGTAACTGAGTAGATATTTAAAACTGAATCGATCAGGTCTGATCCCAAAATTCTAACTAAGCACATTTGCTCTCTGAAGATTACTTTTTTAAAAAAGAAACTAGTCTTCTATTAATGATACTTTACACAAGGAAAGAGAAGAACCAAAATGCCATTTCATTTCATGTCAGAATAGCTGTCTCATCAACACACCACCAATACAGGGTACCAGACAGATACACGCACAAGCCTAGTCTGAGGGGCAACATTCAAGTTCTGCCACAGCTTGTCACATACCCTTTTTTCTCACCCACTGATGGAAAAGATGAGAAGATGACCAAGACAGTTTCCTCATGGATCTTTAGCTCTGTGTCCCCACCGCCACTTCCTCCCCTCAGCTTCCACAGAACATCTTCATGCATTTGTCCACATTCTGGGTTTTGCCCTGCCTCAGCCTGTTTTCCCAAACCCACTTTGGTATGATCTTTCTGGGAAGCCTGAACTCAAAGTGAATTTGGTCACAGCATGGACGAGAACATGTAGATTTTTGCACCGCCACACCTACGTCGGGCACCACTTTCTGTTCATTTCTCATCTACCACCAGCAGGCTTTTTTAAAATCAGTTTTTAGAAATCAACAGTTTGTATATTACTATAGCATCATAAAACAATAGTGACATCCCCATCAGAGATTTTTTTTCAATGGCAAAAGCAGAGAGGATAACACAGAGAATACCCTTCCCTGAGGAAGCTACGCTGAAAATTCACAGTAGCCATGAGAGTACAATAAGGAATTGTCCCCTGCGTGAAAGCAGCTCAGCTTACCCCATCAGAAGTGGGGCGTGCTACACTTGGTTCTTAATGGTGTCCTGAAATGCTGCAACACAGAAAATCATGGTTGATTTTGAACTACTCTATGGCTGTGTGTCTCCACCCTTAGAGTTACCAACTCCTTCCGTTGCTATGGAGCAAAGTTGTCAGTTCTGAATCCCTTTCCAGGCACTACTGCAGGGGCTCTGTCACTACTTCCTGGTTCTTTGTTTACAGAAGTAGATGTCTGGATGGGAAGTTAAAGCAAACCCTTACTGAATATAAGTACACTCTTTATTCAAGTGGATATTGCTTTATTTTTTAAACTGTGCCTCTGTGATACACACAATCACTGCAATATGACAAAAATGCAACAGAAACGCAAGAGTTTGTTTTATATGACACAATCAAAAATGATGTGTGCGCACACACCACACATGAACAAGCACACGTTTCAAGTTTTTTTCCATAGAGAATTAAATAAAAGCCTAATATTAACAGAGCACACTTCCCCCAAACTGTGATTTACATCTTTGTAAATATATTTCACTTGGCATTGTGAAATCTAAAGACCACGGGAGCAAAAACAGGAAGAAAAAAAGACAACTAATCACAAATCTCTATACGTCAGAGGAACATGTTCCTCTTTCCATGTCACCAGATTACAACTAGTAATGGCCATCCAACCATGAGGGAAGAGCAGAGATTATCTTTTTGTACAAGCCTCAACCTTTACCACAAAGAAGAATGTATGGCAAACAAAGAACACTCATACTATATTTTTAGTAACATAGGCAATCAAGTAGACCCACAGAACAAAGCTTACCATTTATATTGGTTCCAACTTGAGGTCAGACATTTGGAAGCATCACTGCAAATCTGATGCATAAATAATATGTCACTGCAAATAATAATCCAAGATAGAGCAGCAGAGGACAAAATACTACAATGGCATTCTAGTCACCTTGCATGACTCGCGTCTGAAGCTTCAATGAGCATCTTAAATTTTTTTCTAATTTCTCAAAACATGGTCCCTTACAAAACAGATGTGACCATTGTGAGATGCTAACTACCACAGCTGTGGAGGTGGAGGAGGGGAGAAGAAGAGAGATTCTGATCAGCAAAGGGGAGAACTTCCCATACCATTCACCCCCCCCCCCAAATTACTCTCTCACACACACACTGTTTTTGGGGGAAGTAATTAAGGTTGGGAAAATAGCAGGTGGGGAGAAAGAGTTAATGTATCCACCAATGCTGAAAAGATCTGCGAAAGAGTCATTCCCAGATATACCACTGGTGTCCTCAACACAGAAGCCCATCAGCAAAGGGCCTCTCCTCATCAACTGTCTACAGAACTTCCTCACTGGTCTTTTACCACATTTCCACCCTGCCAGGCCAACATGCTGGGCTTCTCCAATCTTATCTTTATAACTAACCATGTGAAGCGGCTTATGCCAAGAGAGAGTGATCGGCCCAAGGTCACCAAGCGAGGTTATTTGTTGACTGTGGATCTAAACCACAGTCATCTTGTGGAGACAGCATTCTCATCTCAGATGTGTTCACAGGCATTACGGCCATAGAATTGGCATGTCTAAACCTATTTCCCATGTCACAGGAACCCAGCAGACAACCCCACTCCCAGAAGGGACACACTTGACAACCCACAACTGCAAATTTCACATTACCATCCACTCACAGCTTAATATCATATCCTTATCTTCAGAAATAAGGGAGCGATGAGCCTGAATGTGGAGGAGGGGTAGAATACGTACAAGTTTAGCCTCTGGTCACTCACTATGGTGACGACAGCTAATGCCAGTGAGAACGTGAGAGATTTCAACCACACCTCAGCTTAGGAAGATACTGCACCAATTTCAAAATCCACAGACTATTTATCTCTGGGAAGCAGCAAGGTGACCATTTAAGAAAGGCTTTTGTCCTCGTTGGGCCTGGAAAATCCCCTCGCCCATAGCAAAAAGGTTTAAGCCAGCGAGGAAAGCAGAAACACACAAATATACTGCAACATGAAAAGGCCTCAGAATGAACAGCTTCCCCCATCCCAAAGCAGCCGATGAAACTCAAAACCCAGCAAAATGTCACCAACCAAGTACAGCAGCAACAGCTTCTGAAGCCAAGTCAGCCCAAGAAAGAGTCCATGTTCAAGAGACAAGTGAGGTGAAGGCATTTAATGTACCATGGTGGCCCAGAGCCAAGTGCCAAAAGCACAGACCACGCTGCCTGGTTCTGCCACCTGGTTTTAAATGTATTTTTATTAAAATATTTATAACCCATTTTCCCCCTAAAGATCAAGACAGCTTATAAACCCAAAAACTCACAGGAAGATGCAGTTTGTTACTTATACAATGCATAGCCAAGAATACAAAGCAATTGAGCACTCTCCAAATGAGAGGCCATCTATGCTCCCAGTGGAACTCAGTACCTTTAACATCTACCAGAGTGAGTCTTTTCCCATTACAATGCAGAAAAGCTGCATCTGGCAGATAGAAGAACAAAAGCCCTTGCCAAAAGGGGAAAAAAGGAGCAGAATCACAGATAGGCCACTATAATTTCCATTTCACAATTCACATGTATTAAGGTCTGCAAAACCAGGACTGAAATAGACACATTAAGGTTTGCTCATGTTCTGGACCAACATTAAGGTTTCAGACGCAAGCTGTCCTAAGACAGAGCTGATCTAACTCCATGTGCATGGACCTGCACATGCAGAGTTCAAAAGCTTCCATGCCAGATACAAGCAGAGACTTGGCCATGATCGCTTCCAGGTTAATTACTGTGATACATGAGGTGGACAGCTTGGAAGCTGCAACAGGTCAGAATGCTGTGGTTCCAGCTAGAGAGAGACCTCACTGGTCTTCCAACTTCATTGGCTTTCTATATGCTTCTGGACCAGTTCAACAAATGCTGGTCATCAGTTCTCTTGATCTGGGGTTTTAAAGGGCCATCTTCTTCCCCATGTTCCTGTCCATTCTTTATTATTACCCATGGCCTTACTCCATCCCCATCCTTTAACAGAAGTGAGGCAGATGGCAGAGAGGAGCAAGGCTTTCTCTATTGTGGACCCCAGCTTCACAGCAGCCTCTCCTCAGATGCTCACCTGATCTGGTATCTTTCTGGTAGCAAGTGAAGAACAATCTATTCTTCCTTGCTTTTCAGTGAGGAGTGCTCCATTTCTTGGGTGATAGCCCTTTCAGCCTCTGCCCTTTAGTGTGATTATTGGTTATTTTAAAATTCTTTTTATCTCTGCCACTGAATTACTGATTTTTAATATTTTCAGTACTTCTTGCAAACTGTAAGAGAGCACATGAAGCTACCTTCTTCCCCATGTTCTTGTCCATTCTGGACAGACCCCTGGCTTATCAAGGTCGGTACTGTCTACACCAACTAGCTGTAGCTCTCCAGGGTCTTAGGTACCAGTCTTTCACATAACAATCTACTCTCTAATTTTGTTTTTTATAAACTTTAGATGCTGGGCTGAAGAGCAGTCCATCTCCTTCTGTTGGCTGTAGCCTTGACCACCCAGAAGAACTCTGTAAATCTACACTGTATTGATGCAATGGTGGTAGAGAAATATTCTTTCTTCCCTGCCATCGCTGCAACAGAACATGCATTAAAATAAGTTCCAGCCTGTGCTTTGTCGAATTCATCCTGAGTCTTTCTCCACTATCACTCCAGCCGTCCCCCTTGTCTTTTCATTGTCCACAGCCTCTCAGTAAACCAAGGGGCTGCCTTGGCTCTAAGACATAAGAGATGGCACCTAGGAGTGATCCTGTGAATTGCCTGAAACATTTCCTCATTCCATAGATCAACCAAGGTATTGACAGGAGCACCAAACCAGATCAGCAGGAAAATCCTGTAATACCATCTGAAAACCAGTCAGATCCAAAAACCAAAGAGGAGGTAAATAACAGTTATCAGGGTATGCCAAATAGAACAAAAAAAAAGTCTTCATCCATGGTGGAAGACAACAACAGAGGGCGACAGACAAATCTCCTGGGGGAGAAAGTCTGCCTCTCAAGCCCTGCTCTCTGTGCCCCTGCTTTTAGACATGAGACATGTGGCTACAGAAGACCAAGCATTTTCTGTGGTGGCACCTCACCTTTGGAATGCCCTCCTCCTTGAACCTCCTCTGGTACCGGTTTTACTTTATTTTAGACAACAGACCAAATCACATCTTTTTCAGCCAAGCTTTTAATTAGCATGTTTATCTTACCAGCAGCCAGAATAGCCCAGTTTGGCCCAAACTTTGGCTTGGTAGATAAGCAGGGTTGGCCATGGTCACCACTTGAATGGGAGACTACCAAGAAGACTGGGGCTGCTCTGTAGAGGAAGGCAATGGCAAACTACCTCTTCTCACCACTTGCCTTGAACACCCCATGGTTGGGGCCACCATGAAGCATCGGCCCCCAGACTCACCTGGGCAGCCGGTTTGCTGTCCGCAGGGTGGCTGGGGGAGGTGGAAAGTGTGACAGCCACCATGTTCTCCCAGGCTTCCTCGGTCCACCCGCACCCAATGAATTCAAACCCTCCCCGGCCAATCAGCGTCGGCCAGGGAGCAGCCAGGCATGGTGGGCAGGGCGCAGGTGGGACTTTGAGGAGCCCAGTCTTCCCTCTGGTCCTCCGACCCACTATTTAAGCCAGGCAGCCGCACCAGGGCCCCAGTTGCGTTCTGGCAAACAAAGTCCCACCCACCACTCCCTGCTTCTGGTTGTTTTGTTGCTTCGTTATTTCTGGGTGCCATTAAGTAGTTCTGTCACATCTTCTGAGGGGGGGCAGCTTGGCATTGGGATCCGATCCCTTTGGGGGGAGATGGGACCTGCGGGCCACATCTAACCCCATTTATAGGGGATTCCCATAAGGAATCCAGGGAGTGAGGCCAGGGGGTGGGCCCGGCTCAGGCGGCCTGCCGGTAAAGTCTCACTCCCAGGTGGCAGGGGGACAATGAGGGGTGTACACCCAATTGACCCTGCTAACTGCCATCCCTCGGTTTCCCCTCCACAGCAGGGTCTGTGGGGGCTGGAGGGCATCGACTGGCAGGCGGGTCAGCCAATGTGGGATCCGATCCCTATGTGTGCCAATGCTCCTGTCACTGTAATCAGTAAAGTTGTGGCCTTTGTTAACTTCATCTGCTGTGTATGTGTGTCCTTGTCGCCATCACTCCCTGTCTCTTCCAGCTGCCCATCATTGCTGGACAGCAATCAGTTGTGACCTGACTGCACATTCTTTCTTTATCTTACCAGCTTTTTAATGGTCTGCCTCTGTTTTATGGATAGTTTTTATGCTGTCCAATAGCTTGTTTTTAGTATTCTGATGTCGTTTTAACTGTAAGCCACCGTGAGCAAGACATTGAAGAAGTGCCATAAAAATGTTCTAAATAAATAAACAAACTGTAACAGCAGGAGGAACCAGCAGATCCATTACAGGCGGCAAAGGCACAGGGATAGGGTCTTTATCCCAACCTAGGCCTGCTGAAGGGTGGCTTGCAGCTACCTTCTTAGCCTGCTGTGAAAGGGAAAGGAAAACAGCTCTCTTGGTGCTACCCTAAGCCTCTTCTGAAAGGACTAGGACAGCGGCTCTTCATTAGCATGGCTTTCATCCTCTACCAGAGATAAAAACCTTTCAAATCCCTATATTAAAGCACCTGCTTCTCTGTAATAGCAGCCCTGCCAGCTGCATTTGCCCTTCCAGCACTAGCCATGGCTACCTTTTCTCCCTTCCATTCTTTTGTTCTTTAGTCAAAAACTGAAAACTCTTGGAGGCTCCCCAGCCAGCTAAAGAGCATCGTCAGACAGATGGCTACAATTCAACTTAAACCAGCATTTAGTCCCAGTTTCATATCCCCCATCCCTTTAAGGACTCACAAAAGATTCACAAGACCTGAGAAACCCCAGAGTCTGATTGGGGAAAGGAAGGCACAGAGAGGATAAGGGTTGGAATGCACAAATGCCCTTAAGGCCCCAACAGCCTTTCCTTCCAACAACAGGGAAACAGCAGAGGTGGATGTGATCGTAAAGATCTCCATTCCACCAAGCAACCTTTAATACAATAAACAAGACCCCAGAGTAGTGTTTGCCTTTACAGATTTCCAAATGCACAGACAAAATGGAGACAGCCCTGGAGAACTGAACAGCTCAAGAGCATGAAGACAGCCACCCCCTCCCCCGAATCTCTTCACCCTGGGGAGATTCCCCACTTCTGCAGGAATTCTGTTCAGTTTGCAGACGTCTGACTCAATCCCTCCAACAAAGGCAGAGAAAAAGGAATATAAAGCATGGACCTGAAAAGAAAATGGGCTTTCAGTTTCCTATGCTGAGACAAAAGCTTACCAGAAAAACAGAAAAATCAAGCTGCTCAAGTCAAATCCATTCATTTTAAGAAAAACTATCAAAATACATTTTAATACTCTACCACTTTTGTGTTTTCTCTAAACATGCACAACACAGTCTGTATAGATCTCCCCTTCCTGGTAAAGGTCTTAACTGCTGGTATTTTGCACAGTGCATATTTAAATTGTTGAGCTGTAAGCCACCTTGAGCGCCTAATAATCAACAGATCTCAACAGCATAAAAAATAAATTATTCTGCAAAACCTTTCCCATCTGCAGCCAGTCAATCCTTCCCTCCCTCAATATCATCAGTCCTTGTGCTTTCTCTTGTAGCTAAGATAGAGGATGTTAAACCCACTTGCTAGGCAGGGGCTGAACCACCCATGTGCAATGTACAGCACCTGGCACTCTGTCAATGCCACTTTAAGCAGCATTGGCTGCAGGCCACTTGCCCAGAACTGGAATGAAGGAACAATTAACCTGCGGTTTCACTGCTGATCACTTTTATTCTCACAGGGTCCAGGCACATGCCAGATTCGGGACCAAGTACACTTGAAGCTGGAGTTCTGTGACCACCTCCAAATATGCACTTGCCCTCCAAAAGCTGCCTTGATAAGGGAGGTGGGAGAGAGAAAAATATGGATCCGAGACATAGTCTGGGTGAAAAGGACTAACTCTCCCCGCCCAATGCTCTCTCTCTGATCAAAACCAGCTGCTTTAAGCCCCACTAGGCTTAAACCAGCATCCATATATGTGCCAGTCACTCCCCACTCTATTCTGAAGCTTGAAACAGAAAGGGGGGAGATGAAGGCGCCATTTTCAAGGGAAGAAATGTCACGTGCAGGGGGAGGGGAGTTACTTCTCACCTAGTGCTGAAGCCCTGATCCATACTGTCCCTGCCCACAGCAGCTTTTTTTCAGATGAACTCGTTATGATTACTGATGCCCCACTGTAATTTTTAGAAGCAAATCACGCAGATCCCGATCACAGACCTCCAAAGTCAAGGGAAGCCTGTTCCTTAAGGAATGTGCAGAAAGCCTCTTTGCCATGTGTTCTCCAATACACAACAACCCCCCAAGACTAGCTGAGGGTAGCCAAGTCCAAGAATGCTTCTTCATGCACAGTTTTCTCCTTCCTGACCCACTATGTTCATTTCCGCTAATCCAATGATAAGGTCAGTTTACTAAATGTTCCCACAGAGAAGCCTACCTCAGTGAAGCAGGAGGGACTGAACAACCTTCTGAAATATCCAGAAAGTGGAAGAAAAAGCAAGCACCTCTAGCCCACCTACCCCAGTTATGAGGCCATGAACTAATGATGCCTTTGTTGCACTCCCCCACCCCCAACCAACTAGGTAATCCAGACCAGAGCAGGTAGGAAGCACAGCACAAAATAGAAAAAAAGGTGCCTGCAACAAGCACATGAACCAGGCCATTTGCCCCAACAACTTAAAAAACAACACAAGAATGCATGGAGGGCTCATACTAACTCAGGAAGACTAGCTGGACAACACAGATGGATTCAGCAGAATCGTGATGGGAGATTACCTCTCCCTCCTAACAACAGTAACAAATCAAGGCAGAAACACTTCCTCCCAACTTTAAAAGCAGAGGTGACCCAGAATAATTGGGGGGGGGGGGATTTTCCTTCAAAATAAGCATAAGACTCAGAAATTCTGTTTAAGCTACCCGGACTCCTCCAGATACAGGCGATAAGACAAAGACATCCTCTTTAGGATTAAGATTTGGGTTTTAAATACAAGCTAGATTTCAAGGGTATGAGCTTTCAAGAGTCAAAGCTCCCTTCATCCAAGGAAGGGGTTTTGATTCCCTAAAGCTCATACCCTGGAAATCTAGAAATCTGCAGACCAACACAGCTGCCCACCTGAAACTATCTTTGGAGCCATGTTACTTTCTAGAAACATCCAAACATCTGGCCATGCACAGATGTTTCACAGTTCTTGGGTCCTTTGGAACTTTAACCACTTTGGATCTCAAGCTCAGCCTCCTCTCCTAATCTCCGCTAAGGAATCTCAGCCTCACACTCTTGTGCAGCCACAGCCAAGGTGTCACCACACAATGCAGTGACATGGACAGCACAGAAATTCACTCACATTTCAAGCCAACTGCTTTAAAAGGGGAGAGAGAAGGTACCCACCAGCATCTCCATGGAAACAACTGTCCAGAGAGGGCCTCCCAGAAAGCAGCTCGTTGTCACTAGGCCAGATCTGCCCCGTTTTCCGAACTCCAACAATGGTAGCTTCGGACACGATGACCTGTTGCTGCCGGTGCCGCTTTTGGGACTGGGGGGTGGGGGGGCTGCTGCTGTCGAAGGACTGCTGGGAGTTTTGTGACGGAGACCGGCTTTTGTCCCGGTACAGGCGGTAGGTGGTGGGGCTGGGCGACACGTGGCTAGACTGGCCCGAGGAGAAGTCCTCCTCGCTGGACGTCAGGTTCTCGTTGGAGCTGCAGTCGGGCGTGTAGCCCCCACCGATGTCCTCGAAGCTCCGCGGGGAGTAGGAGCGACGGGGCCAGGTGAGGTGCTTCTCGGGCTCGGTGGCACTGGGATTGCGCAGGAGGGGGCCCCTGCTGCCTTCGCCGTCGCCCACCATGCCGCCCACCATGCCGCCCACGTAGATGCTCTGGTAGGGCTGCAAGTCCACCGGCTGCCACGACGGGCGGCCGCCCCCGTTGGCGTTGAGCAAGTTGTCCTTGAGGAAGCGGGAGTTCAGGTCCGGGTCCTCGTACTCGCCGTCCAGGGCGCAGATGGCCTCGGCAGCCCTGGCCCGGGGCGAAGGCAGGGCGGGCAGCGCTCGCCGGCGCTCCAGCTGCATGGCCTGGCTGCCCAGCGAGCTGATCTTGTCGGAGACTTCCTTATCGTTGACCTTCACGAGGCCGCGCTCGTGGTGGTACTCCAGGTTCACGTAGAAGGGCTTCTCCAGGCCGTCCGACGGCGCCCTTTTCAGCCGCTCGAAGTTGGAGCGCAGCGCGGCCACGCTGCTGGCAGCGGCCCGCTCCTTGCCCACCGGCTCGAATGCGCCTTCCTTGTCTGCGCTGCCGCCGCTCAGGAGGCGGCGGCCGGAGGAGGGCCGGTGCTTGGAAGGTGACACGTCGGGCTCGCAGCGGGCCTCGGTGTCCTCCAGGCCTCGCTTCAGCTTCTCCTCACCGGCGCCCTTGCAGCGCTCGGGCTGAGGCTGGCCGTCCGCCGGCTCAGGGGGGTCGGTCTCGGGCACGTGCGAGGAGCGCTTGAAGCCCCAGCGCGTCCGGTCGTAGCTCTTCTTCTCCTTGGCCAGCAGCGTCTGCAAGTAGATCATGCGGAAGCGCTCCTTGTTCACCTCCAGCTCCAAGCGCCGGATCGAGGCTTTGCAGCGCTCCAGCTCCTGCTCGATGTCGCCCACCGACTGCAGCGCCATCTGGGGCGGCTCCGAATCCGCGAACTGGGCGCGCCAAGCCTCGGCAAAGCCCACCGGCTCCACCATCTTGCCGCCCTCGAGGCGCGCGCCAGCCCCCGGGGCTCAGCCGGTCCCGCAGCCCATCCTGCGCGGCGCCGGCCGGCGGGAAACAAAAGGACGCGCCGGGAAGACGGAGAGGGAAGGGAGCGGCCCCCAACCCCGCGCGCGACGGGGCCGAGGGGGGGCCGGGGGCCGCTTCTGCCCGCCGCCCGTGGCTCTTCCGAGGCGCGGTTCCCCTTTCGCTTCTGCTTCCCCCACCGCCAGCGGACAAAGCGGCCCAGCGGATCACCCCGCGAAGCGGCTTACGCGAGTCCTGCGCCCCGGAGCTTCACGCTGCGCAGAGTCGCCGTTCCCCATCGCTGGCTGGCCAGGCTTGCTCTCCCGCTGGCAGGCTCAGGAAGGGAAGAGAAGGGGCGGAGCAGCACTCCGGGCGGGCCCCTTAAAGGGGCAGCGGGAAGGAGGCGCTGCGCGGGCGAGGCGAGCGGGGTTTTGGCTGCTTGAGGTGCCCACCGGCTTGGGGGAGTTGCCGGGCTGCGCCCCCCTCCCAGCTTGCCTCCCCCGGAGCCGCCGGTGCGCGCGCTGGCGCTGCACGAGTTCTGAATCCCAACGGCTGGAGTCGGCCTTGGAGGAAGGCCGCAGTCTGGCTTTGGCATCTCGCACGGAGTTCGCTGGGCCCGACCGCCGTTGTGCCCTAGGCTGACGCTTCTTACTCTTTTGAAACCCCGCATGCTCCATTTCATATTCATTTTCTCCGCTGTCAGTGTTTGGATGTTACTGTTCTTAAGACGGGAAACGAACGATTCTAAGGCGTTTCCGGAGGATCAGGATTGGAGTCCGGTGGCACCTCAGAGACCAACAAGACTTTTCAGGGTGTGAGCTTTCGAGAACCAGAGCTCCCCTCTTCAAATTCAGCAGTAGATTTTCATGTGAAGATTGTTAATGCTTCTGAGGTGAGTGCCACTTTCAGGATTTTCTTGGCCAACACCATCTCTTTGAGGTCGGCCCCTGTGTGAGATGGGATGCTGAACTACATGGACCAGATCCAGCAGGGCTCTTCTTATGTCCGTAGGATGCTGCCCCACAATAGATCCAGAGGGGTTATTCGTGTTAGTCTGTAGTTGCAAAATAGTAAAAAGTCCAGTAGCACCTTTAAAACTAACCAACTTATTTGTAGCATAAGTTTTTGAGAACCACAGCTCTCTTCGTCAGATCTGACAAAGAGAGCTGTGGTTCTTGAAAGCTTATGCTACAAATAAGTTGGTTACTCTTAAAGGTGCTACTGGACTCTTTACTATTTTGCCCTACTATAGCATAAGCAAGGACAGTCTTAGCCAATGGGCAACTGCCCCAGGCCCCACAATGAGGAATTCCCAACCAGCAACAGTTCCACTCCTGTGCAGAAGGAGAAAGAACAGGCACTCACTGCCATTCATGCCGGCCCCATCCAGGGCTCAAGCAGCCAGATCAGCCATGACCACTCACACCTGCCTTGTCTAGGGCTTGAGAAGCCAGCTTGTGGCAGCAGCCACTTGCACCCACCTCATCCAGGGCTTGGACAGCTGGCTTCTGGTGGCAGTTCCTACCCATTTTACCCAGGGTGAGGGAGCGAGCAAGGTAATGGTAGCAATAATTTTGGGTCCCCATTCTGAAGTTTTACCCAAGGCTCTTGAATCACTAAGACTGCCTTGGAACATGTCTTGAAGACAAGACAGTGGCCCAACATCACCACATGCCACCTTTGGAATACTGTCAGCGTAAGGGCTAGAACTGGGTGATGCTGAAGGGGAGTAAGACTTAGTAGCAATCCTAGGCTCCCGCTGACTCTACAATAGGGTCACTTCTACACTGGCAAGCTTGATGGTGTAAGTGACCCCCGCCCCCCGACTTCAATACAGATTCAGAAATAACAACATACTCCCAATACCTACACTGGCCCATGGGAAAGAGGACTTTTTGTGCACGCACACACACAAAAAGGAAGCACTTTGGGCAAGCAGCCAAGTCTGATAACACACATAGGAAGACCCAAAGAGGTCAATGAGCAGAGAAACACTTGAGAATTGTTCATGCACTTTGCAACTTCTCCATCTAACCTCCCTCTATGTCTTTATTTACACACTGGTAAAAAATACCTACGTTTTCTGGCACACCTCTTCCTTTTTACCTACATGTTTGGACAGAGCTCAGTTAGCTGAACAGTGTGACCATGTGGCTATCCTCTCTCATATTTCAGTGACCAGAGAGGCACGCTAAATAAATGTGTGTAAAACTTACATGAGTTGCATTCAGTGAGTCGTTCATTAACATTTGATGTTAGTCTCAAGGAGCTGCCAGGTAATTCATTAATATTTACAGTGTATTTTGAGATCTAAGGCCAGAACTTGTCAGAGGTCCAAAGCATTAGAAGGAATTTGCCCTCTGCATTTTGGATGCTGATAATCTATCAGTATGTATTATTAAAACTGCTTCCTTTGGGCAAATGGTTTTATAGAATTCAAATTTTCATTACATCTCTGCTTAATGAGAAGTATCCTTGTCATGGGAAGATCTTTTAAGGAATGGCGCATCAGGGGTTTCAGAGAGCAATCCTTGGTTTTGCCTTTTCATTGCTGTGATTTATGGTTATTACTATTCTGATACACGAATCACTAGCGTTTAAATGGGAAAAAGTGGAATCTTTGCAAACATACTTCTAACCTTTCTTCAAGGAGATTTATAATGGAGTGCTCCTTACTATTGCTCAGGCACTCCAGAACCACCTAATCAAATAGGAGAGAGTTAACTAAGAATTTTACAGTGCAAACTAACAAAGAGATTTCAGGTCCATGATTCGTAGGCAGGTCCATTAAAACAAACCTCATACACTGAAATTCTGTGCACATTGCAAGGCACAAGGAGGTGAGGGTGCAATTGTTGGGTCAGTCTTCTTGTTTGCCCTCCGTCAAATCAGAAACCCAGTACAAGCACATTGAGAATTACCTGTTTCTGACACATGCATGCTAGCAGTAGCAGGGGGCTGAAGCACAACATTCGTTTACATCCCATGTTTCTCCGCAATAGGGACCCAAAGCAGCTTACATCATTCTCTTCTCCGTTTCCCCATGTTTTCAACCTTCACTCATGAGTCTTAAGGCTTCCAAGCTCCCTTTCCATAACCGCTCAAGCCCTCTTGTGTTTAATAAAGGAAACTGAAGCAAAGCAGCGCTTAACTAATCTCTCTACTATGCCCTCTTGTGGGCGAAAGCCTCCTATATTTCCCTAAACTGGAAGGCTGCTACTCTATTTGTAAAAATGGATTTGTGGGCCTTCTGAAATTTATTTCATACATTTTTATGCCTCCACTCCAGAGTCTTGCTCAAGGTGGCTTTCTACTAAAAGCACCATCAAATTATCCTACATTACCAATACAAAAAAACTATTTGGAAAAAATAATAAAAACAAAATCTGTATAAATCCTTTTATTAGGCATCACTTCTATTATTAGGTATTTATTATTAAAACAAGCCAAGAACATAAAAACAGCATAAATATATCCATAAAACAGACCTCAGACCAGGAAACCATAAAATTGCTGAAAAGATTTTTTTAAAAAGTTAAATGCTTGGGTAAAAATTTTTTGGCTTGGCACCAAAAAATATAGTAGATGCCAGGTGAGCTTCAAAGGGAAGGGTATTCAGAAGACACATCTGAAAATGCCCTCTCTCTGGGTGCCACCTCACATCTGAAGGAGGGGGCACAGAGAGTAGGCAGATGTTAACCGGTACACTTGATGTTATGGGAGGAGGTCGTTCTTTTGTTACCCTGGTACCAAGCCTTTTAGGGTCTTAAAGGTAAAAACCAGCACAGATGGGCAACCAGTGCAGATATTTCTGCACAGGGATGATACAAATACAGTCTCTGTAACCAGCTCCTGACCATAGCTAATCCAGTGCATTTTGGACCAATCTAAGTTTCTGGGCCATTTTCAAAGGTTGCCCCACATGCAGCACATTGCAGTCATCTAAACTGGATATGATCAGAGCATGGCTCACCAATCACGTAGGTGTTAAACTGCATTGACGGGGAGGGGACAAGATGGAATTCTCTGAGACCCCTTAGCATAAATAGCATGGAGTGAACAGCAGTCTCCCAGTACTACATTCTGGAATCAGTCAGTCAAGTAAGGTAGAATCACAAAAGCTTGGTGACTCTGACTCCCACCCCAGCCAGCCTCTCCAGAAGGGTACCAGGGTTGGTGGTACTGAAAGCTGCCAACAGATCTGGGAGAATCAACAGAGATGCATTCCCCTTGTCACTTTCCTGGTGAATGTCATTTGTCAGAACGACCAAAGTGTTTTCCATCCCTAACCTAAATCTGGATTGAAATGGATCTAGATGAGCATTTCTCAACCTGTGGTTCCCATCCCCAAAGTGGATTGTGAAGCCTGTGAAAGGGGGTCCCGGGCTTTGGTAATTTTATTGATTTTGGGTTGCTTTGTTTAAGTGAGTCACCATAACAAGTAAGTTTGGTCTTGTGGGTCACGATACCAAAAGGGTTGGGGATCACTGATCTAGATCATCTATTTTATTTAAGACTGCTTGAAGCAGTCACCCACCTGAACAACCTGCCCAAGAACGGAATATTATCCACTGGTCAGTAGGTGTTTAGGTCACTGGAGTCCAGGGAGGCCTTATTCATGAGTGGTCTCACTCATATCCTACCACATTTATTATGTCCTGGACCCATTCAACCATTCCAGGATAGCATGATACTATTATCTGTTAGGGGCAAGCCGAGACATGGGCCACACAGTTTTAAGTAGCTTGTCCATCAGCCCTCACCTACTGATAGTCAACTAGAACCAGACTGCACTCCAGTGGCATCCTGAGATTGAATTGAACCAACTATGAAATCCATCATGCAGACGTGAGTGGTTCTATCTGCAAAATGCATGTTTTCTGAGTCTACATCTTCCTGGACCTGAAATAAGAGCCGTTTCACAAACTAGGAAAGTTCTGCTGGATAGCATTGTGCAGATGCAATGGTGACAATCTCACTTTGCCATCATTGGATAGGCAAAGTAACATGTTGTCACCTGTGTTTGGCCACATCTGATTTGATTTTTCCTCCACTTGTGCTCCAACACCTGCCTGTTTAATCATCCCAAGCTCTTCAGTAAACCAAGGGGCATTCTGAACTCCACAGGATGGGAGAGGATGCTCAAAAACACACACATCTTTATTATTAAAATTGTCTTTAAGATAACTCAGGATTGCATAGGATGTATCGGCAAATACAGTAACAGAGGAATCGCATTTTCAGAGCATCATATGTGACAATTACACTATCTGCCTGTTTTCTTGTTGAGTGGGCAAAAAGGAATCTGGAAAAGGTTAAAAAGGATAATAAAAGTATTATGTGTGAGGTGCGGTCAAGTCACTAGTTACTTAAGGCAACCTCGCAAGTAGCCTTCAAAGCAGCGAGAAGCATAGGTGGTTTGCCGTTGCCCTCCTCTGCAGAATCTTTTTGGTGGTCTCCTATCCAAATACTGACGCTGCTTAGCTTCCAAGATCCAGTGAGATTGCACTATACCATGCTGCCTTCCCTCCCAATAAAAGTATTAAACCACAGCAAAATGGACAGTGGTACAACTTTCACTCATGATGAAACTTTTCTACAGTTTTTCTTGCAGCCATATATGAGAAGTGTGATATAAGTTGATTTGGAGCCCACCACCAACACTGCATGATTCTCAGAAGGGAGTTAACATGCAGCACTTTCTACCAAAAGTTATTTAGAGTTTAGGCATGGCATGGACAACATTCACGTGCAGTCTTCAACTATTCCGTCTCAGGTTCATTCACATGTTCATCTACCAATGTTGTATATGCTATCAAGTGTCAGTGATGCCCTTCCACCCTCTACATTGGACAGACAGGTCAGTCCCTATGCAAAAGAACAGATAGACATAAATCTGACATTAAAAAATCACAACACTCAAAAACCAGTGGGAGAACATTTTAATCTTCCAAGACATTGCTGACCTAAACGTAGCTATCCTCAAACAAAAAAGCTTAAAGGGCAGATTACAAAGTGAGGATTGCTGAAACAGTTCATTCACAGGATCAGAATAATGGGACTGGCACTGAATAGAGACAGAGGATTCTTATCTCACTACCACTACAGATGCTAATTTCTGCTCTAATCATGCTGCATTGCACCTTTACACCTGATTCCCTTCTTTGCCTCACCTCACCCTCCTCCCGACAGGGATATAAAGGCTTAAGGATTGCCACTCCTCCTTGCATCTGAAGAAGGGAGCTTGAATCTCAAAAGCTTACACCCTTAAAATCTTCTTCTTCTCTAAAGTGTCACTGGATTCAAATCGTGCTGGATTGTTCAATCTCTCCAAGTGGCTTATTTTCTCTCCAGTTGTTTATATCAGTCACCAAAACAGATGACTAAATATCAAGAAATGTCAGGGATCCTGAAATTCTGCCATCATCCACTAGTCACCCCTGATTAATGTCCATTGCCACCCACTCGAGATTGGATAGGCTGTTTCCCCAGAGATTAATCAGATTCCCAAGACCTAGTTTGAATATCAAGGTGCAGTGCTTGAATATGTGTGCTATGGAAGAGAATGTTCCTGAACATATGAAAAATGTCCCTCTTACACTGTTGAATTACATTCTACCTGCCCCCCCCCAACATATCAGGATCAAAGGAAGGATGTTTCCAGGGAGACCTGAGCCGTAAATGGAACCTTGTCTTAAAAAAAAATCTTTGTGGCAATAAAGCTCCTGTGGCGCTCAACACTAGCATTGCCTATTCGCTCACAGAAGCATTTCAGCATGGTGGAATATTTCTTCCTACTTCTGACCGCCTAAAGAAGAAGCTGAATGAAATCATACATTTAAATAGGTCTATCTACTTTTAGTGATCATTCAAGAGTGAAAAAACCTTGATTTTTAAACATGACAAGTAAGATGTAAGTCCTATTCTACTAGTGGCCACAAAAGGCTAAATGGAAGCTTGACAAGACAGATTCACACAAAATGACAATAGAAGTCCTATGATTTGATTCCCCGGGTCATCTGAATTAACTATCCTTTCAAGGTACACACAATGCTTCTCTATTATTTTTGGTGTCTTTAAAAAAATTCCCACCTTTTCCAGATCTTTCTGCAAATATCCCTCCTCTCTTCTTTGGCCCTATTGTATGGATCTTTTGATCCACACTCTGGGTCCAGGTTCAGAAAATATATATGTGAAATGGCCCTCATGCAGATCAAACAATCCTCAAAGGGGGTCACTGAGGCTAATATTTCTATAAAAAAGAAGGCATTCTCAGATTTGCATAAAAATCATTTCTAAAGGGGGGTGTAAACACCCATGGTGACAGCAACATCACAGAGCAATCCAATCACGTTCACCAACTTGAAATGGCACTCAACAACCAAAGATGACATAGATAATGGCGGGGGGAGACGGGGGGGGAGGAGCAAGAAGACATTGTAAGGGATGGGAGGAGAGGAGAACCGATAAAAAGAGAAGAAAAGTTGGTGTGAAAGAACAAAGCAAAGCCAAAAGATGAGGAATAAAGCCGAGATGAAGACAGAAGGGAAAGTGGAGGGTGGCAAAGGTGGACTAAAGTGGGTTCCAGAATGGGGAAGAGAATAAGACCCTACACAAGAAAGGAGGCAAGCAGAAGAGAAGAGGAAGAGCCAGGCAGAAGTGGGAGACAGGTAGAAAGATGAGATAAGAAGCCAAAGGGGTAGAGATCAAAGGGCAAGCAATGGGGGAGGGAAGCAGAACAGAAGCAAGAAAGGGTAGAATTGGGGGGGGGAATTTCCTGTCCTTCACATGTCCATCTTGTATATATGCACACAAACAATCTGTATGTGGGTTAAACTATTTAAGCTAATTTTTTGTACTGGGAAAAACTACTTTGGCTTCTTCCCTCATACAACACCTATACATCTTGCCTCTGCCCCATCCTCCCTAAATTATTTTTATTTATTTTATTCTATTTATATTCTGCTTTCCCTGCAAGCGGGCTCAGAATGGATCACAGATAGTAATAAACACAATAAACACAAGATAGCATAATTTAAATTAAAATATCTTAGTCAGTACAATAAAATATATAAGACAGTCAGAATGGATCACAGATGGTAATAAATACAATAAACACAAGATAGCATAATTTAAATTAAAATATCTTAGTCAGTACAATAAAATATATAAGACAGTCAGAATGGATCACAGATGGTAATAAATACAATAAACACAAGGTAGCATAATTTAAATTAAAATATCTTAGTACAATAAAATATATAAGACAGTCACGCCTATATTGCACATCCACCAAACATTAAAACAGATCCATGGGGCAGGGTGGCCAGCTACCAGACTATAACAGTCTGTGGGGGGAACACTTCCTTCCTTAGTAGGAGGCCAGTTTCTTGGCCTGCCTGCCTCAACTTCCATATGCCTGGAGGAACATCTCTGTCTTGCAGGCCTGGTGGAAACCCAGGCCCACCTGGGCCTGGGTTTCCACAGACAGAGAGTTCCACCAAGTTCCACCCAAAAACCCTGGCCCTGGTCGAGCAAAGTGAACCTCCCTAGGGCCAGGGACCACCAGTAGATGTTTATCTGCCAAACAGAGCAGCTTCCGGGGAACATATTGTGAGAGGCAGTCCCGCAGGTATGCTGGTCCCTGTCCACTAAGAGCTTTGAAGGTTAAGATTAGAACCTTAAACCTGATCTGGAATTCCACTGGGATCCAGTGCTGCTGGTGCAAAACTGGTGTTATATGTGACCAGAATGGAGTCCCGCTGCATTCTGGACCAGTTGTAATTTCCGGAGCAGACCCAAGGTAACCCAACGTAGAGCAAGTTGCAGTAGTCCAGCCTGGAGGTGACCATTGCATGGATCACCATGGCAAGTTGCCTAATCTGATGAAGATAGAAGATAGAAGAACGCAGATTTGGCAACTGCTGTGACCTTGGCCTCCATTGACAAGGAGACATCCAGGACCACACTCAAACTTCTTGTCACTGACACAGGCGCCAGCAGCATCCCATCAAGGGTTGGAAATCGGATCTCAGAACCCATTATCCCACAGCCCAGGTAAAGGACCTCCTTCTTCATAGGATTCAGTTTCAGTCTGCTCTGTTTCAACCAGACAGTCACAACCTCCAAAGCCCTGGCCAGATTTTCCAGAGCAGAATCCAGCCAGCTGTCCATCAACAACAGTGTACTGATGACAACACTTCACACCAACTGGGTGAGGGGACACATGTAGATGTTAAATAACATCGGGGAGAGTATCGACCCGAGGGATGCCCCACACTAAAGGGTGGCAAGCTTCCCCAGCACAACCCTCTGTCCCCGGCCATGGAGAAAAGAGACAAGCCTAAGGGAGACAGTGAAGGAATTATGTGGGCACGTGGACAGAGGAGGATTTGACAGCTGCCCTCACACAATGTCAAGCATTTTCCCAAGTCCATATTGCCACTAGTGCTGTCCTTTCTCCTGCACAGGAGGAGGGCAAGCTGTTACACGAGAAGCAAACAGGAACACTTACTCTCTCTCTCTCTCTTGTGGATGTCTTTCCTTATTAACACACATAAATAAAAGCTAAGCCAAAATATGAGCATCTGCCCAAGAAATTATGAACAAATGGGTGTGTGTGTCTTACCATCCAGCCAAATTTTGCATCATCCAGTTTGAGCAATTTCTTGGCTACCGTAATGTGATCTCAATTGGATTTAAGAGGAAAGGGGGTTGTATAAATCAATTTGTAAAAAGCTACTACTGTTAATAAGAAAACTGGATAGTTTAAGAATGTGCTTTAAGAAGAATGAATGAAACAAGACTTTGTATGAAAACTATTTTTATTTTCCCATGGTGTCCCTGCGCATGGGTTACAGCACCAAGTGAAATGAAACATCAAATCAGCTGAGTCATTTCTGTTGCTTGAAAACAGGGTACTGCTTTTTTCCACTATGCTGGTAAAAGATGATGGAAGAGTCCACTGTGTTTAACAAGCAAGAACTGCGTTCTGTTGAAGGGGCCCAATATGATGCTCTCCAGAACAGTACAGAACAGATCAAAGATCTACCTGAAAAAGAATTCTGTTTCCACAGATATTCTAAAACAGTTGCTCATAGGCTAGAGCTCATTACACCAAGATTCATTGAGGAAAACTGGCAATGCCAGAGAAAGGTTCTGCTTCGAGTTACCCATCAGTCTTTCAGATGACCAAGACTCTTGTTTCTGTTACCAGACTACATCGCTAGAATCTGCCATTGCTGGCCTGTGACGCTAGCAAGCAGAGCAGAACCCTCATAAATTTCCTCTGCTGATTGCTTTCATCTGCGTCTCAATTTATAGGCAAAGAAGTTTTATTTTGAGTTACCATGACCAACAGCCATTGATCAGCCTCCCTCCATCTTCATGAATGTGTCTTTTTTTTTTTAAGCTCTTCAAACTATTGGCCACTGCCACTTTTATAGTAGTAAGCCCCATAAATTGTGTGGTGTGGGGGAGACTTTATTTTTTTTTTCTTTCCCAACCTTTCCATATCCTTTTCCATAGGTTTCCCTCCCTCTCCCATAATAGTTGGGGGCAACCAATGAAATTGTTGGGAAATAGGTTCCAAACAGACAGAAGAAAATAATTCTTTCTTGAATGAGTGATTAAACTGTGGAATTCACTGCCATGGGAAGTACTAATGGCCACAAGTGTACAAGCATAGATAGCTTTAAAAAGGGGGGTTAGACGGATTCATGGAGGAGAGATCCGTCAATGGCTACTAGCCATAGGGAGCCGTCCAATCCAGAGACAGTAAACCTATGAATAGCAGTGCTTGGAAGCAGTAGCAGGGCAGGGCCTCAGGCTCCATGCCCCGTTTGTTTGGCCTTCCAGATCAACTGGTTGGCTGCTGTGTGAAACTGGATGCTGGACTAGCTAGATGGACCACTAGTCTGATCCAACAAGCTCTTCTTATGTTCTTATCCTGAATGTATAGCTGCCTTCAAAAATTGCAGCCAGGCATCGGGTTCCCCGATTACAGAGGAAGAACAACAACTAGCTGCACGGCTATCATGTGGGACAGCAGCTGCGAATTTAGCTAATGGTTAGTTTGGGTCATAAAAAAAGGAGAACAGTTTCTCTTAAGTCACTTTTTGCATACTATACATAATTTTATTAACCCCTCTCTCTTCCAGCATTTCCCACTTTAGCTGGACAAATACAGGCCAAACATCTTAGCATTTTCAGGATGTAAGGTTTCAGACTTCACAGAATGTATTTTGTTTTTTTCTCGATTTGTGTATTTTATTTGCAATGTACCTAGAAATCATGAACGGGACAGGAAAGAAATTAACCAAGAACTACGTCGGCTTATCCGCCTCTCTTAACCAACCCCAAGATCAGTGCCTTGTTACATATGCCTGTGTCCCTAGGCTGAGCCATCCCTTCTGCTTGCCCACTCAGTTGGCTGTGTTGCCGGCTGAAATGATTCAAAGTAGCACCTCCCGTGTAAACAAACATGAGAGGAGCTACACAAATGTCAGATGACAACAGCTTTAACAATGCTAGTGCTACCAATAAAAAACTCTGACTCCACTCAACCCATACGTTCACTTCTTCCAAAGAGAATGATTATTGTCCCTGCCAATCCAAGGAATGTGAACAGTGGCATCATTAGGCAAAGAGAGAAAAACCTGAGCAATTTTTAGGGAACCACTTTGGCCTGAGACATCCATAACTTTAGCCAGAGACAATGGCAAGGTTTCTGCTCCTATTTTCTGCATCTTCCCCAAATGGAAAATTCATTGCCAAATGGTTTGCATTCTTGGACCAATTTTGAATTCTGAACGAATTAGATTCAGTAAATTCTGTGTTCTCTTGTTTGTGCAGGCTTGGCAGGGCCAAAAAAGCACGTGCTTTGGTTTCCTTTTAGGAAAAGGACTCAGGCTCTGTCCTAAATATGAAGCACTCTGAGGTGCTAATGAGGTGGCAGAGTGCTGAAGTAACAGAATGGAGTGTATTGCTTTAGGCTGCAAGCAACGGATTACATTTCTCAAAGTTCCCGAACAATAATAATTCCCTGTAAATTCAAAATTAGCAGGGCATGCTGAAGGCAAAGCCAAAATCTTTCTGCTTGATACGCTATTTTCTATTTGCACAGTGGTTTTATATGAGGAGCATTAAAATTCAACAGTTCCCATCTGAGTCTGAAATGGAACAGCCTTTTTGTCCCTCAGAATTCTACCACCTCATTTTGTTGCATGTATCTGTTAGTCTCTTGCCTTGAAAACTCCAGCAGAGGTCACCATAGGTCAGCTCTGACTTGATAGAACTTTCCACCTTGACCAGAGCTTCTTTACTTAGGAGCTGGAGTGTCTACTCAATTACTTCAAAACACACACTTGTACAAACTGTATAGAGTTCGATTTAGGATTCTTTGGAACAAAGCTACTTCCCACTGTTTGTTCTATTATAATAGGCTCGTAAATACCAAATCACTTGCAGGGAGTAAAAATTTCTTCCAAGTCAGCAGGTAGGAAAATTACTACAGAATGCTTTAAAATGGAGATCCCCCCCCCCAATTTATTCATTAGGATGTACAGGCAATAAAAATGTTATGGGCTTACAGGTAATTTACTTATTTCCAATGGTGAAAAAGAGGCAAGAGTCCAGTAGCACCTATAAAACTAACAAAATTAGTGGCAGTCTTTGTTAGTCTTATAGGTACTACTGGACTCTGGCTCTTTGCCACTGCTACAGACAGACTAACATGGCTACCCACCCTTATTTATTTCCAGTACTATGTTACAAACATTCCTGCCCTCTTAACAGTTTAGCCAGCAGAGATAATTCATAAGGCTGAACCAGAAGGCTACTAGAACTGGCCAAGACGCATGTCTGTAGACAAGAATACAAGAACCAAGCCATTCTACTCTGCACACAGTCTCTTCTCTCTCCTTTAATATCAGAGGTCATGGCAGCCTATAATAATTCTGGTTCCTAAAAAAAAAAAATTTACAGAGAAAATCAGAAGTGTACTTAGTTCAAAGTAATGCATATGGATTCCATATAGATTGTACTACAGTAGTAATAATTCCAGTTCTTTGTACAACAGTCCCTAAGACCTAAAGCAGTTTATGTAGTGGGATCATTATCTAATAGCCTTTCAAAACAATACAGACAACATTTTCTTCAAGGGCTGGTGCAGACATTAATATGTTTTTTTCCCTTAACCAGGATTAGAGAACAAATCATGAGATTGCATACTTTCTCCCTTTTTCAAGTGCAAATTCCTTCTGCTGATCATAGCCATGGTTAAGGATTACACTGACACTGCTAGTAAGCCAGGGTTAACACTAACCAGGAGTCAAACAGGATTTGAAACTGCCATAGTGAGAGTCTCCGAATGGTGAGCCCATCAATCTAGCTGAATTTACCAAGATAGAATAGCTTGTTCCAGAACACTGACCACAGCCAAGCCTGCCATCTCATCCCCTGTCCATGGGAACAGTTTCTACAGTTCAACATATGATGATTTTCCTAAAGACAGGCAGGCTGAGTTGCTAACATCCTCTTCTGGGAAAGGCAGGTAAGTTCCCACCATGTGAACCTAGGAGGCTGCACCACTGAAGGCAACACAATACAAAGCAACGGGCAGGTTTGCACTGCTTCTTGCCTGCCCTCCTCTTTGTTCCAGGATTCAGCTCCCCAAAGTACTATTTGTGTGAGAAGCTTACATGGAAGCCTGGCTGTTAGCAGCAACTTAGGTTGTCTTGCTGGTTGGTTTCTGAAGCTTCCAGTGAACTTCTCTCTATATCTGTAATGAGGAAACAGAGAAATGATCAGATAAATCATGTCTAAGCATCACTTTCCATGAATGTTAACAACTGTCAATGTTTCAATTACAGTTTTCCAGAAATTCTTTCACAACCTTGCAGAGCAAAATGCAGCCTCTGTGCTTAGAGCACTGTCTACAAAGGCAAGTGGAATCTGGTTCTCTCATCCACCACTCTTAACATATTGAAAGTTTTTTTGAGAGGCAAAAGCCTGCTAATCTCAACATACTGATAAGGTTTCCTGCACCAATCTGAGTCATGCGGCCATTGCTTTTCTCCAGTTCCATCAACATGGACTTTTCAAAGGCTAAGGCAGCAACTCGGGAAAAAAACTCCTTGACATTTTCCCCTGAAGAGAAAGAGAGACAGAAAGACAGAGAGAGTGTTGGTGTTTTTCTAGGTACTTGAGTAGTCAAATACAGGACCACGCATACAGACATTTGCTGCATATGGAGAACCTAACAAATTGGACCAATACATCCCCTTCTAAAAAGGAGAGAGCATGCACTTCTAGTACTCTTCCTACAAAACACAAGGGTTCAAATTTGCTGGGGTATAACCTTCTGGCACACCTTGGAGTGAGACCAACTAGGACACCAAAGCATGTACACAATTAAAAATTATCGAATGCTGAGTACAACTATGAAAGAAAACTGCTTTTCTAAACACACATAAAGACAAGCACATGGACAATATATCACAACTCCTGGAGATGACAGCTGCCATACCCATCCCTTGCCATTTTGCACTGTGCTGTGACATCCTTCGATGAGCTCAACTAACCTGTTTTGGCTGAAACTGACCAGTACTCAGCCTGCATCTCATTGGCAAAGCGAATGGCATCCAGTTCTGTCCGCTCACATGCTGCAGTGGACTGAAAAATAAAGCAAAATGCCAGGAATTGCTAGCTCTGCAAATTACATTCTCTGTGTGTGTTTTTCTCTAAACAACCTCACATTTTTATATGAGGAGGCTGTTCAGAAGTTCCACTGAACAATGCCATAATGTACATCCTAGTGTATAATGGGGTAATGCCTCAATAAGATTTCTCATCAAGAACAGCAATTTCAGAGTAACCTTTTCCCTCTTCCTGACATACAGCAGGTGCTGCACTGCTGTGGATCATTCAGCACCTCTAAACTAAGTCATCCCATAGAAAGCATGGACTTAGGATGTGAAAAGAAGGATTCAGGGGAGATCGTCCCTCCTTTTACTGGGATATTTGATGGTAGGTAATCAGCCTCACCACTGGCCATCGCTGGCAAAAGGACTTGGAGCAAAACAGAAACTACAGCATTCCCTGCCAGTGATCAGGGGAACGTTTGCTTCCTGCATGGTTGCCTCTGAGTACCTGAAGGCTTTTATATCAGACCAAGGCTCTGAATAACAATTAGGAGCACAGTCCACTCTGAAGTGTGAGCACACCTCCCAGCACAGCTTTCACCCTTAACTCCAGTGGTGTTCTTATAAGTGTTCTAGTAATGGAGGAATTATGACGAATCTTTTCTAGTCCTCGTCATGCAGCAGGACCAGCTATCTGCCAGCCATCACCGAACAAGTGTGACATAGGGACGAGGTGAAGGAAACCTGGGTTCAGTATCCATAGATATGATGTATGCTTTGGACCTCTCTCAACATAACTTACATCATGGGGTTGTACTGAATATGAATGAGGGAGAGGAGAACGTGTGTTGCCCTGAGCTCCTTGGAAGAAGAGCATAAAATGTAACACGCAACATACAAAGGAGATAAAGGAATTGTATTTAGGAGTTGTATAGTAAAAATAAAGGGACTACATTTTCAAGCAGCAACATTGGTTTGCTAAGCTACTTACTACTAAATCTTTTTTTGTTCCAACTAGAAAGATGAAGCTCGACCCTGGTTCATTCTCCCTCAGTGCATCCTCAAGCCACTGTCTGAAACACAAAAGGAAGAAAAAATAGTATGTTTGTATATGTCATAAAGGAAGAGTCAGGATCAGCCCATTACAGAGACCCCTCTGGTTGAAAAATGGGGGGAGGGGGGCACAGAGAGACCCAAACTAAGGACATTATAGCCCCTTCCACATGGGGACAGAAAAAAGCATCCCTGTAGTAGTAGCAGCAGCAAGGTAGGTGGTAGTGTCTGGGACGGTATCTGCACACCCCATTCTTGCCTCAATGTCATGTTGGCTCAGAAGCCCTCACACGCTGACAATCATGCTAGGTCCCCCTGCCTCCAGGCCATCCCCTTCCCTCCCACCCTTCACAGCTGAGCTACAGTTAAAGGGACACCATGGCTCAGCTGTGAAATGGGGGGGAAGCCTGTTAAAAGGGTGGGATATGCAGAACATAGCTCAGTTTAGCTCTGTCTCCCCTCCCCAGACTGGTTGCAGGTTGGACATCCACGTGAACGTTCCACCTGCACCTACACAGCACTTCTTCCTTGGAGTTGGATAAAAGAAAAACCTCCTTTGATCCAGCTCAAATGAGAAAGTCTGCCAGTCTCAAAAGTTGTACTTGGAAAGAACATGGTAGCATGTGGAAGATTCCAAAATATGCAGGGACATCCAGCTATTCACATGGGGTGGGGGGGAGATCCCCATATGGTAGCAGCCTCTATAGCACAATAACACAGACAGCAGTTGTCCTTTTTTTTCTTATGTCCTACAGAAAAATGAGAGCACAGTGTCTTCTGCCTGATCATGATTGTCTAGTCGACACTAGGTGAGGAGGGACACAAGGCCAAGTGAAAAATGCCTTCCTGAAAAGGGCTCAGGGTCCCTGAAACCAGCTCTCTTGTGTGCTGAACATTTTAGCTACCTTGCAAGCAAACTCCAAGGCAGAACTGAGATGTAATAAATTATGATATCTGTATCATTATTATAAATCTAATAAATAATGACTCAGATATCCTAAGTTAATTTATTACATCTCAGGTCCATGCTGAAGGCTAAAAGCAGCTTATAACAGTTTTTGTTTCAAATGCAAACACCTTGTGTTTGTACTAATCCCCACTTCCAAGGGGATCACATATGAGGTGGCAGAGAGCTGAGGTGGTAGAATGGGCTACACTACTTCAGACTGTAGGGAGAGGATAACGTTTTGGGATGTTCTCTTTTCTTAAGAACTGCCTGTAAATATGAAACCAGCCCAGAATGAATAGGGGGTGATACCTTTCTCCCTGCTGAACTAGTTTTTGTTTATTGTATTTATCTCCCATTTCCCCCAACAATCATCTCCCAAAGTGGCTTATCTGCATACAGTTTTTTAAAATATAAAGTAATACTCAGAGCTTGAATCTGCCACCTCAGTTCTGAAGTGTTACAGTCCATTTTACCACCTTATTCTCCTGCATGTCTGAACCAGGTCTCAGTAATTAAGTACTGTGGAGGTACAATGAAATAAAAATGACATTTCATAGTGGGGATGTTATCATCTATACATACATAAATCTGCTAGAATTTTCTCTAACACTAAGTATGTACGGTGAGACAGCAGTGTTGTTTGCCTTGTGACCTACCCATCCACTATTGCTCTTAGCATTGACTGAAGACCTTAGCTAGACTGGTAACAAGAGGCTCTATTTGCTCACGATTTTTACTAGCACAATCTCATTTACATATCTACCAACAATTGTCAACCTGACACATGTTTTGCCAATTTTATTCATTCCAAAGCAGGATCTTGGAAAAAACCCTTATGGAACTGATCTTATGGTGCGAAAGTACAGCAAGAGATAGAAAAAGGATATGAGAGCAGTTAAGTAATCAGATTAAAAGAACAGGAGGAAGGAGCATAGGGTAGAGGAAATTAAAGAACAAGGAAAGTAAGTGGCAGATGAACACACACCATATGCTCTTTCCTTTTGAAAAACAGTGTTTTACACTTTGCCAGTCCCCTTGGAGATGTTCTTCCTGCCCACCAAAACTAGGGAATGATTCAGCCAATCCTTCCTATTTCATTTTTTAAAAAGTCTTAGAGAGTTGGAATTGTCTTTGATGTAAAGCAACCGTGCTGACAAAGATACAAGGACAAGTAAAAAGACCCTGAAAACCTCACCAAAAACACAGGTAATATCAGAGGCTAAAGGGGAAGCAGTGATGTAGCAAAGAGAAGGAGACTCTGTAAAGACAAGAGAAGCACAGAGGGACCATCTGCTGCAGCTTTGACATTTATGTCAGTAGAGTTACTGCTGGGTTACAAGAGGATGAACAGATGGGGATCAGAGCCATACACTTTTAACAAGCACAGCTCCTATCTTGTATACCTTCTTCCTCCATATTTCACGTGTAGCAGAGAACTTTAAGGAATAGCCTAGTTAGCTTTACTTCAGACTACAGCGAAGCTAAAAGTTCCAACCCAGCAAGTCTTAGCTGCCCTCTACTTAAGCCCCGTTGAATCCATTAGGTCCGGCACCAATTTCTGAGATCCCATAGCTTGCCATTGTATCCTTTCCTATTTTGTACCTAACGAATCCCAGTTCAGCTTTATGAGAGCGTTACATAAATTGCCAGAAAAACTGTTGCAAAACAAAATGTGTTGACTTACTTGGTGTGATCCAAAGTCTGGATATCAGCCAAATCAAAGACCGTTATAACGACTGCAATGCAAACAACACAGGAAAATTGAACGCTTGGTGAAACAGCAGATTAGAGTCTTTCTAGTTTCATTACAAAGGTGTTAAAGAATAAAGATTAGGAGGAATAAGGATTAGGAGGAATAAGTAAAAATGAAGGGACCACCCAAGAAGCAGCTCTCTACTTACTTTCTGCTCCTCTGTAGTAAGCAGAAGCAATGCACTTGAACTTCTCTTGACCGGCTGTGTCCCATCTGGGAAAGAGAAAGTAAGGCAAGTAAGATCAGTTTGAATGAGCACAACCGTCCAGAACAAACCCTCTGATGAAGCTAGAGACTGGTGCTCTTTGCAGAAGCATGTAATATGTTATCATTTCACTCTCCCTCTCTCTTTCATAAAAAAAAGATATTTCAATCCTTTAGTTGTTGTTTTTTTTAAAAAACTAGTCCTATGGCATGTTCAAAACTAACAAATATACAATGTCATAAGGTTTTTTTTATCTGAGGAAGTGGGCTCTACACCATAATGCTGCCATAGCAGTGGAGAGCTACTGTGGCCCAGTGGCTAAGCGGTTTGGCTGCAAATCAGCACTTTACTGGTTTGAGCCCTACTACTGCCATGAACTCAGTAGGCAGCATTGGGTAAACCACTCCCCTCAGCCCTAGCTCCCCAGCTGTATTGTGGGGATAATAATAACGCTAACTTGTTCTCCATTCTGGGTGAGGCATTAATCTGTCTAGAAGAGTGGTATAGAAGTGCAATTATTATTATAATAAAAACTTACACTACAATATATTTAGCTGCCTTAGAGATGTCACAAGTAGGGGTGTGCACCCAAAAAATATTCGGGGGAAAGCTTCAGAAAAACCCCTGAAATCTGAAGCAGCATGCTGCTTCAGATTCGGGTTTCTAAGTCGCTTCAGTATGCTCTGTAAAGACTCGGAGCATACTGAAGTGATGGGGGAGGGGGGAGGCCACCCCCACCCTTAAACTCCCACCCCCACCCCAGCAGATTCAAGGGGACTGATTCAAATTGGACAAGTGTGGAAAGGATCTAATAACATTTTTTTTGCAGCCAAAACCTCACTAGCACTATACTGGAAATCAAAAACAATACCTACAATTAACACATGGTACAATAAAATTTGGGATCTCCTCCTAATGGAAAAAATAACTGAAAAGTTGTCTTTACAAACCAACCCTGCAGGTACCTCTAATTTTTATGCGAAATGGGAACCTTTCTTAGACTTGTTATCCAAAAATGATTTGTTACTAACAAAATTACCATATCAAGAAGTCATGAATATGGAAATGTGGGGATTATGGTAAATATATTTTGTAAAAAAAAAAAGTTGAGATTATAATTATATAGACACACCATGTATTTTTATGTTTAAATGTAGTTTAATAACTATTTGCATAGGTAAGGACATATTTGTATTAAGAACTGATTGAAATTTAGTAATGTTTCACAATGCTCTGTAAGTTATAAATTGCTAATAATAAAAATTTAAAATTTTAAAAAATAAAATAAAAATAAATTGGACAAGTGGTGGTGGACAGGAAGGGTTTCAAAATGCCTTCCCCAGAGCCAAGCCCTGATCTCATGTTGTCTCCCTAATGTTGCTAATAACAATTTTTTTAAAAAAAACATTGTAGATCCGATCACAGATCTCCTACTACCATACTTAGTTTCGCCCAAACATGACAGCCAGAGATATTAATATTAGACATGGGCACGAACAGAAAAAAAAACCGAACATGGTGTTCGTTGCCATCCACGAACAACGAACATTGACAAACATGACCTGTTCATAATCATGTTCGTTGTTCATTCTTCGTGGGGGCCAGCAGGCCCTCCTCCAGCCATCAAGATCCCTACCGCTCCACTCCCAGAAACCTTACCTGAGCAGGCAGCAGGAAAGGTACCAGTAATAAATAATAGCTTGGCCCAGAGCCTGGCAGCAGCCCTGGAACCTGAAGAGGTAGATCCCTATCCCACCACATACAAATAAAATTCAAGCTCCAATGCACTCTCTCTGTCTCTCTCTCAAAATGCCAACAGCAACTGTCTCTCCCTCACTGTCTGCAAAACCAGAGCTGGGAGCCCCCCTCCCCCCTGCTCTTTGCTTCCTTGTAACAAATTTGGAGCTCCACACTTGAAAGGAAGACCTGCCTATCAAGCTAAATTGGGCTTAGATTGGGGTTTCCAGGGCAACAGCAGGAGTTCAGACAGAGTTCAGGCAGTCCTTGCCTCCGGTTGCCAAGGGAACTGATTGCAGGTGCCAGATTGTCTGGCTTGACAAACAGCAACAAAGGAGGCCTGCAACAACCACCTGTTCGTTTAGAATGGGTCCTCAGGAACAGCTTTTTGGGCTGTTCATGGCTTTTTTTAGTTGGTATTGCTGTTCGTGCCTATCTCTAATTAATATCACTAGGTAAAGCTTGATCTGGTTCTATTAAAAGTTTCTATGTGCAAAAGAAAAAGAAATAGCAGACAATATTTGCATTCCAACTTACATTTGGAGACTATATGGAACTCCAGCTATCTCAAAACGTTCAATTTCAAAATCCACTCCAATAGTTGCTTTGTAATCACGGTCAAAAACATCTTTACAAAACCTGCAATGGAAAAAGGGGCAGAAAGATTGATCTTTTAATGGTATTTTGCTAAGAGATAAGACATGGGAAAAGAAGGAAAGTGAAAAACTGATCTAGGAATTATTTAATTACACAGTTTATTTTTTTTATTTTTTTTATTTACATTATTTATAGTCCACCTTTCTCGCTGAGATTTAAGGCAGATTCCACAGTGTTTGTCAATGGCTGGAACATTCAATAAACAATACAATTCAGTAAGGATTGCAGAAAAAACAAGCAGAAATCTGATACAAGCTGAAAACGGTCCTGATATAAAACATAAGCAAATTGACGTGACATATTACAAGACATGGAAACTATTCAGTAACAGCAACAGACAGTACACAGTACTATATTCTACAGTCCCTATCACTATCCCTTTACCAATTGTGAGCAAATTTAAAATTCCCGTTAACTAAAATAAATTTCGGAAGCCACATTACAGGCAAAAGTGCCGATGTAGAAATCTTTGATATCCTATACCAAATGGTCCAAACTTAAAAGCAAAATTTCAAGAATCAGGTATTGAATTTCAAAAATTTGATAAAAACTGATACCAAATCCTGCAGCAGAGAATTGGGAGAGGATCCAAGAGGGAAGCAAACGTAGATCATTTCTGCATTAGTTACAATTTGGCTTGGCTAGCAGACAAAATGCAATGTAATTTTATCTGCTGGCCAAGCCAAATTGTTACTAATATTCAGGACCGGCTCCTGAAACTGATATTATGATTTTTTCAAGTTCCTGAATCTACTTCTTATTTCACTGACTATTGGGTGCTCTCAAGCCACGTGCATTGTGGCCTTTTGTTATGCTGTGTGATCTAACATTATACAATATATATATTATACAATAAATGGATTCTGCTTTGGCCAGTTTATGGGCTGTGCATAATATATTATGAAATGAAATTCAGCCTTGCATTAAACATAGCTATCCAACCTACCAGTTCACACCTGTCTCTCAAGCCCTGCTCTCTGTGCCTCCACATTCAGAGGTGAGCTGGGTGACAACTAAAGAAAGGGCATTTTCCGTGGTGAATGACTTCCCCTTGCAGCTCGCCTAGTGCCTACTTTACTTTCTTTTTAACTAGGCTTTTAATTAGAATTTTTATCATGTCTGCTTCTGTTTTATGAATAATGTTTATGCTGCTTATGCCCAATAGCTTGTTTTTAATATTGTGATGTGATTTTAATTGTAAGCCATCTTGAGCAGGACTCTCAAGAAGTGGCAAAGCAATATCAGAAATAAATGCATACATAAATGATAGCTGCAGAAACTCCTAAGATTTTGCAGTACACCTTGCATATTTTCCCTCCCCCTCCCTCAAACACACATATTAGTCAAGGCATGCATGAATTCAACTGTTTCTTTAAACAAAAACATTGTGTTACTCCAGCCCATTAATGGAACTACCACTTTGTAATGAAACTACCACTACAAACCCCAAGTTCATTTTGTATTTTTACATCTTTTTATTGTATTGTTAAATATTTATATACACATTTCAAATGTTTTAATGTTTTCAATGTTTTTAATGCCTTGATATTTGCTTCCTTGGGGACCCTATTTGGGTAGAAAGGTGGCATATAAATGTTTTGAGATCCCAGGTTTCAAACTGTATGGTTTAAGAGGTGTGTGGGGCAGGGGGGGACATCCCTGGTTCATTCATGGAAAGCCTCCCCCCCTCCCTTTCTGCAGGGACAGGATGCTGTGTGGTTGACTCTAGGTCTGGAGTAGCATTACCGTAATGTCCTCTGACTTGGAAAAGACTTGTACCATTTTTATGAAGGAGAGATCTACACAAGGACTTCAAGAAATTTGACAGTGAATTTATAGCACCATAAACTGATAAAGTGAAAGGGCTTATAAAACTGGCCAACTGCAAAACACAGTTTTGACAAATTCCTGGGTTAGGAGTTGATGTTCACTGTACCTGTTGATGAGGCTTGTTTTTCCAACATAGAGGTCTCCCACTACAACCACTTTGGATATTTTTAGCCTGTGAACACATTTTCACATTAGTCCATTTTGTTTATGTTGGTCCTCACGGTTGCTTTTTGGCTAAGATAAAGTGTAGTGACCCCATTCAAAACCTCTCCTCAATTTCTTCTATTCTCTTGCTCCTGTCCTCAGTCTTCCCCCTCTCCTCATTTCCTTCCCCGTCCATAATAGCTAACTCTTCATTCTCCTTGCTCTTGCTACCCTCATCTCCTTCCCTAATCCTCACAGATGGATGTGGAGAATGCCAGAAAGACTATGAATAGAGACCACAACAGCAACACAATGTAACCACAGCAGTAGAGGACTAAGTCCAGGAGAACTAAAGAATCTGTGCGTCATATATCCTCAAAGAAACCAGATTTAGAATATCGACCAGGGTGGTTTTCAAACAGAGACAGGCTACTGTGGTTTCCTGTTGCTGCCAATATAGCATAGCAGCAACAGAGCTTCCACATGGCAGGTTTCCCTGCCTCAGTCCCTCAGCAGCAGCCACCCCATGCTTTCTTTCTGTGGATGCTGAATCATGAACTGTATATTCAAACTCCAGATAAGATTATGTACTGTGCTTTTGTTGTTCATAGTCTCTTACCGTTAGTTAGTTAGTTAGTTAGTTAGTTAGTTAGTTAGTTAGTTAGTTAGTTAGTTAGTTAGTTAGTTAGTTAGTTAGTTAGTTAGTTAGTTAGTTAGTTAGTTACACCTTTGCTCTGCAGGTAGTTGCAGTTCAGTTTTTACTGGTATAATTCACTTTTCTAAACATAACTTTAGAAACAGAAGTTAGTATTGATTTCAGTGAGTTCATATAGGAAAGCGATAGATAAGAAAGCAGGCCCTTGCCTGTTCTCCTTTATGCCCAGGTCTATCTGTCCAAGAGACCAAACATCCAAGGCTCGTTTCAATAAGGTTTGCATAAGAGAAATTCCCAGTTGAGAGTACCCCATGCTTGCCACCTTAAGGTAAAGGTAGTCCCTTGTGCAAGCACTGAGTCATTACTGACCCATGGGGGGGATGTCGCATCATGACATTTTCTTGCCAGACTTTTTGTTATGGGGTGGTTTGCCATTGCCTTCCCCAGTCATCTACACTTGGGTAAAGGAAACTGGGTACTCATTTTACCAACCTCGGAAGAATGGAAGGCTGAGTCAACCTTGAGCTGGATATCTGAACCCGGCTTCTGCTAGGATCGAACTCAGGTCATTGTGAGCAGAGCTTGGGCTGCAGTACTGCAGCTTACCACTCTGTGCCACGGGGCTCTTAGAGTTGCCACCTTACTTAGGGCAAAATTACAAGTGACAGCAGAGTGCAAAACGGACAGCTCTAACACATGAAGAATAATCAACTGGGAAGTTCTCCGAAATGAAAGGGAACTGTGCAAGAGGAGTAAGGATTGAATCTCATGTGGATTTGGAACCATGTAAAGTTGAGGAACAGCTAGGGTGTCATTTAGTTATGCTACTCCAGCCATCAAAATAATAGTAGTCCTTTACTCTAAAACGAATGTGTTGTTGTGATGGGAGGATATGTTTAGAAAGATGGGCTGTTTTCACACTGCTTACTGGCCATGGAACATCGCGCCGAGGTCCCGGAACAATAGCGTCTTCCTGGCGCAATTTTGCGTGAGAACCGTTCTCACGCGAAATTGCACCAGGAAGACGCTGTCGTTCTGGGAGCTCGGCGCGATGTTCTGTGGCTGGTAAGCAATGTGAAAATGGCCTTGGTTGAGCCTTCGGATTAGCAGTGATATTAAACTTGGCTGACCTTTTCCAATATTTATAAGGACTAGCCCTGAAACTGTAGCTTCTTAGAAACAGCAAAATGTGCCAAACATGATTGAATACCTGAACACAAGACTCAGGAAAAGAAAGTAAGCCAGAGGGAAAATGCTGAAAGAGAGAAGCAGATAGAAACTGCTGTCAGTTGGCTGAAACACCTAGAGATTACAGGATCTCCCTCTTTGGGAATCTAATGAATGGCAGCAGATTTACTTCTCTATAAGACTTTTTTTTTGCCTCCACCTGTGCTCTACTTTGCCTCCACCTGTGCTCTACATGTGTATTTATAAATAAAGCAAATATTTAAAAATAAGACTTGAGTGCTGCCTTCTCAAAAACCGAAGCGTGCTATTCCTGGAACTCCTCAGCACTTGAGGACATGACAGTAGATTCTGGAACACAAATGTTGATATCTCAATGTAAAACTCACCCGACAGCACCAATGTTTTGTCGCTGACAGGCACTCCTCACCTGGGCATGGAAGTGATCTTTGAATTGTAGGCAGGCTTCAGGTGTGTACCACTGTAGACACAAAGAGAGTAGAGTGATAGCTATTCTGCCATGAGTTCCCCTAGCTAACTTGTTTGGGCTGAGAGAACAGCTGAAGCTGCCGATTAAATGAAGAGAGATGAAAAGTTCACTTACCTTTGGGAAGTGGGAGATTATTCTGTCTCTGCTCACTGGTGGTACAACATGCAATAAAGTGGTCTTCATTGCCCAAATTCAATCGGTCCTACAATGAATGAAATATAACTACTTCCAACTGTCATTCATGAGCTCATCAGGTTAAGGGCACCATTTTGGGAGGCTGAAAAGTGAAATAAAAATCTAATAAATGGACATCAGACAGCAACTATGAGATCAACTGGGTAGACTTGCCAACAGAGACAGAATAGAACAACAATAACATTTAGCATTTATGTCATGCTTTAGAGCAGTGGTTCTCAAGCTTTAGCAGCCCATATACCTCCACTCTTGTTTTAAAATTTTGGCCACCCCAAGCTCTCCCCTCTTCCTTTAGCTCTATCTTTTTAAACTATGCTTCCTGGCTAACACTGCTGGCTCCCACCGTGTGCCAGACAACCCTTTCCAAAAGTACACATGGTAAATCACATGTCTTCAAAGCAAAACAGTGAGAGATCAATCAGCTACACTTTGAAAGCAAGTTTAAGAAAAATGTTTCTATTTTCTGTCCATGTCCTACAAGATCCAGTTGTAGAGGGTAGCCAAGTCTGTAGGACTCTGTCCCGAGTTCTACTCCATCTCTTCAGTACAGGAGACTTTACAAGGGAGACAGGAAGAAACATAAAACTTGTAAAAACAACACTCTGCTTATCTCAGAATATATCATCTCTAAAAGGGGTATGACCTTCAGAGCTGTGAAGATGAAATTAACAAACCTTCTGAGGAATGATCTCCAGCAATGTGTAGAGAGGTGAAATTGACAGAGCCTTTAGCTCTGTCTTTTTAAACTACACTTCCCAGCTAACATTGCATCTCCTTACACTTGAGCATCCTTGTGTAAGATGTCTCATGTAGAGAGACTCAGTGTGCCTATTAGAAAAGATAGTGGTGGAGTAAGGGGTAAACCAGTAACAACAAACCCACTCACACTGCAAACACTTCCAAAAGATAGCCTTTCCAACCCTATAAATCGCTGTAGGTCTTAGGGCAGAACTTGGTCCGTAAGCAGGGCTTTTTTTCAGCTGGAACGCAGTGGAATAGAGTTCTGGAACCTCTTGAAAATGGTTACATGGCTTGTGGCCCCACCCCCTGATCTCCAGACAGAAGGGAGTTTAGATTGCTCTCTGCGCTGCCAATCTAAACTCCCCTCTGTCTGGAGATCAGGGGGAGGGGCCACCAGCCATACGACCATTTTCTCCAAGGGCAACCCACTGAGTTCCATCACCTCTTTTCCCAGAAAAAAAGCCCTGTCCGTAAGGAATATAAGGATTAAATTTTCCACTTTGAATTGTCCTCTAAAAACTGGCCAGCATATCTGTTTTCCCTGACCAGTTCATATTTTTATTCCATGTGAAGGAAATTTGCAGCCTGTTGCTGAGGAATTTTTCATTTCCTTTGGTAATAAAATACCCAAGACTTTGTCCAATAAAAGGTGCCAGTATGTTGCTATAGTAAAGGTGACTGGCATCCTGAGCCCACAAAGCCACTGAAACGGAGACAGGAGACTCCCCTTGCAAGGGCCTCTTGCCAGAGTCAACAGGCTTTTATCTGTTCAGGTTATGTTTTAACCTACTCTAACCTGAGGGCCTAGTTTAGAAAACAATATTGAGAAAAAGAATTTCCTGTTCACCCTCCACCACAAAATGACCAACTTAAAAAGCTCACTTGTTCAGTATTCTTCACAAGGTAATATAAAATTTTCCTTTGTTTAAAAGCAAAATTATCTATGGAAACCCTTCTCCAGCCGGACAGCATTTTGTATAACAACGTTGCAGGAAATTTAATTTAATCCAACCAGACAGAAGACAAGGGGAAAGACCTGTGATATTAATTTTGTGTTTATTTTGAAACCAACCAAGGTAGAAAGTGAAAGGCAGGGAGCACCATATGGATTTTCCATCCTAGATGCCAAAATACCTTCGCCCAGAATGTTGTTCCTGTCGGACAAAATATAGCAAAGAAATCAAATATATGTTCTTACAGAAAACCCATTTAACACTCACAAGTGGAACACACACCCTAGTTCAGTAGCTCAGCTTTACCAAGCTGCTTGTTCAAAACAGAACAGCTTACTCATGCTTAAGGAAACCAAGGGATACAGGAGGATAGGGTCTAAACCCCTCCTCTTTTACAGCTCAGTCACCTGCCATTGCATTTACAATAAGGATATTTCCCATAAGGATTCAGTTTGTTTAGCAAAGAGTGAGGGAAAAGGACTCACCGTGCAGCAGTTCATGCAGCAAGCTCCCCGTCATATACACCGCTCTGCTTGCTGCTGTGTTGCCATAGCAACTACAGTGCAACTTTCAACACCTCCCTCCAAATACGAAGGTGGAGTTCAAATGCAAAGCGACTAACCAATCATTTGAGAGATTTTGCAGCCCTCTAAAATCCAGCTCTGTGGCACAGAAAATCAGGTTATAACAGGATGTCGCCATTTTGTGAGATGTTTGCACTTGAAAGGGATGATGCTGATAATTTCAGAGATAGCAGCATCAAATAACCCTTTCTGGAAAGAAAACAGATAATTTACTGAGCTCAGAAAGAGCACTTCTGGGAAAAGGCAACAAGTTTATTAGTTATGCCTACCCATAGTGAGTATAGTGACATCTACCTTCTTTGTATGTTTAAATCCATCCATCATATGTAGTTAATGCCTGCTGTGGTGTTCTGCCCTTTAGGTCTGGGCCCAGAATGAGATTTGAATATTATTTTACATCTTCTGTTAAGGCAAAGCCTACGTACAGAAGAGCCAAAATTCTACGGTTTACAAAACTGGCAGCAATTGGCAAGAGTCATCTTTTAGGGTCAAACTAGATGTGACACTGAGAGATCACTGAACAGAGCTCCATTTTTTTTTTAAAAAAAAGGAAAGAATGGATTTGGACTGAGTCACAGCATGGGGTAGTTCAGCTGTTTCTCTTGCACTGTTTCTCTGATCATTTTATTTTACTTCATTTATACCCTGCCTTTTTCCACAATGGGGACCCAAAGCAGCTTACATCATTCTCTTCTTCTCCATTTTTTTTTCTCACAGCAAACTCGGTGAGGTAGGTTAGGCTGAACGAGTGTGACTGGCCCAGGGTCACCCAGGGAGGTTTCAGGGCAGAGTGAGGAATTGAAACTGGGTCACCTAGATCCCAGTCCATCACTCTAGCCACTACACTACACTGGCTTTTAAGCTTGTTTCCCACCCATCCAGAGCTGCTTCACACAGGGAAACAGAGGCATCTGTTCATACAGTAAAAAAAAATCCACCAGCTTATCTGAATTAAATAGTTGTATTTCTTGGCTCTGTCATTTGCCAGCGGAGGAAAACAAATTTAAGTGGAACTGTGTGCAACTACTACAGTACACAATAGCAAATTTACCACAGTAATAGAATTAGGAGCTGTCAAACCAGAGAAGTGACCTGTAAGATGGGATTATTTCCTCCTATACATAGTGAGCAAGAAAAGTAATGATTAAAAAACATTTTTACTATAATATGTTGGCTTCTGGCTGTGAATTTTGCTAACAAGCCAGCATCCATTCTCATGTCTTATTTTAATCCATCTGATCTATTTGACCTCTGCTGTTGTAAAATCCTTTTAAAACAGCTTTTTATTGTTACATGATGTCAGCTCGGTAAAAAATAGATGGTGCATATAAATAATCATATTGTTTATTGGTACTGGAGAAGTACAATACCCTACAACAAAAACCACTAATGTAACCAGCTTCACAACTGCCAACATGAAAGCTTAGAACATCCCCCAAATTAGGTCATAAGCACCACAGAGGCATATGATGGTTGTCTGTCAAACAATCCAGTTTAAAGCCCAGTATAATGCTATGCCTTTAGTAGGATGAAAAGGCAAGCAACAGTCTGGAGAATGCCCCTTTCTCTGACAGGATTCTGCCATAAAACTTATCATCGCTTGGTAACTCAATACAAGCTGTCTTGCACAGCTCCCAGTCATTCTGGAGGGCCTTCTGCAAGTGAACTTCCTAATAAATTGTGCCCCGTGAGTCTCTTCCATGTCTCTCATCTGCTGCCCAGAGGCTGCCTCGCTTTGCCTCACTGGCAGGTCCACACTTGTTGTCACACACTAGGGTTGCTTCATAAACAGTTGTGCTATCATTGTGCTATTGTTGCCCTATAGGAATAATTTTCAGCTGGGCTGCCCTGTCCACACAGGAAAATCTAGTTCTAGTGGCAGCCATTTCTTGTGCATTCGCTCTCTAAGCGTGAGTCACTTTATATTCCTCCTATGTAAATGTCATGAAAGGTTTTCACCTTTCGCCTTAAACAAAGGCAAAGCTGGGGGGAGGGCTTTCATCATGGTTGGCAGGTCATATAAACTAAAGGTGACATTTAGCACTCATCTGGCACCTTGTTATCTTTAAGAAGGATACATTTGTGAGATGATAAGAAGAACGCTGGCAAATCCAAGTCATAACATCCAAGCATTTGGGAGGCTATGTCCTGCTATAACTCCAAACACCCCTTTGTCTCACTTATCTTTTACCTAGATGGCAGATTTCTAAAGAGAGACAGTGAAAAAGGTAGGGAAAAGGGCAATTTAGGAAAGAGGCAGCCAAACCTCTCTCCCATAATGCCCTGCAATAGAACCAAACTGAAAAAGACTTATAACTGAAGCTACATGATTATAAAAATCCCTTAATATTGTGCTTCTCAGATTCCAATCCTAAATGCATTTACAAAAGAGTAAATCCCATTGAACTCAATGCTTAGGAATGCCTTATTAGTCCACAAAGCACTCTGCAATGTTTGTCTTGTTCAGCCCAGCTTGGCGGTGCTGAATGTCTCATATAATCTACATCAAGAGATTTCTTCTGCAGAAAACAGGCTCCTATGGGTCAACTGAGGGCAGGTCCAGTTCCTTTTGTCTCTTTCTGGAGCAAAGTTTCCATTGGCCTTAACAAACTTCTATTGAGGAAAGCTTGCTGGTGTAGTCAGGAAACCCTTATGGCTCAGTCAGGACTGGATTCTGACACAATGAGGCCTTGAACAATATCAGCTTAAGAGGCCCCATTCCATACAAATGACATTTTATTATTATTCACATGGAAAGGACACTAAAAATATAAATATGAACATTCTGGGATTTTTTTCTTTGCACTTCCACCTTTGAATATATGCAAAAACAAAATTTTCACTTGCATCACTCACAATCGTAACTTATGTTTTGTCAAGTACCTTCTCTTATTGTGAGGTCTTAAACTGTAGCTTAACCATCCATCCCTAAACTGAGGGCATTGAGGCCAAAGCATGCCAGACCCCTGCCCCTCTTGAGGAAAGGGCCCCCTTCGGCCGCTGCCCAAGAAATGTCCCTGGCTACAACAGTCCCTCCCAGGCAGCCTGTGCAGGCTAGCCAGACCAACATGACTGCCCTAGCTGTCATCCCCATATAGGCATGCCAACCTCCAGGTGATGGCTGGAGTTCTCCCTGCATTACAACGGATCTCCAGGCCACAAATATCAGTTCCCCAGGAGAAAATGGCAGCTTTGGACTGTGGATTCTATAGTATTATACCCTGCTAAGGCTCCTCCATTTCCCAAACGTTGTCCTATCCAGGCTCCAACCCCAAATGTCATGTATGCCAGCATACCTGCCAATGTTGTGTTTTGTATTTTGTGCTGATCATGACTGTTTGTTAAGGTTGTATTCTGTTGTATCATCTGAGAGTGTGTTAACTGTTAACATGTAATATACTGGGCCAGTGATGGTTGACTGTTATCTGTTGCAAAGTATTTACTTTCACTTTTGGAGCAAGTGTCCTTGGATGCAAGCTGCGAGCAGCAAGCAATGTATCTTTTCTCAGAGACTGGGATGATTTCATTCTGTACTCTGTCTAGCCTAAACTAATCAGTTCCCATGTAACTCTTTGGGGTTTTCGCACCAGAATGTCAATAGACCCAAGGGGTGGGAAGTTTCCCTATAATTAGTAGTGCCCTTTTTTGAATAGTCACTTCTGCCAATTGCTACCTTTGTGTGAACACCCTGAACTGAATGGATCTCTAACAAAGTTGCTTCAACTGGAACACCTGTGTGTTAACTGTGAACTTGAAGGGACCTAACTGCCAGGGACTGACACCAAATCTCTAGGAAAATCTTTTCCCATCCTGGAACCGGCAACCCTAGCCCCTGAGGATCATCAGCCAATTCTGTAATGCCACCCCTTCAGAGCTGGAGCTAGGATGGCCAGTCTTCAGGTGGTACTTCCAAACAGACCGTAGTGCCCGTAATACACTAAACAAATATTACTGTACAAATTTATATATAATTTTATAAGCAATGTTAAAGTGCTAGTGCATAAATATCAGTGAATAAATAATGATTAAGATACAACAGTAGCCACAGGCCTTAAACAATTTGTGCAGGAGATAAGGAATACAGTATCAAGATAATGCAGAATGTCCTTATGTACAACACACTAATTGACTGGTAAATATCAAGCACATTGGCAACCTTACAATAAATACAAGAATAAATAATCCAATAATCGTTATTTATTCACTGATATTTATGCACTAGCACTTGAACATTACTTATAAAATTATATATAAATTTGTACAGTAATATTTGTTTAGTATATTACGGGCACTACAGTCTGTTTGGAAGTGCTCTTTACCCGTAATAGCCCTAGATGTTAACCTTCAGGTGGTGGCTGGAGATCTGGAATTTCAACTGATGTCCAGACTACAGAAATCAGTTCTCCTGGAGAAAATGGCAGCTTTGGAGGGTGGACTCTATGGCATTATACCCTGCTGAGGTCCCTATGTTCTCCACAGTCTACCCTCTCCAAACTCCACCTGCAAATCTCCAGGAATTTCCCAAACGGGAGTTGGTACCCTTAAGCAGAACGGACCATGATGCTTGCGGCTTCACACACCCTGGAAACTCTAACCCCTCTTTAAACTGAGTAAGGGAAAGAGCGAACCACCCAGGCTCTTAAGATGATTTCCCTCAGCTTTCCCGCCGGGTCACCCACGCCAGCGGCTCGCCCCGACCTCCTCCTCCCCTCCTTCCAGGGAGGAAAGGAAGCCTTTGTCTTTTTTTCCTCTCCCGCCCCGCCCCTTTAGCGCTCTCCGGTACGCTAATATCGCAGCTTGCGCCGCATTCTGCTCTCTCATGTCGTCGTTGCGGCCGCTCAGGTACGCCAACCGCGGGCAGCGACTACGGCATTTATGTTCCGCAGAACACAGGCGCCGCCACTGAGTTTGCCGACGGGCGTAATCTGGTATTCTCAGAAAGCGGTGTCTGCCTGAGTGCGTCGCTAGCGCCTAGCAACCCGGGCGATCGTCTCGAGCTCAACCGGGTTGAGGGACTCGTTGCCTGACTGAAGGGCTCGGCGGTTTGGTTTGGTGGGTGTTCCCTGCCAGTTCTGTCTTCTGCTTTCTCCCAAATGCTTCTCCTTCACGACGATTATTTTTCTTTCACATAGTTATTGTTAACAGGGGGACGGGGGGAATAGATTCCTACTTTAAATTTAGACTCCCCTTAAAGATCTCAAATGCCAAACAGTCACGTATCTTCTTAACAAGTGTTCCTTACAGTTGAAACAAAGGTGGTGTGCGGGTGTGTCTCTTTCCCCAGTCCTCTCTTGATACTGGGGAGGTTTCAGTTCACCAAATAGAGATACTCTTGGATCCGATGTATTGATTCCTTCCTTCCTTAGATAGAAAGGATTTGCAATGGCACACCCACGTATCTCATCCAAATTGCCTCCTGATATTGATCCCACCAAAGCCCCTATTGCCTTTGGTCGGAGGGCTCTTCCTAAGCTCAACGAGGAATTAGAAGACTCTGACCTGCTGACCCGGCAGCGGGCACTGATGTCACTATGTGATCTGATGCATGATCCAGAGAATGCATACCAAGCAATAAATATAGGTAAGAAATCACTGGTGTTACTCCTGCCATTTGACACTGTTACCCTAACCATAATATTACTGCAATGCCAGTGTAATCTCACAAATTCCATTTGAATGGAATTCAAATGGGAGGACAAAAATGCTAATATAGCACTCGTTCACTTCAGACTACAAAATGTGTAGAGCTTATGTATGTGTGGAAGTGCACAAAATTTAATTTTATCTGTGGATGGAGGACTGTGTAGGGAATTCCTAAATTCTCAACTGTATCAATAGGTGTTGGGGAAGGGGGTAATGTGGGTTCTGCTCTATTGATTTTAAATTGGAATGTTTCAGATATGATTTGTAAGCTGCCTTGAGCTACAAGGAAAGGTAGGATATAAATATTGCAATACAAAAATATCAGCAAAATGTCTTACGTGTTTACATCCTTGATACTGATGGGGTTGAGTACCTCTTTGTAAATCAGGATAGACCAAAAATACATCTTTGTACTATGTACAGTTAGGCCTCCAGGCATCTTGAAGAGCTCAAATGGTCTCTCTTCAGAGGTGTACCACATGGTGAGCCATCAGGCATCTGGGAGTCTTGATGGTGTCAGATGTTATATAAATGAGGTTCTCAGGTGGAAAAAGAGCAATCAGGCACATAATGAGAGGCTGAAATACCTAACCTAACTAGGTTTCAAGGAAAGAACCTGAAAATAAATGAAGACAGACCATTCATGCTTGACAGCAGTCCTATAATATTCAGGCTGAGAGACTTGTGGCAGGGTATGTGCTGATCTCTGGATGTGTGCAATGCTGTATGATGCATATATTCACAGGCTTTTAAGCTGGGTGCTTTTAAACTACTGCTTAAACTACCAAACCTAAGAATGTAATAGGATTATCTATCATATTTTTCAGGATTTGTAGATAACTTGAAAAAGCTGCTTTTGGATGAAGATCAAACAGTGCGACAAAAAACAACAGAGGTTCTATATATAATGGCTACACATAATGTTGGCAGGTTGGTATTCTGTTTCCAGTTTAATGTGAACTATTACAGGATTGATGTTTAGATACAGATACAAGCAGTTCCATTCTGCAACAAATTTTCCAGGTTCTAGAAATGAGTGTTTTATGTGCTTACCATTATTAGGTGTAGAAGACTGCATGTATAATGATTAGAAAAGGGGAGACCCTTCCCCCCAATCATGTTGAGCTTGCAAGCACCTTTGGAATTTTGAGAACATGTAATGGATGCCACTACAAAATGGTTGCCACAGGGCAGGGCCAACATGAATATATTGAGAGGCTCAAATGTTGGACAGTTCCATGCTAAGTGTCCTACACCAAGCTAAGGGTAACTTGCCTCTTAATAGGTGTTCCCTGAAGATGCAAGATGCTTCCTAGGCTCTTCTGAAGCATCTCCTGTTCCAAGGAGGTGAATGAAAGATGGGATCAGCTCTTTGGGATGTTTGGCTTCAGTTTCCAAAGAAAGATGAGCATTTGCATTTTGCATCTCTACAAAGAAAGACCACCAAGTCCAAAGACATAACAAATCTGTGTTCAGGTCATGAATGCCAAATGAGATGTATGTGCCTGGGATCAGCTCTGTACTTTGCTAATGAGCAAGCTGATAGGGAGCTCACTGGAGAGTTTTGAGTCTGTCACTCTTCCTCTTGGCTTAGCCTATTTTACAGAGTTTTTTGTGAAGATAAAATGGAGGGGGAAACCACGTACCTCACTGTGAGCATACTGGAGGAATGGGAGGACAAAAATGTGATTGATTACTTGTATTACTTAAACGTGTGCTTTCTAATTTAGGTACAGTTTTATAAAACATGGAGTCATTCCAGCTCTGGCACAACTTTTGAATGATCCAGTTGACATCTGCCGTTGGAACATGCACTATGGATTGAAACTAATGTCAGAATGGGCTCCAGGTATGATGGATTAAAATTCACAGCCTTCGACAAAATTCACAGTATTTGTTAGCCAGAACCATTGATTACTTTCATTTTACTGTTTGCAAGTAATAATAGTTTACATTTATATAATGGGTATTTGAATCCTAAAATGTGTGCTAAAGAAATGCTTTTGCACTGTACATGTAAGGTCTAGTCTCCCAGGCATTTGAGTCTTCTCAAGCTATAATTAATTGTTGTGCTAGTATCAGAAAAAGTTTTTACCTATGCCACATCACCTAACAACAGATTCCAAGTCGCAAATTGAATTTCTTGAGACATTTGTAGCTAATTTCTCTGCAGGTATACCTCAGCATTTGTGGCTTACATTTGTGTGAATTGAATCATTTGATCTGTGTATGGAAGAAGGAAAGTGGAGAAGAGTTAGTAGAACATACATTTGGATGGGGTATTGGACTCGGTTGGTTTACCTGTCACCTCCAAAACATTTAGAATATACCTATATAACAACAACATTCCAGTTAGATACCACCCTTCAGGACAACTTAATGCCCACTCAGAGCGGTTTACAAAGTATGTTGTTATCCATAACAATCACCCTGTAAGGTGGGTGTGGCTGAGAGAGCTCTGAGAGAACTGTGAATGACCCAAGCTCACCCAGCTGGCTTCAAGTGGAGGAGTGGGGAATCAAACCCAGTTCTCCGGATTAAAATCCCACCACTCTTAACCACTACACCAAACTGTATCTATGATACAGATAGGATCAGTTTAAGGCATTTTGCCACCCCAAACATCCTCCTCCCAAATACTGGGTCTAAGGTGGACTCTAGTAGCAGCACAAGTCTGGGAGTTGACAACAAGTGCAAGCCACACCTGTCACCTTCTCCCACATTGCTGCCTCCACCAATTTGGTGTTCAAAGTAATCACTTGGGTTGATTGGGCAGTGAACCAGCTCTGACTAGAAAGTTAAACTTCTTAAAGATTTGTTCCTTCTCTCGGGGGGACCCTAGAAGGGCTGGGGATATATATCTAATTCTTGTTAACTACACTAATCTATATTTCCCAGGATTCTTCAGGATAAGATATGATAATTTTAAACTAGTATTTGCAGATTTGTAGTATAGATATGTCCTGTGATGAGTGTTGATCTGTGATTTGTTGGTGCAGCAGATACTCTGTGGTGGACCGCAGTTTCCCTTAATATTCTGATTTATCTGAACTTATGTTGTTTTTGTTCACTTGATGTTAGCAAGATGGTTAAGATCATTAGCTATGAGCAGGGCATTTTTCTGGGAAAAGAGGTGGTGTAACTCAGTGATGGAACTCAGGATCACACAATGACGTCACTTTGGGTCAGCTGGAACAAGGGGGGAGTTCTTTAAAGTTTAAATTGCCCTTGGCGGAAATGGTCACATGGTTGGTGGCCCCACCCCCTGATCTCCAGACAGAGGGGAGTTTAGATTGCCCTCTGCGCCGGTGCCCTCTGCGCCGGTAGAGGGCAATCTAAACTCCCCTCTGTCTGGAGATTGGGGCGGAGCCACCAGCCATGTGACCATTTTTAAGAGGTGCTGGAACTCCGTTCCACCGCGTTCCCGCTGAAAAAAAGCCCTGGCTATGAGCAGAAAGTCCCTGTTTTGAATCTTAGCACACTGTGTGGTCTGCTGGCAAACCACATAGTATCCTCCTATTTGAAACAAAGGGCCAGTGATATCAGCATATTTTATGGGGTGTTGAAGGGGTCACTGAGTATATAAGGCTACATATCCTATTTTTGATTCTATTTTTTATTTGTTGTTGTTCCTATTATTTCTTATTACCCATGCCATTTCCTCTTTCTGGGATTCTTTCCCCCAGTTCAACAGTAAGGTTGCAAGTTGTTCAGGGCAGCTTTGTTGTTTTTTAAAAGCACTAAAACTGGCCTTATATAATAGCCAATCATAATGTATTTAGAAAATGTTTCCAATGTGGTAGAAAAAGCACAATTGTCTCTCGGTGGTAGTGGAATATGAAATTGCTTTTTAAAATTTCTGCATAAGGAACAACTTATTACTGCTTTACACATGGAATATTCCAGTTTTCCTTTGCTAGTGTATATGAAATAAATTCCAAAATGTGCTCAATTAACAAAAGCTTCCCTTGCTTAGTCACCTGGAGGAGATTCTTACCTGATACAGGCAACCAGGTAAATGACCGTTTGTAAGCTTGAGATAAGCATACTAAGTGTATCTGTGTTCAGACATTTTTACCAGTGTGACATCAGCAGGGATCTTGCAGGACATAGCAGGAGCGTGGAGTGAGGAGGTAGTAGGCTTCACATCCCAAATTACTCTATACATATAGTAATATGCTATAGTATTTTATAATAAAGACATTTTGTACCTATGGGAAACCAGCATCATTTAAATGCATTATTCAAATATACAGTGTGCCAATTTAAAAAATAGAGAAATAATTTCAAGTTATGCAACTTATTCTGTAATTAGCTGTCACAAGAGTAATATAGGTGATATTGGTTGCTTTTTTGTTATATTTTATGGTGGTATCTCCTAAATCCAAGTTTGGAAAATATTTCAATCTATGAAAATTTCACTGTAGCTAACAATCCTCTTGCCATGAAAGGGCTGGGGAGGAGGAATTGGGCCCCTCTGGTACCTAGCCTCAGAGCCCAATTCCCCTCTCCGTAGGATGTTTTAAGGCTACAAAGGAATCCCCCATCCCCGGTGATGAAAGGGTCATGGGATAGAGGAACTGGCTTAAGACCAGAGCCCATCACCCTCTCCCTTTGGTATACTTTTGGTAGCAAAAGGCCAGCCCCATTTACTTGTTCATTAAGCAGTTCCTGGAAATTAGTGGGCAAGAGAACATCTTGGGCTATCCTGCCTGTTGGCTCCTGGTGTCACCTGTAGGGAAGCAAGTGAGCAGAACTCCCATGACAATCCCTGCAACCCAGAAATAGCACCTGCATGTGGTGTTCTGCTGTCAGCAATATTCACTGGTGACGTAAAGGAAATGTCCTTGTGCAACATGTTAATGGCATCTGGTGGAGGCAGGGGAAGCAGGAAATCATTCCAACAAATATGCCTATTTTTCTTTAAGGATCAGGGAGCTTTACTGTATAAAGATACACTCACCAAAGCTGCAGAAGCTGGTAATTTCCTATATTTTGCACAGTGATTTCATCATCAAGTTGTTTTAAGCTTCAAGCAAAGTTTTAAGGACTTGGATTGTATAGTGCTTGGGAGCGGTTTACATTTCTGTCTTTGAAGTATATCTCCCTGAAATCTAGCAGATCATGTGGCTCTTTTTTCTCCCTCTAACCTTTCTTTTATTAACAATGCTCTAAATAATAATATATACATACAATGAATTATATAAACTCCTTGTCCCTTTTTTATTTCCCCCTTTTCACTCTTAAAAGACTACTAACTTATAAAATAAAATTTCAATCAACATTGACAGTTTTCCAATTTTCATAAACAGTATAATTTGTCTCAATTGTGTTTCTTAATTGACGAAGTTCCTTTTGATATTTAGGACATGAAATATGAAAAGTGGTATTTAATAGCTTATAACTTATAAAATAGTTGGATTCTATAAACAATCAAAGAGTAATAAGATTATATCAATGAATTTTAGATAACAGTTAACAAATATATTTAACAATATTTTTAAAGTTTCCCCCCACCTTTCCCTTTCCGTCCACCTTCCCTTTTTTGTTTATGTTTTGGGTTTTTTTGTCTTATTTTAATATTTTATTGATTTCTTGTGTTCTTCTAAATCCCCCTCCTTTCATCCTCCCCTTTATCCTCTTGTCTCTTTTTTTCCTATGTTAATTATATAAAGCTTCTTCCTTTAATTTCCCTCCTTTTATCTCCCCCTTATCCCGTCCTCCTATTCTCTACCCAGGGGCGGCACCAGGGTTTCTGGCGCCCGCGGCTGCCCCTGCATGCGCGCCCCCCTGGACTGCATGATGGCGTCACTGTGTGATGACGTCATCACACAGCAAACCGGCCCCATTGGCCGGCGGGTGGCTGGGATGGCACGCGGAGGCTGCACACGCTCCCAGTTGGGTGTGGTGGGTGGCTGGGGAGGTTCCACATGCTGCCCTGGACACCTGCTGTGCCTGGCCCGCGGTGGCTGCACCCAGCGGGGTGTATGTCTTGGTGGCGGCGGCAGCACGAGGCTGGCCTCAGCACCCGCCTCACTGCCTCAGTGGTGGTGCCGGCCCTGTCTCTACCTTCCCTACACCTAATACAAATGTATAAACTCTATCTAATTAACTATTATATGTGAACAGCACACTCTAACTCAGTGATGGCGAACCTTTTTTAGCCCGAGTGCCCAAACTGCAACACAAAACCAACTTACTTGTTTCAAAGTGCCAACACTGCAATTAAACCTGAATACTGAGGTTTTAGTTTAGAAACAACAACTCATACAGTTGTCCAAACTAATTAACATATTTTGTCTTAAAAGAGCTCCCCCCCACCCCCGTCACAAATGAAAGTAAAGGAGCAGAGCAGAATGAATGCAAGCAGCTTGCGTTCCTTTGGAGCTCAGCACCACTCGCCTTGCACTCATTCACTCATTTTCTCTCTCTCTCTCCCCTGCCCCCCCAGTCACAAATGAAAGGAGCAGAGCAGGAGGAATCCAAGCAGCTTACTGTTCCTTTGAAGCCCAGCACCACTCGGCTTGCGCTCAGAGGAAAAGGAATCTCGTAGGTGGGGCCAAAACCCACGTGACCTCTCTTCAGCTCTACCGGAACGCCGTTCCTGTGCGTTCCAGCTCCAAATGAGTCCTTGGAAAAGGAATCACATGGGCAGGGTCAAAACCCACGCCTCCAAATGAGCCCTGGCTTGCGTGCTCACAGAGAGGGCTCTGCATGCCGGCTGTGGCACGTGTGCCATAGGTTCACCATTGCTGCTCTAACTGGTGGTTTAAAATCCCATTCAGGTTACTGGTTAAGACACCAGACTATAGTGCTGTAAAAAAAAGCAAACTTTAGGAGGTCCTTTCCCTCTCTCCCCGATTCCTCAGCAATTTATTAATACTTAAATGGATCTTATTCTAATCACACTCTTACTGTTATATTTATATTTGTTTTGGGTATATAAGATGAGTAGTCTACCTTCAGTTATAATGAACAGGGATTTTGCTTCCCTTTTGTGGTGAAAGCAATTGTAACATCTCTTTTCTGCGTTTTCATATCAAAGTCCATCAGTGTTTCAATGTTGATGTTTTGGAGTAGGGCTAGTCCTGAGTTGGAATCAGATGCATAGTAAGATTTTTCCTGATACCTCACAAACAACTTGGTACAGTTCACCCATTTATATCGTATGCTTGCTTGCCTCAAAGCTTCCGTTGTGTCTTTAAGTTCCTTTCATTTGATAAGTACTTCACTAGGTAGATCTGTATAGACGGAGATGGGCATTCCTTTATATGAGATCGAGCCTTTGCTTCTGCTAGTTCAAGCATCTTTTTGTGAGTTCTCTGGTCAGGGAACTCTGCTAGTATGTCTCTTGGTTTGTCCTTTTTTGTTTTGGTGATCCTACCTGATATGCCTTCGTTATCAGTGGAGCTACTCCTTCCTCCAACTGGAGAGTCTGATTTAACCATGAATATCGGTAAGTTTCCGTTGTTTGTTATTGCTTCCTCCAGACCCCTAAACTTAAGATTCTGCTACCGTGCAGCTATTTCTAAGTTGAAGACTCTTGCTTGAAGATTAGTTTTTTTTCTTTTTGAAGATCTCTAACTTCATTTTGCACAGTTATACCAAGATCTACTGCACAGTTAGCTTTTTGAGTTGTTTTAAGTCCATTTTTATTTCAGTGAGTTTGTCGACAAGTGGCTGTAGCAAGGCTGACATTTGATTAAGAATGTTGCACTCCAACTTAGCCAGCTGTGTTGCCAATATTCAGTCTGAAGAGTTTATTGGAGTTATTTCTTCGGTTCTCTGCTTGTCCGCCATTTTGGGCTGTGCGTCTCCTTTAGTCTCCTCTGACGCAGTCTGGTGTGTTACCGGGAAGTATTCTTGCAAATTTTTCACAGCTTTAGAGTTGTTTCTCCTCTCTGTGTCTTGTTTTCTCATATTCAAAATTGTAATGAGGGTGTTTTGAGGCTTTTGCCAAGGTTTGGGTTAGAGAGGGATGGAGTTCTCTCTTAAAGCGTCCATCCTTGATGGCTCCAGTGCCACCATTTCATGGCTAATTGTTCATATACTTTTGATACTATTTGTGAAAATTTAGTTAGATGAATTGCATTTTTTTGCAACCTATATTGCTGCATAGGGTGCCAACAGCGCAGGAGGCCCGAGGACCTTTTGTTCATTTCAGCAGGTGAAGCAACTACTTTGGGCATGTCAGATTTGCTTGGATAGAGGGGAATTGTCATATGCATTTTGACGCTTCCGGGTAGTAGCATACTGTATCATTGGTAAACCAGAAGATCGAAGAAGTGGATACAAAGTTAATTGCATAATTTATTCTTTGAAAGTAAAAGAGGTTTTTTTTTTAATTCAAGAATGTCAGACGTTAGAGAAGCAGTTATTGAAACTATAAAAAGGCATAATAGGTTAAGAAAAACATAAAATTAATACCCAATTTCTCTTTTTCTTTGGTTTATACAAAACAAGAAGGCAGAAGAATGTGTTGTTCACGGCATGACCTGTTGCTGTTTGTAACCTGTTTCATTTCTGTGGAGAGACTTATCTTTTATTAAAGTATAAGCTTATTTTCAACTGATTTGGATAGAATTCTCACAACATTCCTCCTAAATGCACTTTCTGAATTTAAGCATGGTGAATTGCAGGGAGACCACCTAGGAACCCTCCATGTTTGTTTGTTCCCTTGAACTCTATGGAAGAGAGGTGGGGTGGAAAATAATAAATAAATCCTGTTTCTCCACTGTTGTCAATGGCCTTTTATTTTAAAAATAATTAGGTCCTGATTGTGTTTTCTTTTAGTAGAATCATCACAGTTCAGTTTCAATGTGTTTCACTTCCCTAGCACATACTTTTTCAGCAAACTGTATCAAATGTATTAAGAGATATATAATTAAAAGTTCAGCACTGGTTTGTGAAACTGAAACTGAGTTTATGTTCATAATTGTATACATATTGAACATGTAGCCAGATCTTTCTAATATTATTGGAGAAAGTTATGTGTGTTCTTAATGGGACCTGCAGAGAAATAAACCTCAGTGTGAAACTACAGAATTAAGATTCATTGGGAAACTTGACACTATCCAATTAAGGATCAGTCTCAGGACAATGAATTCCTATCACTTACACTACAAGTGTTAAAGTAGCTGTTTAAGACGAATGTGTTATCCTCACCAATTACTGCTTCTGTATGCTTCTCTCATATGCAGTTGATATTTATATAGAAATGATGCACATACTGCACCATCTGCATTCCGCCGATCCCACTCATCCCACCCCAATACCCGTATCTAGATAATCACCTGAGAACTAAGGATAACACTTCAAACATCTGATGAAGTAGGCCGCAATCCATAAGGAATCTAATGTCACAATAAATCTGCTAGTCTTTAAGGTGCCTGTCTAACCTCTAGGGCCAGGGGCTGCTTCTTTACCAAGGCATTCCATAACTTTCCAGCCTCTCCAATAATAGAAAGCCACAAGGAAGACCATGAAGGCTGTGGTTTATTGCAGTTTATTGGTAGTAATGGGTTCACATGACTGATTACAGCCTGGAGGTCCCCCTGTCCCTTACTGCCTCCACCTGTCTCTGGCAAGGCTCTGGTCCTGCACCTGGATTACTTACTTGCTGCCTCTAGCTTCTGCACCCTTACTACAGGGTTAGGCCTTGAGGTAGATAGGTCTCAAGAAAGTAACCTGCTGCTCTCTTAGTCAGAAATACCACTTCCCTGGTCCATGGAAGGGACCTAGGCCTTGCTAGCCCTTGTCAACCAGCTGGCTCTGCTTTCTCCCAGCCTCCTGTTCTAGCCTTTTATTCTCCCTCCTCTTGCCTTGCCCACTCCCAGGCTGTTCTTGACCTACATTTGAATAGGCCTTTACTTCCAAACAGGTCTCTACTTCTGAGGCAGCTTTATCCTCTGCTTGCTCTTTAGCTGCCCAGTGCTATCTTCTCCTACTCCTGGTTAGATATAACATGGCAGCCTTGCTTGGGGCTATTCGTAGGCTCCTTTGCGTCACACCCTGACCTGGGACACCATGGAGTGCGACAGTCTCACAAGAATCTTTTTGTCGTATTAGATTATGAGAGGTTCTAACAATTTATCTTAATTTAGGGGTTTGGCCTCATTGTAACATCACTAGTTTCACACTGGAGGACTAGTTTCACACCTCAAGACTTGTGGCATGCCAACACAGTTTTAGCCTAGACACTTATTTCATGATGCAGCAAGTCTAAGGAATGATCCATTAAGATGTAACTGGTCCATTAAAACCAGTGAACAATCTGGGAAGCTAGGAATCTTGTTAGCAATAGCGTCCAAATAGAAAAAAGCAAAGCTGGAAATAATGGATAATCTAATTAAAAAACTGAAGAAATTGGAACAAGAACACAAAATAACAAGGGACAAAGATAAATGGAAAGAAAACAATTTTATCTTAGAAGTAGAACATTTATATATTTGGACAATCTGAGAAATGTCTTTTTCTCAGCAAGACCAGACTTCAGTTTGTTAAGGATATTGGTTATTAAAAAAAAACCCAATTAATGCTTGAGTTTTGTGTTGTAGTATTGTAGCTAATTTAGGGATAGACAACTTACTTGTCTGATATTAAATGCAAGCACAATGAGATATATCCTAAAAAATGGTGACTTATGCATCTTAAAAAGGCATGAATAATACAGCCCTCTGACGTGCTAATTTTTTATACTGGAAGCTTGAAGTTATGTATTTTTCTTAAATTCTCAAGAGGGATAGTTTTAGAGCAACCACAAATGACATAAGAATATTTACCTTTAACATCCTTTATCCAAGTTCAAGGTTCTGTGCGGCTAGGTCAGATCTTGTTAGAATTTTAATTTGGATCAAAACTTAGGATAAAAAACTTTCAGTAGTTGACCACTCCAAACCTGTAACCTAGTGACATCAGATGTCTTTGATTTCAGCCAAGGGGGGTGGGGTCTGAATGGCCATAAATCCTCATACTTGAACAGCAAGCATCCTACAGTTTGATTTGGAATTGTCATTCAAATTTTCTAAGTGTGTTTACTTGGAAATATATCCCACTAATTTCGGTAGTTAATAGTTCCATGCAAATTAGCTTAGAGTCCATAGAAGTTTTGCCAGTTTACCCTTCCAACTATCTGCTTTTACCCTCTAATGACACAAGGTGGCACCAGTCCATGGGATGCCACGTAAGATTCTTTTCTTATGACCCTCATTGGCTAGCAAGTACTGTAAGCTTAGGTCTGGCAGCAGCATTCACTAAATAGTTGTGTATAGGACTGGTTTGTTTCCTGTTTACTTGACCATTTCAAGCCTTGGCCTTTATAATGGCCTTTTTAATGTTGATTCCTAAATCTGCAGCCTTGCATTCAACAGTATTCACAAGTTTGAGTTCCCACTGATAGAAGCATTTCCAAGACATGTGACTGCCCCTTTAAAGATTACTACAGCAAACAGGGCTTGTGATTGGTGACTCTTGGAACTAAGCAATATGATTCTGGGAAGGTTTCTCCCACAAAGCACTCTTCAACCCTGGGCCATTTCATCCCTTTCTGAACAAAGCTGTGCTTCCAATTCATATATCATCATACTGTATCTGTGACACAGGAAAGAATCACCAGGACTTATAGCCAGACCACCAAACTTTAAAACTAAAATGGATTTCATTTTGTAAGAGTATCAATATATAAATAAATAAGGAGGAAACCACTCAGGTGGAATTTTGAATCATAAGATCTACAACAATGAGCACACCATGAACTAGTTGGGATCATTCAGATTATTTATTTTCTTGAAGTGAACAGCCTGTAACTGTATTTTCATTCATTGTTTCTTCTATATTTTTCTTAGAGCCCTTGGCTGAGAATTCGCACTAATCTTCATACAAGTGGGAAACAGAGGGAGGGAGAAGAAGATTCTCCCTGAATTCTTGCTATGCGTGTATGTGACAGAAAGTGTGAGCGCATTTATGTGCTTTACAATTCTTGAACATATATTTACACACTTAGTTTATGATGAATTCTGTAAGACACCTTTTGCATGGGGTCAGAGGAAAAAGGGGAAAGTAGTATAACCAATGGCAACATATCTGTGTGAGAACATATAGTTCTCACACAGAGTTTCTTGGGCACTGAAAGTTGCCTGAAAATTTGCTAGAATAATACACCATCCAGTATTATTTTTATACAGGATGAAAGGAAGCCGAAGAATGCATTGCTTCAACTTCTTTAATTTCACTAAACTTCATTTTGAATTTTAAAAATTTAAATATCAAGACATTTAGGTATTGTTCATATCACTCATCTGTTCACCTAGTAATTACAGCACATTGTTTTAAAATAAAAAACACCAAAAAAGGCTATATGGTACAGTTTAATTGGCTCCTGTTTTTGGAAAGGCTGTTGTAAATGTTGCCATACTTCTCAGAATTTCCTTGGAGCAACATAATAGATTTGTCCATTGGCACACTCATAAATCCAGACACAAAACAATATTTTTTCCAAAATGTCTTTTATATATATGTATATATTTGTATTTAAAAAAAAACACCCAACCACTTATTAAACTTTTTGAGTTTTCATGAAACAGCACAATTATTTGGCAAAAAAAGGATGTAAAAGAAGACTTTTGATGTATAAAATTCCTCACTGGTAGAAGAAACACTGACCACAATTTAGCCTAGTCTTTATTTAATAATTCCTTTCATTTATCTTTTTTTTTTGCTGCATATTCTGAAGGTCTGAATAGCAGAAAGAGCTATGGTTTGGATAGTCACAGAACTCTTCTGCACTATCAACTCCTCCAATAGGCAGAATATTCATGATTCACTATGATGCAAAGACAACTTGTGTACTTATTGTGCACTTTGTATTTGCTGCAAATGGTTTTTCTTTTGTATACATGATCTACGTGTATATGCCTCTACTGACAGTGAATCAGGAGGTGGTTAAGGATCAGTAATTTCAGATGTCAGTTCCCTAGCCTCTTAGGAGAAAAAGAACCACAATATAAGCCCTCTCTTCCACTCAACCAGCTCTGCATTTTCCTGACATTAAATGGTTTCTAGAGCAGCAAAGACAATGATCTGTCTTTTACACAGAATAGGGTAGGCTCTACCACCTTAGGAAAAATAAATTAAACACACAGAATGAACCAGTGGTATGGTGATAGTAGTGAAAACTTTTCCATACAGTTTTAAACCTCACCTTTTAGGGAGGCCTTGCACATTCTGAAACATTTAATTTTTTTTTTGTAAAAAAATGTGTGTAGGCAGCTGAAGGGATCTGTGAACATACTTCATATTTCTCCCTTCCACGACTGGGTCTTCCAAACACTGCCCTGGCATTTCCATTGTGAGTACAGGCAGTTAGCCCCGTTTGCATCACCATGAGAAACCAAACTTGTTGGCATGGCTCCCTAGCAAAGGCCAATGTACTTGAGATTGTTCTGGATGATGACATCTGTCACCGCATCAAAAACAAACTGGATATTACTGGTATCGGTAGCACAAGTGAAATGCGAATAGATCTCCTTGGTCTCCTTGTTGCGATTCAAGTCCTCAAACTGCCGTTGGATATAGACAGCTGCCTCCTCATAAGTGTTTTGGCCTTTGTACTCAGGAAAACAAACTGTTAGCGGGATGCGGCGAATTTTTTCAGCCAGTAGATCTTTCTTATTCAGGAAGAGGATGAGGGAGGTGTTGATAAACCAGTTGTTGTTGCAAATGGAGTCAAAAAGGCGGAGACTCTCTGCCATTCGGCTCTGCAGGGAGGACAGAAATGTTAGCAACAGTCTTTCAGACAAAAGAACAACTTCAACAGTCACAACCTTGTTAGTGAACAAAGTCTTGTGTTCCAGAAAGGCAGCCATGTTAGTCTGCTGCTGCAAAAGTAAACAGAAGTCCAGTGACACCTTAAAGACGAATGACATTTTATTCCAGCATAAGCTTTCACAGACTAGATGCCCACTTCTTCAGATGCTACAGCTTCATTAGCCAGACCTTTGATGTAGGAGGTATAAAAAAATAAACAGCAGGGTCATGGCTATAAAATGCAGGAAGTACAAAGTGAAATGAAAGTCAAGTGGGTACATGTTTCTCATCTGAGTTGCACTGAAAATTAATTTTTATAAAATATTACCATACAAATTACAAATCAAGGTAAGTTGGATTCTTTCTTTGGTATAAAAGAGAAAGAGTCTGAAGGCTTTAAACACCATTTAAGGTACTCAACTTATTCCTGAAATCACATTAGCACACATTTGTATTACAAAGAAAACAAATCAGGCAAATTCAGATAAATTAGATTTAGAAATAATTACTGATAGTGAATATTTAAAATACTATATCTTCAGATTACATCCTAGGGTTTATTTTCCTTTAGGAAATTTGTTACATTTCAAACAATTTTACTAATTTTAAACAGAAATAAAAGTGCTTATTACTAGTCTTCATAGAAAATACAAATTTACCACAAAATACGTTGGCTTAAAGTGCCTTCAATATATATTTGTAAAGTCTATGGATCTACTTTGGAACATAGCCAATTATGCCAAGATCAGACTTAAAAAGAAATCCAGTGGGGACACAGATCTCTAATGGTAGTTCGCTCCACTGCTCAACTGTAGCTGTTATAAGGACCTGCCAAATATTTATTTAACTATAGCTGCTATAATTACCTGCCTTTTTGTATTTGTCGAAGTGAGTTTTGATTCATGAAAATTTATACCATGGGAAATTTGGTTGGTCTTTAAGGTACTATTGGACTTCAACTTTGTTCTGGCTATTATTGAACTAAATCTTACCGTCTTCTACCAGACACTCACCTATCCTGTTTTACCAGAAGGATAAATTTTTCACATTTTCCTAACAGCAGTTCTTTATGTGAACATTACTTTTTGTGTTGTCCCTTGTTGCCCCTTCCCTAGACAGAATATTTCAAGTTTTCAACATTCCCTTATGTGCCACTGATTTGTAAGCCACAATATTTTGAGGAATGAACATTCAGGGTTATTCTGATTATGTGTCATCAACATTTAGATCCCATTAGGGAGCTGCAGATGTTTAGTACCTTAGCACTGTTTCACTTCCTACTTGAGAGGATGCAATGAGGTCAATACTGTACAGCAACACTTTTTCATGTAAGTCTGGATCCAGGGAACCACATTGTTTTGTTCAACATACCCCAAGTATTGACCAACACACACACACACACCATAGCAAACCCCTTTTGAAGCTGTGGGGAATTTCAAAATTGTGATATGGCTGGGGGGGCGGGAGCAAAGGTGACTACCATTCAAAGAAAAAACAGTTGGCATATCCAAGCCACTGAGAATGCCCTAAAGTAACTCTTTGGATTCCAGCCACAATACATTGCTATGAGCTCTTTATGCAGCCTATAGCATAGTTCTGAATCAATCTTTCATCTTCCCTTATATTCATTTGGAGGACAGAGCCACTTTCCCCCTTGAGAACTCTGCACTGCCCTATTAGTCACTGACACCAATTTGATACATTTTACTTGTTAAGGAGAGAACATAATTTAGCCAAATGCAAGTTGGAAGGGACTCAGTCTTCCCTGAAAACGGACCACTTTGGACAAACTCTGACTGATAAGAAGGCAACAGTAGTTTTCGAACTATCAGTTTGGTATCTCTGAACTGAAGGCCATCTTAAATACTACACAAGTACTTATGATAATCACAAGTACTGATTTACATATAATTTTCATGCTTTTCCTTCCAGTGTAGAAAATTCATCATATTTCGAGCATCCTGAGAAACTATTAAGCACTCCAATATTGAGAAACATTGATCTAAGTTTTAGAGAGCCTAGTAACGTGGAGCTGTCCATGGTACCCCATTTGAATACCCCTTTCAGGTAGAGTTCAAAGTTATGAGTTCTAAAAATTTGTACTAATTATTTCCAGAGAAGTATTCAAACCAGCAATGTTTGTACCAAAGATCAAGTTTTTCATCAAAAGTCTTCAACTGATTATTGTGTCTGTTTATGTTTAATTTTATCTGCAGAAAACGTTTAACTCTATTGTATAGCATTGCCACTCAAATTGTAACAATATAAAAAGTCTCAATGTTTACTGCAAAAGGGAAGGTATATTTGAACTGTTTGTGGGAAGTAGAACATTTTGATAACACTAGTAGAGTTCAATGATAGTAGAACTCTGTTAGTATTTATTTATTTATTTAAAACACATGCCCTTTTTCTACTCAAAATAGGGGCCCCAAGTTTGCCAACATTAAAACACTAACAGACAATTTAATGCATTTTAAAATATTTTACATTTAAAACAGTACCAAAAAAATCCAGTAAGCACATACTCAACATAAATAAAGGGGGGCAATAGCAGTTATTGGGGGTATGCCAAATAAAACAAATAAGTGCTCACCTGCTGGCAGAAGACAGCAATAAAAGAAGACTCTTCATGGGGAAGGATTTCCAAAGTTTTAGTGCCATAATCAAGAAGCCCCTTTTTTGGTTGCCACTGGTCTAGCCTCATATGGCAGGGGCACCACCAGCAGGGCCTCCAAAGCTGACCAGATTGAGTGGGTAGGTTCATATGGGAGAAGGTGGTCCTTAAGGTATGCTGGTCCTAAGCCCTATAAGGCTTTAAAAGACAATAGCAGCAGCTTGAATTGGACCTGGAAGTAAACTGGGAGCCAGTGCAGATGGAACAAGACCGGAGTGATACGGTCCTTACAACCCACTCGAGTCAGCATTGTGGCCGCGCATTCTGTACCAACTGAAGCTTCTGGACAGATTTCAAGGGCAGCTCCACAAGACACTGCAGTAGTCCAATCTAGATATCAGGGAATGTACTACAGTGGCAAAAACTTTCATGCCTAGAAGGGCTGCAACTGGCTCACCAGCCAAAGGTAGTGAAAGGCACCCTGGGCAACTGTGGCCAACTGTTTATCCAACAACAGGCCCAAGTGTAGAAGCACCTCTAATCTATAAACCTGCTCCTTTAAAAGGGAGTATAACCCCATCTAGGACAGGAAATAACTCAGCCCTCATCCATCCCAAAACTGTTTCCAAGCACCTGTTCACAGTTTCCACAGCTTCCCTGGGATCTGCTGGTAGCATGAGATAGAGCTGAGTGTCATCTTCATATTGGTGGAAACTCAGCCAAAATCTCCAGATGACCTTTCCCAGTGGCTTTACATAGATGCTGAAAAGCACAAGGGACAAGATGGAACCTTGAGACATCCTGCAGACCAGCAGCCAAGGGGCAGAGCAGCAGTCTTCCAGCACTGCACTCTGAAACTTACCCTCAAAGTAGGTCTGGAACCACTGCAGAACAGTGTCTCCCAGTCCCAATCCTGAAAGGACACCATGACAGATGGTATCAAAAGCCACCAAGAGGTCCAGAAGAATTAACAGGGTTACACTCACCCTGTCCATCTTCTGGTGCATGTCATCCACCAGGGCAACCAAAGTTATTTCAGTCCCATAACCAGGCCTAGTAGGCAAGGTATTAATATTTTAAATAAGTTAATAACTTTGAGCACAATCCAGCCACTTTTAGGTACTTTGCCGCATTTATTTTAGAGAAAGGATTAAGCAAATAGTTAAAAGGATTTAAAAATGCTTCACTTTAACTGGATAGTGCCTAATGTGTTGTTTTCAAAAACCTGTATATACACAACCATATTTTTATACAGTGCAATCTTGAACAGGAAAGCAAAGAAGTTGCTTTCTGGATTTCCTCAGCACTTTCCAAATATTATATTTTTATAGGTACACCGCTTTAGTTTTATAACACTGATAAAGAACCAGTAAGCCATTAGAGGGATAAAGTCCATATGGTTGGTCTTCATTTTGTTAGCAGAACCATGCAACTGCTAGGACCTTTTTTCTGAAAATGGATCTTGTTCTTGTTTATTTCTTAAGTCCAACTTTAAATGCAAGCCAACATTTGGTAGATACTCAGAACACTTCTGCTAAGAACAAGTGAAATACTGAAAACAACTTGAACTTGCCATTATCAATTGATGAAGGTGTTTACTTGTTTTGACAATCAGCAAAAGAGAATAGTCTAATTGTCTCCAGGCTCATATTGGAATAAATTACATTTTGTCCAACCTTCAACAGCTGAAGTACAAAGTGACAATGCTGTATAATATCAGGGGTCCCCAAAACAGTGCCATGGCCTGTGGGTGCCATGGCACCTGCTGACACTTTTCATGGTACTTGCCAAGTGTTTTTAGAAATTGGGTGAGGCCTCTTGCCCATCAGGGTCTCTGACTGGCCACTGGAGATCTGTCTGATTGGCTGTGTAGAGTAAAACATTGTTTCTGCTGTAACTGCCACCACAGTATTGGTTTTATTCTCTCACTCCTCTTTCCCAGTGTATTTTTTAAATTAACTCCCTTCTCCCCTACACGTGAGCTTCCTCTGTGTTGCTCCATCTCCTGTGGTAGCCATTTTCTGGTTGTGCCCAGCATCCTGTGCCAGAATTCTAAAGGTGCCCACTGGCTCAAAAAGGGGATTCTGCCCTGATCTATACAGTCTGGTAACATGGCTAAACCAGAGACTTCAAGTACAGCTTTACCCCACTTTGTACCGTTATCTGGAGACTACTCTTCTTTAACAAAACTTCGGATTCTGCCTTACAGGGTTTTACATGTTGAGAGAACCATACTTCTCAACTGCTTTAAAAATAATTACCATACTATATAAATACCTTCCAATACACCTAAAACCCTCATATGTCTGGCTTTTAGAACATGCTGCAAAGTAGAGGTTTTTGAGAGACCTTTTTGAAGGAACTTGAGGGTTCTAACTTTTGTTAAATTATTTATCTGGCTGGTTTAAATTAGGATTCTTGTGTGTTTATGGATTATATTTGCTGTTTTACATATGAATTATGATTTGATTTTAGCTTTTTTGCAAGCTACCTCGAAGCCCCACAGGAGTTAAAAATAAATAAATAGATGCATCTCAAAGAATAAAATAAAAACCACAGAATAAAAAACTTTTTTTTTTCATCCTGAGCTCCTTGAAGAAAGTGCAGTACAGGTGACAAATTTCAGATACAGACAGTTAAAATCCAAGTTACTTGTTAAAGAAAGTCTGAACACCTTTCAAAAACTGAGGAACATAGATGGAAAAGCAAATTGGACCTTGCACTCTGACCCTAAGCATATTTAGCAGAAGTAAACCTGAGTTTAATACCATTTCTATACAAGGGTTGCTTATAACTATCAGTGCAATCCTAAGCAGCAGGGTGGAAAGTGCATAGGGAGAGAACTAAGTCTTGCATGGCGTAAATGGCACTTATGTGGATGTAACTCCCCTCCGCCATCGCCTGCCCGAGGCGCAGTACTGCAGATAGGTTGCTGCCAGCGGGCACGCTTGGTGGCTGGATGGAGGTGTAAGTGTGGCGCAAGGTCCCATGCTGGTGCTAGACGGGGTGGGGTGGGGGGAGGGCCATGAGTTTGTCCGCTTTCAAAGCCACTCCAGGCCTGGGAACGCCCCCTGTAGCGGCAGAAAGTTACGCCATGAAAAAAGGAGGTGTAGCCCATGGGCGCCCATTGAACAGTAAAACTCGGGGCCCTCTCCCGGTGCTCAGCCCTGCCCCCACGGCCTGAAGGAGCATAGGATGGGAACTACCACAGGGGCCAATCTGCACGTGCCCACGCACCCTGCAAAACCTCCAGTTGCGCTGCTCATGACCTCAGGTAGGGGAGCACACGGCCAAAGGCTCTGCCACAGGGACTTCGTGTGCAAGGCGGGAGAGTGGGTACTGACGATAGCGGGCCCTGAGTGCACTGGGGGGACTTAGCGGGAAAACTGGGAGAACTTTGCACTCGCTCAAGGGAAGAAGGGCTAAGTTCAGAATGGCTGACTAACAATAACCACCCAAGTCTCCTTGCAGGTTATCTGACTCTGGAGTTCCAGCTCGATAAGGAGCGAGGGAGCACTGACAGGTAAGAAGAAGCTGGGGTGGCAGATAACCTGGCTCGTTGATTTGTGCCAGCTGCCCCCCCTCACCTGAACTTGCCTGACTGCCAGCCTGTTCAGGTGAGGCTGTTCAGACTCCCTCAGCTGGGGCCCCTCCCGGCAAAGGAGGAAGTGCAGCTAGTGGTTAGGTTGACTGGGTGTTTGTAACATCCTGTTGCTGGAGGGTGCTCAGCCACTTAACTTTCTCCCTCATGGGATAAGATCATCCCAAGGCAGAGTGCTGTCTCGCCAGAAGGTCAAGCATCATGTGGTTGCAAGCTGTACCTGTGGAGCTGCCGCCACAGCTCTTAACCAAAGGACACCTTCCAGATGTTGCAGATTGGGCTTGGACTCAGCCGCGTACTGGCCTGGGTCACTTGCAACACATGCCTGTTTCCCTTGCAGGCAGATCGCCACTCATCTGGGAGACCAAGGGGCATGGCTGTCTGAGCCCCCCATAAGCCTCCACAAGTGCCATTCAGTTCCTGCCCAGGGAGCAGTTTACCAAGGCAGCCCGTGGCTTGGCCACATTGTCAGGAAATACTTTGAGAGAACCTCTGCGCCTTTTCCAGTTTAATAAAATATGTGTTGAAAAACAAGAAACTGCTGTCTGTTCGCTCGCTCTCCTGACATTGACAGTACTGCCACCACCCCCATCTTCCCATTGGGACATCATCTCACACATCTCCGCAAATTTTTCCTGGGTCAGGGTTGGAATAGATGGGGTGGGCTCTGCTGCCAGGAGGAGCAGGTGTCAAGTGGCACTCTGTCCAGCTTCCCTCTCCCCTCAATTTAAGTTCAGGCAGTGGGGTGGGAATTGAAGTGTGGCCCATGAATGTCTGGCAGGGCAGGGAGGAGGCTCCACTGAGGACGTTCATTCTCTGACAGATTGAGCTGCTGATGTCTGATAGGCAGAGGGGAAGGTGGAAGTTACTGCTGGGAGGTGGGGGATGTGGAGCAACATCTTCGGATCTCCTCCTCCTCTGGGAGGATGGACCACCCTGCATTTCGCTGTTTGTAGAAGCAGGGATGGACTTGGGAAATCTGGCGTGGGGAGGGGGTGAATGGCGGCCCCCAGAGCAGTTTCTCTGCTCCCACGGGCTGTCAGTCCATGAGGGGGGGCCTAGGCTGGACTGGGGCGTGGTTTTCAACATCCAGCCCGCGTTCTTGCATCGTTGTGATGCAGTGATTGTTTAAATCACTGAGCCTGTGAAAGCGGGGAGGGCGGAATATAAATATAATAAATTAAATTAAATGGTACCGCTGCAAGTCTGTGGGTGCTTTGCACTCCGTTCTGGCCTCTCGCGTGGTTTCCAACTGGCATTCCTGTCACTCATCGTAGAACCCGCCCCCCCGCCTCTCCAGATCTTGGGGGCTGCTCCCAAGTGCTGCAGGCTTTCTGGTCCCACTTTTCAGGGAGGGAGAACCTGTTTCTTGCCATGGTGGCAGCGGCAGCGGCAGGGATTTGCAGACGCCAGCCTGGCCCTCATCAGAAATGGGGGCTGGATGGGTGAGCGGGTGGGTGTTCGATCCAGACCTTTACTTTCACCTCTGCCCCCCTCCCTGGCAGGGATGCCTGCTCTCTGAGGGGGGGCCTATTGGCTGCAGCGGGGATCGCAGCCTCCTAATTGGCTGCGCCGCTGCTTGCCTCTTGCCTGCCTGTCAGGGGAGCAGTGTGGCTATCGGCTGGTGTGAGCAGGGTTGTCAGAGGAATGGCAGCAGCCGCACCTCACCTTGACGCGTTCAGGCGTCAGCAGGACTCTCCTGCAAAAATCCATAGGGAGCCATGGAGCAGCGCCCCATTTACGTCGACGCACAAGCGATGACACTGCCTTTAGGCTTAGGATTGAGCTACCCATCATGCAAGTGATCACAGAAGGAAAGTATACAAAATTCCTAACAAGACATATAGTAAATAATTCAGACTTGTCCATGTAAGAAAAGAAATCCAATTAGCCACAAGCCCATACATGTACAATAAGATGCAAATGGTAGCACAACTGGGAAAATGCTCTGTCTCCTGATCTAAGGTTACTAACTGCAATCCTAAACAGAATTACATGTTTCTAAGTCCACTGAGGTCATTGGGTTCAGAAGCATGTAACTCTGTTCAGGATTGCACTGCAAGCTCAGTAGCACAACAGAGGAGGAATGGCAATGACTGTGTTTAGAAAAAAAACAGAAGATTTTAAGACATCAAGCATTAAATACTACTATTTAGAATTGCTTCAACTTCCAAGTTATAGTAACTCTTCCACAAAAACTAAAGGTACACCCATTCTTTGTATGCTTAGGCCTGCGTCACATTTTTTGTAAGAAAAAGTATTGTAGGAAGCACAGCTTACATCAATGTTTTTGCTACTCTTTCCTTCTGAGGTCTACCTTAAGCAAATTTTCACTTAGAAATATTAAACCACACAATTATGCCAAGCTAACTAGGTAAATTATAGTTTTATACGAGTCCACCATCTTTTAAAATGGTAAGACCCTGTTAAAAGTTACCGACTTGTGGGGCTTAAGACCAATGGCTTACTTGTGTGTGTATTCGTTCTTAATGGAGGCTGCTTTCCCTCTGCAATGAAATGCAGAGGTTTTGTACATCAGTTCTGGTATTATTTCAAGAGTTCTTAAACTGTGCCAAATGCCCTTTTCAGTCTTGCTGTCTATACCAATAATGCTCCTGCAAATTAATGTTTGCTAGGGAAAATGCTCTTAACTAATGGCTCTATGACTGAATGATATTCTGAGAAAGCATCACATTGAATGGAAATTCCTACCAGCCAGAGAGAGCTTGAAATTAATCCAGCAATTTGACAGTGTCTCTCTTGCTCTCTTCACTTTCCTTAATATTTTTCCTGCTATCATCTAAGAACTGAAGAACTCAGGATTATCATAGCAAAGTTTCCCTTTGTGTCCCTTATTTTCTTCTACTTTCATCATCATCTGCTTAAGGCTCAGTTGGTAGTGGCACTCTCACTCCACAGTGTCAGGGTACCAGTCAAGTTAGTCCACCTCTAGAGACCAATAGATCCAGCAGATTTCCAGAATGTTCTTAGGGATGTGGAGAGGGTAAGCGGTGACTCAACTGAACCCTCGGAGCATGACTGGGATTTCAGGCTTCTAAAAGGACATTGTTGCTCCCTAGTACCCTGCCCTCTCCTCCCAGTAGAGCCCCAGCACCCTGGTGTCCTGGGGAGTTTGGGAAAGGATAGGGGACACACCTTGAGTAGCACTGGCGAAATACTTCACACCAAGGCAAGCAGAACACAGCACAGAGCTCAATCAGGCCTATGAAATGGCGATAGCAGCAGAAAAGTCATTTTCTCCCTCAGCTACTACAGTGTCTGCAAAATTGCATCCAGCACTTATTCAGGGTTGTGTGGGACATAAGCCCACATACATCTGTCTCCATTGTGGATAACAACATGACTATTGGCTGTGGCACATTTGCTCAGGTTTTCTTCGCAGCAAAAATCTTAGATCCAATCCGACTTGAACATCAGTTCAAATGTATGTCATATACTAAGCATCAAAAGCACCATCTTTTCGATTTGTGAAGAACAGTTTTTGATTCATTTCCTTCATCAATACTGACAAAACTTTGGGTGTTGTGAAGACTACCTCCTGCTGTCTGGAACCCTGCTAGAATTATACAAGCATCTCTGGTGGAGGGGAGTTTTCCTAAGAAACTTAAAGGGAGCAATAATTAAACTTTTGCTGAACCACCTGCCATTAGCTAAAGAAGTGGTAGCAAATTATAGGCCCATCTCAAATTTGCCTTTTTTGGGCAAAGTACTTGAGTGGGTGGTAGCAGAGCAACTGCAGAAGTTACTGGATGACACATCTGTCCTTGACTCATTTCAATCTGGTTTCAGGCCTGCGTTCAGAACCAAAACGGCATGGATAATCTCCAGTTGCAGCTGGATAAGAGAAATTCTTCCCTTTTGATCCAGCTAGATTTCTCTAAAGTCTCTGATGATTTTAATGCTTTTTTTGGATGGGGCTCAAAAAGTAGTCATTGGTGATGCTGAATCAACAGCTTAGGCTTTGTCCTACAGAGTTCTGTAGTACTCTGTCCCTTCCAGTATGCTTTTTAACACTTACGTAAGAGCCTTGAATGATATCATCACTAACTTCGGGGCTTAGGTGCCATCCACAACTCTGTATTTCATTAATGAAGTTGCACTGGAAATGGCTGTCTGAGTCGTGAATCAATGCGTGGATGCTGTGGTCAAGTAGGTGAGGCAGAACAAGCTGAATCCACACAAGACAAGTGATATTGGTTGAAGAGGCTGATGTTTTAATGAAGATTCCCCTGCCAACTTTGGATGGAGTTAGTCTAAAACTTACCGACTCTGTAAAAAGCTTAGGATTGTTCCTCTGCTGTTTTTAGAGAAGCAGGTAGGAGCTACTGAGGGGAGTGCATTCTTTCAGTTATTTCTTCTAGGCTCAACTGACCTGACTTCGTGAAACCACATTACTATAACCTTGAGGTTTAACAACTGTGATGCACACCACTGTGGGGCTATCTAAATACAAATTGGAAACATCAGTGAATGTAAAATACAATGACAGGAGGCCACAGACTTGAACTTATACCACCAATCTTAAAACAGCTCTAATATGTTGCCTATTCATTTCTGGATTCAATTTAAGGTACTGGTTCCTTCCTTTAAAGTTATTCATAACCAGGAAAGTGCAGTAGTTTTGTTGTTGTTGTTATATCTAAAGGACTGCCTTTCCTGGTATGAATGTGTGCCAGGTTCATTCTTCTCACCACTCCTTGTATATAGTACTTTTGTATAGGATGGTGCACTCAGCCATTTTGTATCTCAGACTTTTAAAGCCATCACTCCTGTCTTATGGAATGTGCTGTCAAAGGAAGGAAACTGTTCTAAGTCTGCATTATTTCAGAGAGGCTTTAGAGAGACACTACGCCAAGTTTGGTGAAATGGGGGTGCCTTTCTCCGTCATTAGCTGATGATTATCATTTGTAGTTGGCCTGTTTTTTCAATCTTCCTGTTTTACACTCTTATATTTATGCATATATTGTGAGCCATCTTGGGTCTCTGTTTTTCAGAAAAGTGGGATGTAGATATTTTAAATAAATACTTTAAAGCTGCTGCTGTTGTGAGATAGATCCACGTTCCATAATCCTTGAGCTTATAGTGCAACAGAGATTCTCTTTCACCTTCTCTGGAACAAGAAAGGCATTCTGCTCAGATAGATATTTATTGTAGCATTTGTTGTATGCTACAATTAATCTGCAAGCCTTTAACATGGTACTAGACTCCTTTTTGGCTTTGTTCATTGAGACAACGTAGAGCTCATCACAGGAAGCTGGACTTCCACCCCAAACACACTAGGAACTGTTCCAGGGATTACAGATGTTGAGGAGGGATATCTGGATGCTGCAAATCAATATGAAACCATGTGCAGATGAGCCAGAATAAGCAAATGGATAAGGAGCGGGAGTGAAGGATAGTCCCCTTGAGAGAAGAGGCTATGAACATGTAGAGGGGGTGAGCAACAGACAAAGAAACCTACAGGAGAGGCGCCCGGGATTTTAGCCTTCCTGTAAGCTGCTGTTTCAAGTGGTTTTTGACACTGTTACCACTTAAGAGTTTCATTGCGTGTGTCTTTTAATTTTGTTTTCCAGTTCTAACCAGACCTGAGCCATTGGGAAAGTGAGGTAGCATAATCAATAACATATAATACATAATTATGAAATGGTTACTTTACTTCAGCCTGTCCAGAATAAGGCTTGAGAGTTTAAAACAAAAATGAAGGAACATACTTTCTCATCTAACCGCTGTAAATGAATGCAGTCACTCCAAATTCCTCTTTGGGTTTCCATGGAAATAGCAAATAAGGATGGTGATATTATAGGTGTTAATATATTCATAAACACAGAGAAAGATTATTTATGTGGCAGATGCTCTAGCACTGAAGCAGGCACAGTCAGGAACGTAAGCTTCTTGGCTCTACGCAAAAGCTCACATGTTCATGCGGCTGTTTCTCAAATGGAATAAACATTTCACAAATGAGAAGAAAACAATGTCCTTTTTTCTGATGCTATGAGCACCGTAATAATCAGAACACAGAACTTCAATGGCTGTTTGGGTGAATCTAGACTCACAACAAAGACAAAGATTAGCTGAACAGTAACACAGCCTTGCAACTTGGGTACTCTTACTTCATTTACAAAACAAGTAATAAAGAGGTGCCCCAGTACAGAATTGGCAGGTCTCCAAGACCCAGGGCAGGGCCAACTCAGCAAAGAAATACACAGCTTCAGGAATCATTCATTAACTTGCAGCTCACAGCAGAGGCAAGGACCAGAGCTCAATGCTGGAGCTGTTGCTTCCTTGTAGGCATGTATATGTTCCTGTGCTGGAAGTGGTGTACAACAGAATAAAAACAGAATAAATAAGAAGTGAAACACTGTAACAATAAATCTAAAACTGTGGATGAAATAATTTAACAAGATTTAAGACAATAGCAGTCAACAGGGGAGGGGGGGAAATCTGGCAATGCATTAACCTAGGAGTGGGCAGGTCACATGGGAGTGACAAGTCACTCATAATAACAACAACATTCGATTTATATATCACCCTTCAGGACAACTTAATGCCCACTCAGAGTGGTTTACAAAGTATGCCATTACTATCCCCATAACAATGACCCTGTGAGGTGGGTGGGGCTGAGAGAGCTCTAAGAGAGCTGTGACTGACCCACGGTCACCCAGCTGGCTTCAAGCCAAGGAGTGGAGAATCAAATCCAGTTCTCCAGATTAGAGTCCTGCTGCTTTTAACCACTATACAAAACTGGCTGTCACAGTGACAGTGTCACTCAGCAAGCAATTAAAAGCAGGTCACCACCACTCCTCCAGTGCTGCTATAAATCATATTCTTGTCCTTCCTTATAAAGCTACCTCAGAAGCTTCTATACTCTTTCTCTTTTGTGTGAAGGCTTCACACACAGCCACCTTTGCTATGGATAGGAAAGGAGCAAGCTACCAACTCTACCCCAGAATCAAAGCTGGTATTTGCCTATCCCAGGGAAAAATAGAAGTAACTGAATATTTTTCTCCTGCAGGGCAAATTACAGTTTGGGGTGGTGGTTTGCTTTGGGAAAACAGCAGAGGGAAGATTTTCCCATCCAGGTACTGCAAGCCTGCTTTGAAATGCTGTGATTTTTGTACAAGCTGCCATTTTGTGATTGGTTCCAACCACAGAGCTGCCATTTTGTGACTGATAGCTCCTTAGCTACTTGTAAAAAATTAAGTAGCTCCCAGAAACATTAAGCAGGACTCTGGAGAGATGGCATAAAAACCTCCTAAAGTCTGCACTCCTCTACTTTAACAATCAGCTTTACTACACCAAAGCCAAAGCAAGAAAGTCATACAGCATTTGAGAAAAGCATAGAAAGATGAGTGTCCTCTGACATCTCTAGGGAGGGGAATTCCAAGGAGCATCTGGATAAAGTCTCTGGTCCTAGCAGCTGATTTCTAACTGCAAGAAATAAAGAGCCTGATCCACTCAATTAAGGGAGAGGTATTCCCAAAGATATATGAATTCCAGCTCATGCTTTAAAGACCAGCACCCTGAAGGCAACCAAGCAATTACTGCAACGTTGGTCCAGTGTGCTCTCACCTCTCCACGTTTATCAGGGGACACTGAGTGGCAACATTCCGTACCAGCTGCAGCTTCCAGAGCTGCAGGGGTGCATTACAGTAGTTAACCTTGGAGGTTACAAAAGCCTCAAGATAAGATCTGCCTCAAGAAGGGGATCTCATCAAGAAGGGGGCCAATGAATGCCTCCCATCTACTACAGACATACTTCAAGTATACAACATATCAGGTTGAATGCATAGCTTTTTCAGCTAATAATTTTATGAGAGACCACTGCCCAAGGCCTTGCAGAACTGGGCTAGATGGTCCACTGGGCTCACTTCATATAAGGCTGCTGCTTACATAATTTTAATCAGGATTCGGACCGGTCACAGGTAATACCACAGAATTTTATGCCAAATTTTACTGACAAGTACAATTTATGTGTTAAAACAGTACGATATATATGCTAGACACTGAGGAAAGGTCTGTGGCTGTTCAACTTTGGAGAGTGCACATATGTTTGGAGGGTGGGTAAGCACCTCTGTCACTCACTGCAGGAGTGAGATGGAGTAGACTGGCACAAGAGCAGTTGTGGAGGAATCTAGTATGAATTGTGGCTGCACAGTTCAGAAATATATATTTTCAGTTGCCTACAGCTTCTCTCCTTTCTCTGCTGGTACATGTAAGATGTAATTACACACAATGTAGTAATAACTCCAAACCTAGCTGCATTTTAAAGCAGCATGGACTGCTTATATGAAGTAACAGTCTGAGGGTTAGACTAGCTCTAGCCCCTAATATTTTTTTTCTAATGTTGAATTTTAAAAATAGACTGAAATGGATTGGGTAATTATTTTCCACCCCACCTCAACTATTTGCTAATTAAATATCCATAATTAACCAACCGCGAAGCATTTTTTACTAAAAAACCAACCTGTAAAAATGATTTTCAGTTGTGTGTGTGTGTGTGAACTGGCATCATATTGCAGCCAACCTATGGTAATCCCGCATGGGGTTTTCAAGACAAGAGATGAACGGAGGTGGTTTGCCATTGCGTACCTCTGCATAGTAACCCTGGACTTCCTTGGTTGTCTCCGATCCAAGTACTAACCGGTGTCGATCCTGCTTAGCTTCTGAGAACTGACAAGTTTGGGCTATATGTCTACCAATATAGGACACACTTCTCAGGGCTGGATCGATGGGGAGGCAGGGGGGGTAGTCTGCCCCTGGTGCCGCCGAAGAGGGGGCGCCGGGCGCAGCTTCCAGTTCCGGGAGCGCGCCTGGGGAAAGGCGACTGGCGTGGGCGGCCTCCCGGCCGCCTGCGCTGCCTTTTGCCTTTCCCACAGGACAAGGGGCAGCCGGCTTGCCACGCGCCCCTTGTCCTGGGGAAAGGCGAAAGGCGTCGGCAGCCTCCCAGCCACCCGCACTGCCTTTTGCCTGCCTCGGGAGACTGGAAGGCTGCCCGCGCCGTTCGCCTCCCCCCCCCCCGCCCCCGCGGCAAGCTGGCTGTCCCGGTGCACTGCGGAGCTGGCGGCGGCGGCGCAAGTGGCTCGAAGGCTGCCCGCGCCATTCGCCTTTCCCCAGGACAAGGGGCGTGTGACAAGCTGGCTGCCCCTTGTCCTGCGGGAAAGGCAAAAGGCAGCACAGGTGGCTGGGAGGCCGCCCACGCCGGTCGCCTTTCCCCAGGACAAGGGGCACGCGGCAAGCTGACCGCCCCTTGTCCTGCGGGAAAGGCCAAAGGCAGTGCAGGGGGCTGGGAGGCCACCCGCGCCGTTCGCCTTTCCCCAGGACAAGGGGTGCGCGGCAAGCCGGCCGCCCCTTGTCCTGTGGGGCAGGTGAACTGCGCGGGCAGCCTCCGAGCCACTCGCACTGATGCCACCGCCAGCTCCGCGGCGCGCCAGGACAGCCGGCTTGCTGCGGGGGGGGGCACCCCAGTGTGATGACGTCATGGGAGTGACGTCATCACGCAGCGCCAGGAGCGCATGCGTGCACGCAACTAGCCTGACTACGGTTGCCCTGGGCGCTGGCAACCATAGATCCGCCCTGACACTTCTTACATCTGATGAAGGGGGCTCTAGTTCACAAAAGCTTTGTACTACAATAAATCTTTAGTATGTAAATCAGAAAGAAAGCTATTTCAGTTTATCCTTGTACCTGTACCTTTTTCTAGCACAAAAGTGGAGACAAAATGGGTTATGTAGTGGCACTGGATGATGAGTATTCGGATTATCGGGAGTGATTTTGCTGCATATTCTTAAAAGGATTATGTCATTTGTCATATTACATGAAGTTTAATGACAAGAGTAGCAAAGTAGCCTTTACAAAGGAATGTTAGATTTCCCATCAATATATTAATTATAACAACCCACTGCTTGAGGAGTGTCTAAAAGGTAATTAAATCTAATTAAGTGGGGGGAGAGAATGAGTTCTAACTTATGTTCCTCAAGTATAGGTAGGCATTAAAAGAGATTGACATTCCATCACCATGCATGTAAGGAGGGGCATCCTTTTGCTACTTTGAAAGATCATGAGGAAATATTAACACACATCCCTTTCTAGGGTCGCCAAGTCCCCTTACCTTCCTGGTGGGAAGGAGAGGGGGGGGGGGAACCTGGCAATCACCTTCCAAATGTCCTTACGCACACACAAAGCACACACTTGCTCCTGATGCAATGATGTCATTTCCGGGAGTGATGTGATTGCACAGGCAGGCCCCTGGAGCACTCCTGTGCTTTGAACCGGGCTGATTATTAAAGAATCAACCTTTTGGGGCTGAAATTGGCCCAGCACAAAGTATGGGAGCAATCCCAGGGCCTCTGCAATGACATCACTCCCAGGGGTGATGTTGTGCCGCACCAGGAGCGCATCTCAGGAGACCTGTTCACACATCTTCCCCACTGCTGGCCAGGTGAGTGATGGCAGGGGCAGAGGTTGTGGACCAGCAACCCCCCCCCCTTTTCTGTTCATAATACTAACAAAGGTTTCCTGCGACACTACTGACAAGTACATTCTGAGCTGCCAACCAGGATAGCGATGAGAAGAAGTTGAGACTAAGGCTGAAAACAGGAAGGGGAGAAGAAAAATTAGAATAGGAGAGAGAGAAATGTAAGAAATGAAGGCTAGGATTACCAGGTCCCCTGGAGCCCGAACTGGGGGATAGGGGCCTTCTCTTCCTTGTTGCACTGGATATGACATCATTCCCAGTGTGACAAGGAAGTGCTCCAGAGTGCCCAGGAGGACTAGGCTTACCAGTTGCGTGGTGGCGGTCAATCTCAGGGGTCTGCCTGAGAGTGGTGGCAAATCCTCCGGTGATTGCCCACCACCAGCAGGCAACCTGGAAAAGTGCACACTAGGGGCGCTTCTGACAGGATGCAACAGTGTCACTTCCTGAAGTGACACCATCTCGCCAGTCATGCTCCTGTGCTGCTTTGGGGCCAATTTTGGCCCCAAACAGGTCAGAATTAGTCTGCGCAAATCACAGGAGCACGCCCGTGACCAACATGATGATGTCACTTCCTGGAAGTGATGTTTTCATGTATCTCCAGAAGCATGCACACTTCACACACGCACAAGGAAGCACTACTGGGAAAATCCCAGGTCGCTCACCTCCCACTGGGAGGTTATAGAGATCTGGGAACCCTTGGGAGCATGCTGCCGAGCTCCTGGACCCATTCCTCGTGCCTTTTCCCCCTTCCAGACTCCATTGGGGGACTGGTAACCCTAATGAAGGTAGATCATGAAAATAACAGAACAAAATGAAGAAGGAGAAAAGTGTGGGAAAGAGGGAAAAGAATTAAGGCAAGAGAAGGATTTTTTTTTTTTTTACTTTGCTACAACACACTAACAGCTTTACAAGATGAAAGGAAAGGAAGAAGGAACAAAAGACTGCTGGAACAACAACCTTGTGAGCAGGCTGCATCCCGGCAATCACTGTAGCACCATCAGCTGTGCTGGTTGGTCTTGCCTTGCTCCAGTGTTGGCTTGCTTGATGGGTTTAACAGGAACCGAAAGGCAAGAGTTTACCTCAGTAAACCTTGCAGAAAGACAAGTGTAGCGGATAGCAGAGCTACTGCTATGTGTTCTGCCCCTAATGGCACAGTGGAGAAGTGTATTAGAAAAAATGCATTTGCTGCATGCAGTATGACTCCACCTTCAGGGACCCTCAAAAGCTGATGGGCCTGGGGAATTTTGTATCCACATTCCCCCTCTCTCAGCAGCCTTAGTCTTGGGAGAGCCTCCCCAAAAGGCGCTGGTATTCAGTAGTGGTGGTGAGTAGAGTACTGCCACAAAGTCCTGAACAGACCAGTTACTGTGCTTGGCCATACTGTGCTGGTGAGTGACTCTGTTGTTGGCTTCTGCAGTTTCTGTGGAGGGCATGCTGGGTGATTGTATTAATTTCTACTTATTAAAATATTTATATTTTGCCTTTCCATGATTCAAGGTGGCTTACAATAATAATGAGAAGTGCCCTGAAGACTGATAGCAATGCAATGGTTTCTGTTTCTTTCCCTTCCACAGGCTTGCCTTTCTCTTTAGATTGCACTGAAAAGGAACATAGTATGCAGTGCACTCAAGAGCTTGAAACTGGCACCCGGGCTCAGGGCTTGGGTGTGCTTTCAGAAGAAATGTTCCAGGTAGAAACAAAGAAAGGATTGGCTGCATGTTTCCAACTTTTGATCAGTCACTGCAGGTCCATCTAGCGCGTGCAGGGTATATCACTGTTTCAATATATCACTAGCATGCAATTTTTTAAAAACTTCACCACCCACCATGCAACAAAACAAAATGGTCTGATGGGTGGAGCAATAATGGCCTGATGGGTGGAGCACAGACATTACAGACAGCCAAAAAAATGAAAAAATGCCATTTCAGAAAAAAGGATCGAGGATAAGGTTGCCAGGTCGTTATCCTCCTAGGGGAAGGGAGAAGGAACCTGGCACTTACCTTGAAGATGAAGCTCCCGTGTTAGGCATGACAATGTCAGTTCCGGAAGTGACATCACCGCACCAGCAGCGAGCATGCTGCTGCGCTTCACAGAAGGCAAATGGGAAGTGATGTCATCATGCTCAGTGGGACTGTGCCCACGGTGTGCTAGGCTGGGTGATTTTTTGCCTCCAAGGCCCGTTTTCCCAGTGCTGCCCCCCACAAGCCAGGTGAGTGGTGGCAGGGGCAGAGGCTGTGAGCAGGGGATCCCCTGCCCCCACCAAGGGACTGGCAGCCCTAATCAAGGAACAACGAGCTTCAGAAACAGCAGTGGAAGGGGGTGTAGATAAAAGCTGGGACAGCAGGGGATATGCAACAAAGCTGTGAGGGAATGAACAACACAAAACAATAATGAAGGGAACTGAAACTGGAACGTTAAAGGCTGTCTGGAAGATACCTAAGGAAGTTACCAGTTTTAAAAAGTAAACCTACTTTTAACAACAAAGCATTAAAGCTAACATCTATAAAAACAGTATGACAAACTGGTTGCTCTGACTTCCGCCTCTGGGAAATTACAAGTAACATCACATTGCCCTATCCTTAAAAGCTTAACTTTAATTAAAATTATTTAAATGGGGTTTTCCCAAGTATAAGCAATAAGCAATAGTTTTCTGGATGGATTTTTCTTGGTGGAGGTGAGTTTAACATGGGACCTAAGAAAGAAGAATTCATCTTTCCCATTGTAGGCCCCAAATAATACGACACCCTCAAGATATTCCTACTCTAGCACTAAAATTAACGGCACGACTGCATATTATTTTTAAAAAGTCATGCAAACACCAGAAGGCAATATTTATTATATATTAATTTGTCCTTAAAACATTGCATTTGTTAGCCCTCTCAAAGAATTTCAAAAGGTTGGACAGACAATACTTCACAAAAGCTATGCTGATTCATTCTCAGTAGGGTTTGTTCCGACATGCTAAAAATATTATCTTTAATGTTTTCATCAGTTTACCTAGGACAGATGTTAGGCTAACTGATTTGTAATACCCTGGATTACATTTTCCGCCATCTAATCTTCTAGAAGGGATGCTGATTTTGCATATTTTTAAGAACCTTCAGCTGTATGCCACCTGGACCCAATAACTTCTTAGCATTTAATCTATCCATTATCCACAGAATGTCATCTTTTACCTCCTCAGTTCTTCCAGCACCCTTCCTGAAACAGCTACACTGTGTGTGTAGCTGCGCCACATTTCCACAGTGAAAACCAGCATCAATTCATAGAGTTTCTTTGCTATCTTCTGTCTTCCTTTAATAATAATTCCACCCCTTTGTCATCCAAAGGTCCCACTGCCTCCCTGGCCAGTTTCTTATTGTTTGCCTTAATGTTTTTAGAATAAGCTCCTCATATTCTCTTTTTGTCAGCCTGGATTCATTTTGCCAGAATCCATGCTCCTTCTTTTTCACCATCTGAGCAATGCTTCTACTTTTAAAGAAACCTTTTTGCCTTTTATGGTTTTTTTTACTTTGATCATTAAGCAAACTTCCTAATCTGTTCTGTGGATTCTAAGATTCCATAATTGTGAATTTAAATAATTTCCAAGCATCCTGAAACAATTTGTAACTATTTACCACAGCTTACTTTTGCATAAGCCCTCATTTGTAGAAGTTACTTCTGGAATCAAATGTGGCCATGCCACATTTTTTGGGGCAACACACCATTCACATAAATGCTGAACTTCAACAGCACTGGTATTGCTATTCCCACTTGGTGCATCTTCTCATGTTAGGGCCCACGCTTCACTCAAGATAACACCCATTATTAAACACCTTTCTCCTCTTTTTGCCTTCCTTATATATTTCTCCATTTCTTTCAAAATCAGCCACAGAATTAGACTTCCAAAATGCTTTTGACAAGGTTCTTCACCAAAGCCTCCTGGGTGAGCCTAGCAATCATGGGAGGATTAAAAACTGATTAAACAGCAGGAAGCAGAGAGTACAAATAAATGACAGTTCTCACAATGGAAGGAAGTAAACAGTGGGGGTCCCACAAGGATCAGTATTGGGGCTAGTGCTACTTAGTTTGTTCATAAATGATCTGGAACTGGGGGTGAACCGTGTACTGGCCAAGTTTACAGATGACATAAATTATTCAGGATGGTGAAAACCTAAGTCAATGGTTAAGAGCTCCAAGAGGATCTCCACAAATTGGGTGAGTGAGCAACAATGTGGCAAGTGTAAGATGATGCACACCGGAACAAAAAAAATCCCACATTCAAGTATATGCTAACGGGGTCTGCTGAGACTCAGAGCCATGCTACAAGTAATGAATGACACTTGAACGGCAAGTGAATAGACTCACGTGTATTCCTCCCTGTTCACTTGCCCGCCACTTGCACTCCACTTGATCACGTGGCATGATCACGTGGCGCTCCACATGACCACTTGGCAAAAATCTGGCATGACCACATTTGATTCCAGAAGTAACTTCTACAACTTGCCGTTCAAGTGTCATTCGTCACTTGTAGCTTGGCCCTGAGAGGGAAAGAGACCTTGGGGTCACAGTGGATAACTCAATGAAGTGTCAACCTGGTGTGCTGCAGCAGAGAAAAAGGCAAACTCTATGTTGGGGATGATTAGAAAAGGGTTTGGAAATAAAATGGCCAATATTATAATGCCCTTGTGGTACTATAATGACAAAAGGGCATGCAGTAACGCAAACAGCACAGATACTTCAGCTCTTCCTTTACTACATAAAATGCGATGAAAGAAACATAATGATTACTTTTCCTCCCAACTTGTTCCTAAACTAGTAGCTGCTTTCTAGCAATAAGAATGGCTTCATATGCCCCATATGGGGAGCTAGAATGTACATCAGGGTTCCTCAAAGTGGTGCCTGTGGGCACCATGGCACCTTCCAGTACTTCCCTTAGCACTTACCAAGCTTTTCTGAAAGTGGGGGGGGGCATTGTAAGGCAGGGTTGTCACTGGTTGTCCTCATTCAAATAAAAATTTTCCACTGGAGACTCAGGACTGCTGAACACTTTGGCTTTCCTTATTTAGTGTGTTGTCTCATTCCACCTTCAGGTTTTCCTTCTTCCCAGGAAGTGTAAGGAGAGAGGGATTCCATTCACCTCCATCTCCTATGGCAGCCATTTTAGAGTGGTGCTCACCACCCCCTTTCAAAATTCTAAATGTGCCAGCAGGCTTTAAAAGGTTGTGAATGCCTGGTGTACATAATAGAAGGGTCCATGACCTAATTTTCTATAGTTCCACTGCAATAGATAGGTTATGAATATTTTCTTGTAAAACAATTTTCCAAACAAACAAACAAACAAACAATTTGAGTTAACCTTTGGAATATCATTCCTGTGTCCTTCATTTTGCTCTAGATCACCATTTTCTCTCATTTCCTTCAATGGCAGTAAACATTTGTTTCCAAATAAATTCCCATTATATTGGCAACTACCCCATTCTGCCAGAGCCAGGGGTGACAAGCCTCTGTTGTATGCAGTAAGGCTGCAGTACCCATTTCAATAAATACCATTTCTAAGTATCTCATGCACGGCTTGATTTCAAACATATGGGACAAGGCACACTGGCAGCAGCTGCCGCTGAAACAAGCATCCCACCAAGAGTTCCAACCGGCTGCTGAAGTTAGAAGGTGCAAAGGAGGGCAGCAGGACTCCAGCACTATATCTTTAATAGCTCTGTATAGCCAAATGGCACACTAGCAAGTGCAGCCTCTTCCCTCCACAAAACAAGCCGAACCAGTCAAAATTCCTTATTCCTCTGCCTCAAATGCAAGTCCACAATTCAGTCTAACCAGGTATAGGGGATCCATGTATTTTTCTTCTCTTTGGCTCCTAAGCCACTTGGTTTTCTTGTAACTAACAAATCCCCCCAAACACTTTGTTTTTCCTTTTGAAATAATGACACAGAATATATCTGTAAACAGCCATCTGACATTTTGTGTGCATGAACTTCCATGATCTTTTATGAACTCTCTCTCTGTTTATACTCCTAACAAAGCCAGAGGAAACATCACTGCCTACCTTTGAAAGGCCTCAAACATGGAAGGGCACTGGTCTGCATGACTCAGTTGTTCTTCCCTTAAACTTTCATTTTATACTCACATTAAAAAAAAGGAAAATGAGGTCAGAGGAAAACATGCACCCCCCCTTCCAACTGAGATTGTTATCCCCTTTGAACACTGAAGGTACAGCACAGAAATTCATTTCATAACTGAGTCAAACATGAAACTGGTATGGTATATTGTTCGATCCATAGCTGATAGTGGTTGTTGCCCTTTACTTGTTATGTGACAGTCTCTGGGAATGCAGTATGCCTGAGAATTATTTTTAATGAATCCTCCTTCATGTCACAAGCTCCCTAGCTCCATTGCAAGAGTTTAGAAGTGTCTGAGACACACACACAGACTAATGATGGTAAAGCTCTGCTGGAGGAAATCTCTCAGTGCACTTACATGTTCCATTATGAGGACATGTTGTTATGGAAACAGAGAGGAAAAGAACTGGGGCTGTTTAAGTAGAAGTTGTTTCTAGCTTAATGTGCCAAACTTGAGAATCAATGTGGTTTAGTGGTTAGTGTTGAACTAGACCCTGGACCAAATCTCCTCTCAGCCCTAAAGGTATCTGGGGGTGACCTTGGACTAGCCACACTCTCTCAGCCTAACCTTCCTCACTGGGTTGTTTTGAGGATAAAATTGAGGAGAACCATGTACACCACCCTGAGATCTTCAGAGAAAGGATGAGATAAAAATGGATACATGGAAATTCCTTGAACACAGGTATAATACCAAATCACTGCAGTTCCAGCAGACCTCTCTCACCATGCAAAAAATGAGGCCAGGTGCTCACCAATGTACACTTACTAGGGTGCTCCCATGTGCATCCCCGTCACTAGCCAATGACATAATTTCTGGTGCAATCTGGAAGCAATGGGTCACACCAGGGGCCGATTCTCTAAAAACTGGCCCAAAACGTAGTGTCTAGGGCCAATTTTTAGAGAATCAGCCCCTAGCATGACTCACTGCTTCTCCGGCATGCCAGAAATTACATCATTGGCCAGTGACGTGGAAAGTGTGTGCACCCATTTCAGCCACAAGCCTCCCGGTTCCCTGCACCTTCCTTCCAGCCAGATGAGCAGCGGCAGGGGTAGTGGCAGCAGGGGATCCTGTGCCCCCACTAAGGGACTAGCCATTTTGGGATTACCCCAGTCCTCACTGATGCAAAAAGACCAGTGGGAGAGAATTAAGAACAAAGTAGCGGGTATGTATCCACTCCACTCGCTATCTGAGGGTATGGAGGGTCTACATAGTGCATTGGGAAGAGCTAACATAGGAATCATTTTACCTGCGCACGCACGCACGCGCACACACACACACACAGAGTGGATGATTTGGCTTGGATCCAGCAATACACAAGCCAGAAACAAATAGGCTTAGTGCAGTACTACTTGTGCAAGATTTTGTGTAACACTTAACGCTTTTCTCTCTATATATTACAGTGCCCCGAAATTAAGATCTTGCACAAGTGGAAATGTAAGGAGGGATACAGTAAGTCTGATTTAGCATAAACAGCCGCCATGGTCTTTTTCTTGCACTTCCACTTGTACAACAGCCCTAGCACTTGCAGAAATTTTGCACTGAATCCAACACTGTGGCTCTATGGTCAATTTAGTGCTCTGCAAAAAATGCTGCATTGACATCCCACAAACCCAGGTAACATCATGGTAACTAAAACCATTAGACTTGTGCCTTATCTTCTAGGGACTGCTTTTTAAATCTGCAGATAGTCTGACAAAGTTAAACCATCTCTTCTTCCCATTACCCATTACAGTACCAGTTGAAATGATACTCAGTTGTTTCCCACCATTAAGATCTGTCTACCCCTGACTCCAACTACTGTAATTGTACATCATGTATAAATGGAATAGTATAATGTTATATAATTGCATCCTACAGAAAAGGATGCATTTCCCCCATTACATAAAAGAGCCTGGTTTCAAAATCTATAGGCTATATTTCCTGTAGACACCAAACATAATTATTCGTGCCATGAACATATTGCCAGGAACACCGAGCTCTTCTTCCTGTTCCCAAAGGAATGAATGTATCAAAGACTTGGAAAGGATTTCCCCATGCTTCCTGAAGCACCCCAGGAGATCAGAAAAGGAGAGACAAAAAGGGAACAGTGTGGAGAAGAAAAGTTCTGTTTCTCTCATTTCTGCACTCTTCTTGTATCTCCCCTTGCTCCCTATGAAGAAAGCCAGCAAGAAGAAGCCACGATGGTTTCACCTGCAGTGGTAATGGGGACCTTGTAAGACAAGCCATGAGATTCTCCACCAAAATCCAACATAATACAAAATTATCTTCTGTAGAGGACATACATTGTTGGCAATAACCATGAACAGAGTGAAATCCAATTTTCTGTATGAAGAACATTTCATAACAAAGCCAGTTCACATGGCTTCCATTCAGGAAATGTTCTGCCAAGGAAGCACTGCAATTATGTATATTACCTTCTCAGCTAAATTCAATATTAAGCAAGGATACTGGAAAACAAACAGAATGAACAACGCAGGTCAAGTCAAGAAGGTTGAATGCAATGATATACACACACTTTTACATATTCAACCAGTGCTATAGTTACTGTATCTGTTTGCCCAAGCTAACTGAAGCCTGGTATTAATATTAAAAAGAGAATGCAAAGACATAAATTTTTAATGATAAGAACAGTAGCTTCCTAGTGGACACTATAAAACAACCTTTTAATAATACTCTTCATGAAGCCTACTTTAAAGCCAGGCCATTTTAAAATAGAACAAACTGTTAACTCAGCTTCAAAAGTAAGTTTTTTAAAAGCACGTTTTAAGCTGTATCTTTTTGTAGAGGTTTTCCCCCATATATTCACAATTATTGTAGCAGGAATATTAATATCTGACTTAAAAGTGATTGTCAAGTCCATGATGTCTGTTCAAATGGAGCCTCTGTGGTACAAATGCTGGCCATGATACTGAGCTTCAGAAGAAGCAAAGGAGCTTCAGCCAACGGCAATATGAGGCTGTTCTTTTCTGTTAGCATGATGAAAACCATTGTATGGAGAAATTAATCAGGATGCATAAGAAACTCAAGGGCAGCTGCGAACCAGGATCTTTTCTTATTAAGCACTCAAAACAGAAACAAACTGCATGCCCAGAATCTCGCACTGCTATCAAAATGCAAGCAGTGGAACTCTTGAGATGGGCAAAGAAAAAAATTGAATATGGACTTACCGTTTGGTTATCTTCATACAGTTTCAAGTCGTATCCGCTCAGTTCCACGCAAAAAATTATTGCTGTAACCCCCTCGAAACAATGGATCCATTTTTTGCGCTCAGACCTCTGCCCACCCACATCCACCATTTTGAAAGTCAGCTCTTTGAAGGTAAACTTATTTTCCACGATCCCTGTCGTCATGTCCCGAGAGCGCAGAATATCTTCAACCGTAGGAATATAGTCCAATGCAGCAATCCTTTCCAGGTCATTCAAGTAGTAGGCAGCATTGTCCTCTAGATGGTACTCGTTGGAGCGACAGAAACACTCTTGCACACCAGGGTCAGCCCAGAGCCTTTTCATGACACCAAGCAGCTCAGGTGTGATCTCGCCCTTGCTTTCAGCAGGGCCTGTCAAGGCAAAAAGCTGCACCGCATCGTAGGCTCTGTCAGGATTGTGAAACTCTATTTTAAGGGTGGCCAGAGCCCGAATGATGCGTGTGAGGGAGTCGATGGCATTATAGATAATCAGAGGCTTGTACTCCTTGCAAGCCTCCAAATTAAAGCCACCACTGTGGATAATTTTCATTTGCTTGACAATGGTGCTTTTGCCAGAATTGCTAGTGCCGAGAAGTAAGAGCTTGATCTCACGCCGTTGCCGCTGACTCTCAGAGCGCAGGTGGCGGTCAATCCTTCGCGACCGCCGCGCTGCCTCTTTCTCCTCAGAGCTTTGCCTACATCCCATGGTACAGCAGAGACTAGCAGAAGGGGAGATTCTGAGGTTTTCTTTCTGGCCCCCCCACCCCTCTCTCTGCCTGCCTGCAAAAAAAGAGCTGCAGTATCTTAATTTTGTGCCAGGTGTAGCCTCTGGGAGCAGGGCAATTAAAAAAAATAACACTGTCCAATGTATGATGTGGCCCTATGGATGCCAACTAAGTATTTCAGTCCCAGAGGGGTTGCAAAGCTATTTGGAACAACCACAAACAGACAATCACTTCAGTCGATTTCATGACACTCCCCCTTCCCAAGATTATGTAGTTGCACATTACTGCTACGAATGAGACGCGTCCCTTCTTCACAGGGTGGTCAGATCTGCCAAATACCTCTTGCTTTCCTGCGTAATCCCATTGCTCCCCTGCAGCATAAATGTCAGGAGCTGCACTTTCTTCTGAAGCCCTTCAGTTTTAGTTAAATTTTCTGCTTTCTGCAGTGATGGTGCCAGGTGCTGCAAATCTGGTACTGCATTTATTTGGCTTTTCCTTGACACACAGTTGTTCAGGCTGGTCCAGTTTGGATCTTTAAATCTGCATTCACAACCTGTAAGACAGTGGGGGGGGGAATAAATGAATTCAGTTGGGAGATGTGGCTTTTCTGATGTGAGCCACTCATACCATTTGTGCCTCTGAACCTTGCATTATCTAACTAGGCAGCCCAGATGGAAAGTACACAACAGAAAATAAGAAATCTTGGAATGCTGAAAAAGAGACAAAGGCTGAGAGGCCTTGGAAAATGTGTGCCTGGGACAATAGGAAATCAAATCCTCTTGTCTTTCTAGCCTGCAGTTTTTATTGCCAAAGCCCACACAAAAGCAAACAGTGCTGCTGAGTTGATTACCAGCTCTCCTCTGGCAGCAAGAAGTGATGACAGCCCCTTTCCTGCACACCTGTTCTGACAGTTTCCCTAAAAGTGGAAGACATAAGAGAGCATCCCACAACTTCCTTCCCTGCTTCTTCAGTTGCATACTGTACCTACCATTGTAAATCACTTGGTGTGACTGTTCAGCACACATGTCCCTACCTAGTTTTACTTTCCTTTTTTCTTGGTACTGAACTTTTAAAAAAATGACATGGTGAGAAGAATTTTCAAAACAAAAACGGTCTGAAATTATACCAATATTGATCTTTGCAGAACCCACAATTCCTTCCCCCTCCTATTTTTTGTTTTATCGAGCAGGGCATTATAGCTCAGTCCCACTTAACTGATTCAGTGATATACTATTCAAACAGATCAATAATCCCTGAGTCCTCATCTAGAACTGAAATGAGGCCCAAGTCTGTTTTACTCCTTTTGTCTCCATTCACCTCTTGTGACCCCGGCCCAATCTATTCCTCCCCTTCCATATGTTGTCTCCTCACTGTGAAATTTAGATTGGAAACAGCTTTGAGCAAGAATGTGCATAATAGTAATATTCTTTAAAGGGAGAAATTTCTATGATACGTATGTCATGTCTTGTTGGATGTTGAGCCCGTTCGCAGGGAGGGTAGGGTATAAATATGATATATAAATATAAATAAATAAAATGTCTGTGTGCAGATAGCTAATAACTTTAAGGAACTTGCTAAATTTCTAAAATTTACAGAAATGCCTTCCTACCTTCTAGTCTTGGACTAGAAGCCTAAGCATGCTTGCATAGACATAAACCCCAATGAAATAAATGGGGCTTGCTTTTAAGGGTTTAAGAATGGGATCATCTGCATATTCCCACTACAGTTGACCTTCTTGTGAGGTAAAGTGAAGTTGGATGCCTTGAAGGGTGGCAGAGGGAAAGAAAAAAATCTGATCTATAGGGGGCAAAACCCTGACTTTGCAGAGTTTTGTAGCACTCTAAACGGTACTCTGAGAAGATGCTGAAACTGGTCCCTGGAAGCACAACCAAACCTTTGGACTGACTGTTATAGGCACATGTTAAATAGTGCCCATTACTACTGAGATTCTGATGTGTGTGTGTGTGCATGCACCTGTGCACAGGTGCATACCTGGCTACCTTCTGCCTCACAGCAGTGTCCTTTTAAGAATATTCTGATACACTGTTTCTTCTTTGGAATTCTCCCTCACCCACACTATAGCAAACTTTTAAATACAAGTGAAACTGTAGAAAGACTGCTGAGGGTCTTCCCTATCATTATGAACCCAGATCAAGGCTACTGTTACCAAGTGGTTAGAAGGATGAAGTTCTATTTTACCCCCTTAATTAAAAATTGTTGTTGTTGTTGTTATTTTTAATAATAATGATGATGATGATAATGATGATGATAATAATGATGATGATCCTTTTGCTTGGCCTGCAAGACGGAGCTGTTCCGCCAGGCATATGGGTGGTGCTAGGCGGAGCCCCCCTGGCCGGTTGATGAGGGATGGGGCCCTCCCCACCACCAATACCCTCATTTTAAAAAACTCTTTAATGCAGAGGTGCTCTGAAGTTGTTTTAAATTTGATCAGTGGAATTCTGTGCCGCTATGTTGATATTTATAACTGTATTTTAACTGTGTAAAATGGATGTTTTTAGAATTGTTAACTATAATAACTGTTTTATATATTTTAACCTTTATGTATTTTGTAATCCACCCTGAGCCTGCTGGAAATATGGGGAGGGCGGAATAAAAATCAAAAATAAATAAATAAAATAAAATAAATGGCTGATTCAAAACACTTTGAAATCATCCCAAATCACAAAACACTGAAAAACATACACCAGTCATCTCTGCTCTCAGGTAGTTTGCCAGTCATCTATGTGATGTATTTGGCCTGTCATGTATTGGCTGTTCAACATTTCTTGCTCCTTATATACTGCTTGTCTTACTAAAATCCAAAGTGAGTCCAATTTTTAAGAAGTCTTTTAAAACATGGAAAGTTTTTATACTCAAAACTTGTTGCTAGTAGTAGAAAACAGCAAGAGTCCGGTAGCATCTATAAGACTAACAAAATTTGTGGTCAGGTATGAGCTTTTGGAAGTGAGCTGTGACTCACAAAAGCTCATACCCTACCACAAATTTTGTTATTACTGGACTCGTGCTCTTTTCTATTGTTACTAGTGAAACTAAATATTACAAAGTTTTCACTATAATAGATAGATCATAAAACCTGCAGATGTCTAATCCAGACAGTTTCTAGCAGTAGACAACCAGAGACTAAAACTGAAACCTCTGGGGCTAGGCACTGGTGGGTATCACTGGAGAAGGACCACCTTAAAACATACCTAGCCTCACAGAACAGGCCTTCCCCAGCTAATCTTATATCGCGTTTATGCTGTACCCTTTATCCTTTACACTATACCCCATGCACAGCCATATACTAATCAGCAAGAAAGTTTACTGGAAAAGGTCTGCACAGCCCTCCAGTATTTTCTTCCACGGATGTTCTTTCACCTGGCTGCTGCCATCACAGAAGCTTGTTTCTTTAGTCCTTGAGACACTCCTCCTGTGCCTTAAGAGCTAAGGAGGTCCAGGCAGCAACAGTGCCCAGATAACTGGATTAGATCAAGCCACTGTCTTTAATCTATAGAAACTAATCCGTCAATGGCACTAGTTCATTGCTTAATCTTCCCAATCCCATATATAAATTGGTTGAAATCTGCTTCTGAGTTGTCATGCTGTGCTGTTGCCCACCAACAGAGCCTGGTAGTAGTTTATCGGCAAAAGCTAAGCTAATAAACTGTGCATTCCATATTTTCAAGAACATACACATACAAAAAGTTCAGCCAACAACCCACATTTACAATAATTCTTTCTACATCCTCTTGAAGTGTCTACACCCTCTTAAAGTTTTATTTTTCTAACTCTCCTCCAATAACCTCAGAGCAGCCTCATACAGAGTTTCTTATCCAGGTACTGACCATGCCTGGAGCAGTCTCCCTTCTGGGATGGAAATACAGCAGATCTTTCTGGACCATTTTCTGGGCCAGGCTGTCTTTAAATCAGTATGTGACTCTTTTTCTTTTTACCTGTAGATCCTTCAAGGCAACTAGACAGCTCAAATAGCTGTAAAGGATATATAGCAACAGCAAAATTAAAAGCTGTGTAGAAAGGGTCTATTTTTAAATTGTCCATTTTTGTCCATAAACTGTGCCTAAATTCATTGTCATTCAGCTCAAATCAGTGCAAACATTCAGTGGACTTAAGTCTGTGCATAGGATTGCACTGTTAATGTTTGACACATATATTGCTTAACTGCCAATGTGATATAGTGGTGTTAGACAAAGATCTAGGAGGTCCAGGTTCTCTGCCATGGAAGTTTACCACGTGTCCTTGGATCAGTCACTCTCCCCCAACCTAACCTCACTTACAGGGTTGTTGTTGTGAGAAAAAAATAGATGAGGACAGAATGATGTGGTAACCAAGACCCCACTGGAGAGAAAAGTGTGGTATAAATATCTAAATAAATATATACATTTATTTAACGTATTATAAAATACATTTGCTGTCTTGCGGACATTGAACAGAGATAGTAAAAAAAATGCAGTTGTGGGAAGAGGAGTAAAGAAAATGCAGGCAGCCTTATAAGTAAAGTGAGGCATAGGATCAGCCACAACTCCCTTGTCAGGTCTGGAAGTTTTGAGAGGCCATCTCAGAGCCAAACTACAAGTGACGCCTGACACAGGTTGGACACTTGTCAGCTTCCCTAAAGTTTTGATGGGAAATGTAGGCAGCTTGGCGGAATGTTGGACAAGTGACAGTTGAAAAGTCCATTGGACAGCAGTCAGAGAGTCAAGCTGCAAGACCAGTATGCCTACATTTCCCATCAAAACTTGAGGGAAGCTGACAAGTGTCCAATCTGTGTCAGGCGCCACTTGTAGCTTGGCTCTCAGAAGCATGCTAAGAGGGAATGCCTTCAAGATTCTTCTGTATCAAAAAAGTGAGGTATAAATAAAACTAAAATCATTCAATAGTCAAGGATAAGCATGGATTCTTTTCTGCAACACACATATGTGCTTCTGTATGTAGGCTTTCTTTCTAGAAATTCTCCAAATCACTCAGAGCCCCAAGAGTACGGCATTTGTAAACATTTTACTTAAAATATTTATATCGTACTTTTCCTGACATCCTTTCAAACATATTAAAACTACATCACAATACATTAAAATTAATAACCATTAAGTACATTAAAACCATAGAATTTAAAAAGTGATTTTAAAAATATTTTATACATACCCCAGATCTGAGTGGTAAAAAGTTCCAGGAGGGCATTTTTGTAGTATTTTCTATATTTACAAATATACAAGTAGAGCACATCTGGAGGCACAGAGGTACTCCTACAAGGCTGTATCTCCACTTCCCCACATCAGATTCCACTTCCCCACATCAGATCCTGTACCCCAAAGGTTCTTCAGCCAGCAATGATGCCTGGCTTCTAGAATCTAGACTGCATTATTTTTCCCTTGCTTCTTCCCTTTATCCAATGGAGGGAATCACCCAAGCCCAGATAGGGCCAGAGCCATCTCCTAACACTTTAAACCCATAGTTAAGATGCATTATAATTAATTTAGTCATATAGGATCAACTGATCCACAGTAATCAGAACTCAAGCCTATGACAATATACAGTGACTGATACAAAGCCAAAATTATATATGAAGGAACTAGACCTATAAGGAAATTAGGTGTGATGAGGATAAACTGCCATCAGTTGGGCTGGAGCCCTGGAGGAAAGTGACGTTCTATCTGGAAACCTGAGCCTCCATTTATTTCGGCTCTACTTCCTGGCCAGGTAGCTCCAAATGGTGGCTTTGATTGGAAGAAATGGAGCAGATCAAGAGAGGAAAGCAGCATGAAAAACACTTGACCAGAGTCTGCAGTAACAGCTCTAGCCTTAGGAGCAAGAGCAACGTCAAAGGCTGTGTTGAGTCAGCTTCCCTACTGGCACCACACAAAAGACCAGATAGGTTTGTCAGCTGATGGTTGTGATGTTATAGCAGCAGCCTGGAAAACCTGAATTAGAATCAGGTGCATAAGCTCTAGAAAGTCAGCTACTGTTCCTCACTGATAACTCAGCAATCCACATAGACAAATAGGTTGGCAATTCTGTTCTCCTCCTTTAACCTACAGCTGATAACTAAGGTTAAAGACTGACAATCTGATCTCTAAAGCAACTTTAGGAGAGCTAATGATTCCTCAGTGCCATCTATTGAGGCCACACATGTGACCTGAGAATAATATCACAAGTGGTAGAGAATGCAATCCTCTTGCTGAGGATTGTCTTTCCAATGGCTTTAAATTAAAAAAAGAAAAAGGATTTCATAAATAGGAACAGGGGCAGTCCACTCATTAGGCAGATATGGGCAAATACCTAGGGCACTAGAGGATAAGGGGCACCAAGGACACCAGAAGACACTTGGTGGGGCAGGCAGCAACTCCAAGCGGTGCCCCCAGCACCCAGGTCACCTTGCCCACCTTCCTCTGCCAGATCCACTCTGCTGGGCTCTTTGCGGCTGGCAGGGCAGCTGGGGGAGCAGCAGCTTGCCTGACCTGCCCTTCTGCACCACACTTCTGCAAAGGAGGGAGGGACAAAGAGCAGGTAACCACCAGCTCTACCCTCCTTCCAGCTTCATAGTGTCTTCAGAGCTTGGAGTGCTCCTGGGCCTTGGGGGATCCACAAACATGCCTGGCAGGGGTTATGTACCATTAGTGACTGGTCTGGGGTGCCAAAAGCCCTTGGGTAAGCCCTGGATAGAGGCAGAGACTAAGCCAAAATTCCTTTGACCAAAGATGTCACCCAATCTGGAGAATAATTAGGCGAAACCCAAGGTGCCTTAATACAAAGATTGGTGGCTGAAGAGTTTGCTGCACAGGAATGCATGCTGCAACTTAATAAACGGATTTGAAGCCGTGTTTTCTGCACTTGTGGTACTCCCCACAGGCCAGGTTTTTGTCTGAGAAAGCAAGATCTATCAGAAGATATACAGGCTTATCTTCAAGAGAGTAGCTGAGGTGACAAGGCATCCTTACCCTCACTGAGCGTTCATCTAACAGGCTCAGCCCAGGAAACAAAATGGAGAGGCAAGTCCTCCCACCACCTTCCAGAAGGCCAAAGAATGGATGCATACAACTCAGGATGGGGGCACCTACAACAATATCTCTCTCATATATAAGACCCCTAGAAAAATCTCAGATGGTCCCAGGTAAGCTTGGGCACCTTAAAAGAATTTACCAAACACCAAAAGAGCCATATAGGGCCAATAAATACACTTCCGATACACATATATAGGGACAATACACAAATAAACAATATAGGGACAATAAATACACTTCCAAAATTACTATCCCTATATTGAATGCAGTTATACTCTCCGTATAACATCATCACCACATAAAATTGGAAACCATTAAAGACCCTTACAGAGGCGTTAAGACAAAAAAAGGAAATCGGCAAGTTGAACCCACATATCTTGCATAGGACCTGGGGAGGTCACAGAGGCCATAACCAAAACTCTATGAGAATGAAACAATAAAGACTTTATCTGGCATGCATTCAGAGGTGGTGCTGGTCAACCCTTAAGCAGTACAGAGGTCCACAAACAGGGTGCCACCACTAAGAAGGCCTCATCTCAGTCAACAGTCACGTTTCAGATTGTGAGAGTATCCAGAGGAGGGCCTCTCCAAAAGATCTAAATGGATAGATGGGTTTGCCCAAAAGACCTTCAGATACCCTGAGCCCAGATGGCTAACATAATACCATGTAGCAGAAACATACAATAAAATAACAGAATATAAAAAACAATCAACATACAAAACACTATAATGACAAAACAGTCTGAGTTTTAAAGGTCCCAACCAGCATCAAACTAACAAACAATACCGGGGTACTTATGAACAGGAGTTTCCCACTGCATGGATTAGGATTCATCTCCGTGCAAAGTAAACTCCACAGTCCTTACATGCATTTGGAACTCTACATTCCTGGGAAACTAGGCTGGTAAACATTCAGCAATGTATCAAAACTCCTTTAACTCAGCCCATTTATTTATTTATTTATTTATTTATTTATTTATTTATTTATTTATTTATTTTTCACCCGCCCTCCCCACAAGCGGGCTCAGGGCGAGGTACAACATTGATTAAAATACAACTTAAATCAATCATAAAAACAGATAAAATACTGTACCCCTTTTGGGGCAACCAGCGTGAGTGGACTCTCCATACCCTTTGTAGAGGGAGACCGGTGGAAGGCTCAGCAATGATGGGCTAAAATTAGCCTCTACCATATGCCTGGTGGAACATCTCTGCCTTACAGGCTCGCCTAAATGATACAAGATCCTGGCGGGTCCGAGTATCCTCAGACAGAGAGTTCCACCAGGTTCGGGCCAGGAGCGAAAAGGCCCTGGTAGAGGCCAGCCAAGCCTCTCTAGGGCCAGGAACCACCAGTAGATGTTTTCCGGTTGAACGAAGTGCTCTCTGAGGAACATACAGGGAGAGACGGTCCCTTAGGTATGCTGGTGGTTAGGGCTTTATAGGTCAAAACCAACACCTTGAACCGGATCCAGAATTCTACTGGGAGCCAGTGAAGCTGCACCATCATGCACCATCTCAGATGCTGGGTCTCCATTATTAATATTAATGAACTCCTTGCATCACATTTTTATAAATCATTTTGATGCATGTTCATAAAGGTAAAGTGCAAGCACTGAGTCATTACTGACCCATGGGGGGACTTCGCATCACGACGTTTTCTTGGCAAACTTGTTACAGGGTGGTTTGCCATTGCCTTCCCCAGTCATCTACACTTTACCCCCAAGAAACTAGGTACTCATTTTACTGACCTCAGAAGGATGGAAGGCTGAGTCAACCTTGAGCCAGCTACCTGAACCCAGCTTCCGCCAGGATCGAACTCAGGTCATGAGCAGAGCTTGGACTACAGTACTGCAGCTTACCACGCTGTGCCACAGGGCTCCTTATTCATATTCACATATTCATATTCACATTAATTTTATTTCTTAACTGGGTCCCTTTGGGCCCTTGTTGATGTCGCTGATAGCAAAACTGGGCCTGATGGCCTCTCCATTACCACCCCTGCTGCAAGCCTTTCCTACCTGCCTCCAAGTTCTCAAATTTACATGCTGCTTCCAATCAATGGATGCCACTCCACAAACTTGCAACACCTTCTGTGCCTCCATCTTGAGGCATACACTTACTCCTCCTTACTACCCTTCAGACTCAGTAAGGTAGATTTGAGGAAAAGCAACAGTAGGAAAGGCTTGCAAAGAGAATGTCCAAAATAAGAACATTGTCTAGGTTCAGAATGAGCTTGGACCCAAATCCCAGAAAAACAAACTTCAGCACTTTGCTAATTAAGGTATTTGCATGCCTGCTCTCAGGGATGGGATGGGAAGTGAAAATAACTCAGGAGCAAGTCAAGTTGAGCAGCCCAGGCACTGACTCACCCACTGCCTCACAGCAGAGGTGGTAGAAGAGGCAATGGGCGAGCAGACATTGACCGCTGTTGCTGCTGATGTATCCAAACTTAATGCACCTGTGCTACTGGCCGAACTACTGATGCTTCGGTCTGCTTGCTTCAGCCCACCAACATCTCCTGTAAGTTAAATGGCCACTCTACCCTTACCTACTCTGAAGTGCCACTGTATTCACAGATTCTCTGCCCAATTTTTATTTTAAGTCTTCCTCTTTCCTTTGCACAACTTCTTGGCTGTAGCACCTGTGGTACATTGTGATTTCCCACCTTTAAAGATGCCTTACAGCTAGGTTTAAAATCCACATCATCCATCCCTTACTTTTCCTCCAAGTAGTACTTCCCAAGACTAAAAATGGGAGTGTGAACTAAACAGATGGCTGCTGTAAATAAAACTGAAAGCAATGAAATGTTTCCCAATGTATATGCTCCCACACAGGATTCCCAGACTGCAGTGATTCAGTTACTTGAAATGCTGCATATTATACTGGAAGCTGTGCAACTGATCACAATTGAGAGTAAAATGTACATACATTTCTGTTAAAATCTTACAGCTTTTGTCAAAGACAGGGGAAAGGTACTGTCTACCGTATGTATGTGTACATATTGTATACAATTACTGTAGCAGAAGCACTAGGACAGGAGGGGGCACATAAACATTAGTATCAGCTGTTCTTACAACATAATCCTAAATACATTGTGTGCGATGCAGCAAGAACTCGTCTGCTACTGAAATGCCAAGATTCAAACTTGCACAGGGGATACATGCATCTATGCAGTTCCATACCCAGCAATAGGCTTTCAAGATCCTGATCATTATGTGAGGGAAAGTCTATCCAGCTCAATGGAACTTGTATTGTCGAAGGCTTTCACAGCTGGAGAACAATGGTTGTTGTGGATTTTCCGGGCTGTATAGCTGTGGTCTTGGCATTGTAGTTCCTGACGTTTCGCCAGCAGCTGTGACTGGCATCTTCAGAGGTGTAGCACCAAAAGACAGAGATCTCTCAGTGTCACAGTGTCTGTGACACTGTCTTTTGGTGCTACACCTCTGAAGATACCAGTCACAGCTGCTGGCAAAACGTCAGGAACTACAATGCCAAGACCACGGCTATACAGCCCGGAAAATCCACAACAACCATCAATGGAACTTGTTCCCATCATGATACTTTGCAGTATTCTATTGAATGGAAATTAACTAATTATTTTTGTACGTTACTATGAAATTATTATTGGCTAAGGATAAAAAAATATATTGCTATTTTTTGAATGGGTACCAGTCCCAGAAACTAGTGATCTCTTTCCAGGGCAGCTCCCACCAATTTAGACACAGATATGTTAAAACTTTGGTCTTCGTTTCTCTTACTGTGCATTACTGCACTTATTTCCATTGAGTATTACTTCCTATTGGTTGCCCCATCAGGCAACTAACAGTGCAATCCTATACAAAGTTACTCCAGTCCAAGTCCATTGAAATCAATGTGCTCAAGTGAGAGTAACTGCACCGTTAGTTAACTTTACCTGAACTGTCTGGTTATGGGTCTTGACTCTAGAGAGAAGCCAATATATACAAAGAACTTTTATCAACACAACAGACAAATATATGGAAATTTGGGGTAAAAATCACATATGCCAATCACATATAAAACCAGCTAACTATTTTTAAAATGTTATTGCTCTTTAGACTTGCTGTATTTTCCTGTGTTGGTTATAAATTAAATAAATAGCCACTTCAGCTCCCCATGGCAGAGATCTATTACACAAGTAGGGAGGTAGCTAATCATGAAGCAATAGCCACTAAAAGGAAGTTGAAATGATGTCCATATGGCAGTCATAACTAGAGATGGGCACGATCCAAAAAAAATTAACGATCCAGCTGATCGTGGATCAGCGCCAACAACGATCCCGCATTAACGATCCACACCGATCATCTCCCGTTCCCAAGCCGTGGATCGTGGATCATGGTTGCCAAAGCGGGGCATACTGGTATTCCCAGCTATGTGGGAAGGTGGGTGGTGGCGGCGGCCGCCAGGCCTGGCAGGCACGGGGAGGCGGCAACGAGCTGCCTCCCCTCAGGTCCCATTCAGCAACACAGGAGGTCTGTGTTTGGCCATCAGAGCTGCCTATCAGGGTTTGCAGGGATGAGATTGGAGTGCCCATGGCTACAAAATACCCCCTTCCCCCTCCCTCCCCTAGGTGTCTTCTCCCAACTTGTGACTGCTTTGCTGCTCCATGGTTGGAAGGAAGCCCTGCTGATCAAGGAAAGCTGGGCTTCCATTCGGGTTTCCAGGGCGACAGAAGGAGGGCAAACAGAGCTCAGGCTTTCCCCTGGCTCCGTTGCCAGGGGAATAGATTGCTGGCGCCTGAGTGTCTGGATCCCCGATCCGAGCCCAAACGCAACGATCCAGGCCTCTCCCGATCGCTTTAAATAATAATAATAATAATAATAACATTCGATTTATATACCGCCCTTCAGGACAACTTAATGCCCACTCAGAGCAGTTTACAAAGTGTTATTATTACCCCACAACAATCACCCTGTGAGGTGGGTGGGGCTGAGAGAGCTCCAGAGAACTGTGACTCGCCCAAGGTCACCCAGCTGGCTTCGTGGAGGAGTGGGGAATCAAACCCGGCTCTCCAGATTAGAGTCCTGTGCTCTTAACCACTACACCAAAAGCCTCATATGGAATGGAGACAGATACATTTCTCATGCTTAAGAACAGTATTTACACATTCAACCCAGCTTGCAAAGTAACATCTCCTGTCTCTTGAAACATGACAGGAAGAGCTGGATTTTTTCTTAATTCGACCAAACTATTAATAATAGTTTAACTTCTCATCTGATAAATCAGTTGGCTTGATTATACACCAGTACATCTACAACTGCAGGCAGTCATCTCTATTGCTATTATTGCAACGGTCTAGGAACTTTTACGAATTTTCTTTTTATCTGTTGCTGCATTTTTTACTTTATCCAAAACTATCAAAGTAGTGAGGACTTATGCATACATCAGCAGGCTGTTGTGTACAACAAATACTACCAAAGCAACAACGAAGATGTACGGAGTCCACTCTCTGATTCTGATAGAAGGCGGTCCTCATAGACTGGGGAGATGGTGCACGGCCATATATCCTTGTTACAACAATGCAACCTAAAGCAGAACAACTGTACCCACAAACTGTGACAACTACAAAGGAAACAATTAGGTATTCTTGTTTGGTAATTAGTGTTGACTACAACTAGGAAGTGAAGATCAAGGAAGCACGGGCTGATGATACCCACTGATCAAATGAAGTGTGCCACATGTCATGAACACACACATGCTCCCCAACACCAGGTCAGGGCTGTGGGTAGTTAATGTACCTGTTCTGACTCAGAAAGTACAATGTTCCTTTCAGGGGCCCAGAGGCCAGCAGCCTGAGCTGGAAGTTTCACGTGCAGCAAGCAGAAAGCCCTGTTCCATTGACCAGGCAATGGCAGCAAACTGGGAACTATATAATCCCAGCAAATCTGGAGGCTTCATGCTAGCTGACATGCCTACTATTTGTTACACCTTCGTCCACCCATCAGTCAAGGACCTCAGGCACTCCACTGATCCATTTTTTATCTTGACAACAACCTAAAGAAGTCAAATTAATAGCAAGCGTATGGCTCAAGGTCACCTACTCTTGGCTGAGTAGGGAGCAAACCCTCCTCTTTCAGGAAACTGAACAGCATCTCTTCCCCAAAACAGAGAACCAGTCCCAGCTTTCCTCCACCTCACTGGAGCAGAGATGCTTCAGTTGAGCCCAGGGGGCATCATCTTTATATCTGCACAGAATGGCTCTTCAGAAGTAGCTGCATCTATCATGGGAGCTTAGAACATCCCAATGTTTTTTTGTAATTGGCCTCAGCCACCTTGGTAACCATTCTTTAGCCACTACGCTTTTTCAAAATTCCAAGTATGTCCACAGATTCAATACAGTGCCCCCCCACCCATTGTACCACTCTGTGCTTTAAGAGGGTTCTGAACTTTGAGGCCCAGAATCCCCAAAGGATGTCTGAGTCTGGCAGGAAAATAACCGTGTAATCATCGTGAACATTATCCGTTGGAAGCCCTGCATGTGTCTGTCTTTTATTTTTTCTGATGCTGAATCCACCCCCACCAATTACTCCTCCTATCTGAATTCACTGCCTGCGGTTAAGAGCCAGTACCATTACAAGGCCCTTCACCTCTTTTCTTGCCTATCGCAGTTCTAAAAATGTTAGAAATGTAGTTCTGAATCCCAGCATAAACAACATTGGGGTTATCTCTGTCTGAATTAATTCTTGAAAGGTTGGTTGTGGGGAAGGGTTTGTGGTACATGCATTCAAAATCTTCTTAAAAAAAAATTCTGCCCAAGAGTGCTTTCCAATAGCTTTCCAGAATGCATGGTTTCTACATAAACTTGTCAGCTAGTTAATAATTCTGCAGAAAGCAAATATAAAAAAGCCACAAATTGAAACTAGACAGGTAGGTTTTATGACACAAGTGAGTAGATGGCAGAACAAACTACTGTTGAGTTCTTATGTTCAACAACATTCTTTGAGCGCCCAAATTCCTCTCTTTCTACGCCACTTGCTAAGGGCCCCTTCTCACATTGCATTGCTGGTGTGGGAGCCACTACAATGGCCATTCTTTCCTGGATCCCCTGGGAGGAATCTAGCCTGCAGTTCCTCTCCACACCAGCATTGCCTGTCCTGGAAAGCAAAACACAGGCACAGGGACTTTTTCAATGGGATCTGGCAGTTTTGATAAGCTGCCTTTGTAGCACACTGCAGCAGCTCAAGTAGTGACAATAGGATCGGAGGTCTGCATCTCAGTCCTCTACTCCGGCAGCAGGGCTTGCCTGGGCACGTAGTTTTCAAAAGTGATCCAGATGAGGGGAAGCGGACATCATTCAGAGGGGTGAGCTCACTGTGAAAGGGAGGGGGGCTTTGTCCTGCATTTTTCAGAACTCAATTTTCATTTAAAGAAAAAGATGTTTGAAATGATATTAATATCAATACAAGAGACCCAAAGGAGGTGATCTCTTTTACAGAACCAACTTTAGCACTTTTCATCAGACATAAGGGTTGTCAGGAAAAAAAAAGAAATGTTCTCATAATATGTCCAGGGGGGTGCACCTGGCTAGTGCTGTAGCACTTAGAACAAAGGAAGTAAGGCAAGAGCAAAGCAGGCACAGTTAATTAGTTACAGATAGTTAGGACTTTCTCGGTCCCCTCTCTTCCCAGAAAAAAGGCAACTCCAATTTCAACTAACTTCTCCAGAGAGAACTTTGAATTGAACTGAAGTATCTCATTAAAACTTTATTACATTTGCATTGTTCAGTGTCGTCTTGTGGGAAGAAGAGGGAACAAACGAGGGTTTACACCCACCTTTCTCATTACGTACAACGAAGCTTTAAATGATGAGGTAGATGAGGGGACAGGTTTTGCCAACTATTCAGTAGTGTCCTTTTTATCTGTCTATGTTTGTTGCTTTGGAAGAGACCACCGCTTGGATTTTTCTGCCTTGGATTGACAAGCTGTTTTAGACCCAGATCCGGCTCCAGTAGCCCCTTAAAGACCAGCTAGATTTCCAGGGTATGAGCTTTCAAGAGTCAGAGCTCCCTTCATCTGATAGGGAGCTTTGATTCTTAAAAGCTCATCATGCTTGGTCTTTAAGGTGCTACTGGACCCTAATCTCCCTCTTCTACTACGGACCAACATGCTACTCACCTGAAACTGTTTTGGCTAACTCTTCCACTCCATGTTTATTATGCAGGTGTCCCCAAACTTTCTGAGCTTGCAATTCTGGAGTGCTGAGAGGGTAGTGGGTGCCCCCACAGACTGGCTGCCACAAGGCAAGACCAATGAAAAATGGCTGCCGTGAGGGTGGACTCAATCACAAAATGTTGGGAAATTCCAAGGCAAGAATCCTTCTATGAAAGGGGCAGCTACTTCCTAGTAGGTGCTCTCTGCAGATTCAAAAAACCAGTCCTGAGCTCTTAGGAAGCACTTCTGGCACTGAAGAGGTGGAGGAATGATAGGACTGGATTTTTGCACGGGAGAAAAAGATGCGGTTTGGTTGCATTTTCCAAAGAAAGGGAAGAGTTTGCTCCCTACACAGCCATAATGTGACATTACCAAACCTAGAGTCATAAAGTCTGTCTATTGCCAAGCCAAGGACACATGGTTGACATATGTGCCTGGGATGACCTTAGTACTTTGTTAGTCCTTCAAGTGGCAAAGGAAGCAGCCCATAGCACCCTTTCTCCCCCTTTTCCAAGACTCCACAGAAATTATTCCCAAGATTTAAGAAGCATGCAGCAGCCAGGAAACACATCAGAGGGTGCCATGCTGGCACCTAATGGCCTAATGGTTTGTAAACCAGAGGACAAAATAAAAAGGCTTCTCAACCAGTTTAATCTCACTGGTGTTAAGCCCAAGTCATTCTAGAGGGGACTGACTCATGAATTACTCACTGTAGCTGTGAGTCCCAGGTTCCATCAAGGAGGCATAACCAGCTTCTAGGCTGAACAAATCACTCGTCAAATTGACAAGTCAGCAATATGATTTACAAAGCTTATGCACAGGAAAACCTACATCCAGTGCAAATGATCCCTGTGTAGGCCAGAACTGTGCCAGATGCCACCCCTGCCCCCATGTACATGTGTGAGAGAGAGTTGCATGTACATCAGCAACTAGTACTTTAAGGAGTACATATACTGACCACAAGGAAACATGTTTTTGCATGTATATTTCTGTTGATACAGCTCTAAGCAATTTAAACAGGTCAAATAATTGATATTTTTTTCTGTTTCCATATTCCTCTATGTCAAATAGAACTACAGAGGATAAAATATAAAATAAATGAGTGACAATTCAGAACCCTGGGGAAAGATAGTTTAGGTTAAATAATATATTTATTTGAGGATGTATTGTACAATCTACTTATTTTGATTTCTGAAGCCATTTGGTCTTGGAAGTTCAAAAAAGACAACAAATTTCTCCAAAAATGGACCTGGTCATATTCTTTCTCATCATACACATAAAAACCCAGTGTCAGATTCTTTATTAAAACATTCTTGACAATAGTTCCATAGGTCTCAGCAGGGAAGTGCCGGAGGAATCTCCATTTGATCTCTTGTCTACGGCCTTTCAAAGCTGAACCTCAACTAGTTGTCAGACCTTGATAGCATGGAAGAAAGTTGATTGCAGCTACTAGTTCAGCTTTCAGGTACTATAGAGAGGTTCAGGCCAGTCAATGTCTACAACCCTAGCAAATGTAGCAGACTATAAGTTTATCAAGAAAATCAGTTGATTCTCTGTGTGTTCCAAATCAAGAAAAGTTTGGGAACCTCCACTTAGAAAAACAAACAGCTGAACCAAAAATGTTTTAAATTCATGTCCCTCTTGTTGATGGATGTTTTTTACAAACTGTAAAGGTGGGAAAATGTTCTAGGATTAAATCACCTACTATGCAGTAGTCTACTCAAAAGAGTTGTCATGCTTCCTCATCTATTTTGGTATCATGAGGCAGCACAAATTCAGTGGCTTACACCATGGGCTAGTTTTTAGTTGGAAGGGAAAATACTGTCAATTGCTTCAAAGTTTCTGTCCTCAGTTGATAAATGAAAACAGAAAAGGTCACACAGACATAAGTGCCTTGTTTCATCACAAATGTTGACATCTTGGGGAAATCACAGATACAAAATATCAGCATAGGTCAGTTATTAAACAGTCCAATTAAGAAGGTGCATTAGGATAGACACCGGAAATTATATAATGCTTCAATTGGGCACTGCACTGATGAAAGGAAGTTTAGCTCTCTCCCCTGCTTTCCTTATATCATTTCCCTGATCAAAATCCCCGTCCCAGACTGTACTGAGCCCCAGGGGAAGGGGAAAAAATATCTATTTTGTACTTGCATTTTTTAAAACTCTCACCAGCAGCCCCAATCTAAATTAGAAACCTCCGTTGCATCTAACTTACATTTCATGTGTAGTTTGGCCCTTAATGATATACAGGAAATTTAACTCCCTTGAAAAGGTTAGCATAAAATACATAGATGCTACTAGGTATCAATTATAGTATAGCATTTTGAATTACATGAAATAAGAACTGATGGTCATTTGAGAAAGTCAATGAAATTTGAAGAATTGCTGGAAACTGAAGGATTCTTTTAATTATCAGTGAAGGATTGGGGAAGTGATAGGAGCAATTCAGGGGAAGATTTACATGTCAAGTTAGACAAATTCTCATTATGTTCATTCATAAGTGATGCTCATGGGTCAAACAGATACAATGTTGGAAATTTTATGAATGGAGCCCCCAGGGTTTTTTTCCCCCTTTCTAAAAATCAGACATGCAGAGATTCAGTTTGGATCAGGCACATAACACAAGTGGGGTGGGTGGAAGTTTAAGCCTTCCCCGGTGCAATTTTCCCAATCTGAAATGGCCCCAAGGAGCAGCTATGCCCCACTGGGGCAAACACAGAGATATCTGCATCACCTGCATGTTTGCCCCATTGGGGCAAGTAGTGGCTCCTTGGTGCCATTTAAGATCAGGAAACAACATGAGGAGAAGGCTTAACTTCCCTCCTTTTGCACTGCAATCCTAACGTAACTATGCCACCACACAATAAATTTAAGAGAGGAAAAATACACAAAGAACTCTGTTGACAGATATTCTAGTGTCTTGTATAGTTGTATATCTGACGAAGACTCTTGAAAGCTTATACCCTGGAAATCTCGTTGGTCTTTAAGGTGCTACTGTATGAATCTTAAGTACAGCGGAACATTTTAAAAACAAGCACCTTAGATGCTTCAAGCAACATGCTATTATTTAGTTATTTATTTTATTCAATTTATACCCCGCCCTCCCCACAGATGGGCTCAAGGTGGCTAACAACATTAAAAATACATTAAAACCACAAAAACATAAAATCAACAATATTTTTTTTTAAATCATTAAAATAGTCCAGGAGCAAGCTATTTAGACAAATATTGGGAGTCCATATATGGGCACAACAGATGGCCGAGGGCAGCCCCAGAAGAAGTGGTGGTCTTAGATGGAAGAAGGAGGACACCCGCTGGCACTCAGCCAAAGGCCTGGTGGAACATCTCCGTTTTACAGGCCCTGCAAAACTGTAACAGGTCCCACAGGGCCCGGATCTCCAGCGGGAGAGTGTCCCACCAGGGCAGGGCCAGGGCAGAAAAAGCCCTGGCCCTGGTTGAGGCCAGATGGATGTCCTTCAGGCCGGGGACCACCAGGAGTTGCTTGTCTGCAGAGCACAACACTCTGCAGGGGACGTAATGGAAGAGGCGGTCCTGCAGATATGCAGGTCCCAGTCCGTGAAGGGCTTTAAACACCAAGGTTAACACCTTGAACCGGATCCGGAACTCCACTGGGAGCCAGTGCAGCTGGCACAGCACAGCATGAATGTGCGCTCGGATTGGCATTCCGGTAAGGACGCGTACTGCTGCATTCTGAACCAGCTGTAACTTCTGGGTCAGGCCCAAGGGCAGCCCAGCATAGAGTGAGTTGCAGTAGTCTAGCCTGGAGGTGACTATTGCATCGAATACTGTGGCCAGGTCCTGGGGCGAAAGATAGGGCGCCAGTTGCCTGGCCTGTCGAAGATGAAAAAAGGCAGACCTGGCAATGGTCATGACCTGGGCCTCCATTGAAAGTGTAGCATCCAAGGCATGCTAGCTATACAGATTTCCAGAGAATATGGATTTATTATTGTATTTACTATTCCTATCATTTAGATCTTAAACTTCTAAGAACCCTGTTAATATTTGATCCTTTAATCATCATTTTGAACTGTTTGGTCAAAAATGTATTTTAAGGGGCTACTACATTATTAACATAAAATAATTTGGTTGCTGTGATGGGTGTATCACTAGAAAGCTGCAATAACCTCTACAGTTGTGGAATGATCAGTTAAAGTTTGTGATATTGATGAGACAGAAAAGGGTTGGTTGATTCTTTGGCACTTGATATCAAGAAAATCAGACCCATTTTGAACTGGAATACTACTACGGTAATATAAGGTTGAAAACACAACATTTCAATAATTCTGTGACTTTATAAAAAAAGAAGCACTGTTTAAATAAATTGTATTTCAGTATTGTGCTCTTTGCTATCCTCTTTCACTGTTTTTTAGACTTTACCTCTGGTTTAGATGAAAATAAACCAGAACATTCAGTTCTAGCTACTAAAAATGGTTAAATCCAGCCTCACTTAATAAATGTTAACTCCAATGCATGTTCTAGGTGTTTGCCCTCAAGTAAGCATGCATAGAATTACAGACTTAGCTTTTGCTTGATATATTCAATATATTTTATTTTAATAAATCATAAGTGTGCCAAGAACACTACAGATTATTTTGGTGGCATTATAACAACTGACATTTGTCCACCTTGATTACTGTTCTCTGAATGATTACATGAGACATAGATTGATGCTTATGTATACCTTAAGAGCAGAATGGTCTTTTTTCTGGAGCACAACTTGGGGACAAGGGACTCACTTCCTAGTGAGTTACTGAAAAGGGAATGTTAAAATGGAATATATTTAAGCACAAGAACCCTGTGATCTCCTCCTCCTAAAGAAAAAGGCACTTTTTCATGGCAAGAGACTAACAGAGGTAGTTTGCCATTGCCTGCCTCTGCAGCCCTGGTCTTTGCTGGGGATCTCCCATCCAATTACTACCCAAGGCTGACCCTGCTTAGCTTCTCAGATCAGGTTCACCTGAGCTATCCAGTTCAAGGCATATAATAGTAGAACCACCATAAAACTACTCAAAACCAAGAACCGAAAAGAAACAGTGCCAACCATTCCATTGCATAAACAAATCTCTTTGATGGCTTGTAAAGTAGCCTCAGTGACATCATCACAGAGTTGTGGAATTTGTCACCAAGCCAATGACCTCTCTGAAACTTGTCATAAAGTAGTTAAGCATTACATGACACTTCTGTTTCTACCAAAACTTATGACAGTTTCAACACCAGCTGGATCAAGTTTTTTCTAGAAGAACCTTACTCTGCCTTCCATTAACCTGGTGAAACTCCAGAGATGCTTTTAAGAGTTCAGGGGCACCTTCAGTACAGAAAAGCAAACAGTAGCTTAAAATGCCTAATAAGATTATAACAAAATGACCTGGTATTACCATCCAGGCTAGAATAATGAACGGAAGGTAGTGAGGCCTTAATCATGCCCAAATCATATGCCCCAGCTTTCTACAAACAATAATTCTGGAGTGCAAAATGAGAAGTCACTGTCCCCTGTAATTCAAGCACCAGTTGCCACACTGATTGAAGTAAGTCATTTACATACATAATTATTTTCTGAGGTTTGGTAAAAATCACTCTTTAATGTATATTTCCAGTTGGTTCAACACTGACTGCGTCAACAGGAGATGTAGACACCGTACATCCCAACATTAAAAGGTTATCATCTCGTTCTATGCCCAACATAATTCATGAAATGCGGATGACGGTCCCATCCTCTCTTCCTTCAGTCTAGGGATTACTTTGAGCCTGGGCCACCAATAGAAACAAACATTCTACGGGTGAACAGAATGACTCAACGCATCCATCTTATAGCACCTCTTCAGACCTAGAAAGCCTATGGACCAGTTATTTTCAGATTTTTTTAAAAAAATCACAGCTAACACTAAAATCTTGTTCTGCCACTCAAAAGGCTGAACTAGATTGTCATGGAATGGCTGACTTGCCAGTGGCCAGATTCAGTTCTTTCCACCTGCAATCACTAATTCAAGAAGAGCATCACTTCACACAAAACGTAAGCACTGGGCTGCCATATTCTTACCGTAACCATGTGTTTGTTTTTAGAGGGCATTCCATGATGTGCACGCCTATTTGCATAGACTCATTGAGAGAGCAATGAGAAATGGGGGGAGGGCTTTTTCATCAGTCTTGATATGAAATGCACTCATGTACCCACCCTGTTTGTATCCTCTTTCCTCAAATCTATCACCACCCATTCCTCTCAGCAGCTATGCTCTCCTAATGTCCTCCACCCAAGGGCAGAGATCAATCCTTTCTGGGCTGACAGTTTCCCAACCCAGTCAGCAGACAGAGCCATGTTGAAAGCAGCATCCTGCCATAGGGAGAAGCATCTCCGGCTGCAAGAGCCAGCAACCTCTGTCCAAACAAAAAAGGATCCAATTGCAAGTTTGGATTTCAGACATCAGCATCCACACCAAAAGCCTTCTCTGAAGAGCAGCAAGCCCCACCCCAATCCACGGGTGAAGTTCTGCACAACCAACATTTGTGCTGGTGCAACTGTTGGCCTGATGTGCTGCTTCACATTTTTGCTGCAAAACTGATTCCCACCGTCATCTATCCAAAGGGTGTGACCAGCTACGGTGTAAATTACAGAGCCGACTCCGAAAGCCGACTGCACACCATAAAGTGCCGACTCGTTTGGGGACGGGAGGTGCAGTTGTATGCAGTCGATGCCAAGTAATTAGGTTAAGTCAATCGCCGTCTAGTGCAGACGCCGCAGGAACATGCATGGAACACCGCGGCTGCCACCAGCAGCAGCAGAAGGCAGGAATGGAGATTGGCGTGCATGACACGACGGCTGGGAGATGCGGCGAGGTGCCCGCCAGCGAGCGGCAGAGGCCTACCGGATCTGCAAAGTTGCCGCCTGGGAGCTGTCCACAGGTGCAGCTCGCGGGGGACGGGACAATCTTGCCCCTGGCCTCCCTGCAGGAAGACGCCCTCCAGGCCAGGTCGGCGGGACTACATTTTGCGCCGGGAAGCAGAAAGCACGGAAAGGCGCCCTCTTCCTAAGGGTCGGGTCGGACCAGGACTCGTCCACGGGGACAACTCCCCCTGGGCTCCACCACCCCGCTCTGACTCTTCCACCGGCATTCTGTGCGCCGCAGGGAGGGGAGCGCCCTGCCCCTCGGCAAGGCCAGTCTCGGCAGGGAAGGTCATCGGCCGGGATCCGCAGCCGCCAGCGCTGCGCTGCCCGCGAGCGCCCCATCCCTGCGTGCGGCGACGAGGCCGCCCCTGGCCTGTGCTGCGGGGCCCCGAGGCACCGGCACTTACCTCCCTACAGCCCGCGCAGGAACGGGCGGATCCGGCGGCTGGGCTCCGGCGGCGCCGGCGCTGCCATCCTCCCGGCAGGACGGGCGAAGGCGCGCGGCCGCGGGGCTGCTCCTGCCTGCCAAAGCGAGGCGGGATGCGCGGCGCTGGCCCGGCCGCCGGTGCAGCAGCCGCTCGCTGGTCCGAGGCGCCCCCAGCCAGGCAGCGAGGAGCGTTTTCCGCCGCCCGCTGCAAGGAGGAGCACACGGCGCTCGGGAGCCTCGGGCGGGGGCGGGGCCGAGGAGCTCGCAGGGCCTCCGCGCTCCGGGAGTGGTCGGCCAGAGGCAGATTGGCGAGCGCGGCGACCAATGAGGGAGCGAGGGGGGCGAGGCATGCGGGCTGGAGTCCCGCGTGCCTCCCTGGCCCCGACGGACGCGGCCCTCCGGGACTGGCGGGCGGGCGTGCACACGTTACGTGACGCCTGCTTTGCCTGCCGCAGTTTCTGCTTGCCGAGCGCCAGGCTAGCGGTTCGGCCTTCTGGCTGGGGAAAATTTCCTGGGCTCTGTAGTTTTCTTTTAGCACGGGGGGTGCGGAGTAGAGGTGGCTTTTTTACCGGGCGGAGGAGAAAAAGAGTAAAGAGCGGCGGGGGGGGGGGGATGGGGGGCACCTCCCTCCCTCTCGCAGAGGTGTCTCGGCGGCTTCATTTGGAAAAGAAACGCCTGTGAAAATGAGCAAGGAAGGAAACGAGTCTGGGGTCTTTTCTCACGCGCGCCAATGGAAGGCTGCTTCACACGGTACGCACTTCTTCCCACGCGGAAAAGATGTCTGCAACGGCAAAATCGGCAGAGGAGCCACGTGTGCTTCGCTGGGTGTGTATGCAGGCGGCATGTACAACCTCCCTTGGGCTGTCTGAGAAGGCTGTGCGATCCAGCCGGGGCACCTTGGAATCCCTGGCCGTGTTGTAAGAATGAAAGGATTGCGCCGTGATATCTGACCAAAATTCCACTTCGTCCTGCAGGCAACGGCCAGTCAGATGTCTTTCGAAAGCCCAGAAGAGCAAGATGGATAATCCCCGTTCAGAGACGAAGCTCATTGCATAAACTTGGGTCGGTGGCTACCCCTCAGCTTCAGCAGCATTTCTAAAATAATAATGGGGAACCATATAGGATACCTTGAGCTCTTCCTCTTTAGGAGAAGACTAGGATAAAAATGTGATAAACCAGCTGGAGAAAACCTCCACATGCTCCGTACTCACAAGTGCACAGCCTCTGAAGAAATGTTATGTTTGGCCATCATGGTTAATAGCATCAGTTGATGTGGCCCCTTTGACTTGACCTAACTCTGCCTCAAAGTTGGCTAAAATTTTCCCCTCATAGCACTGAATTCCACATTATTTGTTGCATGAGCAATATCTGTTCCTTGTTTCTCCAACCCACTGATCCTCAATATGGTACCCAAGAAAGTGATGGCCACTTGCAACCCTTTGTCCTCTTTCACCCCGTCCTTTCTGTCACCTTTCACATTTGTTCCTTTTGACCATCGCATAAAAATTAGTATTTTCAGTTGGGTGCTTAGTTCTATCCAGAGCATAAGTGCAGCTTGGTTGGATAGGACAGGTGTAGAAGAGGAAGATGTCAGGATGTAAAGGTACAATATAACTTGATTAGGATATAAAGGTACAATGTACCAGTCAAGCTGCGTTGTACCTTTACATCCTGATGCCCTCCATTGTAACACCCCATCCAGCTTTGGCTGGGATATAAAGGCTCAGGGATCTTCATTCCTACTCATGTCTGAAGAAGGGAGCTCTGACACTAAACATCTTGTTGGTTTCTAGGGTGCCACTGGACTCAAATCCTGCTGCTCTGCAGCAGACCAACATGGCTACCCACCTAAAATTTTCTTGAAAGAGCTGTGTATTACACATATACTGTTTAAAACAGGAGATATGGAGTGCACAGGCAATTCCATAGACATCACTTGGATGTCTTTGGTGGGAGAAAATTGAAAATAAGGCCAAGTTAGAAATGCCAAGTAGGTGGGTAGGTAGGTAGCGTTTTTATTTAGTCTTTTTTTATCCTTAAAATTTCAATCAGGTAATTTAAAAATCGTGCTGAAGATACTATAATAGGGAGCATTTGAAATAAAAAGCTGAATTTGGAAGGTATTTTAATTGCCATGTCAACCTAACACGTCATATTGTTGGTATCCTACAGTATTCGGATCATAGTGTAACTGTTTTATCATTGCTCCAAAGCTGAATTTCAAAAACTCAGGTATGGGTTAGGAGATGACAATTCCTAGTAAGTGTGGCATGTTTCCGCAGAGAATCACTGACTCCTATAATTTTCATTTATTTACTTTATTTATACCCAGGCCTTTTCTCTAGAGGGGACTCAAAATGGCTTACGTCAGTCGCCTGCATTTTATCTTCTCGATTTTAACACAATTGATTCTTAGCCCACGACCTCTGCATATTCTTTTAGAAATTCCCTATTTGTATTTTTATAAACTTGATTCCAATCTCTCAGTCTTTGCAGTTCTAAGGACAATGATTCCAATCACTTAATCCTTTCTAGGTAAGGAAGATGCTTTTACTTTTTAATTGCCCTTGTTTATCTTAGGGCTGCTTCTCATGCAAGAGCACAAAACGAGCTGCACAGTAGAGCCCTAGCTACTTTGGTTACTGTACAGTGGTACGGCAGACTCACAAGGTATGCATGCAAGTCCCATTGAATTCACTGTCTGCCAATTTGACTTCCAACATTGTTTCTCTGCAGCATAGAATGCCTGTTGCCACTGGCTTCCCTTTTGGTCTTTCCTTGCCTTCCCCTGGTATCAGTCCCTTTATTTTTTTTACTTTGTTCCTCTGATGTTCCAGTATAGTAAAAGATTATGGAATTCCTTTCCGTGTGCCCTTCCAAGAGTCAAAGGGGGTCATCTGACAGATCAAAGTCACAGATAACATCTGGAAACAACTGTGGACAGACAGCATAGTCTAAACATGGTGCCCAATGCAGTGATTCTTACCAAGGGCAGTCAATATATGGAAGATGCTATTTCTAAGATGCAAAGCACTGAGACAGTTTCCATAGCAACTACTTTTCTCTACAGAGCAGCAGATTAAACCCCATGCTTCTTGTTAGTGTTCCTTTATCAAGACACTGCCCATTTGCTCACGTGAAAACTGGTTGTTGCTTTCATTCTGTGGCTGCAGTAACAAACGATATAACAGCTGAGATTGAGAAGCATGCAGCATAAATGGGAAACGTAGACAGGAAATGCACATGTGAAGTTTCATTGCAATTTCAAAAAGGACCAGCAATATGCACAGTCATTTGCATGCCTTAGTTTTTCAGCACCAGACACCCACGTCTCCACCCACAGGACTTTGAAACTGCTACATGGTCTGACTTTTCCTTCCGGTCATGCCCACTGTTTGCTGCCTCAGGGAGTGAGCAAAGGACCAGGGCGTGCTAGCTGTGTCTCTGCTGGTCAGCTTGGTGGAATTATGCCACCACAGTTCTATGGCTGATTGTGTTGACCAAGCACGAATGGTTGCTACCCTGTTGCCAAGTTCTCTCTGCTAGTAAACAGTGACTTGGCTTTGTTGCAAAGCCTTCTGCCAATCAAAGCTCGGCAGCCCAACCTGCACAGTGGCTTTAGCAGAAACACAGATGCACACAGCCAAGAAATACTGGCTGCCTCACAAAGACTCCTGGTTCTGTGTCCCTCTATTGAGAACAATCTTACATGGAAAAAAAGACTGCAATACTGGTAAAACCAGAGATTCATCCAGCCCAGGAGCCATAGTAGTCACCTGACGCACAGTGAGGGAGTATTTCCTACATTATATGGCAGTAAACCTCGTTATTACAATGAAGCTTACATAGGAGCCACAGAAGGTGGGCAAAGCAGAACCCAAGCAGCTCTGTTCACATGTGTACCTATTTGCACAGCGTCATGCAGCTTCAAACTGACATTCATAACTCAGAGACTGTCCAGATTCCAGATAATGTATTTTGTAAATGCCACAGGTATCTGTTAAATTCGCGTCTGACAAAAGTCATGAGAACAGAGCAATATGAAGAAGTCCAGTCTTTAATCACCAATTTGCCAGTTTTTGACCTGCAATAAACCAATTTTTTCTGTAGATTTGGGTGGGTATATCTACACTACAAATTTAAACTGGTTTAACGGCCCTGTGGCACAGAGTGGTAAGCTGCAGTACTGCAGCCCAAGCTCTGCTCACGACCTGAGTTCGATCCTGGTGGAAGCCAGGTTCAGGTAGCCAGCTCAAGGTTGACTCAGCCTTCCATCCTTCTGAGGTCGGTAAAATGAGTACCCATAACAAAAAGTCCACCAAGAAAATGCGATGACCCCCCCCCCCATGGGTCAGTAATGACATGGGGCTTGCACAGGGGACTACCTTTACCCTTTTACCGTAACTTATACTGAGTCTAATTGGATATTGATTGGTAGCAGCTCTCCAAGTTTTCAAAGAGAAAATTCTTCCTCAGCTTGGGCATCTCCTTTTTTGACTAGAGATGTAAGGAACTGAACTTGGGATCATTTGCATGCACAGCATGAGCTCTGCCACTGAGCCACGGCCCTTTCCAATCATTCCACCTCTCCAGAGAGACGTAGGAATTCTAGTTCTTTGAGGGTGGCCAAAAATCCCTATCTGATAATTAGCAGCACCAACATACACATAATTCTCAATGATCAAATATGTGAATACTTAAATTCAGAGAGAGGAGCCATGAACATACAAGACAAATCTGCAAACCTGAAAAAAATGCCCCACACTTGCAGAAAAATCTGAAATCTTAAACAAAAACATTGGGGGTTAAAACTCTCCATAATAACAAAAATAGTGCCTGTAACTTTAAGAAACAAATGCCCTCTGGCTGTTGCTAGGCAACCACAACATTATTGCAAACCTTCAATCCTTAGTTTCTGTCAAGGCAAGGGGAAGTGGCAGGACTCTTTTCAGGGCTGTTTTGGCCTTTGAGAGAGAGGATTAATTGGGGCCAGGCTTTGCCACAACCACCAGATGACTTGATACCATGTGACCTTCATGACTTACCCAGGATTGGCTGATTGCTACAGTTCAATAGCAGCCACCTTGTAAAAGCCAGTGTAGTTTAGTGTAGTGGTTAGATTTTCAGACTAGGATCTGGGAGAGCCACTCTGTTGTGGAAGTTTACTGGACGACCTTGAGCCAGTTACACATTCTTAGCCTAATTTACCTTACCAGGTTGTTGTGAGGATAAAATGTAGGAGAGGAGAATTATGTAAGCTGCTTTGAATCTTCATTGTGGAGAAAGGTAAGATATAAATGAAAAAAATAATATGGCTGAAGATGAGAGACGGATGAAAGGTGGGTAGGAAGGAAAGAAAGAAAGGAGAAGGGAAAGGTGAGGATATGGGGGTTGCCAGTAGGAGGGAAAGAGGAAATAGTGTGGGGAAGGGGATACAGGAGAAAATGGAACTCCGCTCCTTGAGGTATGGAAAGACGTTCATAACGAAAGCAATAGTAAAAATAGGTGAATTTTTTTGGAAAACTCATCTATATTGACTTGCTATATACTAAAAGAAGATGATCATCTTAATTGGTATATTATTATACTTTAAAAATTGGTTTTTGTCTCATACATAAAAACAGAGAGAAGCAAAAGCCAATGGGGAAAAATAATCTCCATGTTTTTCCAATTTTAATTGCAATCCATTCAGTAGTCTTGGTTCATTCATCTTTATGACTGGCTCCTTTTTTAAAATCAGCTGTAAATTTAGGTTAGTTATATATAGAAAGACTTGTGTGTCTCTTTTTAGAACAGGAAGATCTGAGCAGGGCATTTTTTAAAAATTGAAAAATACCCTACATTTTGTAAAGATTCTTTTTCTCCTGTAGAATAGTTTGAAGTGTTATCAGGCACTGATGCCGGAGTCCTAACTATGTTTCTACTTTTGTTTCTTATTCATGCAATTACTAATTTGTTGTTTGATTTTTAAACTCCCACATGCACACTTTTCAGCCACATTGGCCAGCAACACAACGTTAAAATCCATAACAGTATACAACTCAGATAACAGCAGTAGTTGTCACTGAAGAAACTTGCTGCACTTTGGCAGAGCCTTTGCCCTTGTTTCCAAGCTGAAGTGTTCACAGTTCCAGTCCTCTGCTCTCCTCCAGTTGTTGAAGTTAAGGTAGTGCTTCCTCACTTGGGGCCAAACTGTTGACCGGCAGCTGTCTGTCCCCTCTCCTGTCTCTTTTGTGGTTGACCTGATGCCAGCATTTTCAAAGCAGTAGAAATTTTGAAGCACGAGGAATCAGTTTCATACTATTAACTTGGAAGGTTGGTGCATTTGTGCTGCCATGGACTGTTCTCCCTGGTTTTTCCTTGCAGCCTGTACTGTTGCCCCTTTCTAAATATCTTCCTGGATTATGAACCACCTCACCCCTGGACTCAATCCTGCACAATCCACTGCTGGCTAAACTCCAGCTAAATGCCTCGCCATGCCATGCACCCATACTTGGCATTCTTCCCTAGCTGAAGCCCCTCATGCATTATAATTGTGCACACTCCAGCTCAGGCCAAATTAAATATTTAAAACTGAAACTGAACAGCAAGGATACTCGGAGTTGCCTGCCTTATACTGATACCATGAATGGCAGTAACTGTCTGCGACCATAGACTTCACCACTATGTTGCTTTATGTACTATCTATTGTTTTAAGTAAGTGCTTCTATGTACTACCTGTTGCTTTAGGTATGGCCCTAGTGAGTAATTTTTTTATCATCTAATGTTAGTCCTAGAATTGCTTATGTTCTGCTTCAGCATTTCTTCAACTCTGTAGTGGATTTTTACTAATGTTATGTCTTTGTAAACTTGGATTTATTTATCCTATAGCATTGTTTATTGAAATGTCTTTGATATTGACTATACTAATCTCACACCATGTAATCCACCTTGAGTCTCAGTGCGAACTGTGGACTAGAAAGCAAGCAAGCAAGCTTCATCCATTGAATATGCCTAGGATGGAATCTTAGGCGTACAAAGTTTGTGCCCAAATAGTAAACAGTGTTCTCTACCCACTAATGGTACCTCTAGCATTGCCATATTGAAGCCCATTTGACAGCTGTGTCCTTGTTCCTCCTTCGTGCGTCTCCTAGCTACAACCATGGTTATAATAATGGCCAGATGCACCTCCTTATGTCTCTGTTGTGAACATGAATGAAGAACAAAATGAAATTTACAAAATCAGCTCAGCTTCGCAAGCAAAATGTTCAGTGTGCAACACCTATGCAAAGATGTCAACATTGTGAAGTATGTTTTTAAGAAAATAAGAACTCCCACTTCCTATAGAACTGTGACGTGGCAGGCAGACATTCATATTGAAAGATGCATGGTTTTGCTCTGGAACAGAAGTCCATGGACAATTTTACTTCCACAGTAACAGGCTTATGCCACACATTTTTTGAATTCTGCCCTTTGCTGAACAGAATGCCCAGACTAAATGCATGTTTCCACTGGGGCTTTGATATGCCAATTTAATTTAGGCTGCTTCTGCACAGAGCATTTTTTCCCACATCAGCAGCAGGAAGCACTTGCAATATTTGGAAGCATCCAGATGACACCATGCCTGGTGTGAGCATGATTTATCTGCTTCCCATTATTTTCCCCTTTGAGCCTGGTTAGAAATAAATGTACTTTAATCTCCCTTGAAGAGGAAACCACGGGATAACTGCAAGCAGAATGTCCGTCTGGATGTTCCACCCACAACTACTAAGAAGAGGAGGCCAAACTAAGCTCTGTCTTCAAAATAGGTCTGTCTGTCAAGGGTCTGTAGCTGTGTCAATTAAATAGAACCATGGTGCTTAGATACAGCTCTGCCTGAGAGAGCCCCTTCTTCCAGCTACCAGCTGCCATTGCTGAGGACAGAGGGTGGTGGCCACGTGCTCCCCAATTGTGCCTGTGCTGACACCCCTCTAAGAACTTCCTCCCCGAGCACCTTTTAAAACTATATTTTAATGAATAGTTGTATTTGCTTTTAATTCTGTAAGCTGCTTCCAAGGTCCCAGGTCACGTACTTCCGAACAGTAAGTGCTCGTGATAAAAAAGAGAGAGGCTATTTGTCACACCCTGCTGGTGAGCTTCCAGAAGACATCTGATTGGCTGCTCTTGGGAAAAGAATGTTGAATTAGAACCAAGTTTGGCCCAATTCAGCAGGACTGCTCTTAAGTTTATATGAAACTCAGGTTTACTAAACCCCACAGGGGAAAACTATTTAGGAGATGATTTGGAGCAGAGGAACAACAGGTGGAATAAGGGTAAAGTGCTTCCCACTAGCATTGCTTTTCTTCTTCCAATCACCCTTCCTTAATATGTTTTTCTAGAGCTATAATGTGTTTAATTGCACATAGCATAGAGTTAGGGCCCCAGTCTGCTAATTTACTTTGCTGTTTCTCTGCATGACACACTCATAGAGGCTGCTGAGTTTGTGATTTCAACTTTGACTGTTGCAGTAAATATCTTTTGTTGTTAGATTTATCCAGTTGCTTAGTGCTGCATCCTATATCTGTGTTATCTGTTGCAGTGGCAGCTTGAGTCAGTTCACATGTCCTCAAAGGGGAAAGACCTTTGCATTCATTTCCTGGCCTTCCATTTTCTGGTCTTTCAGATGGCTTTCAAGAGAATATGTCAAGATCTCATCTCATACTGATAAGACCATGATCTGTTATTGTGGGAGCAAGCCTTGCAAGTCCGTGGACTGGCTTACTCCTCCTTTCCTACTCCCCTTCCTCTTTTGCATAGCTCAGGGAGTTAAGACATCTGTGTTCCCAGCAAATCAAACTGTTGGTATCTCTGTTGGATGAAATGACAAACTAAGGATTATTCTCTTGCCTTCAAACCAGAATTCTAAATCAGGACTAAACCTTGGCTTGATGACAAGAGAGCAAACCACAAGGTTGTCATTTTGTCTAGTTTAGGCATCACGACAACATGTAGCTTGTAGTAAGTCAGGAAGTATCCAATGTCTGAGTTGAGTGCATGGAGAAGACAGAGGGCATGTATGCAAGCCTCAGGACTCCCCAGGCTCATTCCCATCATAGGAAGGAGGAGAGATCAAAAGATCTCCCGCAGCCAAGACGTACAACCTTCTCAACCAAAGTGCACCATGCAAAAAACAAATAATATTCAGTGTTTTAATATTTGATTATAAAGTGCAAGGTGCATAGTGTGCAATAAATAACAAAAATAATTAATAAATATCAAGTAACAATATACAAATCATGTCCAATAAATACATCAATCAATTACAACAATAGCTCATGGTAATTCCACAGTAAACATTCCAGAACCACATACATGCCCTGCAGCATCTCATCTGAAAATGCTTTTAAGGTCAAGCTGTCAAAATGTGTTTTCTGTTGTAAAATACCACAAAGCAGTTGGCAAAGCAGGGTCTTGAGGCAGAGATCCTCTGACTGCAAGGCAGTTTGCATTTGGCTGCAGACCAAATGCAAACTGCCTTGTAGTCAGAGGATCTCTGCCTCAAGACCCTGCTTTGCCAACTGACCCACATGCATCACCAATGCTCCTATATGCTGTATTTTAATAAAGCTGTGTCTGAAACTGTGGCTCAAGTTCTTCAGCCGTGAAGCTGTTGATATGGGAGGCCCAGATCAGAGGGTCCTGGAAACCATGTTGACGGTTGCAATACTAACGTCAGACTGTTCTCAAAGAGCATATGAAGGGGCCACACAGCAGTTTCAAGGACCCGATCTACAAACATGGCTCCAAATCTCATCACCTACATAGTCCGTTTCCATAACTGGTAATGAAATATCTGAAGTCTCCATTAAAAGCAAGAGGTGACTCTTAAACTAACTGCATGTGTTGTAATTGCAGACTAGCGCTAAGGGCGAGGGAGGGGAGGAGGCAAGGCGACAAATTAAGACCCCCACATTGGCTGGAATGAAAACTGGACACAGCTTTATTAAAATACAGCATATAGGAGCATTGGTGATGCATGTGGGTCAGATCCCAAAACATCAGCTGACGCCTGCCAGCTGATGACCCTCCCCCCAACCACAGCTGGGGCGGGAACCAAGGAGCAGCATTGAGGGGAAGATCACATGGGTGTACACCAGTGTGACTCCCCTGCTGTCTGGGAATGAGTATGCCCCAGCAGCCCCCCTAGCTGTGCATGCACCTCCATAACTCACTCCAAAGATTCCTTATGGGAATCCTTTTAATGAGGAGCCTGGGCACGCAGGCACTGCCTCCCACCAAAAGGGATCTGATCCAATGACAAACTGCCAGACAAAGTTGTGACAAAGAAAAATAAGCATGCAGAAGGAACACAAGCAACCAAGATGGCCACAGGAAAGGGAGAGGTTGGTGGGATATGCGGGCGAAAGCAAAGTGCAGGGAGGTGTGGCCAGCGGCTCCCTTAATACCTGGCTGCCGGACCAGAGGGAAAACTGTGTCCCTGCATTCCGGAACCCGGCTCCGCCCCCTGCCAGCTCACCCCGCCAGCCACTCCTGATAGGGCAGCTGGGGATTTGAACTGATTGGGTGTGGGCCCACCTGGGGGAAGCTGGGCAAGCCCTCCAACTTGGCAGTCACCGTGCCTCACGCCCTTCTGCCACCCATTGGCAGCAATTTGGGCCCCCAGGTAAGTCTGGTGGCCGTAGCATTCTGATTCAAAACACCTAATATTTTTTACAAGGGGTTATTTAAAGTACCATTAGGTGGGTAGGAGGAGGAATCTCTCACCAGTCCTCAGAACACCCCCCTCCCCATCTGCTCATGTCACTTTTAGAAGACAGACCTTTCGCACTTGACCAGACCCCTCACTTTATACAGCAGATTTGTCTGCTGGGGTAATCGAGACTACCAGCTGTTCTCTGCAGCAATGATGTCTTTCTTTAAAAAATAAGACACCTAATTTGCTGGCGACACAATTCCACACTACATCTGTATAGCAATCCCTCAGACAAATAGGATAGAGACAGAATCCTTAATAAACTCACTGCAGAAATCTGATTCTTTTTTTTTTCATTAACAAATTGATTGTTTGAGATGTTGCAACGCCTCTACAAACAAGAGGTGGTTATTCTATTCCCAAGAAGGGAATAGACCTTGCCCATAGTTTGCCAAGAGATCCTTTGAAAGCCCGTTATCCATCTCAGAACACACCACTAAGCTGTAGGTGGACAGGGAAAAAATGCTCGTCCTTATCTCAGGAGATATTCCTTTGAAGAAACTCCAGTTCCTCTCGTACACTGAAACTTCCCTATCATCCAACCGTACATGAGTCACTTTTAGCAGACCTGCATCTCTCCTAGCAACAACAGGATTAGTCATAGCAACCAGACAGCTGAGGATTGTTTGCAACTGGTTACTTGTGGACTGTGCATTCTCTTCTGCTGCAAGTTTTCCCCTGCTTTCTCTGCTTTGCCATGGTAATTCTCTTGGCTCGGAAAGCCTGAATGGTCTTGAGAAGTAGAACACTAAAAAAAAAAACCCACTCCATTTAGCTCTTTCTGTTTGCTTCTGCAGGGGCCATTGAGATTGTGGAAAGCAGTTTGATTCCCTCTCTAGTACTCAAGCTGAAAACGGAGAATGAAGAGATTCAAAAGCTGCTGCTGGAGACGCTGTCAGGCTGCCTGCGTGTTGAAGCCTTTGAAGCCCTGGCCACAGGAGCAGTTGGCATACTGAAGGAGATGCTCAGGCATTGTTCTGTGGAGATCAGGAGCAAAGCAGCAGAGGCCCTCATGACAATTAGGTGAGGGAAAGACTTTTCACACTCAGGAGCCCCTCTCTGGGGTCATTCACTCAGATTAGTAATTCATTCAGTATCAGAGACTGCTAGGTCTTTGGGACGATATTCGGATGCCAGCAGCGGTGCCCCCACCATGTTCAGAAGCAGTCAGCCACCTCAGACAGGTGGGCACCATTAAGGGTGGCAGATGTACCAATGTGGTCTATGAGGCACATGCCAGTGTGAAATTTTCCTGTGCCAACCCCATTAAGTAAATGGGAGCTGCTGATACGCAACATCCATTTGTTCCAATTAAGCTTATGCAGGAGAACTTCTACATTTGTGACCTACTCAAGAAGTTCCAGGTTGCTTTATGGGCAAATGAAGATTTGAACACAATACTGCTCCATCGTGCTGGATTCCAGGGCTTTCCCTCCTCCCGTTATCATGACTACTTTGTTCTGATCCAGGGGGCATAAATTCCAAGGGAGTTTTCTACACAGCTAGGCCAAATTCCAGCTGAATGTTTCATAATCCCCAGCTGCTGAAAATGTCACATGAAGCCCCTTTACATCCACAGTGCTCCACAATGGTGGGTGTTCTTTTATAGAGAGGTAGACCGGATGAACCCACTCACACATCAGATAAGACTGCCCTCTCTGTGCACCCCCTATGTCAGATGTGCAGACAGAGACTCAATGGTCTCTACTTTCTGTTCTCTTCAGCGTCCCTCTGGAGGGGAAGAAAATGATCTTTCAAGAGGACGTCTTCCCAGACCTTGTTATCCTGTTGAACGATGCCGCTGCTGAGGTACGAGCCAATGCAGCTGGGGCACTGATGAATGCGGTGATCACAACACAAGGTGAGAGCAGGGAAAGTGGGGCAGGGGGACTCTTCTAGAGATCTAGCCCCTTATGAAGGGAGTGTAGTTGCAGCAGCTGGCATTCCTAGGTTGAGCAGCATGAAGCAAAATTAGTTTTCTGCAGTCCTGCTCCAAAGACAGGATAAAAACCAAGTGCCAGTGGGAGCACTTCGCCAAGTCCAGATAAACTTTGTAAGGCTACATCCACACCGCTGCAAAAGCATGGCTTAGTGAGAATCAGTTTGTGTTCAGAGCAGAGCTGCAGGCCCCATACTGCCACAGAGGGCAGTTGCTAGTAAGCCGGCCGAAGACTGCTTAGTTTCTGAGCTGTGTTGGAGCACGTCTGTCTCAGTCAAACAACACTGTTCCTGGCAGGGGGGAAGGGTGCCAAATGAAAGCACAAAAAACCACTCCATGTGTCACATGGTGATAACTGCATATTTGCTGCCATGCGTATATGCAGCAGATGGTGCCACCAATCAATTTGAGTTCTCTAGTCCATGTACTAATGCACATGGTTGAAAATGTTAGGCTGTGTGCATGTTGTGTTTTCACATGTACATCAAACTATCTTGTAACATAATGGGTGAATGAAGGATTCCTAGGAAGGAGCTGTCAGATGCCCTTTAAGTCAGGTAGTCCATTTATTTTTAGGAAAATTTCTTGAGGTTCATTTTCTTCCACGGCTGGCTACTTCCTCCAACTGTTTTGCTAAGTCTCTGCCTCTTCTTCTTTCACTGTGATGGTCTCATGCTTCCCTCTGTTGCTTGTGTTAGATTATGGTGTCTCAGTCCCTAATGACACAGTTCTGTGCAGTACTGGAAACCTCTGTACATGGGTGGCAAGACAGAAGGGGCTGGCCCACTTGGCAATTGGAATCACACTGATTTGGGGTATGCTTGTAAAGTGGCACTGATTCTCCTATTAAATGTTTGATGGGTGTGGGTTGCAGCTGAGCTCTATGACATGCACTGAAGACGGGGCAGATTTGGCTTTAGCATACACGCTGTATCAAGGGGAGGTGCTGATACGGGATGGCCTGCTACAGCATTGTTCCTCATTGAACAGGTGCAGTATGTTACAGCATGTTTTTGTCCCAAGGGAACCCCAGCAAAGCCAAGGAAACAATTGCCGCTGCATACATCAGTTTATGGGCAAATTGTGAAGTAGCCCTGACGCATTCTAGCCAAGCTGTGAAAGACCCTGGGGTGACTACGCAAGGCTTCTGGAAGGAACTGACTTTTCAGCAGGAATAATTTAAAAGCAAAAAGGAGGCACCAAGCCAACAGGGTCAGGATCTACAGGACCTGGGACAGCTCCCAGAGAATGCTCCCTAAGGAAGTGGATGCTGGTTTGCAAGGCCCAAAGCTGTCTGAGCCAATATATCTCCTGACAACTGCCAGAGCCCCACCCAGTTAAAGGGGCAGCTCTCCAGCTCACAGCCATGCACAGTTGTGCCACTGCATGTCTTTTGCTTATGCCCTGTGCTTTCTTCAGTGGGACCCCCAGCCCAATAAATGACCTTGGGTAGGTGGTGGGTTGCTTCAAACTTTGCACCTGAGACCTGAGCTTCCACTCCCAGTCCCAGTCCATGCATTCCTCCATCTGCTGCTCTTCCCAAAAGAGTCCTTTGAGGAGTATTTCCTCCCACTGGGTGTGGGCAGCTCCAAAGCCCCCCATTTCTTGCATGGTGGTATTTGAACTGCAAAATATATATGGCTTTTTATTTATTTGATAATTTATAATCCACACCTTCCATTCACAGAATGGACTCTTGGGGCATAAATTTAAATGGCCATATCAGTAAAATGTGCAAAACAAACAAACCTGCCAATGGCAAGGAAGTGCAGCAACAGGAGAGGTAGTAGCTGTGTCAAATCCCCAATCACTGTAGCCACCTTTCCTGGAAGGATTTTCTGCTAGAAGTGCAGTCAGATCATGTCCCAAAGAGTGAAATGGTCTTAAGAAAACTATCAGTTTCTACCAAGGTTCCTGCAGTATTTTTTAAAAATACTCCTGCTGCTATAAAACACAATAGAGAAAGTCACTGTTTTAATTTTGGCCACACTGTTACATAGTTTGCCAGTCAAGCACCTGGATGGATGTTGCAGGAGAATGGCTTTTAGCAAAAAGTGATCTTATGTGGGGGAATTTCTTTTTCTGAAATTCATGTCTTTAGAAATTGTCATTGATTCCTCTTATTAGCTGTTTTTCTCTTTTAAAATGGGGCTTTCTCTTTCATTTCTCTTTGTTGAGAAATCAATACACCCTTTTGTAACTTCAGTTTGGCAGCTTTGTTTGTTTGTTTTGATGTTACATACCACAGGGCAGTAGTGCTCTAGCTGGACAATAGGAAGGTTTGGGAAGACATTGCCTGCCTCTGAGCATTTACAGAGAGAAATTCTGAAATTTTGCAGGATCTCCCTTCCTGCCCCTCCTCTCTTCAAATTTCTCTTTGATCAAAATGTCATTTATCCAAAACATACTCCAAATTCCTAAAAAGAGGAGCAGAAACAGATTGGGCGAAGAGGAATTAAGAGAATTTCTCTTTTACAACAATGTACTCAAGGTCACTTCCAGAACTGGTGGGGTTTGAGCCAAGTATATGGCATAGAGCAGGAATCTATTGCCTTACCAAAGTCTCACTTCCCTCTCCCCAGCTTGCCCCTCCCCTTACTGTTTGCCATTTGCATTCTTGTGTGGTCAGGTAAATATGCAGCAATCAAAGCCATGGCCATTGAGACTCTTCTGCCCCTGATCCATGATGACAAAAGCAAAGTCCGTCTGTACTCCCTCAAGGCTCTGACCATGTTGGCAGAAGCTCCAGAAGGCCGCAAGACGTTGCTGTACCATGTGAAAGAGTTTCAGGAGCGGATGAAAGACCCCAACGAGGCTGTGAGAAGGGCGGCCACGATTGCTGTAGAAGTCATTACATGGAAACCTTAAAAAAAATCACATGGGCCATACAGCAATATATTATGTACGTTGTGAAGTGTTTATTGTAATAAACAGTCAAGATCCAGCAATTCCAAAGAGATGTGTGGAGCTTCACTGGTGCAACTGAGCAAGGAGAGCTTGTGCATTGCATGAGTGGCTCTTTGCATACCAAGCAAGGGGAGGGGGAGGAGTTGGAAATACTATGGCTTACTACAGAGGTGCAATGTGCGGTGGCTGCTCTGGGCAGCAGGCACTGCCCAAGAACAGCGGAAGGGGAGACAGACAGACCTGAGCCATAGAGCACAAGCTACAAGGAAGCAATCCTGCATAGAATCTGTGGAAATGGGACTGCTAGGGTATTTTGCAAGCCTATTACATTTCAAAGAAGGTAACATTATGAAGAAACTGCCTGAGAAATTTGCCCTATAATAATTACTGGAAGGAGGTTCCATTTTTATTTTCTACAACAACCACCAAGATAACTTGGGCCTGCCTGGGGTGGATGGTTTGCTTGCTAGGAGGATTTATGCAGGCAACGGTTGCAGCAGCTTTGGGCTGTAGTCGCTTCTTTCTCACAGCACCTTACTCTATTCAATGCCTTTCAACAAGCAGAAGATTCAGCAGAGTGCATCATGATATTGCCCCCTGTGCTCAGTTGCAAAGCACCCTGGCCTGCAAATTTTGAACCACATGTGCTGTCTTAGTGATACCCTAAAAGGTATCACTTGATCTTCTTGTGCAATTGAGTTGGTCCTGTTTACAGATATGCCCTATTTTCTCTCACACACACCCTCACATATGCTAGCTGCTTGCTTTCAGATTGTAGTCTAACAATCACATCCTCAGTCAAGGATGCAGGCAAGGATGCAGCCAAATAAATCATGGGCAAACTAAAATAGCTGCATACACAGGTAGTAGGTTCTCATGTTAAAGAAGCAGTAAGGAATGGGGTCAGTCAGTTAGGGTAGCAAGATAGCCAGGTGGCCTTGCTCTGCAAAGTTACACAGCCTAAGGGAGTTTAGTAGATCTCAGAATATTTGAGTAGTCTGTGGCATACTGTTGGTTGTATTCAGACATCATAATAAACCATAATTTATGAATAATTAAACCCTGATTTAATTTGATATCTGAATTCAGTCTGCCCAATAAACTGTGGTTTGTTGGTGATTGCTGAACTGGGACTCTAAACCATGGTTTGTACATAGATAGTTACATTCATAAGCCACCTTGAGTCTTTGTAGAAGGTGGGACATAAATGCTGTAAATAAACTGATATCCAAAAACTGTAGCAACTATTAGTATTTTGAAAAGCACATCAATGTCACTGCACCTTCTAGCTATCAGATGGCAAACGCTTATTAGACGGCAAACGAGACAGTGTTAAATGTATTGTCGAAGGCTTTCATGGCCGGAGAACGATGGTTGTTGTGGGTTTTCCGGGATGTATTGCCGTGGTCTTGGCATTGTAGTTCCTGACGTTTCGCCAGCAGCTGTGGCTGGCATCTTCAGAGGTGTAGCACCAAAAGACAGAGATCTCTCAGTGTCACAGTGTGGAAAAGATGTAGGTCATTTGTATCTACTCAGGAGGGGTGGGGTTGAGCTGAGTCATCCTGTGAGAGTTTCCCAGGGTGTGGAATGCTAATGGAGGGAGGCTTCACTGTATCCTGAGAAGGTTCTTTTGCATATGGATTGGTACTTGATGTGCTAATCTTCTCTGCAGGGCTATTGTCGGGGATAGAATGTTTTGTTAGCCTGGTGTTTTTCAGAACTGGAAACCATGCTCTGTTCATTCTTAAGGTTTCTTCTTTCCTGTTGAAGTTTTGCTTATGCTTGTGAATTTCAATGGCTTCCCTGTGCAGTCTGACAAAGTAGTTGGAAGTGTTGTCCAGTATTTTGGTGTCCTGGAATAAGATACTGTGCCCTGTTTGAGTTAGGCTATGTTCAGCCACTGCTGATTTTTCAGGTTGTCCAAGTCTGCAGTGTCTTTCATGTTCTTTTATTCTTGTCTGGATGCTACGCTTTGTGGTCCCGATGTAAACTTGTCCACAGCTGCAGGGTATACGGTATACTCCTGCAGAGGTGAGGGGGTCTCTACTGTCTTTTGCTGATCGTAGCATCTGTTGTATTTTTCGGGTGGGTCTGAATACTGCTTGAAGGTTATGCTTTTTCATAAGCTTTCCCATCTGATCAGTAATTCCTTTGATATATGGCAAAAACACTTTTCCTGTAGGAGACTGTTTTTCCTTGGTTGTTTGATTCATCCTGGGTTTGATTGCTCTTCGGATTTCATTTCTGGAGTAGCCATTTGCCTGAAGTGCATGGTTTAGATGGTTAATTTCCTCATTGAGAAAGTGCGGCTCACATATCCGTCTTGCACGATCCACTAATGTTTTCATTATGCCTCTTTTCTGTCGGAGGTGGTGATTGGAGTTTTTGTGTAAGTACCAATCAGTGTGAGTTGGTTTCCTGTAGACCTTGTGACCTAACTGAAAGTTTGCTTTGCGGATGACCAAGGTATTCAGGAATGGGAGTTTTCCCTCGATTTCTTTCTCATAGCCTAACATAGCCTAACTCAAACAGGGCACAGTATCTTATTCCAGGACACCAAAATACTGGACAACACTTCCAACTACTTTGTCAGACTGCACAGGGAAGCCATTGAAATTCACAAGCATAAGCAAAACTTCAACAGGAAAGAAGAAACCTTAAGAATGAACAGAGCATGGTTTCCAGTTCTGAAAAACACCAGGCTAACAAAACATTCTATCCCCGACAATAGCCCTGCAGAGAAGATTAGCACATCAAGTACCAATCCATATGCAAAAGAACCTCCTCAGGATACAGTGAAGCCTCCCTCCATTAGCATTCCACACCCTGGGAAACTCTCACAGGATGACTCAGCTCAACCCCACCCCTCCTGAGTAGATACAAATGACCTACATCTTTTCCACACTGTGACACTGAGAGATCTCTGTCTTTTGGTGCTACACCTCTGAAGATGCCAGCCACAGCTGCTGGCGAAATGTCAGGAACTACAATGCCAAGACCACGGCAATACAGCCCGGAAAACCCACAACAACCATCGAGACAGTGTTAACTTGGAGAACTGAACTGTAGGAACCAACAATGTTTCCTACCAACTAAGAAGAGCAGTTCCCCACCAATGTGCCCCCTGATGAGAAGTAAGAGATCCCTGTGGATCCTTTTTCCATCATCTTAAGTAAAGGATTATTACACCAACTAAGCCACTACTGTAGTGAAGAAGCTTTAAAAGTCAACTATACAAAGACAAAAGTAGTGGTCTTTAAGAGAAAGCCAAAAAATTTCCTGCTGGAGCATCCTTGGTAATCCAATTAACCAATGCAGCTCCTTTAAACATCTTGGGGTGACTTTCAAGGAGACTCTGAGCTGGCCAGTTGGTCACAAGGGCTTCTTTTTCTGCAGGTGAATTAATTTTTTTGAGCTGGCTGTTGCTAGTCTAGGAAATAAAAAAATAGTGGGGACTTTGGGGGGAAATGATCACATAATGCTGGAATTCTTGATCTTACGGTCTCCAGGGAAAGGAGTTCAAAAGTATAATGTATATGCCACATTGTCTTGTCAGGGTCCCAACATCTTGACCAGTCCCTAGAAAGCTGTGGGTGCATCCTAAAGCACATGCATGGTCTTAAAAGGGAAAAGGTCCTGTGATGTGTCAAATGCTGTTTTTTTTTCCTCTGGTCTTGTTGTCTCAACGGGATTTACTAGTAGCTTTTTGTGAGATTTAGGGCCGTTAGATACTTAGATGATATATGAGCATATCCACGTGAATTAAACATTCCATTTTGCAATTTTGTTTAACAACTGAAACTTGTGCTTCTCAATGTGGTTTTGTTTTGAACAGCATAGGTTGTTCCATTCACCGTTGGATTTTTCTGCAAAACTTTATCCTAACAGAGTTTCCTTCTACAACTCAGCCCTCAGTTTCTAGAGATGCTGGAGTTGTGCTTTTATTACATGCTGTGTCATGCAGGCATGCCCCCGATTGTGGAGAAATAAGGGTACAAGGTCACATCATGGCTCTCTAGTTCTCTTTAGTCCTTGCTAAGGAGGGGAGGGCCCTCAGTTCTTCCTTCATGGCAAACAGGATGAGGTCGACTTATGAGTCACACTAGGAGGAATGTGCATTGGCTCATGGTTTCTCAACATGCCCTTTAATGTTTTATTGAACCACTCAACTAACCTATTTGGTTGCACTTGACTAATCTGAGTTGTCAGTGTCCTTCCCTCTGCAGTACTCTTCAGCTGCGAGACCTTTTGAAGGCTTGTGCAATGTTCTTGCATGAGCAGATTTTCATACAGATCTTCCAGACAAGAGTAATATTACAAACCTGCTGTCCTTTCATTTTAGCATCTCAGGCATCACCTTAACAGCAGGTTGCTGTCCATTTTATCCTAAAAGACAAGTTTAGTATAAACACACACACACACACACACACACAGGTATTTGGCCAAACAATTCAGGATAAAACACACCAAAACAACAGAAAATTGTACGTTTTGGAGGATTCCTCACCTGCATTTCATTTTTGTATCATACTTGGGAAAGAATCAGAGATTGCAGCAGGCAAGTTCCAGCTGGGTTGCTCATTCAATACTGGCCCTAAGAGTTTTCTTCCTCAGGGCAGCCAATCAAGGTCCTGTGTTGCAAAAGAGATGAGAAGTATGCTGCTGCTAATAACTCTTTGGAGTGCAGAGTTGGAGTTGCAGCAACTGCTTGGCTCAGAGCAGACTGGAAAGAAGCTTCACCCCAGCTCCAGGGTTGGCCTAGGGGAGCAAGCTCAGGAATAAAGTCTGTCCCACAGCCCCTGCTCGCACTCTGTCTCTCAGTTGCACCTGGTGGGCCAGCAGTGAGGGAAGGCGAGAAAACTTGTTGGGGAAGGATCTACCTGTATCCATTTGTGGAGAAGGGAAAGCTTTTTGGCACAGGTCAATCCAGTGCAGCAACAAAGCCAGACTTTAGCTACAGAAGTTGGTCTCTTCCACTGACAACCTAGGGGGTGTGGACATGACCTTCCACTCTTGTTAATGGGAAAGTTGTTGTGTGTGTGTTCTAAAAAGGATTATTTGAGCTAATCGCCGTGTTCCCAGCCAAGAGGGATCCCATGTGAGGCACCTTCTCTCCTCTCTCCTTCCCTCCCTGTATGAACTCTCATCCTGCCCCATCCCTTAATGCAACCTGCTAATTCCAGTTTGCATTTCTCTTGTGCTCACAAGTAACTGGTTTCTTTTCCTTCAGTGCTGTTAGCAAGCAAACACCAGCTCCAAATTGATGGCCCCCTTCACATACCTTCCCTGAGAGAAAGGCCCATTAAGAAGCTTTCACTCCACAATAATTAACTTCCTCCAAAGTCTTGTCAAGCCATTACTGGTAGTGATAAGCCCAGGCCACCTGGGAAACTGCTCCACTGATAATTCCAGAGAGATTGCTCTGTTCAGACTGCTGCAGCCAAGTTGACAAAGAGTCCTGAGGCACCTTAAAAACGAATTAATTTATTGTGGCAGATGCTTTCATGATGAAGTTTGTAGTCTTTAAGGTGCCAAATACTCCAATGCTGCTGCCATTTGCTGAGAAAAAGAGGTCTTGGGACCCAGGTGCTAAGTGAGCAGTCACCATCTTCTCAATCTACTCCCACTCTGACTTGAGAACTTCCTGTCCTGGGTCAGCCAAAGACCTTTTGGTACATGAAGTAGAAAACCTAAATGGGCACCATGGGGTACAAGCACCGTCCCACTTGACAATTTAGAATGGTAAGAACCCTGAATGACTGATTTCCTAGAAGGTGGATCAAATCAACACAAGCCACTAGAAAACTGGCCTGTAACTATTAAGAGGGCTTTCTGTTCCCTGGTACTGTAGGTTGTCTTCCCTTTAACGAACTGTCAAGCTGTCAACTCTATTACATCTCTCGAACCATCCCTCTACACCAACCTTCCTCCCATTTTGTTATGCCGCTTTCTCACTCACCCTCACCCTCTTCCATCTTTCAAAGAACATGTTGGCCAAAAGAATCTTGCATATGCTCACTGGAAAATATCTCATGTCTTTGTGGAGAGCAGTCCTGCAAGTATACTCGAGGACTTTGTGGAATTATCTTTGTTCTCGGAAAGTCCAGAAACTCACTGCATTCTGGCACCTACTTCTTCATGTCATCCTTAGTGCGGCTCACAACTCTTGCTAAAAGGCCCCCTCTTGCCCATTTCCCCGTGTGCCGTGGATGAATCATTGCGCTTTCCTCAATGCTTGTGGCCATTAGTGTTCTCTTCAGGATTTATGAGTCTACCGCACTGACCTCTGCAGCATCTTGACTCCCCTGTAAAGTGAGAAGAGGTTCATAAGCTCCCTCCCTCACAAATAAGTTGACTCTAAAGTCTTCTGAAATGGACTCTTGCTTCAAAGTTCTGACAGAATTTATCTGGAGGAAGGCTCCTTAAGGTTGCCAGACTTTGCTCAGTGGAGTAGTTGGATTCTTACCGATATATCACAGCAGGGGGATTTCTTGGAGTCCAGGACTGTTGGATTCTCCAGGCGGGGAGGTTGAGGCCTAGATTCTCTTGGCTGATACCGATTTGTCCAGCATGCCTAATGGCTAGGTTATTGATCCCTGCCTTTGTGAGGAACACTCATCATTTGATGGCATCCTGCAACTGACTATGAGCCAAGCTACAAGTGACGCCTGACACAGGTTGGACACTTGTCAGCTTCCCTCAAGTTTTGATGGGAAATGTAGGCGTTCTGGTCTTGCAGCTTGGCTGCTGTCCAGTGGACTTTTCAACCGTCACTTGTCCAACATTCCGCCAAGCTGCCTACATTTCCCATCAAAACTTGAGGGAAGCTGAAAAGTGTCCAACCTGTGTCAGGCGTCACTTGTAGCTTGGCTCTATATCTGATAGGGAGAGGCTCTCCTGACTGTCCCATCAATCAAAGAAGCTCATTTGGTGGGTACATGAGAGAGGGCCTTTTCAGTAACAGCCCCACGATTATGGAACTGTTTTCCTAGGAAGGTGTACTTGACCCCTCTCAGTCTTCAGGAGGCAGCTGAAGATGGTTTCATTCAGGAGTCAGGTGAGCATTCAATTAATTAGTTTTTACTTACTGTTAGTTTACATTGAGATTTTTAAATTGTGCCTTTATGTATATTTTTAACACATTTATTGTTCTACTTACATTGTAAGCCACCTTGAGTTCCATAAGGTAGAAAGGCGGCTAATAAATGTTTTAAATAAATACATAAATCTGTTTGGCAACTGCATTCTGCTCAGACCTTCTACAATTCAGAAGGCTGTTAAGATTCAGAAACAGCTGCAGGTTTTTTTTCTGGGCGTACCAGGGCATCTTGCTGCAAAAGACTTAGTCATTTGGAAATTCTGAGAAAAAAACCCTCTTTGTATTGCCTCCTGCTTACGGTAAATGCAGCAATTAGTATGTCAGACTCTGGCACCTTCGCACCCTGTAATTAATCCTGACGCTTCTAAAAACGTGTCAGCCTCAGCCAGTGCCTGCTGCAACACCCCTGGTGAGTGACGCCGGGTTTAGGAATGATGTTTTCTTGTGCTGTGACGGCAGAAGCCTCGTTCAACTAACAATAGCCTGCTTCTCTCTTTCGATTGAAGTCAGCACTGATTAGTGCTATAATTAATGCTGCCAGGACTCAATAATCAGCTGAGCTTCCTCACACATGCCGAGGGCAAGGTTTCAACCTTGGCCAGACTATATCTCTTTGTTTCGTACAGAAAGGGGGCTTTCTGAGGGGCCAAAATGGCACGTGGGTCTTCCTGCCCCATCCTAGTTTAAAGAATCAAAATTGTAATGCAATCGCAATGACTCACAGGGCAGAAAGGAGGCTTATGTGAACCCTACCTAAAATCCTTTCATACTGTTCCAGGGTGGTGAATCATATTCATAGAGAGGGTTGCATGATATGTCTAGCTTAATCATAGAAAGGCATAGAAATTGCCCTAAAGGGATTGGGATAATGGGCTAGATGGGATATCCACTAGGTTTTTCCTAGTAAGAGAGGGAAGCACATGAAACATCACAGCCAATTCAAGAGCAATCCATTCTGGCAACTCTAGAGGAAGTTGGACATGGGGTTCCTGGTGTGATGTAGTTTGATTAAGGGAGTCTTCCACTTCTCATTTGTTTCCTGGCCTTCCTCCCTCTAAAGGGCTCAGAAGAATGAAGACAGTCCACAATTTGGCTTCTGCATATCCAGGTTAGATAATGGTAATGCACCCTATTGTCAGTACAAAATGCAGAAGCCAAATTGCGGACTGGTACAAATTACAGAGATCATGCTGTGAGAGCCATACTGCAACGGCTGCCTGTTCACTTCTGGGCTCATCCAGCTGCCAGTCAATGAAGGCCTTCCTGCATCTGAGGCCATGCTGTCTCCCTCTGTTCCTAGAAGTCAGATAATCAGTCACAAGGGCCTTATAGGTTGTGTGACTCCCCAGTTCTGGAATGCCCTCTCCTCATCTGCAGAGTTCCATAAGCAACTGATACCAGGAAAATGCTTGCTTATTTACCCAGACTTTGTTTTTTGAGTTTGTACTTTTTGCTAATTGTTTATTAATTGACTTCTCGTTTATTGGGGAGGGCTGCATTCAGTATCTCGTGATTTGTAAGCCGCCTCAGGAGCCTGAACTGACTGAGGAGTACAGGATATAGGTTAGGCTGAAACTTTGTGTGTGTGTGTGTGGGGGTCTTGCCCAAGGTCACAATGTGATCTTCATGTTCAAGAAGAGATTTGAACTCCTGTCTCTCCACAGGCCACAACAATTCTATGGCTTTGCACCCTACAGGGCCATAAATCTGACCGTGCCCACCCTGAAGACAAGATGTTGGATGCTAGCTTTGGCACACTGGGAGGAGGGCTTTGCTTTTCCAACAAACAACAAAATGACAATGTGGTATAATGGTAGATTTTGAACTAGGATCTGGGAGGCCCAGATTCAAATCCTGCTCTTCCATGAAAGCTCATTGGGCAACCTTGGGTCAGACACACTCACTCAGCCAAAGCTCCCTAACAGGGTTGTTGTGAGGATAAAACAGCGGAGAGGAGAATGATATGAGTTGCTTTAGGTCCCCATTGCAGAGGATGGTGGGGTGCAAATAAAGTAAATAAATAAATACAATTATTTTTAAAAATAAAGGCCATGTATTTTCACACAGACACACAGTAAACTCAACGTAAAAAGACAGTCATAAACAGACTGCGTTATCAGAGAAGACTTTCTTCAAATGTGTTTCAAGCCCACTAAAATTGCACTGGCAACCAACTTCCCATTCAGATGTTTGCAGTTCACATTCTAGGACAAGAAACAAATGAAAACAGCTAATGTGGGGGGGAGGCAATCTAGCATGCGGAAAGGACAGTGTTAGACATGAAGAAGAAAGGAAGGAAGAAACAAAACAATTAAAAGCTTCTGTCTCACAGGAATGAATCGGGACAGCTATACAGAGCAGGCTGTATTTGCCCGACAGTCGCATTCCCCCTCCGTTTTCTATACAAATCGCATCCCTTATGGGAGAACAGAACACACTCCCCAAACATTTTAGACAACACAAAAAGTTGTATTTAAAAAATAACACTTTGTTCAAAAAAAAAAAATCAAGCCAGCTCCATACACTGAGTATCACTGATGTGGTTCTGAATTGAAAGCCCACCACATTTGTTTGCCTGTGGAATTAGAGATGGAGTAGGAATGGTCCTTTTCAAAAGAGGGAACTTCTTAATGACGTGAGTCTTCACGAAGTACTGGAGACTCTTTGGTCTCACTGCTGTGGTCTCCCTTTAGCGCACTGATCGTTTTCATTCCAATTACTTGATGCGATCAAACTGTATTCATCAATTTGAATGAAACAAATAAGTTATACGGTTCAATAAGGACATAACTACGGTTTCACAATGCAATTCCAGTAAGTGAGACCTTCATTTTAATAAAAAAGCACCCCGGAGCACAGATGTCTATGCAAAAAACCCATGACAGAATACAGCCACAGCCAATAAGATGATGCTGTTAATGTTGACCACACGCTTCCAGAAGGGATCTTCCGTTGTGTCCGTTAATTTTAGCTGCATGGCTGCCTCTTCCTCTTTACTCAGCTTTGGGCCTTTCTTATCATCCAAGCCGCAGAACCAATTGAAGCCTCTCCTGAAACAGCTCACCTCCCCATCAGGTTCTGCAACAGAAAGATCTTCACTCAGATCAAAAATGTGGAACCTGAAAAAGGTACCAACGCACCTAGCAGCAAGAGCATCTTATTACCCACCATTCTATATGGGACACTACTGGGAAGAGGAGTGGAGAAAGTTGCTGTAAACATCACACATTCTTGCAAGTTCTTCTGAGAGTCAGCACAAAACGTACACTGATTACCAATGCCATGGCTTTCCCCAAAGAATCCTGAACATTATAATTTGGGGAGGATGCTGATGGCTGAGAATTCTCAGTTAAAGATCTCTAGTCTCCTTCACAAGACTATGGTTTTGGAGGGGGGGGGATGACTTAAACCAGTTTAAGTCTGTTGTGTAGATCTGAGGTCCCCAGGAGATTAAACTACATCTTACATGGATTGGATTTCCCAGTGTTTTGATGTTCACTTAAAAGTCATGGGATATGGTGGGGTAGTTGGGAGCGGGGGAATAATTGCATTAGACCATTGGTGCTGGGGTAACCTCAGCACATTTTAAAATTCTTTTAATTTCTGCCCAAATCCCTGCAGATGTTTCATAGGAGCAGGACCTGGCAAATTTGCTCCAAAGTTTGCATTTGATGTAACTAGGTGATCCTTTAAGTGAGATATGTTTTTGAATCCTGCACCTTTGAGAAGTGAGCCACATCAGATCCTCAGGCCTCTTCAGTTGGCCCTCCCTCCCCACCACCATTTCCTGACATTTTCACCTGTGGTTTGTGGCAGCTGCTGGTATCCCTATCTTGGTCTATACCCTGTTGGGGGTGATTTGGCCAGACCCACACTTTCAGTAACATTTAGCACCAAAGTATTAAACCTAAAAGTACCAGGTTCATCGCTTTTGCCAAGTTCAGGCTCCTCAGTTTTTATCATATCATCTGAATCCAGATCAATGCGTTCCTCCGTCCTGTTGCGCAGGGTCCAGCAAAGACGATAGAGCTGCCGTTGCATAAAACAAGAACACAGAGGTGACTTTGGGGGGATGAGAACTGTGAGGAAAAGGGTCAGGGATCCCAAACCCTAGAGGAACTTGAGAGATTAGCCAGCTAACAGCTGTGCTTTGGAGTTTAAGCACTGAAGTTCTAAAGGCAGAAATTATCCTGAAATTTTCCTACTCTGGGCCTTCCCTGAACCCAAAGATTTCTAGCAACTGGCCCATAAGGTTCACCCATTGGTCATTTGATACCACTTCTCAGTGCACAAAGAACAGTGCAAGACACTTCTCCCATTTATCCTCACAACAGTCCTTCAAGGTATGCCAGGCTAAGAGGGAATCAGCCAGGGAACCTCAGCCTCCCCCCACTCATATCCAGTGGGCATCTATTGTCTGTTAAGTTCAAAAATGAATGGGAAAGAACAGGGATCCAAGTCTGCCTGGAGACAATCTCTTTCGCTCCAGAAACTCAGAGTTAGAAAGGTGTCTGGTATAGCAAAGGAAAGCAGGCTCCTAGCCTTCCTTACCTCACACGTCCTGGAACCAAGGATGCCAAGCAGGGGTGGGGACTGAGCTCCCATTAACCCAGGCTCACATTATGTTATACCCCAGGGATATTACATCTATAATGAAATGCATTGCAAGTATCTTGAGGAGCAAGGTTAGGAGGCAGATGAAAAGAGGGAAGCAGAATGAGGAGCAGGAGGGACTACTTACATGTACATCATCAATGGGCTTGGTCAAGAACGAAATGGTCAAAATGATGATGAGGGAGATGACGAAAAGGATTATGGCAAAGTAGAGGTAGTGAACTTTACAGATGATATCCGGGCAACTGCTGGGTTGCACACAAGTGCCAGTTCCATAGGCAAACTCTGGTATCATCCGAGAGAGACCGATCAGCAGCCCAATAACCAGGCCCCAGAAGGCACCCTGTAGAAGACACCAAGCAGTATTCAGAGCTTTGGCTGCTTGTCCTTTGTTGCCACATCTTCTCTTCAGCACTCTGTGACTTTATTCAGTCATGATAATTCACATCCTAGTCTGGTGGAGACTTGGGGGGGGGGGATAGTGAAAAGCATGTGAGTGTGTGACTTGTGCACATTCCTGGCAATCTAAAGAGGTACCGCCCAGTTAGTGAAGGCTGCATAACAGGGGCTGGGGGGCAGCAAGGGTTCTTGACTAGAAAGCAGCCATGTAAAAGGTGGAGGGAAGATGGCATTAGCACTCTGCCTGCCACACATGCAGAAGAACTGGATATAAAATTTGGAAAAGACTGTTTTCCTTGAAATGTGCCTAAGTTCATCCTCCCTCGGTGAACCTTCCTGGCTCTCACACACACCATGGTTCTGATACTATGAAGAGTGTTAACAAATGATATTCCAGTTCCTCTGTTTGGCCTGCTGCAGTGGGATCTGCCTCAGTGCAAACCTCTTCCATTGATTCCTTGCTTCAGAACGATTGTGTCGGCCTCAGGCACACAGGTGGGTCTAGGGCACCCCTTTCCCCATTGCCACTCTGGACAATGACCAGGGAGGGAGGAAGCAAGAATGAGTGCTCTAGGCCACTATGGGGAGGGGGAAGCTGAGGATCAGCTACCTTTATAACCCTATAACCCTATCTTGGCTTCTCTTCCCCACCTCCTGATAACTTCAGCATGCTGCTCGCTTTCACCAGCATATTGTTGGTCTCCCTGGGGTCCTGCTGTGTGTCACTCTCAAGCGGGAGATTCAAAGGCTACCTGCCCTTCTCGGGGTTCCTGGAAGCATCACCATGGCACATCATGCTTACTTGTTCATTGACCCTCTTGCAGAAGATAGCCAGGAAGAAGACAGCTGAGATTGGTGGGCCCAGGTAGCTGGTGATAGACTGGATGTAGTCAAAGAGCTGCCCGCTTTGAGCTGACTGCACCACAGGAACCCAGGCGATGCTGATGCCAATCAAAACTAAGATGAACAGCCTGCAAATGCAATCAAAACATTTATTATAGCAGATACCCAACTTATGCTACCAAAGATGTCATCTGTGTCAGCATTTGAAAATCCTAAAAAAGTTGATTTAGACCTCTCTTCTGACCAAGACCTTTCCTCTCATCATTTGTTGCTCCCTGACACAGCACAGGTTGAAGCCAGTTTAACTAGATCACATGTTAAATATTTAGGCTCATAGAGACCACATCTCTAAGCACATTTTAAATGCAAACATAATAAACAGTGTTAAATAGCACAGACAGTGTATGCTTCTGACTAGTAAGCAGTCAGGAGAATTTTTTTAAATTATGGAATAAATACAAGGAGACATCTAGAGCTAAGATGTCTAAATACAAGACTTCATCACTATATTGCCTTACATATTATCTGCTGCTTTATATATGTATTCCTATGTACCACCAGTGCTCCATGTTGTCTAATGATAGTCCTAGAATTGATTGTGTTTTGCTTCAATATTTTTTCTACTCCATATTGAATTCTTGCTAATACTGTCTTTTAAACTTGTATCATGTCCTTGATACTGTATTGAAATATACTTGATACTGATTATACTAATCTCATACTGTATAATCTGCCTTAAGTCTCAGTGAGAAAGGCGGACTATAAATGACATAAATAAATAAAAATAAAAAATAGAGGCTAACAGAAGTTTGTGATCCATGAGGTCAGAAAAATGTTCATGCAATGCACCCAACTATCCTCAAGAGGGCACTACAGCATCACTGGTATTTTGAAGCCATTATTGTAAGGGCAAACCCATGTTAATCATCATACCTGCCTATTATCATGAGCTCTCTTTCGGAAGCTTTTGTTCGTAGTTTGGTGTAGATATCCATGGTGAACAATGTGCTGGCACTGTTGAAGATGGAGGTGAGGGAACTCATCAATGAGGCCAGCATGACAGAGAGCATCAGGCCTCGTAAGCCTAAAACAGAAGCAAGAGAGAGGCAGGAGATGAAGAGCTAAGCCCTGGTTAAAAAACGCCTCAGTGGAAAAGCTTAGCTAGCTGATAGGCACAGCAGAGGACAAGCTATGTAAGCTACAGTGCAGGGTCTCAGATTATGATGGGCCTCTAAATATTGTTTCTAAATTTTAGAGTTACCTGGGAAGGGGTAATGCTATGGGGCCTCTTAGACTTGCCCTGGTTTAGGGCCTCAGTCTGGCCCCGAGGCACAAACATCCCAAATCACTTTGGTAAGGCTCATCTGGGTTCAGACAGGGTTCAGATTTTGCCAGTTCAAGACGCTGTTCTGTGTGATTAGAAAAACGTCCGCAGAGTTAGGACCTGGCCAAAATTGAACATAGGCAAGGAAAAGTTTGTGTGTTCAAGGTTTTGTTATATTTGTATTTTCTAAAGATTGGTTGTAAAAAAGAAAAAAAATGGTATCTTTCAGAGGCAGGTAGGAATTCTACCTTTTAATGAAGGGCTTTTTTTTTTTAAGCTGCTGCTTTCAGAATGTAAGGCTCTTGGCCTATATTCAGAAGAACGTCACCTTTTAATAAAAAAAACCCCTTGGTTCTTATTAGGGAAAGTTGTTTCAAATGTAAATTATGGCAATCCTATGGAGAGACATGGCTGCAGAAATACTGGATGACAGGAATAGTTGCAACCACGTTCCACGCCACTGTACGTTGCTATGTACATCATCATCCATCCCATCTATAAACCATCAAAATAACACAATGACCTAGCAGTATCTTTGGCTGCCTATTGGCCAGACACAAAGTGGGCCCCATGGAAGAACAGCTGGGCTAGCAGGAAAAAAAATTGTATGCCTGTCCTTGGCTGGAGTCGCTCCATGATCATTGCAGCTAGCTTCTGCCTGCCTGCTCTCTACAAGCATGTCCGGTTTGCAGGGCCATCTTGCTGACACAGCCCTGCCAAGATGAAGCTGCATTTCAAACGGTCTTTGCAGCAAATGTTATCTCATCTGTCTAAAAACAAAGCTGGGGTAGGGGAGCAGGACAAGCTGTGAGCAGCACAGAATCTAACTTGTGCTTGGGAATTGGCCTTCTCGAGAATCTCACTTTTCAGCAAAGGTGTTATTTCAATGTAGGTAGAGAAGGCTTGCTAATAACTCAGTCAAGAAGCAAAAAGGGTGTCCTTGGGATTCAGCATCTTCATAGCTCCCTGTCACTCTCATAACAAACTCTGCTCCCCAACGCACACAAACTGTCAACATGCACAAGCCTCATCATTAGTCACAAGTCTCTTATCCGCAGGGTCACCATTTCAGGTTTTGGTGGACGGCAGACACAGAAATTTCAGTACAAGGTAAAGCCAAATGTATGGCTCCTCTTGACTGCAACACAGGCTGTGCAGCAGCCACAAGCCCTGGGAGCCCTTTTACGTGCAGCTTGTCTTCATTCCCACCAAACGTTGGCTTTGCTTGATAATCTTGAAATTTCTAGACCTGGGTTTGTCTCTCCCATTCCAGAAATAAAGTTCTTTCTCTCAACACCGCAACTGTAGACAGAGTCTCACCATCCGGCATCAGCTTCACCACCATCGTTGGATAAGCAACGTTTGAACAGCCAGCTTCTGTCCCACAAGCCTTCTTGCACACCTCAGGCACAGTGCAAGCCACCAAGTCTGGAAGAAAGGAGGACTATGTTACCAACTGGCTGACTCAATGTGCTTTGCTGCATTGTGTAGGCCAAGAGGTATTCCCCTGGACTACCCGCAATGGAGGAGAGGACCCTGAAAAGGCACTTGAGGAAGCAAAGACTTAACATCCCAAGGCCCCCCCCCATCCCTGCAAAACTGGTTACATACAGGGCTTTTTTTCAGCTGGAACGTGGTGGAACAGAGTTCTGGCACCTCTTGAAAATGGTCACATGGCCGGTGGCCCCGCCCCCTGATCTCCAGACAGAGGGGAGTTTAGATTGCCCCTAAACTAAACCCCCCTCTGTCTGGAGATCAGGGGGCGGGGCCACCGGCCATGTGACCATTTTCACTGAGGGCGATTTAAACTTTTAAAAACAACCCCCTTGTTCCAGCTGACCCAAAGTGACATCATTGTGTGGTCCTGAGTTCCACCACTGAGTTCCACCACCTCTTTACCCAGAAAAAAAGCCCTGGTTACACAGAAAGACGAACAGCTAGCAGACAAGGAAGAGCGGGGGCTCACCTGTGTACAAAATACGACTGATCATCCCGGGCATCACCATCAAGAACATCGGCAGCAGCTTCATGTAGCCACACATGACACAGCCAGCTTTGACATGGGACATGTTCTTGCCTGAGAGGCATCGCTGGACAATGACCTGGCAGAGAAACATACAAAGGGAAGTGAGGGGTGGCAGGGACAGTTTCCAAACAGTAACTTTGGAACAGGTTCCTTGAAATCAATGAGGTAACAAAAGGCAGGAAGGCAGTCACTTCCGATGGCGCATCTCCTACAACCAAGAAAAAAGGTGGTCCCTGAAGGCAAAGCCAATAAGGCACAGTATTAATTTAAACAGATGACCACCCTACATATTTTGCCCATCTTCTTTGGGAGAATTTACAAAGACATCACCAATTTTAAAAAATGTTTTCTCTCCGACTGCATCAAATAAACCCATCACACCAAGTAATGTTTGATGCCCTTGTCAAAATATGCAGATCTGGTTTTTTTTTCCGCTCACACAATCCGATATATAGGATTTTACAGATTCATCAGTTGCATGTCTTTTGGCCATATTGGATGTGACATCTTTTCTACACTATCACATTAACAAATCTTGGATAAGAGGAGGGGTAAGGAAAACATATCCGTGTACTTTCTGGCATAACTGCCAGTGATGGCTTCCTGAAGCAACAGAAGAACTCTTGCTCATTAATTAATGAGAGAGTATATTGTCAATTAAAGGGTCGTCCGTGGCCTCTGAACGATCTGTCTGGACTTTAGAAGAATGATGATCACTGTTGCTACTTTGCCATATTTGATTTGCCTCTACAGAGGCTGAGAGTGCAAAACAACTGAACAGAGCAGCCTCCTCCTTTCTGGCCCTGTGCTTCGTGCACACTGTCTCTTTCCTCCTGGCAAGCCACAGAAGCTCTAGACGTGTCACTGATGGCTACTTGATCAAGGCTCAATGAACTGTACAAATCATATGTAGATTCCTCTGAAGAATGCTTAGCGAGACGCACCAGGCATTGTCTATTCAATCACTACTGCACCTTCCTTGGTTTTGCCCATGGTATCCTTTCTGGTGCATTTTACTGGGGGAAAGGAACTCATCCCATGCATAATTTTATTGGCAAGGCTTTTTAGGTAAGTTTGGGTGGATGCAGACTAAACTGACAATTTCCACCAATTCTCCCTTCCTACTGCAGGTCCCCCTCATCTCATTAGTCAAGATCACCTATTCCCAGGGGCAGCATTTGGTCAGTGGGCTGCATTGGGATGGAGGAAACCTAAGTAGCGACTTGGGTTTGGGGTATTTTTGCCTTGGCTTATACTATATAGCTTGGCTCACTTCATTGAGTCATGTGGAAGCTCTCTGCTCTACAGGCATCTCAATATTGCACATCTTTCTTGTTGGAGCCAGCTATGGCACATAACCTGTAGGATCATTTCTGAGGGCTGTGTAAATAAACCAAATCATACAGCACTGGGCTAGGTCTGCTGACCTCTTGTATTGCTGTGATTCTGTTAAATGGGAATCTGATCCCATCCCAAGCCACTTTGTGCCTCCTGGGAGGTCTGCCTCAGCCTTTGAGACTTGCACTCAAATTATCCACACCTAAGAGTTTTGTTCTATCAGGTAGCAAAGATTTGTCTGAAATGTAAGCTCTCAGCACTGACATTACAGAACTGTTATTATACTAGAAAAAATTAGAGTGGAGAATTGTGTGCAGATTGAAGGCATCCGGCCAGAGTGGTGCATGATGCAGGATCTGAGCACTGGCATCCAGCGTCACGAAGAGATCAGGGGCCAAGTCTCTCATACTGCACCCGCATCACTAGTCTTTATATTACCTGGTCTGTGCACCAGTACCACAAAGCCAGGATGCTCAAGCCAAAGATGAGTCCAGGCCATGGAAGGTCACCAGTGATGGGGTCCCGGAAAATGTGGAAGGCATCTGCACGGGGTGCGTAGCATTTTTCGGGAACAGTCGTGTTTCCAATAGTTATCTCAGATGGGATAGCTTGCATGTATTTCTGCACAAAGGCATCATATCCTCCTACTTCTTTAAATGCTGCAAAAGATATTGCAATCTTTTAGAGTCAGATAAAGTTTTAATGGAACCCAAGAATGCATGCACACATACATACAACATACACATCAAGGTAGAGTTGTGTTGATAGTACAATTGTAGAACCTTAAAACCCAAAGGGTTATAAATTTCCCTATTTTTTCAGCAGTCAGGCTGAATTAAATATGGCAGTTATAATTAGAGATGGGCACAAACCAGAAAAAAACCCAAACCATGTGGTTCGTCAAATTTCACGAACCACAAACTTTCATGAACCTGCCCCTGGTTTGGAAACTGGTTCGTTTGGTTCGTGAAAACTGCACATTCAGGTCAGAAAATCATCACTTCTGGGCCAGCAGAAGGTCACTTCTGGGCCTGCAGAAGGTCTGCAGGAAGTCCGTCCCCTGTTGCCTAGGAAACTGATTGATTGGCACCAGGCTGTCTGCAGTCACGAACCAAAAAAACGAACCAAACGAACCAGCCTAAAGTTCATGGCGGTTCACCAGAAATGGGATCTGACAAACCATGGTTCACGAACCACGAACCGGCCTGGTTCGTGCTTAATTTTGGTTCGTATTTAGGTTCGTGCCCATCTCTAGTTATAATGCTCTTGCTGAGATTTTTTTCGTGCATAGTGTTGCTAGACGGCTCTGTTTTATGGGTGCCTGGCTAGTTTTGCTTTTATTTGTTTGTTTTAAAACATTTATATGCCTCCTTTCCACCCAAAATAGTCCCCAAGGCAAACGCAACCGAGGAAGAGAGTCAATAAGAATTTACTGGGGGCACATGAAATGAAACAAAAAAGTCTTCACCTGTTGGTGGAAGACAATAACAGAGGGAATTTCAGTGCCATGACCAAAAGGGACTTTTTTGAGGTTGCCACCTATCTATCTGGCTTCAGATAGCGAGGGCATCTGAAACAAGACCAGAGTTGATGGATAGGTTCATAGGGAAGAAGGAGGTCCTTAAGGTATGCTGGACCCAAGCCATATAGGGCTTTAAAGGTCGATACCTGCACCTTGAATTGGGCCCAGTAGCAAATCGGGAACCAGCGCAAATGGAACAAAACTGGACTGATATGGTCCCTATGCCCCACTTTAATCAACACTCTGGCTGGAACATTCTGTACCAACTGCAGCTTCCAGACAGTCTTCAAGGGTAGCCCACATATAGTGCATTGCAATAACTATTCTGGATGTCACCAGGGCATGCCATAGTGGCAAGATCTTTCCCACTCAGGAAGGGCTGCAGCTGGCTTTTGTGTTTTTAAGTTATAGTTTTGTTGTATATTATGGTTGTTTTTAAGTGGTTCATTGTAAGATGCCTTGGTATTTTTTTAAACTGAAAAACAGTATGTACATTAAATAAGTTGCCCAGATCATTTGTCTGACTAAACATTTCAGTCCATCTTCAGGCTCTTTTTCCCCTCCCCGCAATGAATTTTCAGAATCTCCATGCAAGTGTAAAGTTGTAAGCCTGTCACTGAGGAAGTCTCAGCTTTTACTGAACAATTGACATCTTTGGGTTACATGGGCTGTACTGTGACCTATTGATAAGACTGAATCTGTAAGCTTTCAAACTGCTATTTTCTCAGCTGCACAAGTCAGCAAGATATAAATGGCTTGTCTCTCAAGTAGGATCGACTGCATTACCATAACTCCTTCTGGATCTCCCCCCGCATATATACACACACGTGCATGCACTGAACTACTAATAAAACATGTGTCAGTAATCTTTTTATTATTAACCATGCTCAGGTAACCGTCAGGCTTGACTACTATAATCCTACTACATAAAAGGCAAACCGTATTGGTGACAACTCATTTTTTATTCCCGTGCAAGTGCACTCTGGCCTGTGCGAGGATAAAGAGTTGTTGCCAATATGACTTGCTTAGGACGGGGTGGGGAAGACCGGCCACCCCTCCCAAGGCTCCACAGTGGCTGTGGGAAGGCCTGGTGCAGCCTGGTGCTCTGCGCTCCCGCACTGGCCTTCTCCATCGCTGTAGCAGCCTCCTCGGGGTCCCTGGAGGGTTGTACTGCCACAGCTGTTGAGGCATTGGGGAGGCCCACCACACCAGCCTGGCCCTCAGCATGCCCTGAGCAGACCAGGGTATCGTGACAGGCTGTGGAGTGCTGCTGTGCTCCACACTGGCCTGATTTCCACCTGCTTTGAGGCCAAACTGGGCCAGTGCAGAGCACAGAAATGCTGCCAGGGCAGCATGATAGGTCCTGGAGTGCTGCTGCACTCTGTATCAGCCCAATTTCCACCCACTTGAGGCCAAATCGGGCTGGTGCAGTGCAACAGGCCCTGGAGTGCTCCTGTGAGCCGCACTGGCCCGATTTCCACCCGTTTGAGGCCAAATCAGTCCGGTGCGGAGCTCAGGAATGCTGCCAGGGTGGTGCAACAGGACCTGGAGTGCTCCTGTGCTCTGCAGAGCGCAGAAACGCTGCCAGGGCAGCATGATAGGTCCTGGAGTGCTGCTGCGCTGTGCACTGGCCTGATTTCTGCCCACTTGAGACCATATTGGGCTGATGCAGAGCACAGGAATGCTGCCGGACCAGTGCAACAGGCCCTAGAGTGCTCCTGTGAGCCGCACTGGCCTGATTTTGACCCATTTGAGGCCAAAATCGGCCCGCTGCAGAGCGCAGGAATGCTGCTGGGGTGGTGCATGTCTTCACAAGGCCCAGCTAGAGCCCGTTGTATTGTTAAACACAACGGACTTCGTTGCTAGTGTATACTAAATTTCCTAATTAAATAGAAGGCAGCTGTGACCCCAGGAACACATTTCCCCAATGCTGACATTTCACTGGCTCCTTATTTGTATCTGAGCACCATTCCAAATGCTGGCTTTGGCATAGAAAGCCCGGAGGTGTCTGGTCCTAGGGACCTGAAGCTCCCCTTCCCTCTGTATGAACCTGTCCATCCTTTAGGATCTGCCTTAGAGGCTCTTCTGCCTTAGAGGCTAGGCACCTCCAGAGGTTTGGCCCCAAATATTAGGCTGCTGGAGGAACGGCCTTGACTGTGGTGCTCCAGTTATGGTGTCTCCTTCCTGGTGAAGTCTGTCCAGTTTCCCTGTGCTTTTACCATCTAAATCTGGCATGGTTCCTAATGTTACTATTTCACTGTGCTTTATTACTAGTTCAGATCTGTTTCTAGATCTGTTCAATTGTATTTGATTAACGTTCTGCCTTGAAGTTTATTCTAAAAGGAAGATGGAATAAAATCCTTCTAATATTAACAACAACAAAAATTATTAATCACTTATGAAGATCCTAGTCACCCAAAGACTAGCATCCGTAGTGATAGTTCTCCCCATCCCAGTGTCTATTGCCATAGTCAACAAAAAATGAACCAATGATTAAAAATAACCATTTGTACAAAAGACTTCAGTACTTAGGTGTTCTGTAGGTGACATGGCCCTCTTCATTTCAGTGGGGAATGTGAGAAAACTCATTCTATAGGGGTCCAAGGCCATAAAGGGTGTTGTATGTGATACCCAATACCCTGAATTAAATCCAGTAATGATGGACTGGCAATGGAGTGACTGCAGAATGAGAGAAATATGTATGTCCTGCCTCTCTCCTGATAATAAAAGAGCTGCGGCATTCTACACCAACTGGAGTCTCCAAGCTGACTTCGAGGAGAGACCTATGTGGAGTGCATTATAGTAGTTTAGTCTCAATATTTCTGTGACATGGATCCAGCTGACCAAGATGGTCAAGACTCAAGACGGCCATCTTCCAGGCTAAACTAAGCTGGTAAAATGTGGTTTTTTGCAGCGGTATTAAATTGCTTCTCTAGCAGTAATGTTGGATCCGGTATAACCCCTAAGCTCTTGACTAAGTTAGCAAGAGTCAGCTGAACTTCACTGAATGTGGGAAGCACAATATCTTTCAAGATCTCTGCCAGAAGACATTGCACGTTCTTCTGCTGTAACTTCAGAGACTGGTTTCCCATGCATATTGGATTGATCACATGAAAAATGCCTGCCCACTGCCTGCTCTGCACCTCCCATGGGGCTGAAAGACTGTTGTAAAAACAAAACAGAGTTAAATCACATCAAGAATTCGATTATATGGCCTGTAGGACTTGGGTTTGATAGAGAATTATTCAAGCTTACCAAATACTGTCAAGATGATAGACCCCACCAACATAATGACGGATTGCAGTGTGTCTGTATAGATGACAGCGGCGAGTCCTCCTGAAAGTCCAAGGGCAAAAAGAAAAGGGCAAATGGATGAGCATGTCTTCTAAATCCTCTGTAAGATGTTTCCCTGCCTAACTTCTCCTCTGGAAATGCAGTGTTTCCTCACTTGCCAAGACAGGTTTGCCTACAACACTCAACCAAATTCTTGCAAGGAATGGTCAGAAATAGAGGTGGACACAGACCAGAAAACAGACCAAAATTTAACATGGACCAGGCCAGTTCAACATTCGCAAACTGGTGGGTCATGGGACGCCCCTTTTCCATGGACTCCACAGACTTTTCACCAGTCCATTGGTCTGTGGTCCGTTAAAGCCTTCCTGACCCACTGGCAAGCAGCACCGGGAGCACTTTAAGATTTAAATCTCCCTTGCTCCAGCTGACTTGCAGGGGGGTGTTAAAGCACTCCCGGCGCTGGCCCAGACTGATGTACAAGTCAGTTCGCAAACTGGCACTGGACCATGAAAAGCTCGTGATCCTTGAAACACCATGGACCCATGGCCTATGGGTTTTTCCCAATCTGTGCCCACGTCTAGTCAGAAATGACTGGCAACCGAAGGCAACCTCTTTCCCACCCAAGTATGGCACCTACAGTTGATGTGGCCTATTTTAATTAATGGAAGGTTGCTGATGGAAGACTCACACAGCAGAAATGGTGTACTCACCTGTGATAGTATACAGGGCTGTGATAACAAGCAAGAGGATAATAGCCACATAAATATTCAGTCCCATGGCTAGCTGAATAAATATTGCTCCAGAAAATATGTCTGCCTGAAACATAGGAATGAAAGTGGCATGTTAAGCAATAAACGTTAACCTGCACATTGGGAACATGGCAGCAATACATCAGTGGCTATCTGGGTTCACACACGCACAAAAGAGGAAACCCCACAAAAAGCTGTGACCCTCCTGTGCATATTTACATAACATCAATTCCCTGGAATTCAGTGTGACTAACGTCAGAGTAAACACCCCCTGGGCTGTAATTGCCACTGACAGCTTCACTTACAAATCAGGCAGAAATAAAAACGAAGGGGACCCTGTCGGATCATCCCCACCTGCTGCTTGCTGCAGAACTGGATCAGCAGCTGCAGACCTGCTTCCAGAGCTACTGACTACCTCCTCTTGATGTGACATGGGGAAAAGAAGCAGGGGTAAGGAATTACGCAGTTTATTTTTATTTTTATTTGAAAAGGAGGGAAAAAACTGGCCTCGTACACAATAGAAATAAAAATATGACAATAGTGAAAAATCTACACAAAAACATTCATAAAAGGTTTCCAAATATCTAAAAATAAATCCAGCCACAGTTGTCAACTACGTGCCATATGTTCAAATATACATACAATTGTAAGGCCCTCCATCCATTGAATTGGGGGAGGGGGGCATTTGTCTCTCCAATGTTGTATTATAAATCTTTTTGCTGAAGTAAGGGCAAGGAGGGTTCATTTTCATTTACCATCGGTTAAGTATCAGATTACAGGCAGGTCGTTTAAAAGTACATAAACATCGTCAGAAATCAGTGGGTGTTCTAATACAAAATTAATATGAGCAGGGCTTTTTTCAGCTGGAACGCGGTGGAACGGAGTTCCGGAACCTCTTGAAAATGGTCACATGGCTGGTGGCCCCGCCCCCTGATCTCCAGACAGAGGGGAGTTTAGATCGCCCTCTGCGCTGCTCAGCAGTGCAGAGGGCAATCTAAACTCCCCTCTGTCTGGAGATCAGGGGGCGGGGCCACCAGCCACGTGACCATTTTCTCCAAGGGCAACCCACTACCACCTCTTTTTCCAGAAAAAAAGCCCTGAATATGAGTAATAACTTCCTCCCAAAAAGATTGTATAACTGGACTTGTATAACTGGACTGTATAACTGGACTTCAGAAATGCATCCTATAAGCTACAATGCTTACATTAGACACTGTACTTAGTCTTTTACTAAAAAGGGGCTGCAGTGTCCAATATACCCTAGGAATTACATAGAATGGCCGTTGTCACACAGCCATAAATTTAGCGCCAAACTAGCGCCATCTCCCACTGAATGCTCACCTTATTCCGGTTCTCTTGCGATTTCGCCATTCTTCCCAATTCATGCTTTGTGACTTTTTATGTCGTCTTTATCCACTTCCATGTGAATGCCCTGGATCGACTATGAACGCTTTGCAGCATCAAAACGCTCACTCTCCCCGATCATCTGTCTCACCTAACACTGATTCTCCTGCCCTACACTCCCACAAGCCCCAGCGTGACCTGCAATTAAGCCTCAAAGTAATTTTTTTTAAAAAAATGTCAGCCTTATAGCACTATAGCACTATTCTGCCATGGGCGGGAAACCTCTGCTACCTATCACGGTTGGCTTTTGGGTTGGCCCAGCACAACACGGGTATAATAGAAGAGTGATATAGTGCAAATATGCGGGGAAATTTTTTTTTAAGGGGCGGGATTTTTAGGGCCTTGTTTCCAGATGCACTTTGACTGACCGTCGAATTGTGCTTTTCCCTTTTAACGTGACTGACTGGAAGCGCAAGCAGTCGTCAAAAGATGGGAGAATCTGTTCTAATAACGATAACAGAAGAAACTATTTCTAGTGCAAAACTGACGAAATAAGGGCCCGTGTGACGATAGCCCTTGTGTAAATAAGTAAGTTTGTGAAATGTGCAGATGAATGACTTGCACATAAACATATTGCTTTCAATTGGCTGGGGGGCAATCTTCATATCCTGGCAAATTTCGTAAGAACTGCTTGGCTGATCAGATCAAGGTTCATCTAGTCCAGCATTTCAGTCCCAAGAGGGGCCAGCCAGATGATACCAGGAAACACACGAGTGAAATGTAAAGAATAATCACCTGCTCCTGACAGCTATCCCAATTTTCTCCCCCAGCACTTAGATTTCACAGGTCCTCTTGCATAGCTCCCATTCATTTCAATGGTGGCAGGTTGCTGGTGCATTGACAGACTGGATTTTCTGCTGAAATGTCCTGAGCTGCTCCTGACCTTTTTGGTTCTGACATCAGTCCCCTCTCTCTCTCTCTCTCTCTCTCTCTCTCTCTCTCTCTCTCTCTCTCTCTCTCTCTCTCTCTCTGGGATCCAAGTCCAAGGTACTGTCCCTTCACCTGGCATGTGGCCCCACAAGAAAACAAGCGCTGAACCCTCTAACTTCCTGAAAAATGCCAATTTCCCCAAGGAGTCTTCCAACTCCTTCTCATCTCAGGGCTGCTTGTTCAATGGCTTGCCTCTGATATATTCATTAAGTGTCTTTTATGGCTCTCTTTAAAGTCATATTGTATCTCTTAAAGTACTATACTTTGTCTTGGAGAGGCATGGCCTGGGAAGCCACATGCCCAAGGGACAAATCCCAAACAGGAGAGAGCCAAAGACTTGTCACTGCCAAACTGCCAGAGATGCTGTGAGATCTGGGATGGCTCTCCCAAGTGGCTTTTAGTGATGAATAGCAGGTGGCAGGGTTCCCCATTCAAAGCAGGGCTGCGGCAGGGCAGCAGGGAGGAGCTTTCTCCCTGCACCATTTTTCTGACCTCAAATGTTCCTCCACCCCTCCCTGAGCTGCTGTTGACCTCTAGGGAAATAATGTTAATTTAATGTTAAACTGTTATATAGTCAATTCTGGTTGCTGCCTTGTGCCACAATTGTAGTGGAGAGGTGAAATATAAGTTTACTAAACAAAAACACAGTTTGCTGAAATCCAGGATGCAGGCTATTTGAGCAAGAAAACATAAGAGGGGAAGAGCTAATATTCCCCCACCCCCACCCCAAGATGCACTGCTTGGGAGATCCATTCACAGATCTCTCTGCATCTTGCCGGCTTTGGCAATTCTAAGTACTTCTTATTTTAAAAGAATGACATTTGGCATTTTGGTGCCATTTTTTAGAGTTCGAAATTCTTCCTTTTAAAATCAACCCTGAAAGATAAGTTGCTATTATCCCATTTTGCAGGGGGTGCATGGGTGGACTGAAACTTTTTAAAATATGACAACTGCAGATCCTACGGTTTAAATCTTGCCATTGCTCTGCCACAAAGTCCACTCTGTCCCCATTTCTCACTCATGGGGATAAATAATATTGACCTTACATGGCTGTTGAACAGGGTGACCTTTTGAAAAACTCTTAAGTGCTACATGGATTATTATTAATGATAATGACATCGTACAACTGTAGCTTGGACATTTGCAGGGCTGTTTGCAACAAGCCAAAAGGTGACAGCATAACAATCCCAAGTTGTAATAATGCAAGGGATTCTTGAATGCACACGTATGAGTAGAGGGTAGCAAAATATCTTAGTCTTCTTGACCTTACTTGCAGTGCATGGAAGTACTTCGGAGTCAAGAAAACAAATCAGGGCTGCCTGCATCTCCCCGGGACACAGCTGCAGAGTGACTAGTTTACATGTGTGTGTATGGGGGGGGCAGGGGCGGAATCCCATCTGGCCTTTCCAAGGAGTAATGATAAAATTACCCTGGAAAGAAACTGCACCACTGGGGAGGGTTCCATTAGTGTTTAATTAGTAACCTTGATAGTGATCGGTTATTGCCAGCTTAGTGAAGACTGAGGGCAAAAGGCCAGGCTGCTTAGGTTAATTTGTACGATTATCCTTCGGTTCCCTCCCAAAAGGGCAAAGAGTAACCTTCAAAGGCAGCTGCCTGAAAGCAACTAGGCAGGAGCTGCCTGAGCAATAGAGCTCCAGCGTTGACACCCCTGGCTCGGGACTCCGACAAACTACAAGCTCAAGAATGATTTGCTTGTTTCCACCAGGCTCATACAAGAAAGCTTTCTGGCGGATATGCCCATATTAGGTAGTGAATTGCTCCTTGGGTTTTACACTATTTTTATTTTGAGCCAGTGGAGAAGGGGAAGAGAATTCGGGCAGAAGATTAAAGACTTATCTACTAGAAAGAGCCACATTCATTTTATTTTCAAAATTGTAGCGCTGTAAACCTCTCTAACTTTTACCTTCTTTGAATAATAGTTGTACTAAGAGGCTACGATTTGTCTGTAGGCAGGGTTTCCAGCTTATGATAGATTTCCACTGCGTACCTCATCACTCGAGCAGCGGCACAGGTGCATCCTGTACCATCTTTCAGTGGAGTCAATGGGACAGGAGATCTGATCCCAAGTAGAATGATGCGGGGAGGGGCAGAAAAAACAATGGGAAAAGTTTCCTCCCTCCCCATCCCCTGCAAACAAATTTTGGGGGAGAAATCGAGGAAGTGGACAAGCTCAACTCACTGAGATCTTGGTAAAAATGTAAAGGAGCAGAGAAAGGACCGAGAGGTAGATCTGAATCCGCTTTCCCCCAAACCTCTTCTTCAGATACTCTGGCATGGTCACCACCTAGAAAGAGAGGAAGAGCACAGTGTTTTCAGCAAGCAGAACAGAGAGAGATCAGGCAGGCAGCTACTTTGCCAGGAGCAACGTGGGCTTGGCAGATAAAGCACAGGCCATGGCCCCAGCAGGCCTAGGTGTGAACCCCATCTCAGCCACTGAAGCCATTATCAGTAAAAAGAAAAAAAAGAAAAAAAAGAGCAAGTAATAAAAATGGAGGACATCCGGATGAATGGACAAGAGAAGCTTGTAAATGGTCTGCCTAGGGTGACAGCTACAGAGAATACAACAACAGCTCCTTGTACTGAAAACAGGCCTCCGGATGATTCAGGACTCAAAAAATGGCCCTCTTTACAAAGCTTACAGCCAGCCAGCCAGCCTCCTTTAGGAGCCATCATTTTAGCAGCAGAAGCATTTCTCCAGTCTGGCAGTGGTGCAGTCTGATCTTGTCACTGGGTGGATGCATTAACTCCCAGCTGTTGCCAGTGTAAAGGCTGCTAAATGGCCTTTGCCTGGGGCTAACTCTGGTATAGAAAATTCCAGGGAATTGGGGGGGCAGTGTCCCGGGAGTGTGGAGTTTGGGGAGCTCACTGGGGATGTGACATCATAGGGTCTGCTCTCAGAAGCTGCCATTTCCTCCAGAAGAACTTATCCCTGTAGCCAGGAGATCACTTGTAATTCTGGGGAAACACCAAGCCCCATCTGGAAGTTGGTAACCCTGCCTTTGCCACGCCACCAGCCCAGGGCAGAATGACAGACAGGCTGTCTTCCAACATCTCTTGGACACTGAGAAGTATGAAAGAGGGAGAGAAGGGAGGGAGGGAGCTCACAGGGCAGCAAGAAGCCATGCCAGGACCCATTTGTCTTGCAGCAGCTGCTCCTTGAGAAGCAGCAGCACACAAGCTGTCCCAGGCCTGCCCCCTCCATTCCAGCTCTCCTCCTCCCTGTTGAGCAGAAGCAGAAGGAAGGGGCTGGGCTGCATTAATCTGCATGCCTCAGAGATGTCAAGCCTAAATGTGCATCTGCCCAAAGAACAGGTTCACAGCCAGCATTGCTGAGGGATGTGCAGGTAGTATTGGCAGCCACACAGTGTCTTTCCTCAGCTTAAGTTAGCCTGCCAGCTATACCCCTTGGCCAGCCACTGTTATCTAGTGTGGTGGCCTTTGAAAAGTGCTTGGAAACTGCTGGCATAAAATACAGCAGCCAAGAGGTTTAAACAGTATGGACAACCACGAAGACATCTCCTCAGCATTACAAAGATCTTTGCTGACTCCCACTGTGTTTTCACATTTGTTCCAAGTTATGGAGAATGAACCTTTAATACCCAAAATAATCCAGTGCCACCTTCTTCAGCCCATCAGCTGCAGCCCTTTTCATGTACCCCACCTACCCCACCGTCTTCCTCAGTATGTTTGCCTAGCACCTTCTTTGTTAACATCACACTTTCCGTGACATTTAAGATCCTTTGCTCTGGGCCGTTTCCAGACGGCTTACCTGCATCCGCTCCATGCCGCAACGTCGCGGATCTTGCCGGGGAAAACGCGAAATATCGCGTTTTCTCGCGCGAGTTTTGCGCGACGTCGCGCAAAACTCGTGCGAGAAAACGCGATATTTCGCGTTTTCCCCGGCAAGATCCGCGACGTTGCGGCATGGAGCGGATGCAGGTAAGCCGTCTGGAAACGGCCCTGGTTTCATAACTAATCTTTATAATGACCATAATCTTGTTATAGTTAGTGTAACATTGCTTGGCATTGATTTTTTCTTTGAGGCCTTTATGTGGAGTATAAATTCCACAGTCAAATAACAAAGTATGAATTGGAGCCAATACCACTTTTCATGATTAGATTAGCTAGGTTTCGGATGGGGATGAAGACTGAGGGTTTGTGCTGTTGGTTTTGTGGGAAAAGTGAATCGTGAAGAGAGATGGGAAGGAAGCTGTGCCACTGTGTTCTCAGAATGCCTTCCACCCCCACCCCACACACACAACCAAGTATAAACAGAAAATAAGGGGCCAGAGAAGCATTAACCTGGAATGAGGAAATTGGTTCTCTGCTTTGTGTACTTACTCCAGCCTTGATATAGATGGGTACAAACAACCAGCCGAGAATCACCACCATCACCAGGGCCTATGAGTAATGGAAGACAGAGCTTTAGCAAAAGTTATGCATCATGTATGGCAAACCAACCAACTGGCATGAGTACGCTTGTGATGGGGAGGCATGAGGAGGGGCCACGCCTCCTTACTTAGGCCTTGCCATCAGAAACCGGGGAGGGAGAAGAATTTCTAGCTATGATTTCAAAACTAGTTTTCTCAGCATGCAGTTAAAGCTGGTAGCACTCACATTCCACTCAAACCCTCCGATAGCGATTCCTGCAGCTGCTCCCGTCCCAGCCAGTCCCACGAAGTGACTACTGCCGATGTTGCTGGCAAATAGTGAAGCACCAATCTGGATACAGAAACAAAGGAAATCTTTGCTATAATAAAGCATCGAGATGCTTTAAAAAATTGATGAGCTCTTTGTACCTGATGGAGTAGAATCTTGCCCATGGAAGCTCTGCCACGATAAACAGGTCAGCAATCTAAAGTACCACCTTAACTAATCTTGCACCATACAGGATCTGGTTTCTTCGCATCTTACTATGGATTATTTTCATATAGTTTATGATGCTAACACATTGTCAGCCTGATCCCTTAGAAACCAAATTCCACTCATCCCAGCATCACAGTGCTGCAGTTGCTAAACTAGCTATGATAATCAATAGATCCACGTACCTTAATACAGATCTATTCTAATCTCATGTTTTTTCATAACAACAAAAAAATCCCTGCACCTAGAAACCCAGCACATCAGGAAGAAAGCTAAGCTAAAACCTTTTTATGGAAAGCTTTTCTATGTGCAGGGAATTCTTTGCATGGTGGAACATTCCTAACCTCTGAAGTATACACCCAAGGCACAGACTTACCACCTTAGTGAGGATTAGGTGACAAGGTCAAGTCACTTTTAAACAGCAAAAAGGGACTGTGAGTGAAAAGGACAGAATAGCTCCAAGCACTACCTCGCTAACCAAGCATGCTGTCCAAATAGGAATTCAGCTGAAGAAAAAAATGGGGGGTGGGCAAGAGACAGACTGCAAACAAATAAGTGTCGGGATTCCTCAACAATATACTTCTCTCCCTCTGCGATGGGAACAAATCTGGGTTAAGCACATGGATGGACATGCTGCCCTCATATTTAGTTTGTCTATTAGCAGCTCTACACTCCAAGTCAGAATTAGGTCCATTGGTGCCTGCCTAGTCCTACACTGAACCATTGGGCAGTTTTGCCTCCCATACTCTGCATCTGCGCAGAATTGAAACAATGAAAGCCAGCACAACAATGCCACACAACTTTCCTGTGCATTGTTACAGTGAGGACCCCTTGCATCCTTCCTGTCTTTTAATGCAAATAGGGAAGAGACACAGCTGGAAAGAATGCCAGGGAATTTCCCTCCTGGAGGAGACTAATCTAACATGTTTGGGAAATCACAATGAGTTTCTCTGGCAATTAATTACGATGTACCAAAACACTAGCATCCATATGGAAAGAATTTTAAAAGGGAAGCCCATCCAAGGGACTCAAGAAGATCCTCTGAGGCCCCAGCTGAATCAAGATCTGAACGCCAGGCCTCTCAATCAAATGCCACTGGCTGCAGACAAGGGTTGTACTCCTCATACCTGCTGACTGCGGCTGGGGCAAGAGAGGACCATGGTTTCAGCTGGGGACGATTTTCATAGCAACAACAGCCTGTGACTTGAGTACAGGGAAATCACTGCAACAGAAGCACTGCATGGAAGGAAGGCAACACAAGAGTAACAGGGCACTCATTGGCTGTTGTGGGTTTTCTGGGCTGTATTGCCGTGGTCTTGGCATTGTAGTTCCTGACGTTTCGCCAGCAGCTGTGGCTGGCATCTTCAGAGGTGTAGCACCAAAAGTCTTTTGGTGCTACACCTCTGAAGATGCCAGCCACAGCTGCTGGCGAAACGTCAGGAACTACAATGCCAAGACCACGGCAATACAGCCCGGAAAACCCACAACAGCCATCGTTCTCCAGCCGTGAAAGCCTTCGACAATAGAAGGCACTCATTGCTCCAAAACAGACTGGAAAGGCATCCAGTTGTGTTGCCAACTGATGGGAGGGGGGTGGGCAGAGGTTTGATCTGCAGAAATCAGCAGGTGATATTTCTCAGGGTCCAAGGCTAAACCTTTACCAGCAGTTCATTGCAGCTGATCAGTTACATCATCATCATCATCATCATTATTGCCACTGCCAATAATAATAATAATAATAATAATAATAATGTCTACCTTTCAAAAAGTGCTGCTGAAGCCACAGGTACAGGGGCTAGCTCAGAGTTTGGCAATCCTAGGCCCTGGTGTTCAAGTGTTCCTGTCCCCCTTAAGCCCCTCCATTGGCAGATTGCTGAGAAGTAGCTTTCACTGGACAATAGCAGCCTGTCTGGAAGGGCTGTATGGGATTGACAGAGATTAGAAGGCTACCACTATAAATCAAATTTGGCCAAGGAGTGGAACAGAAATTGACATGCTGTTATTTATATAGGCAAAGAAGATGCTGTATTAGCTTTCATCTCTGCCAGTATTTGGCAGCAAATTGCAACGTGCTTGGAACACATTTAGTTCAGTAGCCCAATGGGAGAGGGGCTTGCAAACCATCCCCTGGACCCTCTTAATGGAATGAGAGGAAGTCCCCCCTCTGTTTTAATTGACTTATTGTTGTGACTAGCCCAAGCCTTCAGGGTAAGGCAGGTCTACTTCTTGCTTTACCTCTCTTCCTACAAGTTATCTATTTCCCCTTCAATTAATGTGTACAGCTGATGCTGGGTTATTAGGAAAGCTCTTCCAAGAAATGATTGACTGCATTTTCTTGACTCTTTCAGCAGCTTCCTCCTTCCTGTTCTGACTCTTTCCTTGACAGTTCAAGAGACACGCTTTAGTCATTGTTGCCCCTCTGGGAAAATTTTAGTGCAGAAAAATCCCATCCTCTCCTCCTTTGCTGATTTATACAATTCATTATGGCCTTGCCTTTAAACAAAACAAACAGCAGGTTTTCTTCAAGTTTTATTGCTATTGTTTGTAATCCTAAATTAGGTAACTCCCTAGACAAGAGTCAACCTCTTGATTCATTTCAGTGGGTCTTGCCCCACCTGAGTTGGCATGCATTTTCGGTTTTCCCACCTCTGGGCCAACCCATGTGAGCAACACCTTTGCAGATGAACTCATGACGCATTCTTTGGGCAACCTCTTGGTCCTTTCAAGTTTATTCTCCACTGGGAAAAATGCAGTTTGGGGAGTTGTTTCACACTGGGAAGAAGTTTAAACTCCACTCTGATACTCACATCATTACAATTACAGTTCCAATTTTCCACCTCCAGCACCCCCCCCCCCCGGTTTAATTTTAAACTTACAAAAAAGTGGGATCTAATCATGGATCTCTCACCATCTCATCTATGTACTAAGGTAGTAAAAGTGACTGGCTTTGCACACACAGACACATAAAAAGAACATAGGTAAAAGGTAAAGGTAGTCTCCTGTGCAAGCACTGAGTCATTACTGACCCATGCGGGGGGGGGGGATGTCGCATCACGACATTTTCTTGGCAGATGTTTTACCGGGTGGTTTGCCATTGCCTTCCCCAATCATCTATACTTTACCCCCAGGAAAATGGGTACTCATTTTACCGACCTCAGAAGGATGGAAGGCTGAGTCAACCTTGAGCTGGCTACCTGAACCCAGCTTCCGCCAGGATCGAGCTCAGATCGTGAGCAGAGCTTGGACTGCAGTACTGCAGCTTACCACTCTGCACCATGGGGCTCCCTTTTAAAAAGAACATAAATCAGATATTAAAAACTGCAATATGAAGAAATCAGTGGTGGAACATTTTAATATTTCATGGCATTCTACTGCTGATCCGTAAGTTACCGTTCTCTTAAAAGAGCCTTCAAAGGGAAACTCTAACACAAAACTGAATTAAAATTCATTGACAAACTCAAGACAATGCACCCCTCACCCTAATAAGGACTCAACTCCTAACTTACCATAGGTCTTGCATAACCCACCCCTTACAGATGGTAATTCTTTCAACTACACTTCTATACCTTCCTACCATTTCTACTTATTTCATTTCATCCTTCAATAGTTTTTACATTTTGTCCCTTTGACAACAGTAGGGACTCTCTCAGGGCCAACCCATGTTTGTGGAATTATTCTTTGGTTTGGATCTTGTTTTAAACTTGCCTGTCTTTGTAACACTCCCCCCTGCCCTTTCTGCTGTGTATATAAATCATTTTGATGGCTTTATACTCTAATGCAGATGATGAAATGTTTAAGGACTTAAGAAATCTTATGCTAGAATAAATGTTGTTAATCCTTAAGGTGCTACTGGACTCCTGTTTTATTCAGCTTGGAACAGTAATTCTGTGATGTGACTCCATACCAGAAAGATTTCAGTGATGGAGGAAGTTCCTAGAAGAGGTCCTTCACTCACCCACCCCAAACCTGAAGACAAAAGCAAAATAATGTATCTCAAAGTAAGCAGAGATAGGAGGTGATTCATTTATAAACTTTGGAACCCCACCTGAGATTTCATTCAAAAATCACCTGTTAAGAGCACTTTCAGAACTGAAGCAAATGACCCATGGATCAGGTGTTCTGTGATTGTTTTCTTAAGTCTTAATTTGAAACTTCAAGTAGACCATCAGGAAGAGTTGGCAAGTATTTAACCCTTCCCTCCCCTGCCTCATCCACAATTTAAAATACCTCTCCAAAGCTGTGTTTGGCTCTTGCTGGGAAATACACAGGCTCAAGAGAGATTTTTTAAATCCTGGAAGCAGCACGAGAGGGGAAAGTTCAGTCCTGGAAGCCCCATCTCCCCTACCCTCCCCAGCCAAAATGCCTAAAGCAACAAATTAGAATTTTAGAAATCACAAAGCACCTGATACACACATATTTCACATTAAGTCTGATTAAGGCTTGGCCAGAGGTTGAACTGGGAATAAAACATTTCAATTGTAATGTGTCCTTCATGTTAGTTACTGGTATAGGAGCTAGTTTCTCTAGTCCTACATAATTTCAGCTTCCTGAGCTCCTTCTGTGAATGGGAGACTGAAGAGGCCTGAGTCTGTTCATAGCCAGGAGAAAAGCCCTCAAGAGGGGAGCAGGCAACCAGCTACAGTGAGGGTTGCTAACTAGCCTTGGGGGGGGGGGAGGCTTTCCCTTTAACGGAGGCTTGATGCGTGGGGAAAGGCCTTTGAAGCTTTTCATATATAGAGGCAAATAACATCCTCCTTGGAGTAAGCAGCCTTATAAATCTCTATAAAGGGTCAGGATATTTTCTCCATACCTGTTGGCAACTGTACTGCCATGTTAACCAGTTTCTACAGTCAAGGAGTGGCAGGGTTTGCCTGGACTATACCACTAGATTGCAACTAACACTAGAATGCTTCTGCATGGAAGAAAACAACTCCTTGTACACACAAAAACTAGTATGTTGGGGTGAAGGATTTTGCCCAGATTCTCCCTGATGTTGGACATTTCTACATGTGTTTTCCCCTTTTTGTGTGTGAAAATGTATTCAGTTGCGCAACCACATTCACTCATACACACTTGCACTTAGTCTTTTGCCTGTCTCATGTAAGCCACCTCCAAACCAATGCCCACAATGATTCTGTCCTGTCAAATATCATGACCTGGTAGGAAACCAGTTGCCTGAATTAAGGACCCCTTTTCTCCTAGATGCGCTTGCAGAAGTAGTAAGGAAAACCCTTTTGAGGACAAAAATCAATGTAAGTTCCCCGCCCCCCCCCCAGGAAATGCTGCACAGACATAAGGAAGAGACTTCACACTTCTTGGATGCAACTCACCGGCCACCAAACCATGCTTCGGCCTGCTAAGAAGAATCCACCCACAGTCCCACGGTTTGTGGAATACATGGCCTAGAAAGGGGGGAAAACCAGGAGATTAGGGCTGCCAACCAGTTAAAGAATTTGTAATAGACTAATCCAGTGGGGGTTTTTTTGTTTTAAAAAATGAGGTGTCAGTATTCATATATAAGGTTGCACTGGTATTCCACCAATTCCCCCTCAGGACTTGGGAAAGCCCCCCCCCCCAAAAAAGGTGCCGGTGCTCAGTACTGGCAAGAAGCACCACAAAAAGGCCTGGACTAACCTATCTCTAAACCATTTTTATTAATTACGTATAAATATGTTTGGAGATTACCAATAGTATAAATGCGCAAGGAAAAAAGTCATTTTTTTCTGTTCGAGAAAATGGTGATATGAATTCACTCTAATAACTGTCCAGGAGGAACAGCGGATAACTGCTGCAGTGGTTCTTGCAGGAATGTGTGGCAAGAGCCTTCCCCCCACCGCCCCTAAAGTTGCCTTCAGAAAGAAAAAGTTTGAACGGAGCAATATTTGGACCAAAATTCAGAAGTCTAGCCTGCAACAGATATTTCTTGCATCAACAAGAAGAGGAAAAGAAAAACTCCATTGCTGTAATTTTACCCTGACCTTGATGGCCTAGGTAAGCCTGATCTCATCAGCTCTCAGAAGGTAAACAGGGTCAGACTTGGTTAACAATTGGATGGGAGACCTCCAGCGAAGACCAGGGTTGCAGAGACAAGCAATGACAAACCACCTCTGTTCGTCTCTTGCCATGAAAACCCCAGCAGGGGTCAGACTCGCTATGTCAGCTATGACTTAAGAGCACTCTCCACCACAGCTGTAATTGATGACATGGTATTGTCACAGAATCACTGATGCTAACTATGAGAACAGTAAGCCTCTATGGTGACATTTGTTAGAAAGATCATTATTCTGAACAAGCATTTAGTTTATCCCTCTTTGACAAAAACTTCATGAAGGCAAGGCATACTCAATGCATGGCTAGTTGACACCTGGTATGCTCCATAGAGTGTTCACAGGTCAAAGCCTCTCTTCATAGCAAAGCCAGAAAGTGAGCCAACTCTTCATGAATGACACTGTAAAGTGCCATAAACTAAATATAAGTTCAGAGAAGCCAAGAGATTTCCAAATACATCTTATTTATTTGCTTCATTTATACCCTGCTTTTCCTTCACAATGGATGCCCAAAGCAGTTTACATTATCATCAATATATCAATTGTTCAATATTGCCAAATCTGTGGATACTTAAATCCAGAGATTGGAGCCATGAACAGACAAGACAGATATTCTTACATGCTCAAGAAAAGCCCCATGTTTGCAGAAAAATCAGAAATAAAAAACCCATCCCCAGAAGGTTAAATAAGACCCTCAAAATAATAGGAGTAGCACCTGTAGTTTTAAGGAACAGATGCCCTCTGGCTGTTGCTAGGCAACTATAACAGTATTGTCTGTTGAAGCCTTGGTTTCTGTCAGTAAATGGCAAGAAGAGACAAGGCTCTTTCCAGGGCTGTTTTGGCCATTAAGGGAGGACTCATTGGGGCCAGGCCCAGCAGCCACCACCAGGTGACTTGCTACCATGTGACTTCCACATAGGGTTGCCAGGTCTCCCTAGCAACTGGTGGAGAGGTGGTAATTACCAGGCTTCTTACACTCCTAGCTGGGTGCAATGATGTCACTTCTGAAAATAATGCCATCAAGCTGGCTGCAGGAGTGCTCCTGCCTCCCGCCTCCATTCACCTAGCTGGTGGGAGTGGGAAAGGCACCTCGTGGGAAGGCATGTGCACTTCCTCAACATGCTGGAAAATAACATCATGTTTGGGTGAAATGTGAAAGCTATGGGTTGTACCAGGGGACAGTGTTACGTATTGGCTTAGCTTTAGGCTGAGCTAAGGCTCCTGAAACCTTCATTTCTATTGGTTGTTTCATGCTGGCAGTGGCCAATCAGATCTGTATAATAAAGACCAATCACCATACTGGAAATAAGTTACTATTTATATGATTTATGCAAATGAAGGATTCTAACTACTTGCTTTGTATTGGCTGTTGCTAAAAAGGGGTGTGGGTTTCTTATGTATAAATTGGCTCCTGTTGAGCCTAGTTCCTGTCTGTCTGCTTCCAGTCTTCAATAAAGTTATTGGTTGAGCTGTTAATCACAATAGTTAATAGACAGTTCACTAAAAACTACTTCCAAACTCTACATTTAGGAGCAATTTCAGTGAACTATTCCCCTAGTGTGACCTGTAGTTTTCTGCTGCGCTGGAAAATGATGTCACTTTCTGGTGCAATAGGTGGGCACAGAAGCACTTTACACGCATGCAAAGGGAACTACCCCACAACCTCCTGCCCCCTGGTTTGGCCACTGAGAGACCCCTGGCACCTCTAGAAACCACACAGTTTTTTAAGGAAGTGGCTGCCAGAGGAAGAGAAACCTGAAGAAGATAAAACTGAAGAAGGGGGGGAGGTAAAAATAGGTTGGCTAGTGGGTGGGAAGGAGAGAAGGAAGCAGGAAAGGGGGAGAAGCTATGGGAGCTTTTAGCAAAGGGAACGAGGAACTAGTTGGGGAAAGGAAAAAGGAGATGCCCCCACAAGCTGGTCCACTGTTTGTTCTCCTCTCACTTATTATGACTGTTTCTGCCATGAATATGTCAATGAATAACTGAAATGTGGCAACTGGGGACATTCACATGGGGATGTCGCTAACCCCAGACCAATGTTTGGAATGTTCAAACACTCAGAAAGACCCAGCTGAATGTTGACAGACAGAGGTGCGTCTCTGAAAAGTGGAGAGATAAGTATCTAAGCTTAGACATTTAGAAAATGCATCTGAGATTTTTGGCATTCACTGGTGAACGTGAACCCAGGAGACGCCTCCAAGCCAGTCACCAGTCCTTTTAACCGTCTGGCCAGCAGGTTCTCCAGGATCTCACAGGGAAAGAGGGGTCTTTTTTTTGCTCTCTGGTCTTCTTTTAAGTGGAGCTTCTGGGGACTTTCAAGCCCTTTTCCAAGGCCACATTTTAGGCATTTGCTATAACCAAGCAGCTCTGTGACATACTCTCTCTGATGCAGCTCTGTGGGAAACCAAGACTGTATTTTCCTACAGTTTAATATCAAGCCAATAGAAATCTGCTTTGGAAACTGCAAAGTGGGATATACATATTTTAAGTAACATTTCTCATTCCTTTGGATTAAGCCCATCAGCATTTAGAAGGCTAAATTCCAATGTGAACACCTCATTCTATAGCACAGGAAACAGCAAAAACAGTATTCTGTCTGCTGGAAATGGAAGTTTGTTTGTTAGTATAGCCATTTGCTGTCCTTTGACTGCCCTGTGTGTGGGATGAGTGGTCACAGGAACCGAACAACAGAAGAAGACTTGCATAGCCAAACCCGTAATAAGTCACCTGGAACTAAGCTGTAAAGAGTGGCCTTAACTGCTCAGTAACAGGAGCTTGCTGCTAACAATCTTATTTTGCATTCTTTTGTTACAGAGCATGTTCCTCAGCCTCATGATTTCTGAAGGGGAGAAAAAGCTACCCTGCATTGCAGTCATAATGACATTATCCAGCAAGCCATAATTGCTGAAAGTGATCTTACTCATGTTTGCCCTTTCCAAATTTCTAGTGTGAGCAAATCATGGTGCAGAGATGTCAAGTGAGTTACCCAGAACAACTAGGCAGTCACTAAGTGTGACATAAAGAGAAGGATGAAGGCAGTCATCATGACATCATTATTAATGAAAGTCTTTTGCATCCACCAACCAACATGAGGCACAACCCACCTGGAATTGCCCCCCACGCTTGCTTGTGGGAGTGTGCGGAGGTGCAGCAACTAGGTGGAGCCTTTAAAGGGCAAGGCAGGTAACAGAGTGCTAGACATTTAGCAGGAGATGCTCTTGATAGCATCTCCTGCTAAATGACAGGAGATAGCATCTCCTGTCATTGATAGCAGCTGGTGTACCAAATTTGGTTTTGGTACCTCTGGAGTTCTACAGGTCACCCCCTGCCTCCTCCTCTTCAGCTCCACTGGAGTTAAAACTGCAAAAATGGGTCAGGAGTCAGGAGGACTAGTTGACCCAGCATGAGGCTGCCTCAGGAAAGCAGAGGGCCATGTACTCCTGTCACCTGCTCCAGCCCTCTCTTTTCTGCCCCCAATCAGGCTGGTCACCTTCTTTTACTAGTGCTGTTTCTGTGCCTTCAAGAGACGACTGGCATGCAGACACTGAGCAGGTAAAGCAGGGAGAAGGGTGGCAAAAGCTTCAGCAGTGAAATCTCTCTTAAAGGTGCAGGAACAGGAAATAAATGTTGGCAACTCAACCATCCAATGAAGCACTGAACAACTGATCACTGACCCTGTGTTCACTAGGTTCTGGGGTGTGCCTCTGCTCTGTCGGACTGCTTTAAGCAGTCTCACTTCCAGGGCTTTTTTTCTGGGAAAAAGGTGGTGGAACTCAGTGGGTTGCCCTCAGTGAAAATGGTCACATGGCTGGTGGCCCCGCCCCCTGATCTCCAGACAGAGGGGAGTTTAGATTGACCTCCGTGCCAGTTGGCAGCGTGGAGGGCAATCTAAACTCCCCTCTGTCTGGAGGTCAGGGGGTGGGACCACTAGCCATGTGACCATTTTCAAGAGGTTCCGGAACTCCATTCCCCCGCGTTCCAGCTGAAAAAAAGCCCTGCTCACTTCCATCCTAGCTACCTAAAATTTCCCAAAACAGAAATGGCAACCCTATTCAGTCCCCCCTTGCCCACGGTTATGTGCAGTTATGTTTGCCCTCCAGTAGGCTGGGTGTTCGCACTGCTGAGTTCCCTTCCCTTGGCAGCTGGAGTGTTTTGGACTCGCCACTGAATAACCACAAGAAGTGCCCTCCCTCTCTGAGACTGGAAGCTAAGACTTGCAAAATAAAAGGGCAAGTTTGTGGCCCAGTAGAAACCCCCCCTCACGAACACACCTCATTTGAGAAATCAAGCCCTGTTGTACCTCACCTATCCTCTCTCTAGCCTTGCCCTCACAGAGATAGAGGCTTCACATTTTATAACTGCATTTGCTTGCAATCTTTGGCTCAGCTGTCCAATGATGTGGCGTTGCAAAGGAACTGGAGGGCGGGCAGGCTTACAGACCATGCAGTGTGGCTGCTTTGGTGGCAAAATGTCTTGCCCAGCCCTGGTGGTAACCCTGCCCTCCAGAGCCTTTTGTGTAGGTGGTAAATTCTTTGGATTAATGATCTGCTCATTACTTTGATCTTGCCTGTCAGGAACATCAATAAGGCCGCATCAAAACCCAGTAAAATCCATGCCCAGTAAAATCTCTGCTCTTCCATCTCCTTGGAGTTCCTTCTTCCTTCTCCTATTCCTGTCATTGCTCTCGCACCAGATTCGGCACTGAAGTATTCATGCCATTCCAGTCATGCCCACCTCCTCATTCAAATCCTTCCAGCCTGTTCTATATTTCTGTCTCAACCCGATCCTTGCCTCTGTCCCCCTTTCAAGGAATCAAATGGAATCTGCACCTTCAGTGCACCTTTAACCCTCCGTGCCCAATTTCCTGAAGAATCTGTTTTTCCCATCTTTCTGCACCTGTATTATCTGGAACAAGACAACCTATGCTGGCAGTAAAGGAGAAAAATCAAGACATACCCAAATGCCCACTGCCAAGACGACCACAAAATAGATAACAATGACTGATATGTCTGCTGCATTATTGATGGCAATGCTTGGGTCGGAAGTGCCAGGGGCAGCTGTGGTCCATGTCTCCATCCTGCCGTCTGTACCTCTTGCTCCTCTGTGGCTCCCCTTTTTTATATCAACGAACAGAGCCTCCAAGTTAATGATAAACCCTCCTGGTCCCTTTCCACCGGCTATAATATGTAATTTCAAAAGTCCGTTCTGTGTTCTTGGGATGCCTTAAGTCCTAGCAGGTGCCCTTTCCTGCATTGCGCTTTACTTCTAAACTTCTGGAGCCTGCAGAGAAGAAGTCTTGGCTTCACATACCCTCCAGTGGAAGGTGCTGAAGCTTTTTGTAGCCCAGGAACAGGTGGCTAAGAAAGCAGCAGAAGGAGTGGCTTGGCTACAGAAAGGCAAGGTGCTGTTGTGTGCCTCTGGATGCTGTCCTGAAGTGGTTGTACTGGAATGTTTGGTTCTGTGGGACTCAAATGTTCCTTACTCACCTCAAGTCCGAAAGAGGTGTGACATCAGTTCAGGGATTCCCTAGATCCACCGTTGTGATGTATCATCCTTGCTATCTGCAGGAAGTGAGAATGCTTGGGGGAAGTGCTTAGGGGCAGAAAGCAATAAAAAGCTGAATTAATCTCTCATTACAGAGTTCCAGATTTCAAATCCACAAATGCCAAACAGTGCAACAGCTTGATCTCATGGAAACTCTTGTGTTAGATGAACTGAAGATAACAAACCAATACTGTGATTCCCATAGGTGTGAGGTAGGTCCCACTATAGTGCCATGAATAACAGCTAGCAAGGATGGTGGCAGTAGGGAGGACTAAGCCATATTTAGTGGAATATATGCAGGACCTGAAGAAATATGAATAATTCCAGAGAGGCAACCGTGTGAATTTGTTGCAAGAAAAATAAACAGGAGAATAGTGGCACCTTATCAAATCCCTGTAGTCCTGTTGAAAGTCTTAAATTTAAATTTCATTTACAGTTTCTAATTAAATAAAAAATAAGGCCCAAGAGTTGGAAGAATTGAAAATCGTTATTCCCACAAGTTATGCCCAGAAACTGTTAGGTGTTGCAAAGGATTCTCAGTCATACCTCTTAGACTGGAAAAACCCATGTGAGTATTACACAACTGGAATAGGTTTGGGTTTGGCATGGGTTTGCCATTCTGATGTAATGGGTTTCATATAGAGCCTCCAAACAGGTCCACTGGAAGAAAAATATTACTCTAAAAATAACATTATCAGAATGAAAGCAGACTCCAAACTGGCATTTAATACTGCTCTAATGTACTATAGATGCTGCTTATTGTGATCAAAACCCATAAGCTTTGGGGACTATCCTCAGATAAATAAATGGACAGTGAAATCCTAAGCAAAGTTACCCCAGCCTAAGCCCACTGAAATCAATAGGCTTAGATTGGAGTAACTCTGCTTAGGACTTCACTGTAAACTACATAAATACAAGGAGCAAAGAGAATTCTGAGTATGGAGGGGGGGGGTTGTAGAATTTAAAGTCCTGCTTCCTCCTCCTCCTCCTTATGCAATTATTCAGTTAATTGCTTGCCAAGAACTGAATGCTACAGTGATCCATAAACACACATAATAATAATGTCTTACTCCTCTATAATCCCACTGTTATTCTTAAATAAAAAAAGATTTCCCCATTCTTGTAGCACAATCAACTGATAGTTAAGGCTCTCCCTCATAGAGAAATTCTTGCCAATTTATGCTTATGTTGGCAAGGAGAATAAATTTAAATAAACAAGGAAGTAAAATATCTGGCTGAATAGCAATGATTAACATACAGTGACTATTCAAAAGAAGGCTCTTCCTTCAGTTCCCCTGACGCAGGATTGTCTAGGTAGAACTTTAGTATCCTTCCCAAATTCATTCTTCCTCGCATCATGAAATGGTCAGAGAAAGAGTTTTCGCCAAAACTGCCTTGAAGCATCATATATAAACCCAGGGCTTTTTTTCAGGGGGAACGCGGGGGAACGGAGTTCCGGAACCTCTTGAAAATGGTCACATGGCTGGTGGCCCCGCCCCCTGATCTCCAGACAGAGGGGAGTTTAGATCGCCCTCTGCACTGCAATGTAAGCTCCTCTCTGTCTGGAGATCAGGGGGTGGGGCCACCAGCCATGTGACCCTGTTCTCTGAGGGCAACCCACTGAGTTCCATCACCTCTTTTCCCAGAAAAAAGCCCTGTATAAACCCAATATTTTTTCCCTTGGAACAAGGGTTGCCTCCCCCCCCTCCCGCCCCTTATCGATTTATTTATTTAGTTATACTCTGTCTTTCTCCCCAGTGGAGACCCAAAGTGGCTTACATTGTTCTTCTCTCCTCCATTTTATCCTTACAACCACCAAGTAAATTAAGTTAGGCTGAGAGTGTGTGACTGGCCCAAGGTCACCCCACAAACTTTCATGACAGAGTGGTGATTTGAATCTGGGTCTCCCAGATCCTAGTCTGACACTCTAACCACTACACAATGCTGGCAGGTCTCCAGTGCAAACAGTTGCAGATGAGGGACAAGTTAGGTACAGTTTCTTCTTCCATTATGCCAGAATAAATTTATCCTGTTAAAGGCAAAGGAATACTGCCAGGGAAAAAGAAAACTCTGACTGGAACAAGGGTTGCCAAGTGTTCAATTGCTTACTGTAACTCTGTCTTTAAAACATATTGAATGTGCAGAATAACAGTATGATCTCCATACCAGCATACTTCTGACTAGAAATGGGCACGAACCGCATTACGAACTTCAAAAACCCATGAAATTGGAGATCGCGCAATCACGCAATCGCGCTCTGGCGGTTCGTTATTGTCCACGGCAAACAAACCGGCATTCGGGAGAGGCCTGGTTCGGTGCGTTTGGCTGCGGTTCAGGAAGCCAGACACTCAGGCACCAGCAATCAATTCCCCTGGCAACGGAGCCGGGGGAATGCCTGAACTCTGTCTGTGCTCCTTCTGTCGCCCTGGAAACCCAAATGGAAGCCCAGCTTACCTTGATCGGCAGGTCTTCCTTCCAACTACGGAGTTGCAAAGCAGTTACAAGTTGGGAGAAGACACCCAGGGAAGGGAGGGGGAAGGGGTGTTCTGTAGCCACGGGCACTCCAATCTCATCCCTGCAAACCCTGATAAGCAGCTCTGACAGCCAAACACAGACCTCCTGCGTTGCTCAATGGGACCTGTGCTTATAAATAGGCGTGGGCTCCCAGGCTGGGTTTCACTTTCAGCGAGCAGTGGAGTGGGACAGAGCTCTTGCTTGCCACTTGCTAGCCTTTGGTGAGAGAGACTGAGAGTATAATTCAGCTTGGATTTTTGTGGCAGTTTCCTTGGGGCCTTGGATTGGAGAGGGTATAACTCCAAGATCCCTTTTGCAATCTTGTCCAAACTTGG